>NC_092768.1:0-600000 GCF_047496795.1 Chiloscyllium punctatum | reverse complement strand
TAGCCGCATCTTCCTGTGGGAGACAAGTCCACAGGTTCACCACTCTCTGAGAGAAAAATTCTTCCTGAATCGCTTGCCCTTCGTTCGGAGACTGTGACCCCTGGTTCTGGACGTCCCCAACATTGGGAACCGGTGAACTTTTGCTGGGATCCCTCAGTACCAAGCATGGATCTGCATGGGTTTCTCTTCAGAAGGGTCAGTGTGAATGGCCTGCTTCCACACTGTGGTGCTCCTATGATGCCAACAGTGTAGGTTGAGTACCTGCACGTGCTTTCTCAAGCTTGCCTCTGTGTTGACCTTCATGTTAACCCAGCCACTGGGCTTTGTCCTTCTATCGAGAAGAGCAGACGATGCCACTCAGATGACTTTGACTTTCCACTGTGGGTGTAGTACAGTCTGCCAGCAGCAGGGGATGGTGTTGCATCACCTTAATGGCAGGATCGGGTCCAAACTCTGAGGGGTCTGACCCCTTTTTGATTGGAGCGAGGGAGAGGGGAAAGCTCACTGTCATTTGTCGCTACCGGTTGCTTAAAGGTTTTAATTTGCACGCCGTTTGCGTGCGAGTTATATGCCCACAGACGGGACGAAGTGACAACAAAATCAGAGTGGGAAACAGAAATTGCTGGAGCAAGTCAGCATCTGGAGTGGGGGTGGGGGAAGGGGAAGAAAGCAGACAAGGTTTCTGGTCCGGTGAGCCTTCTTGAGGACGGCAGTTTTCATTTGTCGCCAAAAAATGAGGAAGTCTCAAATGATCATCTCCTTGGTAGATGAAAGGACAAGTTGGCCAGGGAGAGCAGAATGGAGAGTATCGTAGGTTTTGTTTGTTGACAAGAGCAGACCGCTCGGCCCTGGGAACGCATGGGACTTGAAATCGGCACTCCTGCATTGAGATATGGAGCTGGCCTCTCAAAATGCCGCAGACTCCCCGGCGGGGAATTGAACCCCGGTCTCCCGCGTGACAGGCGGGGATACTAACCACTATACTACCGAGGATTGGACGACAGCGCACTCTGTCGCATCCGTATTAGGTAGAATGTTCTTATGTGAAATTTGGATTTTGTTGTCAATTTGAGTTCTCCTTTAGATCATCTTCTACCTCTGTGGAGATGATTAAGAGAATAGTTATTGTTGTTTTCATGTTTTATTATTCGACTATCTTTCTTTCAAGTAATCCGCCGCTGCTGCTGCTGCTGTAAAACAGCCTTTTCGTTGTGCCCTACCGTCTGCGTTAAACTTCGTCTGCTGCTGATCCACGCGCGCTCTCCCATTACCTGCTTCTAACAAACTGATTTGTGTACGACAGCACAAATCCAACAGCCTGGCTTCAATTCCCACTGCCAAATGGACTCAGCACGAAAGCTTCCCTTTTTCAAGCTCGTCCCCTCAGGTTCTACTACCACCCATCAATCGCTTCCTCATCAGAGAGCAGTGCTCCCGGAGGACGGTGGGGTGACTTTACTGTACGCTGCATCAGATCTCTCAGCCATGCATTTAACATCGAAACGTAGAAATTAAGTGCAGGAGTAGGCCATTCAGCCCTTCAAGTCAGGCAGAATCCGAGGAGCAGGAAAATCAGGATGCTGCCTGACTTGCTTCGCGTTTCCAGCGCCACACTGATCGAGACTCTGATTTCCAGCAACTGCAGTCCTCACTTGTTCCATTCAGCCCTTCAAGACACCGCCACCGTTCAATGTGATCACGATTGAACATGTAATTTCAGTAAGCACTCCAGCTTCCTCTCCGTACCCCTGGATCCCTTTAGCTGCAAGGTCTACGTCCGGCTCCCTCTTGAGTGTATCTCACAAACCGGCATAGCCGCATCTTCCTGTGGGAGACAAGTCCACAGGTTCACCACTCTCTGAGAGAAAAATTCTTCCTGAATCGCTTGCCCTTCGTTCGGAGACTGTCACCCCTGGTTCTGGACGTCCCCAACATTGGGAACCGGTGAACTTTTGCTGGGATCCCTCAGTACCAAGCATGGATCTGCATGGGTTTCTCTTCAGAAGGGTCAGTGTGAATGGCCTGCTTCCACACTGTGGTGCTCCTATGATGCCAACAGTGTAGGTTGAGTACCTGCACGTGCTTTCTCAAGCTTGCCTCTGTGTTGACCTTCATGTTAACCCAGCCACTGGGCTTTGTCCTTCTATCGAGAAGAGCAGACGATGCCACTCAGATGACTTTGACTTTCCACTGTGGGTGTAGTACAGTCTGCCAGCAGCAGGGGATGGTGTTGCATCACCTTAATGGCAGGATCGGGTCCAAACTCTGAGGGGTCTGACCCCTTTTTGATTGGAGCGAGGGAGAGGGGAAAGCTCACTGTCATTTGTCGCTACCGGTTGCTTAAAGGTTTTAATTTGCACGCCGTTTGCGTGCGAGTTATATGCCCACTGACGGGACGAAGTGACAACAAAATCAGAGTGGGAAACAGAAATTGCTGGAGCAAGTCAGCATCTGGAGTGGGGGTGGGGGAAGGGGAAGAAAGCAGACAAGGTTTCTGGTCCGGTGAGCCTTCTTGAGGACGGCAGTTTTCATTTGTCGCCAAAAAATGAGGAAGTCTCAAATGATCATCTCCTTGGTAGATGAAAGGACAAGTTGGCCAGGGAGAGCAGAATGGAGAGTATCGTAGGTTTTGTTTGTTGACAAGAGCAGACCGCTCCGCCCTGGGAACGCATGGGACTTGAAATCGGCACTCCTGCATTGAGATATGGAGCTGGCCTCTCAAAATGCCGCAGACTCCCCGGCGGGGAATTGAACCTCCGGTCTCCCGCGTGACAGGCGGGGATACTAACCACTATACTACCGAGGATTGGACGACAGCGCACTCTGTCGCATCCGTATTAGGTAGAATGTTCTTATGTGAAATTTGGATTTTGTTGTCAATTTGAGTTCTCCTTTAGATCATCTTCTACCTCTGTGGAGATGATTAAGAGAATAGTTATTGTTGTTTTCATGTTTTATTATTCGACTATCTTTCTTTCAAGTAATCCGCCGCTGCTGCTGCTGTAAAACAGCCTTTTCGTTGTGCCCTACCGTCTGCGTTAAACTTCGTCTGCTGCTGATCCACGCGCGCTCTCCCATTACCTGCTTCTAACAAACTGATTTGTGTACGACAGCACAAATCCAACAGCCTGGCTTCAATTCCCACTGCCAAATGGACTCAGCACGAAAGCTTCCCTTTTTCAAGCTCGTCCCCTCAGGTTCTACTACCACCCATCAATCGCTTCCTCATCAGGGAGCAGTGCTCCCGGAGGACGGTGGGGTGACTTTACTGTACGCTGCATCAGATCTCTCAGCCATGCATTTAACATCGAAACGTAGAAATTAAGTGCAGGAGTAGGCCATTCAGCCCTTCAAGTCAGGCAGAATCCGAGGAGCAGGAAAATCAGGATGCTGCCTGACTTGCTTCGCGTTTCCAGCGCCACACTGATCGAGACTCTGATTTCCAGCAACTGCAGTCCTCACTTGTTCCATTCAGCCCTTCAAGACACCGCCACCGTTCAATGTGATCACGATTGAACATGTAATTTCAGTAAGCACTCCAGCTTCCTCTCCGTACCCCTGGATCCCTTTAGCTGCAAGGTCTACGTCCGGCTCCCTCTTGAGTGTATCTCACAAACCGGCATAGCCGCATCTTCCTGTGGGAGACAAGTCCACAGGTTCACCACTCTCTGAGAGAAAAATTCTTCCTGAATCGCTTGCCCTTCGTTCGGAGACTGTCACCCCTGGTTCTGGACGTCCCCAACATTGGGAACCGGTGAACTTTTGCTGGGATCCCTCAGTACCAAGCATGGATCTGCATGGGTTTCTCTTCAGAAGGGTCAGTGTGAATGGCCTGCTTCCACACTGTGGTGCTCCTATGATGCCAACAGTGTAGGTTGAGTACCTGCACGTGCTTTCTCAAGCTTGCCTCTGTGTTGACCTTCATGTTAACCCAGCCACTGGGCTTTGTCCTTCTATCGAGAAGAGCAGACGATGCCACTCAGATGACTTTGACTTTCCACTGTGGGTGTAGTACAGTCTGCCAGCAGCAGGGGATGGTGTTGCATCACCTTGATGGCAGGATCGGGTCCAAACTCTGAGGGGTCTGACCCCTTTTTGATTGGAGCGAGGGAGAGGGGAAAGCTCACTGTCATTTGTCGCTACCGGTTGCTTAAAGGTTTTAATTTGCACGCCGTTTGCGTGCGAGTTATATGCCCACTGACGGGACGAAGTGACAACAAAATCAGAGTGGGAAACAGAAATTGCTGGAGCAAGTCAGCATCTGGAGTGGGGGTGGGGGAAGGGGAAGAAAGCAGACAAGGTTTCTGGTCCGGTGAGCCTTCTTGAGGACGGCAGTTTTCATTTGTCGCCAAAAAATGAGGAAGTCTCAAATGATCATCTCCTTGGTAGATGAAAGGACAGTTGGCCAGGGAGAGCAGAATGGAGAGTATCGTAGGTTTTGTTTGTTGACAAGAGCAGACCGCTCGGCCCTGGGAACGCATGGGAATTGAAATCGGCACTCCTGCATTGAGATATGGAGCTGGCCTCTCAAAATGCCGCAGACTCCCCGGCGGGGAATTGAACCCCGGTCTCCCGCGTGACAGGCGGGGATACTAACCACTATACTACCGAGGATTGGACGACAGCGCGCTCTGTCGCATCCGTATTAGGTAGAATGTTCTTATGTGAAATTTGGATTTTGTTGTCAATTTGAGTTCTCCTTTAGATCATCTTCTACCTCTGTGGAGATGATTAAGAGAATAGTTATTGTTGTTTTCATGTTTTATTATTCGACTATCTTTCTTTCAAGTAATCCGCCGCCGCTGCTGCTGCTGCTGTAAAACAGCCTTTTCGTTGTGCCCTACCGTCTGCGTTAAACTTCGTCTGCTGCTGATCCACGCGCGCTCTCCCATTACCTGCTTCTAACAAACTGATTTGTGTACGACAGCACAAATCCAACAGCCTGGCTTCAATTCCCACTGCCAAATGGACTCAGCACGAAAGCTTCCCTTTTTCAAGCTCGTCCCCTCAGGTTCTACTACCACCCATCAATCGCTTCCTCATCAGAGAGCAGTGCTCCCGGAGGACGGTGGGGTGACTTTACTGTACGCTGCATCAGATCTCTCAGCCATGCATTTAACATCGAAACGTAGAAATTAAGTGCAGGAGTAGGCCATTCAGCCCTTCAAGTCAGGCAGAATCCGAGGAGCAGGAAAATCAGGATGCTGCCTGACTTGCTTCGCGTTTCCAGCGCCACACTGATCGAGACTCTGATTTCCAGCAACTGCAGTCCTCACTTGTTCCATTCAGCCCTTCAAGACACCGCCACCGTTCAATGTGATCACGATTGAACATGTAATTTCAGTAAGCACTCCAGCTTCCTCTCCGTACCCCTGGATCCCTTTAGCTGCAAGGTCTACGTCCGGCTCCCTCTTGAGTGTATCTCACAAACCGGCATAGCCGCATCTTCCTGTGGGAGACAAGTCCACAGGTTCACCACTCTCTGAGAGAAAAATTCTTCCTGAATCGCTTGCCCTTCGTTCGGAGACTGTCACCCCTGGTTCTGGACGTCCCCAACATTGGGAACCGGTGAACTTTTGCTGGGATCCCTCAGTACCAAGCATGGATCTGCATGGGTTTCTCTTCAGAAGGGTCAGTGTGAATGGCCTGCTTCCACACTGTGGTGCTCCTATGATGCCAACAGTGTAGGTTGAGTACCTGCACGTGCTTTCTCAAGCTTGCCTCTGTGTTGACCTTCATGTTAACCCAGCCACTGGGCTTTGTCCTTCTATCGAGAAGAGCAGACGATGCCACTCAGATGACTTTGACTTTCCACTGTGGGTGTAGTACAGTCTGCCAGCAGCAGGGGATGGTGTTGCATCACCTTAATGGCAGGATCGGGTCCAAACTCTGAGGGGTCTGACCCCTTTTTGATTGGAGCGAGGGAGAGGGGAAAGCTCACTGTCATTTGTCGCTACCGGTTGCTTAAAGGTTTTAATTTGCACGCCGTTTGCGTGCGAGTTATATGCCCACTGACGGGACGAAGTGACAACAAAATCAGAGTGGGAAACAGAAATTGCTGGAGCAAGTCAGCATCTGGAGTGGGGGTGGGGGAAGGGGAAGAAAGCAGACAAGGTTTCTGGTCCGGTGAGCCTTCTTGAGGACGGCAGTTTTCATTTGTCGCCAAAAAATGAGGAAGTCTCAAATGATCATCTCCTTGGTAGATGAAAGGACAAGTTGGCCAGGGAGAGCAGAATGGAGAGTATCGTAGGTTTTGTTTGTTGACAAGAGCAGACCGCTCCGCCCTGGGAACGCATGGGACTTGAAATCGGCACTCCTGCATTGAGATATGGAGCTGGCCTCTCAAAATGCCGCAGACTCCCCGGCGGGGAATTGAACCCCGGTCTCCCGCGTGACAGGCGGGGATACTAACCACTATACTACCGAGGATTGGACGACAGCGCACTCTGTCGCATCCGTATTAGGTAGAATGTTCTTATGTGAAATTTGGATTTTGTTGTCAATTTGAGTTCTCCTTTAGATCATCTTCTACCTCTGTGGAGATGATTAAGAGAATAGTTATTGTTGTTTTCATGTTTTATTATTCGACTATCTTTCTTTCAAGTAATCCGCCGCTGCTGCTGCTGCTGCTGTAAAACAGCCTTTTCGTTGTGCCCTACCGTCTGCGTTAAACTTCGTCTGCTGCTGATCCACGCGCGCTCTCCCATTACCTGCTTCTAACAAACTGATTTGTGTACGACAGCACAAATCCAACAGCCTGGCTTCAATTCCCACTGCCAAATGGACTCAGCACGAAAGCTTCCCTTTTTCAAGCTCGTCCCCTCAGGTTCTACTACCACCCATCAATCGCTTCCTCATCAGAGAGCAGTGCTCCCGGAGGACGGTGGGGTGACTTTACTGTACGCTGCATCAGATCTCTCAGCCATGCATTTAACATCGAAACGTAGAAATTAAGTGCAGGAGTAGGCCATTCAGCCCTTCAAGTCAGGCAGAATCCGAGGAGCAGGAAAATCAGGATGCTGCCTGACTTGCTTCGCGTTTCCAGCGCCACACTGATCGAGACTCTGATTTCCAGCAACTGCAGTCCTCACTTGTTCCATTCAGCCCTTCAAGACACCGCCACCGTTCAATGTGATCACGATTGAACATGTAATTTCAGTAAGCACTCCAGCTTCCTCTCCGTACCCCTGGATCCCTTTAGCTGCAAGGTCTACGTCCGGCTCCCTCTTGAGTGTATCTCACAAACCGGCATAGCCGCATCTTCCTGTGGGAGACAAGTCCACAGGTTCACCACTCTCTGAGAGAAAAATTCTTCCTGAATCGCTTGCCCTTCGTTCGGAGACTGTCACCCCTGGTTCTGGACGTCCCCAACATTGGGAACCGGTGAACTTTTGCTGGGATCCCTCAGTACCAAGCATGGATCTGCATGGGTTTCTCTTCAGAAGGGTCAGTGTGAATGGCCTGCTTCCACACTGTGGTGCTCCTATGATGCCAACAGTGTAGGTTGAGTACCTGCACGTGCTTTCTCAAGCTTGCCTCTGTGTTGACCTTCATGTTAACCCAGCCACTGGGCTTTGTCCTTCTATCGAGAAGAGCAGACGATGCCACTCAGATGACTTTGACTTTCCACTGTGGGTGTAGTACAGTCTGCCAGCAGCAGGGGATGGTGTTGCATCACCTTGATGGCAGGATCGGGTCCAAACTCTGAGGGGTCTGACCCCTTTTTGATTGGAGCGAGGGAGAGGGGAAAGCTCACTGTCATTTGTCGCTACCGGTTGCTTAAAGGTTTTAATTTGCACGCCGTTTGCGTGCGAGTTATATGCCCACTGACGGGACGAAGTGACAACAAAATCAGAGTGGGAAACAGAAATTGCTGGAGCAAGTCAGCATCTGGAGTGGGGGTGGGGGAAGGGGAAGAAAGCAGACAAGGTTTCTGGTCCGGTGAGCCTTCTTGAGGACGGCAGTTTTCATTTGTCGCCAAAAAATGAGGAAGTCTCAAATGATCATCTCCTTGGTAGATGAAAGGACAAGTTGGCCAGGGAGAGCAGAATGGAGAGTATCGTAGGTTTTGTTTGTTGACAAGAGCAGACCGCTCGGCCCTGGGAACGCATGGGAATTGAAATCGGCACTCCTGCATTGAGATATGGAGCTGGCCTCTCAAAATGCCGCAGACTCCCCGGCGGGGAATTGAACCCCGGTCTCCCGCGTGACAGGCGGGGATACTAACCACTATACTACCGAGGATTGGACGACAGCGCGCTCTGTCGCATCCGTATTAGGTAGAATGTTCTTATGTGAAATTTGGATTTTGTTGTCAATTTGAGTTCTCCTTTAGATCATCTTCTACCTCTGTGGAGATGATTAAGAGAATAGTTATTGTTGTTTTCATGTTTTATTATTCGACTATCTTTCTTTCAAGTAATCCGCCGCCGCTGCTGCTGCTGCTGCTGCTGTAAAACAGCCTTTTCGTTGTGCCCTACCGTCTGCGTTAAACTTCGTCTGCTGCTGATCCACGCGCGCTCTCCCATTACCTGCTTCTAACAAACTGATTTGTGTACGACAGCACAAATCCAACAGCCTGGCTTCAATTCCCACTGCCAAATGGACTCAGCACGAAAGCTTCCCTTTTTCAAGCTCGTCCCCTCAGGTTCTACTACCACCCATCAATCGCTTCCTCATCAGAGAGCAGTGCTCCCGGAGGACGGTGGGGTGACTTTACTGTACGCTGCATCAGATCTCTCAGCCATGCATTTAACATCGAAACGTAGAAATTAAGTGCAGGAGTAGGCCATTCAGCCCTTCAAGTCAGGCAGAATCCGAGGAGCAGGAAAATCAGGATGCTGCCTGACTTGCTTCGCGTTTCCAGCGCCACACTGATCGAGACTCTGATTTCCAGCAACTGCAGTCCTCACTTGTTCCATTCAGCCCTTCAAGACACCGCCACCGTTCAATGTGATCACGATTGAACATGTAATTTCAGTAAGCACTCCAGCTTCCTCTCCGTACCCCTGGATCCCTTTAGCTGCAAGGTCTACGTCCGGCTCCCTCTTGAGTGTATCTCACAAACCGGCATAGCCGCATCTTCCTGTGGGAGACAAGTCCACAGGTTCACCACTCTCTGAGAGAAAAATTCTTCCTGAATCGCTTGCCCTTCGTTCGGAGACTGTCACCCCTGGTTCTGGACGTCCCCAACATTGGGAACCGGTGAACTTTTGCTGGGATCCCTCAGTACCAAGCATGGATCTGCATGGGTTTCTCTTCAGAAGGGTCAGTGTGAATGGCCTGCTTCCACACTGTGGTGCTCCTATGATGCCAACAGTGTAGGTTGAGTACCTGCACGTGCTTTCTCAAGCTTGCCTCTGTGTTGACCTTCATGTTAACCCAGCCACTGGGCTTTGTCCTTCTATCGAGAAGAGCAGACGATGCCACTCAGATGACTTTGACTTTCCACTGTGGGTGTAGTACAGTCTGCCAGCAGCAGGGGATGGTGTTGCATCACCTTAATGGCAGGATCGGGTCCAAACTCTGAGGGGTCTGACCCCTTTTTGATTGGAGCGAGGGAGAGGGGAAAGCTCACTGTCATTTGTCGCTACCGGTTGCTTAAAGGTTTTAATTTGCACGCCGTTTGCGTGCGAGTTATATGCCCACTGACGGGACGAAGTGACAACAAAATCAGAGTGGGAAACAGAAATTGCTGGAGCAAGTCAGCATCTGGAGTGGGGGTGGGGGAAGGGGAAGAAAGCAGACAAGGTTTCTGGTCCGGTGAGCCTTCTTGAGGACGGCAGTTTTCATTTGTCGCCAAAAAATGAGGAAGTCTCAAATGATCAAGTCTCAAATGATCATCTCCTTGGTAGATGAAAGGACAAGTTGGCCAGGGAGAGCAGAATGGAGAGTATCGTAGGTTTTGTTTGTTGACAAGAGCAGACCGCTCCGCCCTGGGAACGCATGGGACTTGAAATCGGCACTCCTGCATTGAGATATGGAGCTGGCCTCTCAAAATGCCGCAGACTCCCCGGCGGGGAATTGAACCCCGGTCTCCCGCGTGACAGGCGGGGATACTAACCACTATACTACCGAGGATTGGACGACAGCGCACTCTGTCGCATCCGTATTAGGTAGAATGTTCTTATGTGAAATTTGGATTTTGTTGTCAATTTGAGTTCTCCTTTAGATCATCTTCTACCTCTGTGGAGATGATTAAGAGAATAGTTATTGTTGTTTTCATGTTTTATTATTCGACTATCTTTCTTTCAAGTAATCCGCCGCTGCTGCTGCTGCTGCTGTAAAACAGCCTTTTCGTTGTGCCCTACCGTCTGCGTTAAACTTCGTCTGCTGCTGATCCACGCGCGCTCTCCCATTACCTGCTTCTAACAAACTGATTTGTGTACGACAGCACAAATCCAACAGCCTGGCTTCAATTCCCACTGCCAAATGGACTCAGCACGAAAGCTTCCCTTTTTCAAGCTCGTCCCCTCAGGTTCTACTACCACCCATCAATCGCTTCCTCATCAGAGAGCAGTGCTCCCGGAGGACGGTGGGGTGACTTTACTGTACGCTGCATCAGATCTCTCAGCCATGCATTTAACATCGAAACGTAGAAATTAAGTGCAGGAGTAGGCCATTCAGCCCTTCAAGTCAGGCAGAATCCGAGGAGCAGGAAAATCAGGATGCTGCCTGACTTGCTTCGCGTTTCCAGCGCCACACTGATCGAGACTCTGATTTCCAGCAACTGCAGTCCTCACTTGTTCCATTCAGCCCTTCAAGACACCGCCACCGTTCAATGTGATCACGATTGAACATGTAATTTCAGTAAGCACTCCAGCTTCCTCTCCGTACCCCTGGATCCCTTTAGCTGCAAGGTCTACGTCCGGCTCCCTCTTGAGTGTATCTCACAAACCGGCATAGCCGCATCTTCCTGTGGGAGACAAGTCCACAGGTTCACCACTCTCTGAGAGAAAAATTCTTCCTGAATCGCTTGCCCTTCGTTCGGAGACTGTCACCCCTGGTTCTGGACGTCCCCAACATTGGGAACCGGTGAACTTTTGCTGGGATCCCTCAGTACCAAGCATGGATCTGCATGGGTTTCTCTTCAGAAGGGTCAGTGTGAATGGCCTGCTTCCACACTGTGGTGCTCCTATGATGCCAACAGTGTAGGTTGAGTACCTGCACGTGCTTTCTCAAGCTTGCCTCTGTGTTGACCTTCATGTTAACCCAGCCACTGGGCTTTGTCCTTCTATCGAGAAGAGCAGACGATGCCACTCAGATGACTTTGACTTTCCACTGTGGGTGTAGTACAGTCTGCCAGCAGCAGGGGATGGTGTTGCATCACCTTAATGGCAGGATCGGGTCCAAACTCTGAGGGGTCTGACCCCTTTTTGATTGGAGCGAGGGAGAGGGGAAAGCTCACTGTCATTTGTCGCTACCGGTTGCTTAAAGGTTTTAATTTGCACGCCGTTTGCGTGCGAGTTATATGCCCACTGACGGGACGAAGTGACAACAAAATCAGAGTGGGAAACAGAAATTGCTGGAGCAAGTCAGCATCTGGAGTGGGGGTGGGGGAAGGGGAAGAAAGCAGACAAGGTTTCTGGTCCGGTGAGCCTTCTTGAGGACGGCAGTTTTCATTTGTCGCCAAAAAAGGAGGAAGTCTCAAATGATCATCTCCTTGGTAGATGAAAGGACAAGTTGGCCAGGGAGAGCATCGTAGGTTTTGTTTGTTGACAAGAGCAGACCGCTCGGCCCTGGGAACGCATGGGACTTGAAATCGGCACTCCTGCATTGAGATATGGAGCTGGCCTCTCAAAATGCCGCAGACTCCCCGGCGGGGAATTGAACCCCGGTCTCCCGCGTGACAGGCGGGGATACTAACCACTATACTACCGAGGATTGGACGACAGCGCACTCTGTCGCATCCGTATTAGGTAGAATGTTCTTATGTGAAATTTGGATTTTGTTGTCAATTTGAGTTCTCCTTTAGATCATCTTCTACCTCTGTGGAGATGATTAAGAGAATAGTTATTGTTGTTTTCATGTTTTATTATTCGACTATCTTTCTTTCAAGTAATCCGCCGCTGCTGCTGCTGCTGCTGCTGTAAAACAGCCTTTTCGTTGTGCCCTACCGTCTGCGTTAAACTTCGTCTGCTGCTGATCCACGCGCGCTCTCCCATTACCTGCTTCTAACAAACTGATTTGTGTACGACAGCACAAATCCAACAGCCTGGCTTCAATTCCCACTGCCAAATGGACTCAGCACGAAAGCTTCCCTTTTTCAAGCTCGTCCCCTCAGGTTCTACTACCACCCATCAATCGCTTCCTCATCAGAGAGCAGTGCTCCCGGAGGACGGTGGGGTGACTTTACTGTACGCTGCATCAGATCTCTCAGCCATGCATTTAACATCGAAACGTAGAAATTAAGTGCAGGAGTAGGCCATTCAGCCCTTCAAGTCAGGCAGAATCCGAGGAGCAGGAAAATCAGGATGCTGCCTGACTTGCTTCGCGTTTCCAGCGCCACACTGATCGAGACTCTGATTTCCAGCAACTGCAGTCCTCACTTGTTCCATTCAGCCCTTCAAGACACCGCCACCGTTCAATGTGATCACGATTGAACATGTAATTTCAGTAAGCACTCCAGCTTCCTCTCCGTACCCCTGGATCCCTTTAGCTGCAAGGTCTACGTCCGGCTCCCTCTTGAGTGTATCTCACAAACCGGCATAGCCGCATCTTCCTGTGGGAGACAAGTCCACAGGTTCACCACTCTCTGAGAGAAAAATTCTTCCTGAATCGCTTGCCCTTCGTTCGGAGACTGTCACCCCTGGTTCTGGACGTCCCCAACATTGGGAACCGGTGAACTTTTGCTGGGATCCCTCAGTACCAAGCATGGATCTGCATGGGTTTCTCTTCAGAAGGGTCAGTGTGAATGGCCTGCTTCCACACTGTGGTGCTCCTATGATGCCAACAGTGTAGGTTGAGTACCTGCACGTGCTTTCTCAAGCTTGCCTCTGTGTTGACCTTCATGTTAACCCAGCCACTGGGCTTTGTCCTTCTATCGAGAAGAGCAGACGATGCCACTCAGATGACTTTGACTTTCCACTGTGGGTGTAGTACAGTCTGCCAGCAGCAGGGGATGGTGTTGCATCACCTTAATGGCAGGATCGGGTCCAAACTCTGAGGGGTCTGACCCCTTTTTGATTGGAGCGAGGGAGAGGGGAAAGCTCACTGTCATTTGTCGCTACCGGTTGCTTAAAGGTTTTAATTTGCACGCCGTTTGCGTGCGAGTTATATGCCCACTGACGGGACGAAGTGACAACAAAATCAGAGTGGGAAACAGAAATTGCTGGAGCAAGTCAGCATCTGGAGTGGGGGTGGGGGAAGGGGAAGAAAGCAGACAAGGTTTCTGGTCCGGTGAGCCTTCTTGAGGACGGCAGTTTTCATTTGTCGCCAAAAAATGAGGAAGTCTCAAATGATCATCTCCTTGGTAGATGAAAGGACAAGTTGGCCAGGGAGAGCAGAATGGAGAGTATCGTAGGTTTTGTTTGTTGACAAGAGCAGACCGCTCCGCCCTGGGAACGCATGGGACTTGAAATCAGCACTCCTGCATTGAGATATGGAGCTGGCCTCTCAAAATGCCGCAGACTCCCCGGCGGGGAATTGAACCCCGGTCTCCCGCGTGACAGGCGGGGATACTAACCACTATACTACCGAGGATTGGACGACAGCGCACTCTGTCGCATCCGTATTAGGTAGAATGTTCTTATGTGAAATTTGGATTTTGTTGTCAATTTGAGTTCTCCTTTAGATCATCTTCTACCTCTGTGGAGATGATTAAGAGAATAGTTATTGTTGTTTTCATGTTTTATTATTCGACTATCTTTCTTTCAAGTAATCCGCCGCTGCTGCTGCTGCTGCTGTAAAACAGCCTTTTCGTTGTGCCCTACCGTCTGCGTTAAACTTCGTCTGCTGCTGATCCACGCGCGCTCTCCCATTACCTGCTTCTAACAAACTGATTTGTGTACGACAGCACAAATCCAACAGCCTGGCTTCAATTCCCACTGCCAAATGGACTCAGCACGAAAGCTTCCCTTTTTCAAGCTCGTCCCCTCAGGTTCTACTACCACCCATCAATCGCTTCCTCATCAGAGAGCAGTGCTCCCGGAGGACGGTGGGGTGACTTTACTGTACGCTGCATCAGATCTCTCAGCCATGCATTTAACATCGAAACGTAGAAATTAAGTGCAGGAGTAGGCCATTCAGCCCTTCAAGTCAGGCAGAATCCGAGGAGCAGGAAAATCAGGATGCTGCCTGACTTGCTTCGCGTTTCCAGCGCCACACTGATCGAGACTCTGATTTCCAGCAACTGCAGTCCTCACTTGTTCCATTCAGCCCTTCAAGACACCGCCACCGTTCAATGTGATCACGATTGAACATGTAATTTCAGTAAGCACTCCAGCTTCCTCTCCGTACCCCTGGATCCCTTTAGCTGCAAGGTCTACGTCCGGCTCCCTCTTGAGTGTATCTCACAAACCGGCATAGCCGCATCTTCCTGTGGGAGACAAGTCCACAGGTTCACCACTCTCTGAGAGAAAAATTCTTCCTGAATCGCTTGCCCTTCGTTCGGAGACTGTCACCCCTGGTTCTGGACGTCCCCAACATTGGGAACCGGTGAACTTTTGCTGGGATCCCTCAGTACCAAGCATGGATCTGCATGGGTTTCTCTTCAGAAGGGTCAGTGTGAATGGCCTGCTTCCACACTGTGGTGCTCCTATGATGCCAACAGTGTAGGTTGAGTACCTGCACGCGCTTTCTCAAGCTTGCCTCTGTGTTGACCTTCATGTTAACCCAGCCACTGGGCTTTGTCCTTCTATCGAGAAGAGCAGACGATGCCACTCAGATGACTTTGACTTTCCACTGTGGGTGTAGTACAGTCTGCCAGCAGCAGGGGATGGTGTTGCATCACCTTAATGGCAGGATCGGGTCCAAACTCTGAGGGGTCTGACCCCTTTTTGATTGGAGCGAGGGAGAGGGGAAAGCTCACTGTCATTTGTCGCTACCGGTTGCTTAAAGGTTTTAATTTGCACGCCGTTTGCGTGCGAGTTATATGCCCACTGACGGGACGAAGTGACAACAAAATCAGAGTGGGAAACAGAAATTGCTGGAGCAAGTCAGCATCTGGAGTGGGGGTGGGGGAAGGGGAAGAAAGCAGACAAGGTTTCTGGTCCGGTGAGCCTTCTTGAGGACGGCAGTTTTCATTTGTCGCCAAAAAACGAGGAAGTCTCAAATGATCATCTCCTTGGTAGATGAAAGGACAAGTTGGCCAGGGAGAGCAGAATGGAGAGTATCGTAGGTTTTGTTTGTTGACAAGAGCAGACCGCTCGGCCCTGGGAACGCATGGGAATTGAAATCGGCACTCCTGCATTGAGATATGGAGCTGGCCTCTCAAAATGCCGCAGACTCCCCGGCGGGGAATTGAACCCCGGTCTCCCGCGTGACAGGCGGGGATACTAACCACTATACTACCGAGGATTGGACGACAGCTCACTCTGTCGCATCCGTATTAGGTAGAATGTTCTTATGTGAAATTTGGATTTTGTTGTCAATTTGAGTTCTCCTTTAGATCATCTTCTACCTCTGTGGAGATGATTAAGAGAATAGTTATTGTTGTTTTCATGTTTTATTATTCGACTATCTTTCTTTCAAGTAATCCGCCGCTGCTGCTGCTGCTGCTGTAAAACAGCCTTTTCGTTGTGCCCTACCGTCTGCGTTAAACTTCGTCTGCTGCTGATCCACGCGCGCTCTCCCATTACCTGCTTCTAACAAACTGATTTGTGTACGACAGCACAAATCCAACAGCCTGGCTTCAATTCCCACTGCCAAATGGACTCAGCACGAAAGCTTCCCTTTTTCAAGCTCGTCCCCTCAGGTTCTACTACCACCCATCAATCGCTTCCTCATCAGAGAGCAGTGCTCCCGGAGGACGGTGGGGTGACTTTACTGTACGCTGCATCAGATCTCTCAGCCATGCATTTAACATCGAAACGTAGAAATTAAGTGCAGGAGTAGGCCATTCAGCCCTTCAAGTCAGGCAGAATCCGAGGAGCAGGAAAATCAGGATGCTGCCTGACTTGCTTCGCGTTTCCAGCGCCACACTGATCGAGACTCTGATTTCCAGCAACTGCAGTCCTCACTTGTTCCATTCAGCCCTTCAAGACACCGCCACCGTTCAATGTGATCACGATTGAACATGTAATTTCAGTAAGCACTCCAGCTTCCTCTCCGTACCCCTGGATCCCTTTAGCTGCAAGGTCTACGTCCGGCTCCCTCTTGAGTGTATCTCACAAACCGGCATAGCCGCATCTTCCTGTGGGAGACAAGTCCACAGGTTCACCACTCTCTGAGAGAAAAATTCTTCCTGAATCGCTTGCCCTTCGTTCGGAGACTGTCACCCCTGGTTCTGGACGTCCCCAACATTGGGAACCGGTGAACTTTTGCTGGGATCCCTCAGTACCAAGCATGGATCTGCATGGGTTTCTCTTCAGAAGGGTCAGTGTGAATGGCCTGCTTCCACACTGTGGTGCTCCTATGATGCCAACAGTGTAGGTTGAGTACCTGCACGTGCTTTCTCAAGCTTGCCTCTGTGTTGACCTTCATGTTAACCCAGCCACTGGGCTTTGTCCTTCTATCGAGAAGAGCAGACGATGCCACTCAGATGACTTTGACTTTCCACTGTGGGTGTAGTACAGTCTGCCAGCAGCAGGGGATGGTGTTGCATCACCTTAATGGCAGGATCGGGTCCAAACTCTGAGGGGTCTGACCCCTTTTTGATTGGAGCGAGGGAGAGGGGAAAGCTCACTGTCATTTGTCGCTACCGGTTGCTTAAAGGTTTTAATTTGCACGCCGTTTGCGTGCGAGTTATATGCCCACTGACGGGACGAAGTGACAACAAAATCAGAGTGGGAAACAGAAATTGCTGGAGCAAGTCAGCATCTGGAGTGGGGGTGGGGGAAGGGGAAGAAAGCAGACAAGGTTTCTGGTCCGGTGAGCCTTCTTGAGGACGGCAGTTTTCATTTGTCGCCAAAAAAGGAGGAAGTCTCAAATGATCATCTCCTTGGTAGATGAAAGGACAGTTGGCCAGGGAGAGCAGAATGGAGAGTACCGTAGGTTTTGTTTGTTGACAAGAGCAGACCGCTCCGCCCTGGGAACGCATGGGACTTGAAATCGGCACTCCTGCATTGAGATATGGAGCTGGCCTCTCAAAATGCCGCAGACTCCCCGGCGGGGAATTGAACCCCGGTCTCCCGCGTGACAGGCGGGGATACTAACCACTATACTACCGAGGATTGGACGACAGCGCACTCTGTCGCATCCGTATTAGGTAGAATGTTCTTATGTGAAATTTGGATTTTGTTGTCAATTTGAGTTCTCCTTTAGATCATCTTCTACCTCTGTGGAGATGATTAAGAGAATAGTTATTGTTGTTTTCATGTTTTATTATTCGACTATCTTTCTTTCAAGTAATCCGCCGCTGCTGCTGCTGCTGCTGTAAAACAGCCTTTTCGTTGTGCCCTACCGTCTGCGTTAAACTTCGTCTGCTGCTGATCCACGCGCGCTCTCCCATTACCTGCTTCTAACAAACTGATTTGTGTACGACAGCACAAATCCAACAGCCTGGCTTCAATTCCCACTGCCAAATGGACTCAGCACGAAAGCTTCCCTTTTTCAAGCTCGTCCCCTCAGGTTCTACTACCACCCATCAATCGCTTCCTCATCAGAGAGCAGTGCTCCCGGAGGACGGTGGGGTGACTTTACTGTACGCTGCATCAGATCTCTCAGCCATGCATTTAACATCGAAACGTAGAAATTAAGTGCAGGAGTAGGCCATTCAGCCCTTCAAGTCAGGCAGAATCCGAGGAGCAGGAAAATCAGGATGCTGCCTGACTTGCTTCGCGTTTCCAGCGCCACACTGATCGAGACTCTGATTTCCAGCAACTGCAGTCCTCACTTGTTCCATTCAGCCCTTCAAGACACCGCCACCGTTCAATGTGATCACGATTGAACATGTAATTTCAGTAAGCACTCCAGCTTCCTCTCCGTACCCCTGGATCCCTTTAGCTGCAAGGTCTACGTCCGGCTCCCTCTTGAGTGTATCTCACAAACCGGCATAGCCGCATCTTCCTGTGGGAGACAAGTCCACAGGTTCACCACTCTCTGAGAGAAAAATTCTTCCTGAATCGCTTGCCCTTCGTTCGGAGACTGTCACCCCTGGTTCTGGACGTCCCCAACATTGGGAACCGGTGAACTTTTGCTGGGATCCCTCAGTACCAAGCATGGATCTGCATGGGTTTCTCTTCAGAAGGGTCAGTGTGAATGGCCTGCTTCCACACTGTGGTGCTCCTATGATGCCAACAGTGTAGGTTGAGTACCTGCACGTGCTTTCTCAAGCTTGCCTCTGTGTTGACCTTCATGTTAACCCAGCCACTGGGCTTTGTCCTTCTATCGAGAAGAGCAGACGATGCCACTCAGATGACTTTGACTTTCCACTGTGGGTGTAGTACAGTCTGCCAGCAGCAGGGGATGGTGTTGCATCACCTTAATGGCAGGATCGGGTCCAAACTCTGAGGGGTCTGACCCCTTTTTGATTGGAGCGAGGGAGAGGGGAAAGCTCACTGTCATTTGTCGCTACCGGTTGCTTAAAGGTTTTAATTTGCACGCCGTTTGCGTGCGAGTTATATGCCCACTGACGGGACGAAGTGACAACAAAATCAGAGTGGGAAACAGAAATTGCTGGAGCAAGTCAGCATCTGGAGTGGGGGTGGGGGAAGGGGAAGAAAGCAGACAAGGTTTCTGGTCCGGTGAGCCTTCTTGAGGACGGCAGTTTTCATTTGTCGCCAAAAAATGAGGAAGTCTCAAATGATCATCTCCTTGGTAGATGAAAGGACAGTTGGCCAGGGAGAGCAGAATGGAGAGTATCGTAGGTTTTGTTTGTTGACAAGAGCAGACCGCTCCGCCCTGGGAACGCATGGGACTTGAAATCGGCACTCCTGCATTGAGATATGGAGCTGGCCTCTCAAAATGCCGCAGACTCCCCGGCGGGGAATTGAACCCCGGTCTCCCGCGTGACAGGCGGGGATACTAACCACTATACTACCGAGGATTGGACGACAGCGCACTCTGTCGCATCCGTATTAGGTAGAATGTTCTTATGTGAAATTTGGATTTTGTTGTCAATTTGAGTTCTCCTTTAGATCATCTTCTACCTCTGTGGAGATGATTAAGAGAATAGTTATTGTTGTTTTCATGTTTTATTATTCGACTATCTTTCTTTCAAGTAATCCGCCGCTGCTGCTGCTGCTGTAAAACAGCCTTTTCGTTGTGCCCTACCGTCTGCGTTAAACTTCGTCTGCTGCTGATCCACGCGCGCTCTCCCATTACCTGCTTCTAACAAACTGATTTGTGTACGACAGCACAAATCCAACAGCCTGGCTTCAATTCCCACTGCCAAATGGACTCAGCACGAAAGCTTCCCTTTTTCAAGCTCGTCCCCTCAGGTTCTACTACCACCCATCAATCGCTTCCTCATCAGAGAGCAGTGCTCCCGGAGGACGGTGGGGTGACTTTACTGTACGCTGCATCAGATCTCTCAGCCATGCATTTAACATCGAAACGTAGAAATTAAGTGCAGGAGTAGGCCATTCAGCCCTTCAAGTCAGGCAGAATCCGAGGAGCAGGAAAATCAGGATGCTGCCTGACTTGCTTCGCGTTTCCAGCGCCACACTGATCGAGACTCTGATTTCCAGCAACTGCAGTCCTCACTTGTTCCATTCAGCCCTTCAAGACACCGCCACCGTTCAATGTGATCACGATTGAACATGTAATTTCAGTAAGCACTCCAGCTTCCTCTCCGTACCCCTGGATCCCTTTAGCTGCAAGGTCTACGTCCGGCTCCCTCTTGAGTGTATCTCACAAACCGGCATAGCCGCATCTTCCTGTGGGAGACAAGTCCACAGGTTCACCACTCTCTGAGAGAAAAATTCTTCCTGAATCGCTTGCCCTTCGTTCGGAGACTGTCACCCCTGGTTCTGGACGTCCCCAACATTGGGAACCGGTGAACTTTTGCTGGGATCCCTCAGTACCAAGCATGGATCTGCATGGGTTTCTCTTCAGAAGGGTCAGTGTGAATGGCCTGCTTCCACACTGTGGTGCTCCTATGATGCCAACAGTGTAGGTTGAGTACCTGCACGTGCTTTCTCAAGCTTGCCTCTGTGTTGACCTTCATGTTAACCCAGCCACTGGGCTTTGTCCTTCTATCGAGAAGAGCAGACGATGCCACTCAGATGACTTTGACTTTCCACTGTGGGTGTAGTACAGTCTGCCAGCAGCAGGGGATGGTGTTGCATCACCTTAATGGCAGGATCGGGTCCAAACTCTGAGGGGTCTGACCCCTTTTTGATTGGAGCGAGGGAGAGGGGAAAGCTCACTGTCATTTGTCGCTACCGGTTGCTTAAAGGTTTTAATTTGCACGCCGTTTGCGTGCGAGTTATATGCCCACTGACGGGACGAAGTGACAACAAAATCAGAGTGGGAAACAGAAATTGCTGGAGCAAGTCAGCATCTGGAGTGGGGGTGGGGGAAGGGGAAGAAAGCAGACAAGGTTTCTGGTCCGGTGAGCCTTCTTGAGGACGGCAGTTTTCATTTGTCGCCAAAAAATGAGGAAGTCTCAAATGATCATCTCCTTGGTAGATGAAAGGACAGTTGGCCAGGGAGAGCAGAATGGAGAGTATCGTAGGTTTTGTTTGTTGACAAGAGCAGACCGCTCCGCCCTGGGAACGCATGGGACTTGAAATCGGCACTCCTGCATTGAGATATGGAGCTGGCCTCTCAAAATGCCGCAGACTCCCCGGCGGGGAATTGAACCCCGGTCTCCCGCGTGACAGGCGGGGATACTAACCACTATACTACCGAGGATTGGACGACAGCGCACTCTGTCGCATCCGTATTAGGTAGAATGTTCTTATGTGAAATTTGGATTTTGTTGTCAATTTGAGTTCTCCTTTAGATCATCTTCTACCTCTGTGGAGATGATTAAGAGAATAGTTATTGTTGTTTTCATGTTTTATTATTCGACTATCTTTCTTTCAAGTAATCCGCCGCTGCTGCTGCTGCTGTAAAACAGCCTTTTCGTTGTGCCCTACCGTCTGCGTTAAACTTCGTCTGCTGCTGATCCACGCGCGCTCTCCCATTACCTGCTTCTAACAAACTGATTTGTGTACGACAGCACAAATCCAACAGCCTGGCTTCAATTCCCACTGCCAAATGGACTCAGCACGAAAGCTTCCCTTTTTCAAGCTCGTCCCCTCAGGTTCTACTACCACCCATCAATCGCTTCCTCATCAGAGAGCAGTGCTCCCGGAGGACGGTGGGGTGACTTTACTGTACGCTGCATCAGATCTCTCAGCCATGCATTTAACATCGAAACGTAGAAATTAAGTGCAGGAGTAGGCCATTCAGCCCTTCAAGTCAGGCAGAATCCGAGGAGCAGGAAAATCAGGATGCTGCCTGACTTGCTTCGCGTTTCCAGCGCCACACTGATCGAGACTCTGATTTCCAGCAACTGCAGTCCTCACTTGTTCCATTCAGCCCTTCAAGACACCGCCACCGTTCAATGTGATCACGATTGAACATGTAATTTCAGTAAGCACTCCAGCTTCCTCTCCGTACCCCTGGATCCCTTTAGCTGCAAGGTCTACGTCCGGCTCCCTCTTGAGTGTATCTCACAAACCGGCATAGCCGCATCTTCCTGTGGGAGACAAGTCCACAGGTTCACCACTCTCTGAGAGAAAAATTCTTCCTGAATCGCTTGCCCTTCGTTCGGAGACTGTGACCCCTGGTTCTGGACGTCCCCAACATTGGGAACCGGTGAACTTTTGCTGGGATCCCTCAGTACCAAGCATGGATCTGCATGGGTTTCTCTTCAGAAGGGTCAGTGTGAATGGCCTGCTTCCACACTGTGGTGCTCCTATGATGCCAACAGTGTAGGTTGAGTACCTGCACGTGCTTTCTCAAGCTTGCCTCTGTGTTGACCTTCATGTTAACCCAGCCACTGGGCTTTGTCCTTCTATCGAGAAGAGCAGACGATGCCACTCAGATGACTTTGACTTTCCACTGTGGGTGTAGTACAGTCTGCCAGCAGCAGGGGATGGTGTTGCATCACCTTAATGGCAGGATCGGGTCCAAACTCTGAGGGGTCTGACCCCTTTTTGATTGGAGCGAGGGAGAGGGGAAAGCTCACTGTCATTTGTCGCTACCGGTTGCTTAAAGGTTTTAATTTGCACGCCGTTTGCGTGCGAGTTATATGCCCACTGACGGGACGAAGTGACAACAAAATCAGAGTGGGAAACAGAAATTGCTGGAGCAAGTCAGCATCTGGAGTGGGGGTGGGGGAAGGGGAAGAAAGCAGACAAGGTTTCTGGTCCGGTGAGCCTTCTTGAGGACGGCAGTTTTCATTTGTCGCCAAAAAATGAGGAAGTCTCAAATGATCATCTCCTTGGTAGATGAAAGGACAAGTTGGCCAGGGAGAGCAGAATGGAGAGTATCGTAGGTTTTGTTTGTTGACAAGAGCAGACCGCTCCGCCCTGGGAACGCATGGGACTTGAAATCGGCACTCCTGCATTGAGATATGGAGCTGGCCTCTCAAAATGCCGCAGACTCCCCGGCGGGGAATTGAACCCCGGTCTCCCGCGTGACAGGCGGGGATAATAACCACTATACTACCGAGGATTGGACGACAGCGCACTCTGTCGCATCCGTATTAGGTAGAATGTTCTTATGTGAAATTTGGATTTTGTTGTCAATTTGAGTTCTCCTTTAGATCATCTTCTACCTCTGTGGAGATGATTAAGAGAATAGTTATTGTTGTTTTCATGTTTTATTATTCGACTATCTTTCTTTCAAGTAATCCGCCGCTGCTGCTGCTGCTGCTGTAAAACAGCCTTTTCGTTGTGCCCTACCGTCTGCGTTAAACTTCGTCTGCTGCTGATCCACGCGCGCTCTCCCATTACCTGCTTCTAACAAACTGATTTGTGTACGACAGCACAAATCCAACAGCCTGGCTTCAATTCCCACTGCCAAATGGACTCAGCACGAAAGCTTCCCTTTTTCAAGCTCGTCCCCTCAGGTTCTACTACCACCCATCAATCGCTTCCTCATCAGAGAGCAGTGCTCCCGGAGGACGGTGGGGTGACTTTACTGTACGCTGCATCAGATCTCTCAGCCATGCATTTAACATCGAAACGTAGAAATTAAGTGCAGGAGTAGGCCATTCAGCCCTTCAAGTCAGGCAGAATCCGAGGAGCAGGAAAATCAGGATGCTGCCTGACTTGCTTCGCGTTTCCAGCGCCACACTGATCGAGACTCTGATTTCCAGCAACTGCAGTCCTCACTTGTTCCATTCAGCCCTTCAAGACACCGCCACCGTTCAATGTGATCACGATTGAACATGTAATTTCAGTAAGCACTCCAGCTTCCTCTCCGTACCCCTGGATCCCTTTAGCTGCAAGGTCTACGTCCGGCTCCCTCTTGAGTGTATCTCACAAACCGGCATAGCCGCATCTTCCTGTGGGAGACAAGTCCACAGGTTCACCACTCTCTGAGAGAAAAATTCTTCCTGAATCGCTTGCCCTTCGTTCGGAGACTGTGACCCCTGGTTCTGGACGTCCCCAACATTGGGAACCGGTGAACTTTTGCTGGGATCCCTCAGTACCAAGCATGGATCTGCATGGGTTTCTCTTCAGAAGGGTCAGTGTGAATGGCCTGCTTCCACACTGTGTTGCTCCTATGATGCCAACAGTGTAGGTTGAGTACCTGCACGTGCTTTCTCAAGCTTGCCTCTGTGTTGACCTTCATGTTAACCCAGCCACTGGGCTTTGTCCTTCTATCGAGAAGAGCAGACGATGCCACTCAGATGACTTTGACTTTCCACTGTGGGTGTAGTACAGTCTGCCAGCAGCAGGGGATGGTGTTGCATCACCTTAATGGCAGGATCGGGTCCAAACTCTGAGGGGTCTGACCCCTTTTTGATTGGAGCGAGGGAGAGGGGAAAGCTCACTGTCATTTGTCGCTACCGGTTGCTTAAAGGTTTTAATTTGCACGCCGTTTGCGTGCGAGTTATATGCCCACTGACGGGACGAAGTGACAACAAAATCAGAGTGGGAAACAGAAATTGCTGGAGCAAGTCAGCATCTGGAGTGGGGGTGGGGGAAGGGGAAGAAAGCAGACAAGGTTTCTGGTCCGGTGAGCCTTCTTGAGGACGGCAGTTTTCATTTGTCGCCAAAAAATGAGGAAGTCTCAAATGATCATCTCCTTGGTAGATGAAAGGACAAGTTGGCCAGGGAGAGCAGAATGGAGAGTATCGTAGGTTTTGTTTGTTGACAAGAGCAGACCGCTCCGCCCTGGGAACGCATGGGACTTGAAATCGGCACTCCTGCATTGAGATATGGAGCTGGCCTCTCAAAATGCCGCAGACTCCCCGGCGAGGAATTGAACCCCGGTCTCCCGCGTGACAGGCGGGGATACTAACCACTATACTACCGAGGATTGGACGACAGCGCACTCTGTCGCATCCGTATTAGGTAGAATGTTCTTATGTGAAATTTGGATTTTGTTGTCAATTTGAGTTCTCCTTTAGATCATCTTCTACCTCTGTGGAGATGATTAAGAGAATAGTTATTGTTGTTTTCATGTTTTATTATTCGACTATCTTTCTTTCAAGTAATCCGCCGCTGCTGCTGCTGTAAAACAGCCTTTTCGTTGTGCCCTACCGTCTGCGTTAAACTTCGTCTGCTGCTGATCCACGCGCGCTCTCCCATTACCTGCTTCTAACAAACTGATTTGTGTACGACAGCACAAATCCAACAGCCTGGCTTCAATTCCCACTGCCAAATGGACTCAGCACGAAAGCTTCCCTTTTTCAAGCTCGTCCCCTCAGGTTCTACTACCACCCATCAATCGCTTCCTTATCAGAGAGCAGTGCTCCCGGAGGACGGTGGGGTGACTTTACTGTACGCTGCATCAGATCTCTCAGCCATGCATTTAACATCGAAACGTAGAAATTAAGTGCAGGAGTAGGCCATTCAGCCCTTCAAGTCAGGCAGAATCCGAGGAGCAGGAAAATCAGGATGCTGCCTGACTTGCTTCGCGTTTCCAGCGCCACACTGATCGAGACTCTGATTTCCAGCAACTGCAGTCCTCACTTGTTCCATTCAGCCCTTCAAGACACCGCCACCGTTCAATGTGATCACGATTGAACATGTAATTTCAGTAAGCACTCCAGCTTCCTCTCCGTACCCCTGGATCCCTTTAGCTGCAAGGTCTACGTCCGGCTCCCTCTTGAGTGTATCTCACAAACCGGCATAGCCGCATCTTCCTGTGGGAGACAAGTCCACAGGTTCACCACTCTCTGAGAGAAAAATTCTTCCTGAATCGCTTGCCCTTCGTTCGGAGACTGTCACCCCTGGTTCTGGACGTCCCCAACATTGGGAACCGGTGAACTTTTGCTGGGATCCCTCAGTACCAAGCATGGATCTGCATGGGTTTCTCTTCAGAAGGGTCAGTGTGAATGGCCTGCTTCCACACTGTGGTGCTCCTATGATGCCAACAGTGTAGGTTGAGTACCTGCACGTGCTTTCTCAAGCTTGCCTCTGTGTTGACCTTCATGTTAACCCAGCCACTGGGCTTTGTCCTTCTATCGAGAAGAGCAGACGATGCCACTCAGATGACTTTGACTTTCCACTGTGGGTGTAGTACAGTCTGCCAGCAGCAGGGGATGGTGTTGCATCACCTTAATGGCAGGATCGGGTCCAAACTCTGAGGGGTCTGACCCCTTTTTGATTGGAGCGAGGGAGAGGGGAAAGCTCACTGTCATTTGTCGCTACCGGTTGCTTAAAGGTTTTAATTTGCACGCCGTTTGCGTGCGAGTTATATGCCCACTGACGGGACGAAGTGACAACAAAATCAGAGTGGGAAACAGAAATTGCTGGAGCAAGTCAGCATCTGGAGTGGGGGTGGGGGAAGGGGAAGAAAGCAGACAAGGTTTCTGGTCCGGTGAGCCTTCTTGAGGACGGCAGTTTTCATTTGTCGCCAAAAAACGAGGAAGTCTCAAATGATCATCTCCTTGGTAGATGAAAGGACAAGTTGGCCAGGGAGAGCAGAATGGAGAGTATCGTAGGTTTTGTTTGTTGACAAGAGCAGACCGCTCCGCCCTGGGAACGCATGGGACTTGAAATCGGCACTCCTGCATTGAGATATGGAGCTGGCCTCTCAAAATGCCGCAGACTGCCCGGCGGGGAATTGAACCCCGGTCTCCCGCGTGACAGGCGGGGATACTAACCACTATACTACCGAGGATTGGACGACAGCTCACTCTGTCGCATCCGTATTAGGTAGAATGTTCTTATGTGAAATTTGGATTTTGTTGTCAATTTGAGTTCTCCTTTAGATCATCTTCTACCTCTGTGGAGATGATTAAGAGAATAGTTATTGTTGTTTTCATGTTTTATTATTCGACTATCTTTCTTTCAAGTAATCCGCCGCTGCTGCTGCTGCTGCTGTAAAACAGCCTTTTCGTTGTGCCCTACCGTCTGCGTTAAACTTCGTCTGCTGCTGATCCACGCGCGCTCTCCCATTACCTGCTTCTAACAAACTGATTTGTGTACGACAGCACAAATCCAACAGCCTGGCTTCAATTCCCACTGCCAAATGGACTCAGCACGAAAGCTTCCCTTTTTCAAGCTCGTCCCCTCAGGTTCTACTACCACCCATCAATCGCTTCCTCATCAGAGAGCAGTGCTCCCGGAGGACGGTGGGGTGACTTTACTGTACGCTGCATCAGATCTCTCAGCCATGCATTTAACATCGAAACGTAGAAATTAAGTGCAGGAGTAGGCCATTCAGCCCTTCAAGTCAGGCAGAATCCGAGGAGCAGGAAAATCAGGATGCTGCCTGACTTGCTTCGCGTTTCCAGCGCCACACTGATCGAGACTCTGATTTCCAGCAACTGCAGTCCTCACTTGTTCCATTCAGCCCTTCAAGACACCGCCACCGTTCAATGTGATCACGATTGAACATGTAATTTCAGTAAGCACTCCAGCTTCCTCTCCGTACCCCTGGATCCCTTTAGCTGCAAGGTCTACGTCCGGCTCCCTCTTGAGTGTATCTCACAAACCGGCATAGCCGCATCTTCCTGTGGGAGACAAGTCCACAGGTTCACCACTCTCTGAGAGAAAAATTCTTCCTGAATCGCTTGCCCTTCGTTCGGAGACTGTCACCCCTGGTTCTGGACGTCCCCAACATTGGGAACCGGTGAACTTTTGCTGGGATCCCTCAGTACCAAGCATGGATCTGCATGGGTTTCTCTTCAGAAGGGTCAGTGTGAATGGCCCGCTTCCACACTGTGGTGCTCCTATGATGCCAACAGTGTAGGTTGAGTACCTGCACGTGCTTTCTCAAGCTTGCCTCTGTGTTGACCTTCATGTTAACCCAGCCACTGGGCTTTGTCCTTCTATCGAGAAGAGCAGACGATGCCACTCAGATGACTTTGACTTTCCACTGTGGGTGTAGTACAGTCTGCCAGCAGCAGGGGATGGTGTTGCATCACCTTAATGGCAGGATCGGGTCCAAACTCTGAGGGGTCTGACCCCTTTTTGATTGGAGCGAGGGAGAGGGGAAAGCTCACTGTCATTTGTCGCTACCGGTTGCTTAAAGGTTTTAATTTGCACGCCGTTTGCGTGCGAGTTATATGCCCACTGACGGGACGAAGTGACAACAAAATCAGAGTGGGAAACAGAAATTGCTGGAGCAAGTCAGCATCTGGAGTGGGGGTGGGGGAAGGGGAAGAAAGCAGACAAGGTTTCTGGTCCGGTGAGCCTTCTTGAGGACGGCAGTTTTCATTTGTCGCCAAAAAATGAGGAAGTCTCAAATGATCATCTCCTTGGTAGATGAAAGGACAGTTGGCCAGGGAGAGCAGAATGGAGAGTATCGTAGGTTTTGTTTGTTGACAAGAGCAGACCGCTCCGCCCTGGGAACGCATGGGACTTGAAATCGGCACTCCTGCATTGAGATATGGAGCTGGCCTCTCAAAATGCCGCAGACTCCCCGGCGGGGAATTGAACCCCGGTCTCCCGCGTGACAGGCGGGGATACTAACCACTATACTACCGAGGATTGGACGACAGCGCACTCTGTCGCATCCGTATTAGGTAGAATGTTCTTATGTGAAATTTGGATTTTGTTGTCAATTTGAGTTCTCCTTTAGATCATCTTCTACCTCTGTGGAGATGATTAAGAGAATAGTTATTGTTGTTTTCATGTTTTATTATTCGACTATCTTTCTTTCAAGTAATCCGCCGCTGCTGCTGCTGCTGCTGTAAAACAGCCTTTTCGTTGTGCCCTACCGTCTGCGTTAAACTTCGTCTGCTGCTGATCCACGCGCGCTCTCCCATTACCTGCTTCTAACAAACTGATTTGTGTACGACAGCACAAATCCAACAGCCTGGCTTCAATTCCCACTGCCAAATGGACTCAGCACGAAAGCTTCCCTTTTTCAAGCTCGTCCCCTCAGGTTCTACTACCACCCATCAATCGCTTCCTCATCAGAGAGCAGTGCTCCCGGAGGACGGTGGGGTGACTTTACTGTACGCTGCATCAGATCTCTCAGCCATGCATTTAACATCGAAACGTAGAAATTAAGTGCAGGAGTAGGCCATTCAGCCCTTCAAGTCAGGCAGAATCCGAGGAGCAGGAAAATCAGGATGCTGCCTGACTTGCTTCGCGTTTCCAGCGCCACACTGATCGAGACTCTGATTTCCAGCAACTGCAGTCCTCACTTGTTCCATTCAGCCCTTCAAGACACCGCCACCGTTCAATGTGATCACGATTGAACATGTAATTTCAGTAAGCACTCCAGCTTCCTCTCCGTACCCCTGGATCCCTTTAGCTGCAAGGTCTACGTCCGGCTCCCTCTTGAGTGTATCTCACAAACCGGCATAGCCGCATCTTCCTGTGGGAGACAAGTCCACAGGTTCACCACTCTCTGAGAGAAAAATTCTTCCTGAATCGCTTGCCCTTCGTTCGGAGACTGTCACCCCTGGTTCTGGACGTCCCCAACATTGGGAACCGGTGAACTTTTGCTGGGATCCCTCAGTACCAAGCATGGATCTGCATGGGTTTCTCTTCAGAAGGGTCAGTGTGAATGGCCTGCTTCCACACTGTGGTGCTCCTATGATGCCAACAGTGTAGGTTGAGTACCTGCACGTGCTTTCTCAAGCTTGCCTCTGTGTTGACCTTCATGTTAACCCAGCCACTGGGCTTTGTCCTTCTATCGAGAAGAGCAGACGATGCCACTCAGATGACTTTGACTTTCCACTGTGGGTGTAGTACAGTCTGCCAGCAGCAGGGGATGGTGTTGCATCACCTTAATGGCAGGATCGGGTCCAAACTCTGAGGGGTCTGACCCCTTTTTGATTGGAGCGAGGGAGAGGGGAAAGCTCACTGTCATTTGTCGCTACCGGTTGCTTAAAGGTTTTAATTTGCACGCCGTTTGCGTGCGAGTTATATGCCCACTGACGGGACGAAGTGACAACAAAATCAGAGTGGGAAACAGAAATTGCTGGAGCAAGTCAGCATCTGGAGTGGGGGTGGGGGAAGGGGAAGAAAGCAGACAAGGTTTCTGGTCCGGTGAGCCTTCTTGAGGACGGCAGTTTTCATTTGTCGCCAAAAAATGAGGAAGTCTCAAATGATCATCTCCTTGGTAGATGAAAGGACAAGTTGGCCAGGGAGAGCAGAATGGAGAGTATCGTAGGTTTTGTTTGTTGACAAGAGCAGACCGCTCCGCCCTGGGAACGCATGGGACTTGAAATCGGCACTCCTGCATTGAGATATGGAGCTGGCCTCTCAAAATGCCGCAGACTGCCCGGCGGGGAATTGAACCCCGGTCTCCCGCGTGACAGGCGGGGATACTAACCACTATACTACCGAGGATTGGACGACAGCGCACTCTGTCGCATCCGTATTAGGTAGAATGTTCTTATGTGAAATTTGGATTTTGTTGTCAATTTGAGTTCTCCTTTAGATCATCTTCTACCTCTGTGGAGATGATTAAGAGAATAGTTATTGTTGTTTTCATGTTTTATTATTCGACTATCTTTCTTTCAAGTAATCCGCCGCTGCTGCTGCTGCTGCTGTAAAACAGCCTTTTCGTTGTGCCCTACCGTCTGCGTTAAACTTCGTCTGCTGCTGATCCACGCGCGCTCTCCCATTACCTGCTTCTAACAAACTGATTTGTGTACGACAGCACAAATCCAACAGCCTGGCTTCAATTCCCACTGCCAAATGGACTCAGCACGAAAGCTTCCCTTTTTCAAGCTCGTCCCCTCAGGTTCTACTACCACCCATCAATCGCTTCCTCATCAGAGAGCAGTGCTCCCGGAGGACGGTGGGGTGACTTTACTGTACGCTGCATCAGATCTCTCAGCCATGCATTTAACATCGAAACGTAGAAATTAAGTGCAGGAGTAGGCCATTCAGCCCTTCAAGTCAGGCAGAATCCGAGGAGCAGGAAAATCAGGATGCTGCCTGACTTGCTTCGCGTTTCCAGCGCCACACTGATCGAGACTCTGATTTCCAGCAACTGCAGTCCTCACTTGTTCCATTCAGCCCTTCAAGACACCGCCACCGTTCAATGTGATCACGATTGAACATGTAATTTCAGTAAGCACTCCAGCTTCCTCTCCGTACCCCTGGATCCCTTTAGCTGCAAGGTCTACGTCCGGCTCCCTCTTGAGTGTATCTCACAAACCGGCATAGCCGCATCTTCCTGTGGGAGACAAGTCCACAGGTTCACCACTCTCTGAGAGAAAAATTCTTCCTGAATCGCTTGCCCTTCGTTCGGAGACTGTGACCCCTGGTTCTGGACGTCCCCAACATTGGGAACCGGTGAACTTTTGCTGGGATCCCTCAGTACCAAGCATGGATCTGCATGGGTTTCTCTTCAGAAGGGTCAGTGTGAATGGCCTGCTTCCACACTGTGGTGCTCCTATGATGCCAACAGTGTAGGTTGAGTACCTGCACGTGCTTTCTCAAGCTTGCCTCTGTGTTGACCTTCATGTTAACCCAGCCACTGGGCTTTGTCCTTCTATCGAGAAGAGCAGACGATGCCACTCAGATGACTTTGACTTTCCACTGTGGGTGTAGTACAGTCTGCCAGCAGCAGGGGATGGTGTTGCATCACCTTAATGGCAGGATCGGGTCCAAACTCTGAGGGGTCTGACCCCTTTTTGATTGGAGCGAGGGAGAGGGGAAAGCTCACTGTCATTTGTCGCTACCGGTTGCTTAAAGGTTTTAATTTGCACGCCGTTTGCGTGCGAGTTATATGCCCACTGACGGGACGAAGTGACAACAAAATCAGAGTGGGAAACAGAAATTGCTGGAGCAAGTCAGCATCTGGAGTGGGGGTGGGGGAAGGGGAAGAAAGCAGACAAGGTTTCTGGTCCGGTGAGCCTTCTTGAGGACGGCAGTTTTCATTTGTCGCCAAAAAATGAGGAAGTCTCAAATGATCATCTCCTTGGTAGATGAAAGGACAGTTGGCCAGGGAGAGCAGAATGGAGAGTATCGTAGGTTTTGTTTGTTGACAAGAGCAGACCGCTCCGCCCTGGGAACGCATGGGACTTGAAATCGGCACTCCTGCATTGAGATATGGAGCTGGCCTCTCAAAATGCCGCAGACTCCCCGGCGGGGAATTGAACCCCGGTCTCCCGCGTGACAGGCGGGGATACTAACCACTATACTACCGAGGATTGGACGACAGCGCACTCTGTCGCATCCGTATTAGGTAGAATGTTCTTATGTGAAATTTGGATTTTGTTGTCAATTTGAGTTCTCCTTTAGATCATCTTCTACCTCTGTGGAGATGATTAAGAGAATAGTTATTGTTGTTTTCATGTTTTATTATTCGACTATCTTTCTTTCAAGTAATCCGCCGCTGCTGCTGCTGCTGCTGTAAAACAGCCTTTTCGTTGTGCCCTACCGTCTGCGTTAAACTTCGTCTGCTGCTGATCCACGCGCGCTCTCCCATTACCTGCTTCTAACAAACTGATTTGTGTACGACAGCACAAATCCAACAGCCTGGCTTCAATTCCCACTGCCAAATGGACTCAGCACGAAAGCTTCCCTTTTTCAAGCTCGTCCCCTCAGGTTCTACTACCACCCATCAATCGCTTCCTCATCAGAGAGCAGTGCTCCCGGAGGACGGTGGGGTGACTTTACTGTACGCTGCATCAGATCTCTCAGCCATGCATTTAACATCGAAACGTAGAAATTAAGTGCAGGAGTAGGCCATTCAGCCCTTCAAGTCAGGCAGAATCCGAGGAGCAGGAAAATCAGGATGCTGCCTGACTTGCTTCGCGTTTCCAGCGCCACACTGATCGAGACTCTGATTTCCAGCAACTGCAGTCCTCACTTGTTCCATTCAGCCCTTCAAGACACCGCCACCGTTCAATGTGATCACGATTGAACATGTAATTTCAGTAAGCACTCCAGCTTCCTCTCCGTACCCCTGGATCCCTTTAGCTGCAAGGTCTACGTCCGGCTCCCTCTTGAGTGTATCTCACAAACCGGCATAGCCGCATCTTCCTGTGGGAGACAAGTCCACAGGTTCACCACTCTCTGAGAGAAAAATTCTTCCTGAATCGCTTGCCCTTCGTTCGGAGACTGTGACCCCTGGTTCTGGACGTCCCCAACATTGGGAACCGGTGAACTTTTGCTGGGATCCCTCAGTACCAAGCATGGATCTGCATGGGTTTCTCTTCAGAAGGGTCAGTGTGAATGGCCTGCTTCCACACTGTGGTGCTCCTATGATGCCAACAGTGTAGGTTGAGTACCTGCACGTGCTTTCTCAAGCTTGCCTCTGTGTTGACCTTCATGTTAACCCAGCCACTGGGCTTTGTCCTTCTATCGAGAAGAGCAGACGATGCCACTCAGATGACTTTGACTTTCCACTGTGGGTGTAGTACAGTCTGCCAGCAGCAGGGGATGGTGTTGCATCACCTTAATGGCAGGATCGGGTCCAAACTCTGAGGGGTCTGACCCCTTTTTGATTGGAGCGAGGGAGAGGGGAAAGCTCACTGTCATTTGTCGCTACCGGTTGCTTAAAGGTTTTAATTTGCACGCCGTTTGCGTGCGAGTTATATGCCCACTGACGGGACGAAGTGACAACAAAATCAGAGTGGGAAACAGAAATTGCTGGAGCAAGTCAGCATCTGGAGTGGGGGTGGGGGAAGGGGAAGAAAGCAGACAAGGTTTCTGGTCCGGTGAGCCTTCTTGAGGACGGCAGTTTTCATTTGTCGCCAAAAAATGAGGAAGTCTCAAATGATCATCTCCTTGGTAGATGAAAGGACAGTTGGCCAGGGAGAGCAGAATGGAGAGTATCGTAGGTTTTGTTTGTTGACAAGAGCAGACCGCTCCGCCCTGGGAACGCATGGGACTTGAAATCGGCACTCCTGCATTGAGATATGGAGCTGGCCTCTCAAAATGCCGCAGACTCCCCGGCGGGGAATTGAACCCCGGTCTCCCGCGTGACAGGCGGGGATACTAACCACTATACTACCGAGGATTGGACGACAGCGCACTCTGTCGCATCCGTATTAGGTAGAATGTTCTTATGTGAAATTTGGATTTTGTTGTCAATTTGAGTTCTCCTTTAGATCATCTTCTACCTCTGTGGAGATGATTAAGAGAATAGTTATTGTTGTTTTCATGTTTTATTATTCGACTATCTTTCTTTCAAGTAATCCGCCGCTGCTGCTGCTGCTGTAAAACAGCCTTTTCGTTGTGCCCTACCGTCTGCGTTAAACTTCGTCTGCTGCTGATCCACGCGCGCTCTCCCATTACCTGCTTCTAACAAACTGATTTGTGTACGACAGCACAAATCCAACAGCCTGGCTTCAATTCCCACTGCCAAATGGACTCAGCACGAAAGCTTCCCTTTTTCAAGCTCGTCCCCTCAGGTTCTACTACCACCCATCAATCGCTTCCTCATCAGAGAGCAGTGCTCCCGGAGGACGGTGGGGTGACTTTACTGTACGCTGCATCAGATCTCTCAGCCATGCATTTAACATCGAAACGTAGAAATTAAGTGCAGGAGTAGGCCATTCAGCCCTTCAAGTCAGGCAGAATCCGAGGAGCAGGAAAATCAGGATGCTGCCTGACTTGCTTCGCGTTTCCAGCGCCACACTGATCGAGACTCTGATTTCCAGCAACTGCAGTCCTCACTTGTTCCATTCAGCCCTTCAAGACACCGCCACCGTTCAATGTGATCACGATTGAACATGTAATTTCAGTAAGCACTCCAGCTTCCTCTCCGTACCCCTGGATCCCTTTAGCTGCAAGGTCTACGTCCGGCTCCCTCTTGAGTGTATCTCACAAACCGGCATAGCCGCATCTTCCTGTGGGAGACAAGTCCACAGGTTCACCACTCTCTGAGAGAAAAATTCTTCCTGAATCGCTTGCCCTTCGTTCGGAGACTGTGACCCCTGGTTCTGGACGTCCCCAACATTGGGAACCGGTGAACTTTTGCTGGGATCCCTCAGTACCAAGCATGGATCTGCATGGGTTTCTCTTCAGAAGGGTCAGTGTGAATGGCCTGCTTCCACACTGTGTTGCTCCTATGATGCCAACAGTGTAGGTTGAGTACCTGCACGTGCTTTCTCAAGCTTGCCTCTGTGTTGACCTTCATGTTAACCCAGCCACTGGGCTTTGTGCTTCTATCGAGAAGAGCAGACGATGCCACTCAGATGACTTTGACTTTCCACTGTGGGTGTAGTACAGTCTGCCAGCAGCAGGGGATGGTGTTGCATCACCTTAATGGCAGGATCGGGTCCAAACTCTGAGGGGTCTGACCCCTTTTTGATTGGAGCGAGGGAGAGGGGAAAGCTCACTGTCATTTGTCGCTACCGGTTGCTTAAAGGTTTTAATTTGCACGCCGTTTGCGTGCGAGTTATATGCCCACTGACGGGACGAAGTGACAACAAAATCAGAGTGGGAAACAGAAATTGCTGGAGCAAGTCAGCATCTGGAGTGGGGGTGGGGGAAGGGGAAGAAAGCAGACAAGGTTTCTGGTCCGGTGAGCCTTCTTGAGGACGGCAGTTTTCATTTGTCGCCAAAAAATGAGGAAGTCTCAAATGATCATCTCCTTGGTAGATGAAAGGACAAGTTGGCCAGGGAGAGCAGAATGGAGAGTATCGTAGGTTTTGTTTGTTGACAAGAGCAGACCGCTCCGCCCTGGGAACGCATGGGAATTGAAATCGGCACTCCTGCATTGAGATATGGAGCTGGCCTCTCAAAATGCCGCAGACTCCCCGGCGGGGAATTGAACCCCGGTCTCCCGCGTGACAGGCGGGGATACTAACCACTATACTACCGAGGATTGGACGACAGCGCACTCTGTCGCATCCGTATTAGGTAGAATGTTCTTATGTGAAATTTGGATTTTGTTGTCAATTTGAGTTCTCCTTTAGATCATCTTCTACCTCTGTGGAGATGATTAAGAGAATAGTTATTGTTGTTTTCATGTTTTATTATTCGACTATCTTTCTTTCAAGTAATCCGCCGCTGCTGCTGCTGTAAAACAGCCTTTTCGTTGTGCCCTACCGTCTGCGTTAAACTTCGTCTGCTGCTGATCCACGCGCGCTCTCCCATTACCTGCTTCTAACAAACTGATTTGTGTACGACAGCACAAATCCAACAGCCTGGCTTCAATTCCCACTGCCAAATGGACTCAGCACGAAAGCTTCCCTTTTTCAAGCTCGTCCCCTCAGGTTCTACTACCACCCATCAATCGCTTCCTCATCAGAGAGCAGTGCTCCCGGAGGACGGTGGGGTGACTTTACTGTACGCTGCATCAGATCTCTCAGCCATGCATTTAACATCGAAACGTAGAAATTAAGTGCAGGAGTAGGCCATTCAGCCCTTCAAGTCAGGCAGAATCCGAGGAGCAGGAAAATCAGGATGCTGCCTGACTTGCTTCGCGTTTCCAGCGCCACACTGATCGAGACTCTGATTTCCAGCAACTGCAGTCCTCACTTGTTCCATTCAGCCCTTCAAGACACCGCCACCGTTCAATGTGATCACGATTGAACATGTAATTTCAGTAAGCACTCCAGCTTCCTCTCCGTACCCCTGGATCCCTTTAGCTGCAAGGTCTACGTCCGGCTCCCTCTTGAGTGTATCTCACAAACCGGCATAGCCGCATCTTCCTGTGGGAGACAAGTCCACAGGTTCACCACTCTCTGAGAGAAAAATTCTTCCTGAATCGCTTGCCCTTCGTTCGGAGACTGTCACCCCTGGTTCTGGACGTCCCCAACATTGGGAACCGGTGAACTTTTGCTGGGATCCCTCAGTACCAAGCCTGGATCTGCATGGGTTTCTCTTCAGAAGGGTCAGTGTGAATGGCCTGCTTCCACACTGTGGTGCTCCTATGATGCCAACAGTGTAGGTTGAGTACCTGCACGTGCTTTCTCAAGCTTGCCTCTGTGTTGACCTTCATGTTAACCCAGCCACTGGGCTTTGTCCTTCTATCGAGAAGAGCAGACGATGCCACTCAGATGACTTTGACTTTCCACTGTGGGTGTAGTACAGTCTGCCAGCAGCAGGGGATGGTGTTGCATCACCTTAATGGCAGGATCGGGTCCAAACTCTGAGGGGTCTGACCCCTTTTTGATTGGAGCGAGGGAGAGGGGAAAGCTCACTGTCATTTGTCGCTACCGGTTGCTTAAAGGTTTTAATTTGCACGCCGTTTGCGTGCGAGTTATATGCCCACTGACGGGACGAAGTGACAACAAAATCAGAGTGGGAAACAGAAATTGCTGGAGCAAGTCAGCATCTGGAGTGGGGGTGGGGGAAGGGGAAGAAAGCAGACAAGGTTTCTGGTCCGGTGAGCCTTCTTGAGGACGGCAGTTTTCATTTGTCGCCAAAAAATGAGGAAGTCTCAAATGATCATCTCCTTGGTAGATGAAAGGACAGTTGGCCAGGGAGAGCAGAATGGAGAGTATCGTAGGTTTTGTTTGTTGACAAGAGCAGACCGCTCCGCCCTGGGAACGCATGGGACTTGAAATCGGCACTCCTGCATTGAGATATGGAGCTGGCCTCTCAAAATGCCGCAGACTCCCCGGCGGGGAATTGAACCCCGGTCTCCCGCGTGACAGGCGGGGATACTAACCACTATACTACCGAGGATTGGACGACAGCGCACTCTGTCGCATCCGTATTAGGTAGAATGTTCTTATGTGAAATTTGGATTTTGTTGTCAATTTGAGTTCTCCTTTAGATCATCTTCTACCTCTGTGGAGATGATTAAGAGAATAGTTATTGTTGTTTTCATGTTTTATTATTCGACTATCTTTCTTTCAAGTAATCCGCCGCTGCTGCTGCTGCTGTAAAACAGCCTTTTCGTTGTGCCCTACCGTCTGCGTTAAACTTCGTCTGCTGCTGATCCACGCGCGCTCTCCCATTACCTGCTTCTAACAAACTGATTTGTGTACGACAGCACAAATCCAACAGCCTGGCTTCAATTCCCACTGCCAAATGGACTCAGCACGAAAGCTTCCCTTTTTCAAGCTCGTCCCCTCAGGTTCTACTACCACCCATCAATCGCTTCCTCATCAGAGAGCAGTGCTCCCGGAGGACGGTGGGGTGACTTTACTGTACGCTGCATCAGATCTCTCAGCCATGCATTTAACATCGAAACGTAGAAATTAAGTGCAGGAGTAGGCCATTCAGCCCTTCAAGTCAGGCAGAATCCGAGGAGCAGGAAAATCAGGATGCTGCCTGACTTGCTTCGCGTTTCCAGCGCCACACTGATCGAGACTCTGATTTCCAGCAACTGCAGTCCTCACTTGTTCCATTCAGCCCTTCAAGACACCGCCACCGTTCAATGTGATCACGATTGAACATGTAATTTCAGTAAGCACTCCAGCTTCCTCTCCGTACCCCTGGATCCCTTTAGCTGCAAGGTCTACGTCCGGCTCCCTCTTGAGTGTATCTCACAAACCGGCATAGCCGCATCTTCCTGTGGGAGACAAGTCCACAGGTTCACCACTCTCTGAGAGAAAAATTCTTCCTGAATCGCTTGCCCTTCGTTCGGAGACTGTCACCCCTGGTTCTGGACGTCCCCAACATTGGGAACCGGTGAACTTTTGCTGGGATCCCTCAGTACCAAGCATGGATCTGCATGGGTTTCTCTTCAGAAGGGTCAGTGTGAATGGCCTGCTTCCACACTGTGGTGCTCCTATGATGCCAACAGTGTAGGTTGAGTACCTGCACGTGCTTTCTCAAGCTTGCCTCTGTGTTGACCTTCATGTTAACCCAGCCACTGGGCTTTGTCCTTCTATCGAGAAGAGCAGACGATGCCACTCAGATGACTTTGACTTTCCACTGTGGGTGTAGTACAGTCTGCCAGCAGCAGGGGATGGTGTTGCATCACCTTAATGGCAGGATCGGGTCCAAACTCTGAGGGGTCTGACCCCTTTTTGATTGGAGCGAGGGAGAGGGGAAAGCTCACTGTCATTTGTCGCTACCGGTTGCTTAAAGGTTTTAATTTGCACGCCGTTTGCGTGCGAGTTATATGCCCACTGACGGGACGAAGTGACAACAAAATCAGAGTGGGAAACAGAAATTGCTGGAGCAAGTCAGCATCTGGAGTGGGGGTGGGGGAAGGGGAAGAAAGCAGACAAGGTTTCTGGTCCGGTGAGCCTTCTTGAGGACGGCAGTTTTCATTTGTCGCCAAAAAATGAGGAAGTCTCAAATGATCATCTCCTTGGTAGATGAAAGGACAAGTTGGCCAGGGAGAGCAGAATGGAGAGTATCGTAGGTTTTGTTTGTTGACAAGAGCAGACCGCTCCGCCCTGGGAACGCATGGGAATTGAAATCGGCACTCCTGCATTGAGATATGGAGCTGGCCTCTCAAAATGCCGCAGACTCCCCGGCGGGGAATTGAACCCCGGTCTCCCGCGTGACAGGCGGGGATACTAACCACTATACTACCGAGGATTGGACGACAGCGCACTCTGTCGCATCCGTATTAGGTAGAATGTTCTTATGTGAAATTTGGATTTTGTTGTCAATTTGAGTTCTCCTTTAGATCATCTTCTACCTCTGTGGAGATGATTAAGAGAATAGTTATTGTTGTTTTCATGTTTTATTATTCGACTATCTTTCTTTCAAGTAATCCGCCGCTGCTGCTGCTGTAAAACAGCCTTTTCGTTGTGCCCTACCGTCTGCGTTAAACTTCGTCTGCTGCTGATCCACGCGCGCTCTCCCATTACCTGCTTCTAACAAACTGATTTGTGTACGACAGCACAAATCCAACAGCCTGGCTTCAATTCCCACTGCCAAATGGACTCAGCACGAAAGCTTCCCTTTTTCAAGCTCGTCCCCTCAGGTTCTACTACCACCCATCAATCGCTTCCTCATCAGAGAGCAGTGCTCCCGGAGGACGGTGGGGTGACTTTACTGTACGCTGCATCAGATCTCTCAGCCATGCATTTAACATCGAAACGTAGAAATTAAGTGCAGGAGTAGGCCATTCAGCCCTTCAAGTCAGGCAGAATCCGAGGAGCAGGAAAATCAGGATGCTGCCTGACTTGCTTCGCGTTTCCAGCGCCACACTGATCGAGACTCTGATTTCCAGCAACTGCAGTCCTCACTTGTTCCATTCAGCCCTTCAAGACACCGCCACCGTTCAATGTGATCACGATTGAACATGTAATTTCAGTAAGCACTCCAGCTTCCTCTCCGTACCCCTGGATCCCTTTAGCTGCAAGGTCTACGTCCGGCTCCCTCTTGAGTGTATCTCACAAACCGGCATAGCCGCATCTTCCTGTGGGAGACAAGTCCACAGGTTCACCACTCTCTGAGAGAAAAATTCTTCCTGAATCGCTTGCCCTTCGTTCGGAGACTGTCACCCCTGGTTCTGGACGTCCCCAACATTGGGAACCGGTGAACTTTTGCTGGGATCCCTCAGTACCAAGCATGGATCTGCATGGGTTTCTCTTCAGAAGGGTCAGTGTGAATGGCCTGCTTCCACACTGTGGTGCTCCTATGATGCCAACAGTGTAGGTTGAGTACCTGCACGTGCTTTCTCAAGCTTGCCTCTGTGTTGACCTTCATGTTAACCCAGCCACTGGGCTTTGTCCTTCTATCGAGAAGAGCAGACGATGCCACTCAGATGACTTTGACTTTCCACTGTGGGTGTAGTACAGTCTGCCAGCAGCAGGGGATGGTGTTGCATCACCTTAATGGCAGGATCGGGTCCAAACTCTGAGGGGTCTGACCCCTTTTTGATTGGAGCGAGGGAGAGGGGAAAGCTCACTGTCATTTGTCGCTACCGGTTGCTTAAAGGTTTTAATTTGCACGCCGTTTGCGTGCGAGTTATATGCCCACTGACGGGACGAAGTGACAACAAAATCAGAGTGGGAAACAGAAATTGCTGGAGCAAGTCAGCATCTGGAGTGGGGGTGGGGGAAGGGGAAGAAAGCAGACAAGGTTTCTGGTCCGGTGAGCCTTCTTGAGGACGGCAGTTTTCATTTGTCGCCAAAAAATGAGGAAGTCTCAAATGATCATCTCCTTGGTAGATGAAAGGACAGTTGGCCAGGGAGAGCAGAATGGAGAGTATCGTAGGTTTTGTTTGTTGACAAGAGCAGACCGCTCCGCCCTGGGAACGCATGGGACTTGAAATCGGCACTCCTGCATTGAGATATGGAGCTGGCCTCTCAAAATGCCGCAGACTCCCCGGCGGGGAATTGAACCCCGGTCTCCCGCGTGACAGGCGGGGATACTAACCACTATACTACCGAGGATTGGACGACAGCGCACTCTGTCGCATCCGTATTAGGTAGAATGTTCTTATGTGAAATTTGGATTTTGTTGTCAATTTGAGTTCTCCTTTAGATCATCTTCTACCTCTGTGGAGATGATTAAGAGAATAGTTATTGTTGTTTTCATGTTTTATTATTCGACTATCTTTCTTTCAAGTAATCCGCCGCTGCTGCTGCTGCTGTAAAACAGCCTTTTCGTTGTGCCCTACCGTCTGCGTTAAACTTCGTCTGCTGCTGATCCACGCGCGCTCTCCCATTACCTGCTTCTAACAAACTGATTTGTGTACGACAGCACAAATCCAACAGCCTGGCTTCAATTCCCACTGCCAAATGGACTCAGCACGAAAGCTTCCCTTTTTCAAGCTCGTCCCCTCAGGTTCTACTACCACCCATCAATCGCTTCCTCATCAGAGAGCAGTGCTCCCGGAGGACGGTGGGGTGACTTTACTGTACGCTGCATCAGATCTCTCAGCCATGCATTTAACATCGAAACGTAGAAATTAAGTGCAGGAGTAGGCCATTCAGCCCTTCAAGTCAGGCAGAATCCGAGGAGCAGGAAAATCAGGATGCTGCCTGACTTGCTTCGCGTTTCCAGCGCCACACTGATCGAGACTCTGATTTCCAGCAACTGCAGTCCTCACTTGTTCCATTCAGCCCTTCAAGACACCGCCACCGTTCAATGTGATCACGATTGAACATGTAATTTCAGTAAGCACTCCAGCTTCCTCTCCGTACCCCTGGATCCCTTTAGCTGCAAGGTCTACGTCCGGCTCCCTCTTGAGTGTATCTCACAAACCGGCATAGCCGCATCTTCCTGTGGGAGACAAGTCCACAGGTTCACCACTCTCTGAGAGAAAAATTCTTCCTGAATCGCTTGCCCTTCGTTCGGAGACTGTCACCCCTGGTTCTGGACGTCCCCAACATTGGGAACCGGTGAACTTTTGCTGGGATCCCTCAGTACCAAGCATGGATCTGCATGGGTTTCTCTTCAGAAGGGTCAGTGTGAATGGCCTGCTTCCACACTGTGGTGCTCCTATGATGCCAACAGTGTAGGTTGAGTACCTGCACGTGCTTTCTCAAGCTTGCCTCTGTGTTGACCTTCATGTTAACCCAGCCACTGGGCTTTGTCCTTCTATCGAGAAGAGCAGACGATGCCACTCAGATGACTTTGACTTTCCACTGTGGGTGTAGTACAGTCTGCCAGCAGCAGGGGATGGTGTTGCATCACCTTAATGGCAGGATCGGGTCCAAACTCTGAGGGGTCTGACCCCTTTTTGATTGGAGCGAGGGAGAGGGGAAAGCTCACTGTCATTTGTCGCTACCGGTTGCTTAAAGGTTTTAATTTGCACGCCGTTTGCGTGCGAGTTATATGCCCACTGACGGGACGAAGTGACAACAAAATCAGAGTGGGAAACAGAAATTGCTGGAGCAAGTCAGCATCTGGAGTGGGGGTGGGGGAAGGGGAAGAAAGCAGACAAGGTTTCTGGTCCGGTGAGCCTTCTTGAGGACGGCAGTTTTCATTTGTCGCCAAAAAATGAGGAAGTCTCAAATGATCATCTCCTTGGTAGATGAAAGGACAAGTTGGCCAGGGAGAGCAGAATGGAGAGTATCGTAGGTTTTGTTTGTTGACAAGAGCAGACCGCTCCGCCCTGGGAACGCATGGGACTTGAAATCGGCACTCCTGCATTGAGATATGGAGCTGGCCTCTCAAAATGCCGCAGACTGCCCGGCGGGGAATTGAACCCCGGTCTCCCGCGTGACAGGCGGGGATACTAACCACTATACTACCGAGGATTGGACGACAGCGCACTCTGTCGCATCCGTATTAGGTAGAATGTTCTTATGTGAAATTTGGATTTTGTTGTCAATTTGAGTTCTCCTTTAGATCATCTTCTACCTCTGTGGAGATGATTAAGAGAATAGTTATTGTTGTTTTCATGTTTTATTATTCGACTATCTTTCTTTCAAGTAATCCGCCGCTGCTGCTGCTGCTGTAAAACAGCCTTTTCGTTGTGCCCTACCGTCTGCGTTAAACTTCGTCTGCTGCTGATCCACGCGCGCTCTCCCATTACCTGCTTCTAACAAACTGATTTGTGTACGACAGCACAAATCCAACAGCCTGGCTTCAATTCCCACTGCCAAATGGACTCAGCACGAAAGCTTCCCTTTTTCAAGCTCGTCCCCTCAGGTTCTACTACCACCCATCAATCGCTTCCTCATCAGAGAGCAGTGCTCCCGGAGGACGGTGGGGTGACTTTACTGCACGCTGCATCAGATCTCTCAGCCATGCATTTAACATCGAAACGTAGAAATTAAGTGCAGGAGTAGGCCATTCAGCCCTTCAAGTCAGGCAGAATCCGAGGAGCAGGAAAATCAGGATGCTGCCTGACTTGCTTCGCGTTTCCAGCGCCACACTGATCGAGACTCTGATTTCCAGCAACTGCAGTCCTCACTTGTTCCATTCAGCCCTTCAAGACACCGCCACCGTTCAATGTGATCACGATTGAACATGTAATTTCAGTAAGCACTCCAGCTTCCTCTCCGTACCCCTGGATCCCTTTAGCTGCAAGGTCTACGTCCGGCTCCCTCTTGAGTGTATCTCACAAACCGGCATAGCCGCATCTTCCTGTGGGAGACAAGTCCACAGGTTCACCACTCTCTGAGAGAAAAATTCTTCCTGAATCGCTTGCCCTTCGTTCGGAGACTGTGACCCCTGGTTCTGGACGTCCCCAACATTGGGAACCGGTGAACTTTTGCTGGGATCCCTCAGTACCAAGCATGGATCTGCATGGGTTTCTCTTCAGAAGGGTCAGTGTGAATGGCCTGCTTCCACACTGTGTTGCTCCTATGATGCCAACAGTGTAGGTTGAGTACCTGCACGTGCTTTCTCAAGCTTGCCTCTGTGTTGACCTTCATGTTAACCCAGCCACTGGGCTTTGTCCTTCTATCGAGAAGAGCAGACGATGCCACTCAGATGACTTTGACTTTCCACTGTGGGTGTAGTACAGTCTGCCAGCAGCAGGGGATGGTGTTGCATCACCTTAATGGCAGGATCGGGTCCAAACTCTGAGGGGTCTGACCCCTTTTTGATTGGAGCGAGGGAGAGGGGAAAGCTCACTGTCATTTGTCGCTACCGGTTGCTTAAAGGTTTTAATTTGCACGCCGTTTGCGTGCGAGTTATATGCCCACTGACGGGACGAAGTGACAACAAAATCAGAGTGGGAAACAGAAATTGCTGGAGCAAGTCAGCATCTGGAGTGGGGGTGGGGGAAGGGGAAGAAAGCAGACAAGGTTTCTGGTCCGGTGAGCCTTCTTGAGGACGGCAGTTTTCATTTGTCGCCAAAAAATGAGGAAGTCTCAAATGATCATCTCCTTGGTAGATGAAAGGACAAGTTGGCCAGGGAGAGCAGAATGGAGAGTATCGTAGGTTTTGTTTGTTGACAAGAGCAGACCGCTCCGCCCTGGGAACGCATGGGACTTGAAATCGGCACTCCTGCATTGAGATATGGAGCTGGCCTCTCAAAATGCCGCAGACTCCCCGGCGGGGAATTGAACCCCGGTCTCCCGCGTGACAGGCGGGGATACTAACCACTATACTACCGAGGATTGGACGACAGCGCACTCTGTCGCATCCGTATTAGGTAGAATGTTCTTATGTGAAATTTGGATTTTGTTGTCAATTTGAGTTCTCCTTTAGATCATCTTCTACCTCTGTGGAGATGATTAAGAGAATAGTTATTGTTGTTTTCATGTTTTATTATTCGACTATCTTTCTTTCAAGTAATCCGCCGCTGCTGCTGCTGCTGCTGCTGTAAAACAGCCTTTTCGTTGTGCCCTACCGTCTGCGTTAAACTTCGTCTGCTGCTGATCCACGCGCGCTCTCCCATTACCTGCTTCTAACAAACTGATTTGTGTACGACAGCACAAATCCAACAGCCTGGCTTCAATTCCCACTGCCAAATGGACTCAGCACGAAAGCTTCCCTTTTTCAAGCTCGTCCCCTCAGGTTCTACTACCACCCATCAATCGCTTCCTCATCAGAGAGCAGTGCTCCCGGAGGACGGTGGGGTGACTTTACTGTACGCTGCATCAGATCTCTCAGCCATGCATTTAACATCGAAACGTAGAAATTAAGTGCAGGAGTAGGCCATTCAGCCCTTCAAGTCAGGCAGAATCCGAGGAGCAGGAAAATCAGGATGCTGCCTGACTTGCTTCGCGTTTCCAGCGCCACACTGATCGAGACTCTGATTTCCAGCAACTGCAGTCCTCACTTGTTCCATTCAGCCCTTCAAGACACCACCACCGTTCAATGTGATCACGATTGAACATGTAATTTCAGTAAGCACTCCAGCTTCCTCTCCGTACCCCTGGATCCCTTTAGCTGCAAGGTCTACGTCCGGCTCCCTCTTGAGTGTATCTCACAAACCGGCATAGCCGCATCTTCCTGTGGGAGACAAGTCCACAGGTTCACCACTCTCTGAGAGAAAAATTCTTCCTGAATCGCTTGCCCTTCGTTCGGAGACTGTCACCCCTGGTTCTGGACGTCCCCAACATTGGGAACCGGTGAACTTTTGCTGGGATCCCTCAGTACCAAGCATGGATCTGCATGGGTTTCTCTTCAGAAGGGTCAGTGTGAATGGCCTGCTTCCACACTGTGGTGCTCCTATGATGCCAACAGTGTAGGTTGAGTACCTGCACGTGCTTTCTCAAGCTTGCCTCTGTGTTGACCTTCATGTTAACCCAGCCACTGGGCTTTGTCCTTCTATCGAGAAGAGCAGACGATGCCACTCAGATGACTTTGACTTTCCACTGTGGGTGTAGTACAGTCTGCCAGCAGCAGGGGATGGTGTTGCATCACCTTAATGGCAGGATCGGGTCCAAACTCTGAGGGGTCTGACCCCTTTTTGATTGGAGCGAGGGAGAGGGGAAAGCTCACTGTCATTTGTCGCTACCGGTTGCTTAAAGGTTTTAATTTGCACGCCGTTTGCGTGCGAGTTATATGCCCACTGACGGGACGAAGTGACAACAAAATCAGAGTGGGAAACAGAAATTGCTGGAGCAAGTCAGCATCTGGAGTGGGGGTGGGGGAAGGGGAAGAAAGCAGACAAGGTTTCTGGTCCGGTGAGCCTTCTTGAGGACGGCAGTTTTCATTTGTCGCCAAAAAATGAGGAAGTCTCAAATGATCATCTCCTTGGTAGATGAAAGGACAAGTTGGCCAGGGAGAGCAGAATGGAGAGTATCGTAGGTTTTGTTTGTTGACAAGAGCAGACCGCTCCGCCCTGGGAACGCATGGGACTTGAAATCGGCACTCCTGCATTGAGATATGGAGCTGGCCTCTCAAAATGCCGCAGACTCCCCGGCGGGGAATTGAACCCCGGTCTCCCGCGTGACAGGCGGGGATACTAACCACTATACTACCGAGGATTGGACGACAGCGCACTCTGTCGCATCCGTATTAGGTAGAATGTTCTTATGTGAAATTTGGATTTTGTTGTCAATTTGAGTTCTCCTTTAGATCATCTTCTACCTCTGTGGAGATGATTAAGAGAATAGTTATTGTTGTTTTCATGTTTTATTATTCGACTATCTTTCTTTCAAGTAATCCGCCGCTGCTGCTGCTGCTGCTGCTGTAAAACAGCCTTTTCGTTGTGCCCTACCGTCTGCGTTAAACTTCGTCTGCTGCTGATCCACGCGCGCTCTCCCATTACCTGCTTCTAACAAACTGATTTGTGTACGACAGCACAAATCCAACAGCCTGGCTTCAATTCCCACTGCCAAATGGACTCAGCACGAAAGCTTCCCTTTTTCAAGCTCGTCCCCTCAGGTTCTACTACCACCCATCAATCGCTTCCTCATCAGAGAGCAGTGCTCCCGGAGGACGGTGGGGTGACTTTACTGTACGCTGCATCAGATCTCTCAGCCATGCATTTAACATCGAAACGTAGAAATTAAGTGCAGGAGTAGGCCATTCAGCCCTTCAAGTCAGGCAGAATCCGAGGAGCAGGAAAATCAGGATGCTGCCTGACTTGCTTCGCGTTTCCAGCGCCACACTGATCGAGACTCTGATTTCCAGCAACTGCAGTCCTCACTTGTTCCATTCAGCCCTTCAAGACACCACCACCGTTCAATGTGATCACGATTGAACATGTAATTTCAGTAAGCACTCCAGCTTCCTCTCCGTACCCCTGGATCCCTTTAGCTGCAAGGTCTACGTCCGGCTCCCTCTTGAGTGTATCTCACAAACCGGCATAGCCGCATCTTCCTGTGGGAGACAAGTCCACAGGTTCACCACTCTCTGAGAGAAAAATTCTTCCTGAATCGCTTGCCCTTCGTTCGGAGACTGTCACCCCTGGTTCTGGACGTCCCCAACATTGGGAACCGGTGAACTTTTGCTGGGATCCCTCAGTACCAAGCATGGATCTGCATGGGTTTCTCTTCAGAAGGGTCAGTGTGAATGGCCTGCTTCCACACTGTGGTGCTCCTATGATGCCAACAGTGTAGGTTGAGTACCTGCACGTGCTTTCTCAAGCTTGCCTCTGTGTTGACCTTCATGTTAACCCAGCCACTGGGCTTTGTCCTTCTATCGAGAAGAGCAGACGATGCCACTCAGATGACTTTGACTTTCCACTGTGGGTGTAGTACAGTCTGCCAGCAGCAGGGGATGGTGTTGCATCACCTTAATGGCAGGATCGGGTCCAAACTCTGAGGGGTCTGACCCCTTTTTGATTGGAGCGAGGGAGAGGGGAAAGCTCACTGTCATTTGTCGCTACCGGTTGCTTAAAGGTTTTAATTTGCACGCCGTTTGCGTGCGAGTTATATGCCCACTGACGGGACGAAGTGACAACAAAATCAGAGTGGGAAACAGAAATTGCTGGAGCAAGTCAGCATCTGGAGTGGGGGTGGGGGAAGGGGAAGAAAGCAGACAAGGTTTCTGGTCCGGTGAGCCTTCTTGAGGACGGCAGTTTTCATTTGTCGCCAAAAAAGGAGGAAGTCTCAAATGATCATCTCCTTGGTAGATGAAAGGACAAGTTGGCCAGGGAGAGCAGAATGGAGAGTATCGTAGGTTTTGTTTGTTGACAAGAGCAGACCGCTCCGCCCTGGGAACGCATGGGACTTGAAATCGGCACTCCTGCATTGAGATATGGAGCTGGCCTCTCAAAATGCCGCAGACTCCCCGGCGGGGAATTGAACCCCGGTCTCCCGCGTGACAGGCGGGGATACTAACCACTATACTACCGAGGATTGGACGACAGCGCACTCTGTCGCATCCGTATTAGGTAGAATGTTCTTATGTGAAATTTGGATTTTGTTGTCAATTTGAGTTCTCCTTTAGATCATCTTCTACCTCTGTGGAGATGATTAAGAGAATAGTTATTGTTGTTTTCATGTTTTATTATTCGACTATCTTTCTTTCAAGTAATCCGCCGCTGCTGCTGCTGCTGCTGCTGTAAAACAGCCTTTTCGTTGTGCCCTACCGTCTGCGTTAAACTTCGTCTGCTGCTGATCCACGCGCGCTCTCCCATTACCTGCTTCTAACAAACTGATTTGTGTACGACAGCACAAATCCAACAGCCTGGCTTCAATTCCCACTGCCAAATGGACTCAGCACGAAAGCTTCCCTTTTTCAAGCTCGTCCCCTCAGGTTCTACTACCACCCATCAATCGCTTCCTCATCAGAGAGCAGTGCTCCCGGAGGACGGTGGGGTGACTTTACTGTACGCTGCATCAGATCTCTCAGCCATGCATTTAACATCGAAACGTAGAAATTAAGTGCAGGAGTAGGCCATTCAGCCCTTCAAGTCAGGCAGAATCCGAGGAGCAGGAAAATCAGGATGCTGCCTGACTTGCTTCGCGTTTCCAGCGCCACACTGATCGAGACTCTGATTTCCAGCAACTGCAGTCCTCACTTGTTCCATTCAGCCCTTCAAGACACCACCACCGTTCAATGTGATCACGATTGAACATGTAATTTCAGTAAGCACTCCAGCTTCCTCTCCGTACCCCTGGATCCCTTTAGCTGCAAGGTCTACGTCCGGCTCCCTCTTGAGTGTATCTCACAAACCGGCATAGCCGCATCTTCCTGTGGGAGACAAGTCCACAGGTTCACCACTCTCTGAGAGAAAAATTCTTCCTGAATCGCTTGCCCTTCGTTCGGAGACTGTCACCCCTGGTTCTGGACGTCCCCAACATTGGGAACCGGTGAACTTTTGCTGGGATCCCTCAGTACCAAGCATGGATCTGCATGGGTTTCTCTTCAGAAGGGTCAGTGTGAATGGCCTGCTTCCACACTGTGGTGCTCCTATGATGCCAACAGTGTAGGTTGAGTACCTGCACGTGCTTTCTCAAGCTTGCCTCTGTGTTGACCTTCATGTTAACCCAGCCACTGGGCTTTGTCCTTCTATCGAGAAGAGCAGACGATGCCACTCAGATGACTTTGACTTTCCACTGTGGGTGTAGTACAGTCTGCCAGCAGCAGGGGATGGTGTTGCATCACCTTAATGGCAGGATCGGGTCCAAACTCTGAGGGGTCTGACCCCTTTTTGATTGGAGCGAGGGAGAGGGGAAAGCTCACTGTCATTTGTCGCTACCGGTTGCTTAAAGGTTTTAATTTGCACGCCGTTTGCGTGCGAGTTATATGCCCACTGACGGGACGAAGTGACAACAAAATCAGAGTGGGAAACAGAAATTGCTGGAGCAAGTCAGCATCTGGAGTGGGGGTGGGGGAAGGGGAAGAAAGCAGACAAGGTTTCTGGTCCGGTGAGCCTTCTTGAGGACGGCAGTTTTCATTTGTCGCCAAAAAATGAGGAAGTCTCAAATGATCATCTCCTTGGTAGATGAAAGGACAAGTTGGCCAGGGAGAGCAGAATGGAGAGTATCGTAGGTTTTGTTTGTTGACAAGAGCAGACCGCTCCGCCCTGGGAACGCATGGGACTTGAAATCGGCACTCCTGCATTGAGATATGGAGCTGGCCTCTCAAAATGCCGCAGACTCCCCGGCGGGGAATTGAACCCCGGTCTCCCGCGTGACAGGCGGGGATACTAACCACTATACTACCGAGGATTGGACGACAGCGCACTCTGTCGCATCCGTATTAGGTAGAATGTTCTTATGTGAAATTTGGATTTTGTTGTCAATTTGAGTTCTCCTTTAGATCATCTTCTACCTCTGTGGAGATGATTAAGAGAATAGTTATTGTTGTTTTCATGTTTTATTATTCGACTATCTTTCTTTCAAGTAATCCGCCGCTGCTGCTGCTGCTGCTGCTGTAAAACAGCCTTTTCGTTGTGCCCTACCGTCTGCGTTAAACTTCGTCTGCTGCTGATCCACGCGCGCTCTCCCATTACCTGCTTCTAACAAACTGATTTGTGTACGACAGCACAAATCCAACAGCCTGGCTTCAATTCCCACTGCCAAATGGACTCAGCACGAAAGCTTCCCTTTTTCAAGCTCGTCCCCTCAGGTTCTACTACCACCCATCAATCGCTTCCTCATCAGAGAGCAGTGCTCCCGGAGGACGGTGGGGTGACTTTACTGTACGCTGCATCAGATCTCTCAGCCATGCATTTAACATCGAAACGTAGAAATTAAGTGCAGGAGTAGGCCATTCAGCCCTTCAAGTCAGGCAGAATCCGAGGAGCAGGAAAATCAGGATGCTGCCTGACTTGCTTCGCGTTTCCAGCGCCACACTGATCGAGACTCTGATTTCCAGCAACTGCAGTCCTCACTTGTTCCATTCAGCCCTTCAAGACACCACCACCGTTCAATGTGATCACGATTGAACATGTAATTTCAGTAAGCACTCCAGCTTCCTCTCCGTACCCCTGGATCCCTTTAGCTGCAAGGTCTACGTCCGGCTCCCTCTTGAGTGTATCTCACAAACCGGCATAGCCGCATCTTCCTGTGGGAGACAAGTCCACAGGTTCACCACTCTCTGAGAGAAAAATTCTTCCTGAATCGCTTGCCCTTCGTTTGGAGACTGTCACCCCTGGTTCTGGACGTCCCCAACATTGGGAACCGGTGAACTTTTGCTGGGATCCCTCAGTACCAAGCATGGATCTGCATGGGTTTCTCTTCAGAAGGGTCAGTGTGAATGGCCTGCTTCCACACTGTGGTGCTCCTATGATGCCAACAGTGTAGGTTGAGTACCTGCACGTGCTTTCTCAAGCTTGCCTCTGTGTTGACCTTCATGTTAACCCAGCCACTGGGCTTTGTCCTTCTATCGAGAAGAGCAGACGATGCCACTCAGATGACTTTGACTTTCCACTGTGGGTGTAGTACAGTCTGCCAGCAGCAGGGGATGGTGTTGCATCACCTTAATGGCAGGATCGGGTCCAAACTCTGAGGGGTCTGACCCCTTTTTGATTGGAGCGAGGGAGAGGGGAAAGCTCACTGTCATTTGTCGCTACCGGTTGCTTAAAGGTTTTAATTTGCACGCCGTTTGCGTGCGAGTTATATGCCCACTGACGGGACGAAGTGACAACAAAATCAGAGTGGGAAACAGAAATTGCTGGAGCAAGTCAGCATCTGGAGTGGGGGTGGGGGAAGGGGAAGAAAGCAGACAAGGTTTCTGGTCCGGTGAGCCTTCTTGAGGACGGCAGTTTTCATTTGTCGCCAAAAAATGAGGAAGTCTCAAATGATCATCTCCTTGGTAGATGAAAGGACAAGTTGGCCAGGGAGAGCAGAATGGAGAGTATCGTAGGTTTTGTTTGTTGACAAGAGCAGACCGCTCCGCCCTGGGAACGCATGGGAATTGAAATCGGCACTCCTGCATTGAGATATGGAGCTGGCCTCTCAAAATGCCGCAGACTCCCCGGCGGGGAATTGAACCCCGGTCTCCCGCGTGACAGGCGGGGATACTAACCACTATACTACCGAGGATTGGACGACAGCGCACTCTGTCGCATCCGTATTAGGTAGAATGTTCTTATGTGAAATTTGGATTTTGTTGTCAATTTGAGTTCTCCTTTAGATCATCTTCTACCTCTGTGGAGATGATTAAGAGAATAGTTATTGTTGTTTTCATGTTTTATTATTCGACTATCTTTCTTTCAAGTAATCCGCCGCTGCTGCTGCTGCTGCTGTAAAACAGCCTTTTCGTTGTGCCCTACCGTCTGCGTTAAACTTCGTCTGCTGCTGATCCACGCGCGCTCTCCCATTACCTGCTTCTAACAAACTGATTTGTGTACGACAGCACAAATCCAACAGCCTGGCTTCAATTCCCACTGCCAAATGGACTCAGCACGAAAGCTTCCCTTTTTCAAGCTCGTCCCCTCAGGTTCTACTACCACCCATCAATCGCTTCCTCATCAGAGAGCAGTGCTCCCGGAGGACGGTGGGGTGACTTTACTGTACGCTGCATCAGATCTCTCAGCCATGCATTTAACATCGAAACGTAGAAATTAAGTGCAGGAGTAGGCCATTCAGCCCTTCAAGTCAGGCAGAATCCGAGGAGCAGGAAAATCAGGATGCTGCCTGACTTGCTTCGCGTTTCCAGCGCCACACTGATCGAGACTCTGATTTCCAGCAACTGCAGTCCTCACTTGTTCCATTCAGCCCTTCAAGACACCGCCACCGTTCAATGTGATCACGATTGAACATGTAATTTCAGTAAGCACTCCAGCTTCCTCTCCGTACCCCTGGATCCCTTTAGCTGCAAGGTCTACGTCCGGCTCCCTCTTGAGTGTATCTCACAAACCGGCATAGCCGCATCTTCCTGTGGGAGACAAGTCCACAGGTTCACCACTCTCTGAGAGAAAAATTCTTCCTGAATCGCTTGCCCTTCGTTCGGAGACTGTCACCCCTGGTTCTGGACGTCCCCAACATTGGGAACCGGTGAACTTTTGCTGGGATCCCTCAGTACCAAGCATGGATCTGCATGGGTTTCTCTTCAGAAGGGTCAGTGTGAATGGCCTGCTTCCACACTGTGGTGCTCCTATGATGCCAACAGTGTAGGTTGAGTACCTGCACGTGCTTTCTCAAGCTTGCCTCTGTGTTGACCTTCATGTTAACCCAGCCACTGGGCTTTGTCCTTCTATCGAGAAGAGCAGACGATGCCACTCAGATGACTTTGACTTTCCACTGTGGGTGTAGTACAGTCTGCCAGCAGCAGGGGATGGTGTTGCATCACCTTAATGGCAGGATCGGGTCCAAACTCTGAGGGGTCTGACCCCTTTTTGATTGGAGCGAGGGAGAGGGGAAAGCTCACTGTCATTTGTCGCTACCGGTTGCTTAAAGGTTTTAATTTGCACGCCGTTTGCGTGCGAGTTATATGCCCACTGACGGGACGAAGTGACAACAAAATCAGAGTGGGAAACAGAAATTGCTGGAGCAAGTCAGCATCTGGAGTGGGGGTGGGGGAAGGGGAAGAAAGCAGACAAGGTTTCTGGTCCGGTGAGCCTTCTTGAGGACGGCAGTTTTCATTTGTCGCCAAAAAATGAGGAAGTCTCAAATGATCATCTCCTTGGTAGATGAAAGGACAAGTTGGCCAGGGAGAGCAGAATGGAGAGTATCGTAGGTTTTGTTTGTTGACAAGAGCAGACCGCTCCGCCCTGGGAACGCATGGGACTTGAAATCGGCACTCCTGCATTGAGATATGGAGCTGGCCTCTCAAAATGCCGCAGACTCCCCGGCGGGGAATTGAACCCCGGTCTCCCGCGTGACAGGCGGGGATACTAACCACTATACTACCGAGGATTGGACGACAGCGCACTCTGTCGCATCCGTATTAGGTAGAATGTTCTTATGTGAAATTTGGATTTTGTTGTCAATTTGAGTTCTCCTTTAGATCATCTTCTACCTCTGTGGAGATGATTAAGAGAATAGTTATTGTTGTTTTCATGTTTTATTATTCGACTATCTTTCTTTCAAGTAATCCGCCGCTGCTGCTTCTGCTGCTGCTGTAAAACAGCATTTTCGTTGTGCCCTACCGTCTGCGTTAAACTTCGTCTGCTGCTGATCCACGCGCGCTCTCCCATTACCTGCTTCTAACAAACTGATTTGTGTACGACAGCACAAATCCAACAGCCTGGCTTCAATTCCCACTGCCAAATGGACTCAGCACGAAAGCTTCCCTTTTTCAAGCTCGTCCCCTCAGGTTCTACTACCACCCATCAATCGCTTCCTCATCAGAGAGCAGTGCTCCCGGAGGACGGTGGGGTGACTTTACTGTACGCTGCATCAGATCTCTCAGCCATGCATTTAACATCGAAACGTAGAAATTAAGTGCAGGAGTAGGCCATTCAGCCCTTCAAGTCAGGCAGAATCCGAGGAGCAGGAAAATCAGGATGCTGCCTGACTTGCTTCGCGTTTCCAGCGCCACACTGATCGAGACTCTGATTTCCAGCAACTGCAGTCCTCACTTGTTCCATTCAGCCCTTCAAGACACCGCCACCGTTCAATGTGATCACGATTGAACATGTAATTTCAGTAAGCACTCCAGCTTCCTCTCCGTACCCCTGGATCCCTTTAGCTGCAAGGTCTACGTCCGGCTCCCTCTTGAGTGTATCTCACAAACCGGCATAGCCGCATCTTCCTGTGGGAGACAAGTCCACAGGTTCACCACTCTCTGAGAGAAAAATTCTTCCTGAATCGCTTGCCCTTCGTTCGGAGACTGTCACCCCTGGTTCTGGACGTCCCCAACATTGGGAACCGGTGAACTTTTGCTGGGATCCCTCAGTACCAAGCATGGATCTGCATGGGTTTCTCTTCAGAAGGGTCAGTGTGAATGGCCTGCTTCCACACTGTGGTGCTCCTATGATGCCAACAGTGTAGGTTGAGTACCTGCACGTGCTTTCTCAAGCTTGCCTCTGTGTTGACCTTCATGTTAACCCAGCCACTGGGCTTTGTCCTTCTATCGAGAAGAGCAGACGATGCCACTCAGATGACTTTGACTTTCCACTGTGGGTGTAGTACAGTCTGCCAGCAGCAGGGGATGGTGTTGCATCACCTTAATGGCAGGATCGGGTCCAAACTCTGAGGGGTCTGACCCCTTTTTGATTGGAGCGAGGGAGAGGGGAAAGCTCACTGTCATTTGTCGCTACCGGTTGCTTAAAGGTTTTAATTTGCACGCCGTTTGCGTGCGAGTTATATGCCCACTGACGGGACGAAGTGACAACAAAATCAGAGTGGGAAACAGAAATTGCTGGAGCAAGTCAGCATCTGGAGTGGGGGTGGGGGAAGGGGAAGAAAGCAGACAAGGTTTCTGGTCCGGTGAGCCTTCTTGAGGACGGCAGTTTTCATTTGTCGCCAAAAAATGAGGAAGTCTCAAATGATCATCTCCTTGGTAGATGAAAGGACAGTTGGCCAGGGAGAGCAGAATGGAGAGTATCGTAGGTTTTGTTTGTTGACAAGAGCAGACCGCTCCGCCCTGGGAACGCATGGGACTTGAAATCGGCACTCCTGCATTGAGATATGGAGCTGGCCTCTCAAAATGCCGCAGACTCCCCGGCGGGGAATTGAACCCCGGTCTCCCGCGTGACAGGCGGGGATACTAACCACTATACTACCGAGGATTGGACGACAGCGCACTCTGTCGCATCCGTATTAGGTAGAATGTTCTTATGTGAAATTTGGATTTTGTTGTCAATTTGAGTTCTCCTTTAGATCATCTTCTACCTCTGTGGAGATGATTAAGAGAATAGTTATTGTTGTTTTCATGTTTTATTATTCGACTATCTTTCTTTCAAGTAATCCGCCGCTGCTGCTGCTGCTGTAAAACAGCCTTTTCGTTGTGCCCTACCGTCTGCGTTAAACTTCGTCTGCTGCTGATCCACGCGCGCTCTCCCATTACCTGCTTCTAACAAACTGATTTGTGTACGACAGCACAAATCCAACAGCCTGGCTTCAATTCCCACTGCCAAATGGACTCAGCACGAAAGCTTCCCTTTTTCAAGCTCGTCCCCTCAGGTTCTACTACCACCCATCAATCGCTTCCTCATCAGAGAGCAGTGCTCCCGGAGGACGGTGGGGTGACTTTACTGTACGCTGCATCAGATCTCTCAGCCATGCATTTAACATCGAAACGTAGAAATTAAGTGCAGGAGTAGGCCATTCAGCCCTTCAAGTCAGGCAGAATCCGAGGAGCAGGAAAATCAGGATGCTGCCTGACTTGCTTCGCGTTTCCAGCGCCACACTGATCGAGACTCTGATTTCCAGCAACTGCAGTCCTCACTTGTTCCATTCAGCCCTTCAAGACACCGCCACCGTTCAATGTGATCACGATTGAACATGTAATTTCAGTAAGCACTCCAGCTTCCTCTCCGTACCCCTGGATCCCTTTAGCTGCAAGGTCTACGTCCGGCTCCCTCTTGAGTGTATCTCACAAACCGGCATAGCCGCATCTTCCTGTGGGAGACAAGTCCACAGGTTCACCACTCTCTGAGAGAAAAATTCTTCCTGAATCGCTTGCCCTTCGTTCGGAGACTGTCACCCCTGGTTCTGGACGTCCCCAACATTGGGAACCGGTGAACTTTTGCTGGGATCCCTCAGTACCAAGCATGGATCTGCATGGGTTTCTCTTCAGAAGGGTCAGTGTGAATGGCCTGCTTCCACACTGTGGTGCTCCTATGATGCCAACAGTGTAGGTTGAGTACCTGCACGTGCTTTCTCAAGCTTGCCTCTGTGTTGACCTTCATGTTAACCCAGCCACTGGGCTTTGTCCTTCTATCGAGAAGAGCAGACGATGCCACTCAGATGACTTTGACTTTCCACTGTGGGTGTAGTACAGTCTGCCAGCAGCAGGGGATGGTGTTGCATCACCTTAATGGCAGGATCGGGTCCAAACTCTGAGGGGTCTGACCCCTTTTTGATTGGAGCGAGGGAGAGGGGAAAGCTCACTGTCATTTGTCGCTACCGGTTGCTTAAAGGTTTTAATTTGCACGCCGTTTGCGTGCGAGTTATATGCCCACTGACGGGACGAAGTGACAACAAAATCAGAGTGGGAAACAGAAATTGCTGGAGCAAGTCAGCATCTGGAGTGGGGGTGGGGGAAGGGGAAGAAAGCAGACAAGGTTTCTGGTCCGGTGAGCCTTCTTGAGGACGGCAGTTTTCATTTGTCGCCAAAAAATGAGGAAGTCTCAAATGATCATCTCCTTGGTAGATGAAAGGACAAGTTGGCCAGGGAGAGCAGAATGGAGAGTATCGTAGGTTTTGTTTGTTGACAAGAGCAGACCGCTCCGCCCTGGGAACGCATGGGACTTGAAATCGGCACTCCTGCATTGAGATATGGAGCTGGCCTCTCAAAATGCCGCAGACTCCCCGGCGGGGAATTGAACCCCGGTCTCCCGCGTGACAGGCGGGGATACTAACCACTATACTACCGAGGATTGGACGACAGCGCACTCTGTCGCATCCGTATTAGGTAGAATGTTCTTATGTGAAATTTGGATTTTGTTGTCAATTTGAGTTCTCCTTTAGATCATCTTCTACCTCTGTGGAGATGATTAAGAGAATAGTTATTGTTGTTTTCATGTTTTATTATTCGACTATCTTTCTTTCAAGTAATCCGCCGCTGCTGCTGCTGCTGCTGTAAAACAGCCTTTTCGTTGTGCCCTACCGTCTGCGTTAAACTTCGTCTGCTGCTGATCCACGCGCGCTCTCCCATTACCTGCTTCTAACAAACTGATTTGTGTACGACAGCACAAATCCAACAGCCTGGCTTCAATTCCCACTGCCAAATGGACTCAGCACGAAAGCTTCCCTTTTTCAAGCTCGTCCCCTCAGGTTCTACTACCACCCATCAATCGCTTCCTCATCAGAGAGCAGTGCTCCCGGAGGACGGTGGGGTGACTTTACTGTACGCTGCATCAGATCTCTCAGCCATGCATTTAACATCGAAACGTAGAAATTAAGTGCAGGAGTAGGCCATTCAGCCCTTCAAGTCAGGCAGAATCCGAGGAGCAGGAAAATCAGGATGCTGCCTGACTTGCTTCGCGTTTCCAGCGCCACACTGATCGAGACTCTGATTTCCAGCAACTGCAGTCCTCACTTGTTCCATTCAGCCCTTCAAGACACCGCCACCGTTCAATGTGATCACGATTGAACATGTAATTTCAGTAAGCACTCCAGCTTCCTCTCCGTACCCCTGGATCCCTTTAGCTGCAAGGTCTACGTCCGGCTCCCTCTTGAGTGTATCTCACAAACCGGCATAGCCGCATCTTCCTGTGGGAGACAAGTCCACAGGTTCACCACTCTCTGAGAGAAAAATTCTTCCTGAATCGCTTGCCCTTCGTTCGGAGACTGTCACCCCTGGTTCTGGACGTCCCCAACATTGGGAACCGGTGAACTTTTGCTGGGATCCCTCAGTACCAAGCATGGATCTGCATGGGTTTCTCTTCAGAAGGGTCAGTGTGAATGGCCTGCTTCCACACTGTGGTGCTCCTATGATGCCAACAGTGTAGGTTGAGTACCTGCACGTGCTTTCTCAAGCTTGCCTCTGTGTTGACCTTCATGTTAACCCAGCCACTGGGCTTTGTCCTTCTATCGAGAAGAGCAGACGATGCCACTCAGATGACTTTGACTTTCCACTGTGGGTGTAGTACAGTCTGCCAGCAGCAGGGGATGGTGTTGCATCACCTTAATGGCAGGATCGGGTCCAAACTCTGAGGGGTCTGACCCCTTTTTGATTGGAGCGAGGGAGAGGGGAAAGCTCACTGTCATTTGTCGCTACCGGTTGCTTAAAGGTTTTAATTTGCACGCCGTTTGCGTGCGAGTTATATGCCCACTGACGGGACGAAGTGACAACAAAATCAGAGTGGGAAACAGAAATTGCTGGAGCAAGTCAGCATCTGGAGTGGGGGTGGGGGAAGGGGAAGAAAGCAGACAAGGTTTCTGGTCCGGTGAGCCTTCTTGAGGACGGCAGTTTTCATTTGTCGCCAAAAAATGAGGAAGTCTCAAATGATCATCTCCTTGGTAGATGAAAGGACAAGTTGGCCAGGGAGAGCAGAATGGAGAGTATCGTAGGTTTTGTTTGTTGACAAGAGCAGACCGCTCCGCCCTGGGAACGCATGGGAATTGAAATCGGCACTCCTGCATTGAGATATGGAGCTGGCCTCTCAAAATGCCGCACACTCCCCGGCGGGGAATTGAACCCCGGTCTCCCGCGTGACAGGCGGGGATACTAACCACTATACTACCGAGGATTGGACGACAGCGCACTCTGTCGCATCCGTATTAGGTAGAATGTTCTTATGTGAAATTTGGATTTTGTTGTCAATTTGAGTTCTCCTTTAGATCATCTTCTACCTCTGTGGAGATGATTAAGAGAATAGTTATTGTTGTTTTCATGTTTTATTATTCGACTATCTTTCTTTCAAGTAATCCGCCGCTGCTGCTGCTGCTGTAAAACAGCCTTTTCGTTGTGCCCTACCGTCTGCGTTAAACTTCGTCTGCTGCTGATCCACGCGCGCTCTCCCATTACCTGCTTCTAACAAACTGATTTGTGTACGACAGCACAAATCCAACAGCCTGGCTTCAATTCCCACTGCCAAATGGACTCAGCACGAAAGCTTCCCTTTTTCAAGCTCGTCCCCTCAGGTTCTACTACCACCCATCAATCGCTTCCTCATCAGAGAGCAGTGCTCCCGGAGGACGGTGGGGTGACTTTACTGTACGCTGCATCAGATCTCTCAGCCATGCATTTAACATCGAAACGTAGAAATTAAGTGCAGGAGTAGGCCATTCAGCCCTACAAGTCAGGCAGAATTCGAGGAGCAGGAAAATCAGGATGCTGCCTGACTTGCTTCGCGTTTCCAGCGCCACACTGATCGAGACTCTGATTTCCAGCAACTGCAGTCCTCACTTGTTCCATTCAGCCCTTCAAGACACCGCCACCGTTCAATGTGATCACGATTGAACATGTAATTTCAGTAAGCACTCCAGCTTCCTCTCCGTACCCCTGGATCCCTTTAGCTGCAAGGTCTACGTCCGGCTCCCTCTTGAGTGTATCTCACAAACCGGCATAGCCGCATCTTCCTGTGGGAGACAAGTCCACAGGTTCACCACTCTCTGAGAGAAAAATTCTTCCTGAATCGCTTGCCCTTCGTTCGGAGACTGTCACCCCTGGTTCTGGACGTCCCCAACATTGGGAACCGGTGAACTTTTGCTGGGATCCCTCAGTACCAAGCATGGATCTGCATGGGTTTCTCTTCAGAAGGGTCAGTGTGAATGGCCTGCTTCCACACTGTGGTGCTCCTATGATGCCAACAGTGTAGGTTGAGTACCTGCACGTGCTTTCTCAAGCTTGCCTCTGTGTTGACCTTCATGTTAACCCAGCCACTGGGCTTTGTCCTTCTATCGAGAAGAGCAGACGATGCCACTCAGATGACTTTGACTTTCCACTGTGGGTGTAGTACAGTCTGCCAGCAGCAGGGGATGGTGTTGCATCACCTTGATGGCAGGATCGGGTCCAAACTCTGAGGGGTCTGACCCCTTTTTGATTGGAGCGAGGGAGAGGGGAAAGCTCACTGTCATTTGTCGCTACCGGTTGCTTAAAGGTTTTAATTTGCACGCCGTTTGCGTGCGAGTTATATGCCCACTGACGGGACGAAGTGACAACAAAATCAGAGTGGGAAACAGAAATTGCTGGAGCAAGTCAGCATCTGGAGTGGGGGTGGGGGAAGGGGAAGAAAGCAGACAAGGTTTCTGGTCCGGTGAGCCTTCTTGAGGACGGCAGTTTTCATTTGTCGCCAAAAAATGAGGAAGTCTCAAATGATCATCTCCTTGGTAGATGAAAGGACAAGTTGGCCAGGGAGAGCAGAATGGAGAGTATCGTAGGTTTTGTTTGTTGACAAGAGCAGACCGCTCCGCCCTGGGAACGCATGGGACTTGAAATCGGCACTCCTGCATTGAGATATGGAGCTGGCCTCTCAAAATGCCGCCGACTCCCCGGCGGGGAATTGAACCCCGGTCTCCCGCGTGACAGGCGGGGATACTAACCACTATACTACCGAGGATTGGACGACAGCGCACTCTGTCGCATCCGTATTAGGTAGAATGTTCTTATGTGAAATTTGGATTTTGTTGTCAATTTGAGTTCTCCTTTAGATCATCTTCTACCTCTGTGGAGATGATTAAGAGAATAGTTATTGTTGTTTTCATGTTTTATTATTCGACTATCTTTCTTTCAAGTAATCCGCCGCTGCTGCTGCTGCTGCTGTAAAACAGCCTTTTCGTTGTGCCCTACCGTCTGCGTTAAACTTCGTCTGCTGCTGATCCACGCGCGCTCTCCCATTACCTGCTTCTAACAAACTGATTTGTGTACGACAGCACAAATCCAACAGCCTGGCTTCAATTCCCACTGCCAAATGGACTCAGCACGAAAGCTTCCCTTTTTCAAGCTCGTCCCCTCAGGTTCTACTACCACCCATCAATCGCTTCCTCATCAGAGAGCAGTGCTCCCGGAGGACGGTGGGGTGACTTTACTGTACGCTGCATCAGATCTCTCAGCCATGCATTTAACATCGAAACGTAGAAATTAAGTGCAGGAGTAGGCCATTCAGCCCTTCAAGTCAGGCAGAATCCGAGGAGCAGGAAAATCAGGATGCTGCCTGACTTGCTTCGCGTTTCCAGCGCCACACTGATCGAGACTCTGATTTCCAGCAACTGCAGTCCTCACTTGTTCCATTCAGCCCTTCAAGACACCGCCACCGTTCAATGTGATCACGATTGAACATGTAATTTCAGTAAGCACTCCAGCTTCCTCTCCGTACCCCTGGATCCCTTTAGCTGCAAGGTCTACGTCCGGCTCCCTCTTGAGTGTATCTCACAAACCGGCATAGCCGCATCTTCCTGTGGGAGACAAGTCCACAGGTTCACCACTCTCTGAGAGAAAAATTCTTCCTGAATCGCTTGCCCTTCGTTCGGAGACTGTCACCCCTGGTTCTGGACGTCCCCAACATTGGGAACCGGTGAACTTTTGCTGGGATCCCTCAGTACCAAGCATGGATCTGCATGGGTTTCTCTTCAGAAGGGTCAGTGTGAATGGCCTGCTTCCACACTGTGGTGCTCCTATGATGCCAACAGTGTAGGTTGAGTACCTGCACGTGCTTTCTCAAGCTTGCCTCTGTGTTGACCTTCATGTTAACCCAGCCACTGGGCTTTGTCCTTCTATCGAGAAGAGCAGACGATGCCACTCAGATGACTTTGACTTTCCACTGTGGGTGTAGTACAGTCTGCCAGCAGCAGGGGATGGTGTTGCATCACCTTAATGGCAGGATCGGGTCCAAACTCTGAGGGGTCTGACCCCTTTTTGATTGGAGCGAGGGAGAGGGGAAAGCTCACTGTCATTTGTCGCTACCGGTTGCTTAAAGGTTTTAATTTGCACGCCGTTTGCGTGCGAGTTATATGCCCACTGACGGGACGAAGTGACAACAAAATCAGAGTGGGAAACAGAAATTGCTGGAGCAAGTCAGCATCTGGAGTGGGGGTGGGGGAAGGGGAAGAAAGCAGACAAGGTTTCTGGTCCGGTGAGCCTTCTTGAGGACGGCAGTTTTCATTTGTCGCCAAAAAATGAGGAAGTCTCAAATGATCATCTCCTTGGTAGATGAAAGGACAAGTTGGCCAGGGAGAGCAGAATGGAGAGTATCGTAGGTTTTGTTTGTTGACAAGAGCAGACCGCTCCGCCCTGGGAACGCATGGGACTTGAAATCGGCACTCCTGCATTGAGATATGGAGCTGGCCTCTCAAAATGCCGCAGACTCCCCGGCGGGGAATTGAACCCCGGCCTCCCGCGTGACAGGCGGGGATACTAACCACTATACTACCGAGGATTGGACGACAGCGCACTCTGTCGCATCCGTATTAGGTAGAATGTTCTTATGTGAAATTTGGATTTTGTTGTCAATTTGAGTTCTCCTTTAGATCATCTTCTACCTCTGTGGAGATGATTAAGAGAATAGTTATTGTTGTTTTCATGTTTTATTATTCGACTATCTTTCTTTCAAGTAATCCGCCGCTGCTGCTGCTGCTGCTGTAAAACAGCCTTTTCGTTGTGCCCTACCGTCTGCGTTAAACTTCGTCTGCTGCTGATCCACGCGCGCTCTCCCATTACCTGCTTCTAACAAACTGATTTGTGTACGACAGCACAAATCCAACAGCCTGGCTTCAATTCCCACTGCCAAATGGACTCAGCACGAAAGCTTCCCTTTTTCAAGCTCGTCCCCTCAGGTTCTACTACCACCCATCAATCGCTTCCTCATCAGAGAGCAGTGCTCCCGGAGGACAGTGGGGTGACTTTACTGTACGCTGCATCAGATCTCTCAGCCATGCATTTAACATCGAAACGTAGAAATTAAGTGCAGGAGTAGGCCATTCAGCCCTTCAAGTCAGGCAGAATCCGAGGAGCAGGAAAATCAGGATGCTGCCTGACTTGCTTCGCGTTTCCAGCGCCACACTGATCGAGACTCTGATTTCCAGCAACTGCAGTCCTCACTTGTTCCATTCAGCCCTTCAAGACACCGCCACCGTTCAATGTGATCACGATTGAACATGTAATTTCAGTAAGCACTCCAGCTTCCTCTCCGTACCCCTGGATCCCTTTAGCTGCAAGGTCTACGTCCGGCTCCCTCTTGAGTGTATCTCACAAACCGGCATAGCCGCATCTTCCTGTGGGAGACAAGTCCACAGGTTCACCACTCTCTGAGAGAAAAATTCTTCCTGAATCGCTTGCCCTTCGTTCGGAGACTGTCACCCCTGGTTCTGGACGTCCCCAACATTGGGAACCGGTGAACTTTTGCTGGGATCCCTCAGTACCAAGCATGGATCTGCATGGGTTTCTCTTCAGAAGGGTCAGTGTGAATGGCCTGCTTCCACACTGTGGTGCTCCTATGATGCCAACAGTGTAGGTTGAGTACCTGCACGTGCTTTCTCAAGCTTGCCTCTGTGTTGACCTTCATGTTAACCCAGCCACTGGGCTTTGTCCTTCTATCGAGAAGAGCAGACGATGCCACTCAGATGACTTTGACTTTCCACTGTGGGTGTAGTACAGTCTGCCAGCAGCAGGGGATGGTGTTGCATCACCTTAATGGCAGGATCGGGTCCAAACTCTGAGGGGTCTGACCCCTTTTTGATTGGAGCGAGGGAGAGGGGAAAGCTCACTGTCATTTGTCGCTACCGGTTGCTTAAAGGTTTTAATTTGCACGCCGTTTGCGTGCGAGTTATATGCCCACTGACGGGACGAAGTGACAACAAAATCAGAGTGGGAAACAGAAATTGCTGGAGCAAGTCAGCATCTGGAGTGGGGGTGGGGGAAGGGGAAGAAAGCAGACAAGGTTTCTGGTCCGGTGAGCCTTCTTGAGGACGGCAGTTTTCATTTGTCGCCAAAAAATGAGGAAGTCTCAAATGATCATCTCCTTGGTAGATGAAAGGACAAGTTGGCCAGGGAGAGCAGAATGGAGAGTATCGTAGGTTTTGTTTGTTGACAAGAGCAGACCGCTCCGCCCTGGGAACGCATGGGAATTGAAATCGGCACTCCTGCATTGAGATATGGAGCTGGCCTCTCAAAATGCCGCACACTCCCCGGCGGGGAATTGAACCCCGGTCTCCCGCGTGACAGGCTGGGATACTAACCACTATACTACCGAGGATTGTCCGACAGCGCACTCTGTCGCATCCGTATTAGGTAGAATGTTCTTATGTGAAATTTGGATTTTGTTGTCAATTTGAGTTCTCCTTTAGATCATCTTCTACCTCTGTGGAGATGATTAAGAGAATAGTTATTGTTGTTTTCATGTTTTATTATTCGACTATCTTTCTTTCAAGTAATCCGCCGCTGCTGCTGCTGCTGCTGTAAAACAGCCTTTTCGTTGTGCCCTACCGTCTGCGTTAAACTTCGTCTGCTGCTGATCCACGCGCGCTCTCCCATTACCTGCTTCTAACAAACTGATTTGTGTACGACAGCACAAATCCAACAGCCTGGCTTCAATTCCCACTGCCAAATGGACTCAGCACGAAAGCTTCCCTTTTTCAAGCTCGTCCCCTCAGGTTCTACTACCACCCATCAATCGCTTCCTCATCAGAGAGCAGTGCTCCCGGAGGACGGTGGGGTGACTTTACTGTACGCTGCATCAGATCTCTCAGCCATGCATTTAACATCGAAACGTAGAAATTAAGTGCAGGAGTAGGCCATTCAGCCCTTCAAGTCAGGCAGAATTCGAGGAGCAGGAAAATCAGGATGCTGCCTGACTTGCTTCGCGTTTCCAGCGCCACACTGATCGAGACTCTGATTTCCAGCAACTGCAGTCCTCACTTGTTCCATTCAGCCCTTCAAGACACCGCCACCGTTCAATGTGATCACGATTGAACATGTAATTTCAGTAAGCACTCCAGCTTCCTCTCCGTACCCCTGGATCCCTTTAGCTGCAAGGTCTACGTCCGGCTCCCTCTTGAGTGTATCTCACAAACCGGCATAGCCGCATCTTCCTGTGGGAGACAAGTCCACAGGTTCACCACTCTCTGAGAGAAAAATTCTTCCTGAATCGCTTGCCCTTCGTTCGGAGACTGTCACCCCTGGTTCTGGACGTCCCCAACATTGGGAACCGGTGAACTTTTGCTGGGATCCCTCAGTACCAAGCATGGATCTGCATGGGTTTCTCTTCAGAAGGGTCAGTGTGAATGGCCTGCTTCCACACTGTGGTGCTCCTATGATGCCAACAGTGTAGGTTGAGTACCTGCACGTGCTTTCTCAAGCTTGCCTCTGTGTTGACCTTCATGTTAACCCAGCCACTGGGCTTTGTCCTTCTATCGAGAAGAGCAGACGATGCCACTCAGATGACTTTGACTTTCCACTGTGGGTGTAGTACAGTCTGCCAGCAGCAGGGGATGGTGTTGCATCACCTTAATGGCAGGATCGGGTCCAAACTCTGAGGGGTCTGACCCCTTTTTGATTGGAGCGAGGGAGAGGGGAAAGCTCACTGTCATTTGTCGCTACCGGTTGCTTAAAGGTTTTAATTTGCACGCCGTTTGCGTGCGAGTTATATGCCCACTGACGGGACGAAGTGACAACAAAATCAGAGTGGGAAACAGAAATTGCTGGAGCAAGTCAGCATCTGGAGTGGGGGTGGGGGAAGGGGAAGAAAGCAGACAAGGTTTCTGGTCCGGTGAGCCTTCTTGAGGACGGCAGTTTTCATTTGTCGCCAAAAAATGAGGAAGTCTCAAATGATCATCTCCTTGGTAGATGAAAGGACAAGTTGGCCAGGGAGAGCAGAATGGAGAGTATCGTAGGTTTTGTTTGTTGACAAGAGCAGACCGCTCCGCCCTGGGAACGCATGGGACTTGAAATCGGCACTCCTGCATTGAGATATGGAGCTGGCCTCTCAAAATGCCGCAGACTCCCCGGCGGGGAATTGAACCCCGGTCTCCCGCGTGACAGGCGGGGATACTAACCACTATACTACCGAGGATTGGACGACAGCGCACTCTGTCGCATCCGTATTAGGTAGAATGTTCTTATGTGAAATTTGGATTTTGTTGTCAATTTGAGTTCTCCTTTAGATCATCTTCTACCTCTGTGGAGATGATTAAGAGAATAGTTATTGTTGTTTTCATGTTTTATTATTCGACTATCTTTCTTTCAAGTAATCCGCCGCTGCTGCTGCTGCTGCTGTAAAACAGCCTTTTCGTTGTGCCCTACCGTCTGCGTTAAACTTCGTCTGCTGCTGATCCACGCGCGCTCTCCCATTACCTGCTTCTAACAAACTGATTTGTGTACGACAGCACAAATCCAACAGCCTGGCTTCAATTCCCACTGCCAAATGGACTCAGCACGAAAGCTTCCCTTTTTCAAGCTCGTCCCCTCAGGTTCTACTACCACCCATCAATCGCTTCCTCATCAGAGAGCAGTGCTCCCGGAGGACGGTGGGGTGACTTTACTGTACGCTGCATCAGATCTCTCAGCCATGCATTTAACATCGAAACGTAGAAATTAAGTGCAGGAGTAGGCCATTCAGCCCTTCAAGTCAGGCAGAATCCGAGGAGCAGGAAAATCAGGATGCTGCCTGACTTGCTTCGCGTTTCCAGCGCCACACTGATCGAGACTCTGATTTCCAGCAACTGCAGTCCTCACTTGTTCCATTCAGCCCTTCAAGACACCGCCACCGTTCAATGTGATCACGATTGAACATGTAATTTCAGTAAGCACTCCAGCTTCCTCTCCGTACCCCTGGATCCCTTTAGCTGCAAGGTCTACGTCCGGCTCCCTCTTGAGTGTATCTCACAAACCGGCATAGCCGCATCTTCCTGTGGGAGACAAGTCCACAGGTTCACCACTCTCTGAGAGAAAAATTCTTCCTGAATCGCTTGCCCTTCGTTCGGAGACTGTCACCCCTGGTTCTGGACGTCCCCAACATTGGGAACCGGTGAACTTTTGCTGGGATCCCTCAGTACCAAGCATGGATCTGCATGGGTTTCTCTTCAGAAGGGTCAGTGTGAATGGCCTGCTTCCACACTGTGGTGCTCCTATGATGCCAACAGTGTAGGTTGAGTACCTGCACGTGCTTTCTCAAGCTTGCCTCTGTGTTGACCTTCATGTTAACCCAGCCACTGGGCTTTGTCCTTCTATCGAGAAGAGCAGACGATGCCACTCAGATGACTTTGACTTTCCACTGTGGGTGTAGTACAGTCTGCCAGCAGCAGGGGATGGTGTTGCATCACCTTAATGGCAGGATCGGGTCCAAACTCTGAGGGGTCTGACCCCTTTTTGATTGGAGCGAGGGAGAGGGGAAAGCTCACTGTCATTTGTCGCTACCGGTTGCTTAAAGGTTTTAATTTGCACGCCGTTTGCGTGCGAGTTATATGCCCACTGACGGGACGAAGTGACAACAAAATCAGAGTGGGAAACAGAAATTGCTGGAGCAAGTCAGCATCTGGAGTGGGGGTGGGGGAAGGGGAAGAAAGCAGACAAGGTTTCTGGTCCGGTGAGCCTTCTTGAGGACGGCAGTTTTCATTTGTCGCCAAAAAATGAGGAAGTCTCAAATGATCATCTCCTTGGTAGATGAAAGGACAAGTTGGCCAGGGAGAGCAGAATGGAGAGTATCGTAGGTTTTGTTTGTTGACAAGAGCAGACCGCTCCGCCCTGGGAACGCATGGGAATTGAAATCGGCACTCCTGCATTGAGATATGGAGCTGGCCTCTCAAAATGCCGCACACTCCCCGGCGGGGAATTGAACCCCGGTCTCCCGCGTGACAGGCGGGGATACTAACCACTATACTACCGAGGATTGGACGACAGCGCACTCTGTCGCATCCGTATTAGGTAGAATGTTCTTATGTGAAATTTGGATTTTGTTGTCAATTTGAGTTCTCCTTTAGATCATCTTCTACCTCTGTGGAGATGATTAAGAGAATAGTTATTGTTGTTTTCATGTTTTATTATTCGACTATCTTTCTTTCAAGTAATCCGCCGCTGCTGCTGCTGCTGCTGTAAAACAGCCTTTTCGTTGTGCCCTACCGTCTGCGTTAAACTTCGTCTGCTGCTGATCCACGCGCGCTCTCCCATTACCTGCTTCTAACAAACTGATTTGTGTACGACAGCACAAATCCAACAGCCTGGCTTCAATTCCCACTGCCAAATGGACTCAGCACGAAAGCTTCCCTTTTTCAAGCTCGTCCCCTCAGGTTCTACTACCACCCATCAATCGCTTCCTCATCAGAGAGCAGTGCTCCCGGAGGACGGTGGGGTGACTTTACTGTACGCTGCATCAGATCTCTCAGCCATGCATTTAACATCGAAACGTAGAAATTAAGTGCAGGAGTAGGCCATTCAGCCCTTCAAGTCAGGCAGAATTCGAGGAGCAGGAAAATCAGGATGCTGCCTGACTTGCTTCGCGTTTCCAGCGCCACACTGATCGAGACTCTGATTTCCAGCAACTGCAGTCCTCACTTGTTCCATTCAGCCCTTCAAGACACCGCCACCGTTCAATGTGATCACGATTGAACATGTAATTTCAGTAAGCACTCCAGCTTCCTCTCCGTACCCCTGGATCCCTTTAGCTGCAAGGTCTACGTCCGGCTCCCTCTTGAGTGTATCTCACAAACCGGCATAGCCGCATCTTCCTGTGGGAGACAAGTCCACAGGTTCACCACTCTCTGAGAGAAAAATTCTTCCTGAATCGCTTGCCCTTCGTTCGGAGACTGTCACCCCTGGTTCTGGACGTCCCCAACATTGGGAACCGGTGAACTTTTGCTGGGATCCCTCAGTACCAAGCATGGATCTGCATGGGTTTCTCTTCAGAAGGGTCAGTGTGAATGGCCTGCTTCCACACTGTGGTGCTCCTATGATGCCAACAGTGTAGGTTGAGTACCTGCACGTGCTTTCTCAAGCTTGCCTCTGTGTTGACCTTCATGTTAACCCAGCCACTGGGCTTTGTCCTTCTATCGAGAAGAGCAGACGATGCCACTCAGATGACTTTGACTTTCCACTGTGGGTGTAGTACAGTCTGCCAGCAGCAGGGGATGGTGTTGCATCACCTTAATGGCAGGATCGGGTCCAAACTCTGAGGGGTCTGACCCCTTTTTGATTGGAGCGAGGGAGAGGGGAAAGCTCACTGTCATTTGTCGCTACCGGTTGCTTAAAGGTTTTAATTTGCACGCCGTTTGCGTGCGAGTTATATGCCCACTGACGGGACGAAGTGACAACAAAATCAGAGTGGGAAACAGAAATTGCTGGAGCAAGTCAGCATCTGGAGTGGGGGTGGGGGAAGGGGAAGAAAGCAGACAAGGTTTCTGGTCCGGTGAGCCTTCTTGAGGACGGCAGTTTTCATTTGTCGCCAAAAAATGAGGAAGTCTCAAATGATCATCTCCTTGGTAGATGAAAGGACAAGTTGGCCAGGGAGAGCAGAATGGAGAGTATCGTAGGTTTTGTTTGTTGACAAGAGCAGACCGCTCCGCCCTGGGAACGCATGGGACTTGAAATCGGCACTCCTGCATTGAGATATGGAGCTGGCCTCTCAAAATGCCGCAGACTCCCCGGCGGGGAATTGAACCCCGGTCTCCCGCGTGACAGGCGGGGATACTAACCACTATACTACCGAGGATTGGACGACAGCGCACTCTGTCGCATCCGTATTAGGTAGAATGTTCTTATGTGAAATTTGGATTTTGTTGTCAATTTGAGTTCTCCTTTAGATCATCTTCTACCTCTGTGGAGATGATTAAGAGAATAGTTATTGTTGTTTTCATGTTTTATTATTCGACTATCTTTCTTTCAAGTAATCCGCCGCTGCTGCTGCTGCTGCTGTAAAACAGCCTTTTCGTTGTGCCCTACCGTCTGCGTTAAACTTCGTCTGCTGCTGATCCACGCGCGCTCTCCCATTACCTGCTTCTAACAAACTGATTTGTGTACGACAGCACAAATCCAACAGCCTGGCTTCAATTCCCACTGCCAAATGGACTCAGCACGAAAGCTTCCCTTTTTCAAGCTCGTCCCCTCAGGTTCTACTACCACCCATCAATCGCTTCCTCATCAGAGAGCAGTGCTCCCGGAGGACGGTGGGGTGACTTTACTGTACGCTGCATCAGATCTCTCAGCCATGCATTTAACATCGAAACGTAGAAATTAAGTGCAGGAGTAGGCCATTCAGCCCTTCAAGTCAGGCAGAATCCGAGGAGCAGGAAAATCAGGATGCTGCCTGACTTGCTTCGCGTTTCCAGCGCCACACTGATCGAGACTCTGATTTCCAGCAACTGCAGTCCTCACTTGTTCCATTCAGCCCTTCAAGACACCGCCACCGTTCAATGTGATCACGATTGAACATGTAATTTCAGTAAGCACTCCAGCTTCCTCTCCGTACCCCTGGATCCCTTTAGCTGCAAGGTCTACGTCCGGCTCCCTCTTGAGTGTATCTCACAAACCGGCATAGCCGCATCTTCCTGTGGGAGACAAGTCCACAGGTTCACCACTCTCTGAGAGAAAAATTCTTCCTGAATCGCTTGCCCTTCGTTCGGAGACTGTCACCCCTGGTTCTGGACGTCCCCAACATTGGGAACCGGTGAACTTTTGCTGGGATCCCTCAGTACCAAGCATGGATCTGCATGGGTTTCTCTTCAGAAGGGTCAGTGTGAATGGCCTGCTTCCACACTGTGGTGCTCCTATGATGCCAACAGTGTAGGTTGAGTACCTGCACGTGCTTTCTCAAGCTTGCCTCTGTGTTGACCTTCATGTTAACCCAGCCACTGGGCTTTGTCCTTCTATCGAGAAGAGCAGACGATGCCACTCAGATGACTTTGACTTTCCACTGTGGGTGTAGTACAGTCTGCCAGCAGCAGGGGATGGTGTTGCATCACCTTAATGGCAGGATCGGGTCCAAACTCTGAGGGGTCTGACCCCTTTTTGATTGGAGCGAGGGAGAGGGGAAAGCTCACTGTCATTTGTCGCTACCGGTTGCTTAAAGGTTTTAATTTGCACGCCGTTTGCGTGCGAGTTATATGCCCACTGACGGGACGAAGTGACAACAAAATCAGAGTGGGAAACAGAAATTGCTGGAGCAAGTCAGCATCTGGAGTGGGGGTGGGGGAAGGGGAAGAAAGCAGACAAGGTTTCTGGTCCGGTGAGCCTTCTTGAGGACGGCAGTTTTCATTTGTCGCCAAAAAATGAGGAAGTCTCAAATGATCATCTCCTTGGTAGATGAAAGGACAAGTTGGCCAGGGAGAGCAGAATGGAGAGTATCGTAGGTTTTGTTTGTTGACAAGAGCAGACCGCTCGGCCCTGGGAACGCATGGGACTTGAAATCGGCACTCCTGCATTGAGATATGGAGCTGGCCTCTCAAAATGCCGCAGACTCCCCGGCGGGGAATTGAACCCCGGTCTCCCGCGTGACAGGCGGGGATACTAACCACTATACTACCGAGGATTGGACGACAGCGCACTCTGTCGCATCCGTATTAGGTAGAATGTTCTTATGTGAAATTTGGATTTTGTTGTCAATTTGAGTTCTCCTTTAGATCATCTTCTACCTCTGTGGAGATGATTAAGAGAATAGTTATTGTTGTTTTCATGTTTTATTATTCGACTATCTTTCTTTCAAGTAATCCGCCGCTGCTGCTGCTGCTGCTGTAAAACAGCCTTTTCGTTGTGCCCTACCGTCTGCGTTAAACTTCGTCTGCTGCTGATCCACGCGCGCTCTCCCATTACCTGCTTCTAACAAACTGATTTGTGTATGACAGCACAAATCCAACAGCCTGGCTTCAATTCCCACTGCCAAATGGACTCAGCACGAAAGCTTCCCTTTTTCAAGCTCGTCCCCTCAGGTTCTACTACCACCCATCAATCGCTTCCTCATCAGAGAGCAGTGCTCCCGGAGGACGGTGGGGTGACTTTACTGTACGCTGCATCAGATCTCTCAGCCATGCATTTAACATCGAAACGTAGAAATTAAGTGCAGGAGTAGGCCATTCAGCCCTTCAAGTCAGGCAGAATCCGAGGAGCAGGAAAATCAGGATGCTGCCTGACTTGCTTCGCGTTTCCAGCGCCACACTGATCGAGACTCTGATTTCCAGCAACTGCAGTCCTCACTTGTTCCATTCAGCCCTTCAAGACACCGCCACCGTTCAATGTGATCACGATTGAACATGTAATTTCAGTAAGCACTCCAGCTTCCTCTCCGTACCCCTGGATCCCTTTAGCTGCAAGGTCTACGTCCGGCTCCCTCTTGAGTGTATCTCACAAACCGGCATAGCCGCATCTTCCTGTGGGAGACAAGTCCACAGGTTCACCACTCTCTGAGAGAAAAATTCTTCCTGAATCGCTTGCCCTTCGTTCGGAGACTGTCACCCCTGGTTCTGGACGTCCCCAACATTGGGAACCGGTGAACTTTTGCTGGGATCCCTCAGTACCAAGCATGGATCTGCATGGGTTTCTCTTCAGAAGGGTCAGTGTGAATGGCCTGCTTCCACACTGTGGTGCTCCTATGATGCCAACAGTGTAGGTTGAGTACCTGCACGTGCTTTCTCAAGCTTGCCTCTGTGTTGACCTTCATGTTAACCCAGCCACTGGGCTTTGTCCTTCTATCGAGAAGAGCAGACGATGCCACTCAGATGACTTTGACTTTCCACTGTGGGTGTAGTACAGTCTGCCAGCAGCAGGGGATGGTGTTGCATCACCTTAATGGCAGGATCGGGTCCAAACTCTGAGGGGTCTGACCCCTTTTTGATTGGAGCGAGGGAGAGGGGAAAGCTCACTGTCATTTGTCGCTACCGGTTGCTTAAAGGTTTTAATTTGCACGCCGTTTGCGTGCGAGTTATATGCCCACTGACGGGACGAAGTGACAACAAAATCAGAGTGGGAAACAGAAATTGCTGGAGCAAGTCAGCATCTGGAGTGGGGGTGGGGGAAGGGGAAGAAAGCAGACAAGGTTTCTGGTCCGGTGAGCCTTCTTGAGGACGGCAGTTTTCATTTGTCGCCAAAAAATGAGGAAGTCTCAAATGATCATCTCCTTGGTAGATGAAAGGACAAGTTGGCCAGGGAGAGCAGAATGGAGAGTATCGTAGGTTTTGTTTGTTGACAAGAGCAGACCGCTCCGCCCTGGGAACGCATGGGACTTGAAATCGGCACTCCTGCATTGAGATATGGAGCTGGCCTCTCAAAATGCCGCAGACTCCCCGGCGGGGAATTGAACCCCGGTCTCCCGCGTGACAGGCGGGGATACTAACCACTATACTACCGAGGATTGGACGACAGCGCACTCTGTCGCATCCGTATTAGGTAGAATGTTCTTATGTGAAATTTGGATTTTGTTGTCAATTTGAGTTCTCCTTTAGATCATCTTCTACCTCTGTGGAGATGATTAAGAGAATAGTTATTGTTGTTTTCATGTTTTATTATTCGACTATCTTTCTTTCAAGTAATCCGCCGCTGCTGCTGCTGCTGTAAAACAGCCTTTTCGTTGTGCCCTACCGTCTGCGTTAAACTTCGTCTGCTGCTGATCCACGCGCGCTCTCCCATTACCTGCTTCTAACAAACTGATTTGTGTACGACAGCACAAATCCAACAGCCTGGCTTCAATTCCCACTGCCAAATGGACTCAGCACGAAAGCTTCCCTTTTTCAAGCTCGTCCCCTCAGGTTCTACTACCACCCATCAATCGCTTCCTCATCAGAGAGCAGTGCTCCCGGAGGACGGTGGGGTGACTTTACTGTACGCTGCATCAGATCTCTCAGCCATGCATTTAACATCGAAACGTAGAAATTAAGTGCAGGAGTAGGCCATTCAGCCCTTCAAGTCAGGCAGAATCCGAGGAGCAGGAAAATCAGGATGCTGCCTGACTTGCTTCGCGTTTCCAGCGCCACACTGATCGAGACTCTGATTTCCAGCAACTGCAGTCCTCACTTGTTCCATTCAGCCCTTCAAGACACCGCCACCGTTCAATGTGATCACGATTGAACATGTAATTTCAGTAAGCACTCCAGCTTCCTCTCCGTACCCCTGGATCCCTTTAGCTGCAAGGTCTACGTCCGGCTCCCTCTTGAGTGTATCTCACAAACCGGCATAGCCGCATCTTCCTGTGGGAGACAAGTCCACAGGTTCACCACTCTCTGAGAGAAAAATTCTTCCTGAATCGCTTGCCCTTCGTTCGGAGACTGTCACCCCTGGTTCTGGACGTCCCCAACATTGGGAACCGGTGAACTTTTGCTGGGATCCCTCAGTACCAAGCATGGATCTGCATGGGTTTCTCTTCAGAAGGGTCAGTGTGAATGGCCTGCTTCCACACTGTGGTGCTCCTATGATGCCAACAGTGTAGGTTGAGTACCTGCACGTGCTTTCTCAAGCTTGCCTCTGTGTTGACCTTCATGTTAACCCAGCCACTGGGCTTTGTCCTTCTATCGAGAAGAGCAGACGATGCCACTCAGATGACTTTGACTTTCCACTGTGGGTGTAGTACAGTCTGCCAGCAGCAGGGGATGGTGTTGCATCACCTTAATGGCAGGATCGGGTCCAAACTCTGAGGGGTCTGACCCCTTTTTGATTGGAGCGAGGGAGAGGGGAAAGCTCACTGTCATTTGTCGCTACCGGTTGCTTAAAGGTTTTAATTTGCACGCCGTTTGCGTGCGAGTTATATGCCCACTGACGGGACGAAGTGACAACAAAATCAGAGTGGGAAACAGAAATTGCTGGAGCAAGTCAGCATCTGGAGTGGGGGTGGGGGAAGGGGAAGAAAGCAGACAAGGTTTCTGGTCCGGTGAGCCTTCTTGAGGACGGCAGTTTTCATTTGTCGCCAAAAAATGAGGAAGTCTCAAATGATCATCTCCTTGGTAGATGAAAGGACAAGTTGGCCAGGGAGAGCAGAATGGAGAGTATCGTAGGTTTTGTTTGTTGACAAGAGCAGACCGCTCCGCCCTGGGAACGCATGGGACTTGAAATCGGCACTCCTGCATTGAGATATGGAGCTGGCCTCTCAAAATGCCGCAGACTCCCCGGCGGGGAATTGAACCCCGGTCTCCCGCGTGACAGGCGGGGATACTAACCACTATACTACCGAGGATTGGACGACAGCGCACTCTGTCGCATCCGTATTAGGTAGAATGTTCTTATGTGAAATTTGGATTTTGTTGTCAATTTGAGTTCTCCTTTAGATCATCTTCTACCTCTGTGGAGATGATTAAGAGAATAGTTATTGTTGTTTTCATGTTTTATTATTCGACTATCTTTCTTTCAAGTAATCCGCCGCTGCTGCTGCTGCTGTAAAACAGCCTTTTCGTTGTGCCCTACCGTCTGCGTTAAACTTCGTCTGCTGCTGATCCACGCGCGCTCTCCCATTACCTGCTTCTAACAAACTGATTTGTGTACGACAGCACAAATCCAACAGCCTGGCTTCAATTCCCACTGCCAAATGGACTCAGCACGAAAGCTTCCCTTTTTCAAGCTCGTCCCCTCAGGTTCTACTACCACCCATCAATCGCTTCCTCATCAGAGAGCAGTGCTCCCGGAGGACGGTGGGGTGACTTTACTGTACGCTGCATCAGATCTCTCAGCCATGCATTTAACATCGAAACGTAGAAATTAAGTGCAGGAGTAGGCCATTCAGCCCTTCAAGTCAGGCAGAATCCGAGGAGCAGGAAAATCAGGATGCTGCCTGACTTGCTTCGCGTTTCCAGCGCCACTCTGATCGAGACTCTGATTTCCAGCAACTGCAGTCCTCACTTGTTCCATTCAGCCCTTCAAGACACCGCCACCGTTCAATGTGATCACGATTGAACATGTAATTTCAGTAAGCACTCCAGCTTCCTCTCCGTACCCCTGGATCCCTTTAGCTGCAAGGTCTACGTCCGGCTCCCTCTTGAGTGTATCTCACAAACCGGCATAGCCGCATCTTCCTGTGGGAGACAAGTCCACAGGTTCACCACTCTCTGAGAGAAAAATTCTTCCTGAATCGCTTGCCCTTCGTTCGGAGACTGTGACCCCTGGTTCTGGACGCCCCCAACATTGGGAACCGGTGAACTTTTGCTGGGATCCCTCAGTACCAAGCCTGGATCTGCATGGGTTTCTCTTCAGAAGGGTCAGTGTGAATGGCCTGCTTCCACACTGTGGTGCTCCTATGATGCCAACAGTGTAGGTTGAGTACCTGCACGTGCTTTCTCAAGCTTGCCTCTGTGTTGACCTTCATGTTAACCCAGCCACTGGGCTTTGTCCTTCTATCGAGAAGAGCAGACGATGCCACTCAGATGACTTTGACTTTCCACTGTGGGTGTAGTACAGTCTGCCAGCAGCAGGGGATGGTGTTGCATCACCTTAATGGCAGGATCGGGTCCAAACTCTGAGGGGTCTGACCCCTTTTTGATTGGAGCGAGGGAGAGGGGAAAGCTCACTGTCATTTGTCGCTACCGGTTGCTTAAAGGTTTTAATTTGCACGCCGTTTGCGTGCGAGTTATATGCCCACTGACGGGACGAAGTGACAACAAAATCAGAGTGGGAAACAGAAATTGCTGGAGCAAGTCAGCATCTGGAGTGGGGGTGGGGGAAGGGGAAGAAAGCAGACAAGGTTTCTGGTCCGGTGAGCCTTCTTGAGGACGGCAGTTTTCATTTGTCGCCAAAAAAGGAGGAAGTCTCAAATGATCATCTCCTTGGTAAATGAAAGGACAAGTTGGCCAGGGAGAGCAGAATGGAGAGTATCGTAGGTTTTGTTTGTTGACAAGAGCAGACCGCTCGGCCCTGGGAACGCATGGGACTTGAAATCGGCACTCCTGCATTGAGATATGGAGCTGGCCTCTCAAAATGACGCAGACTCCCCGGCGGGGAATTGAACCCCGGTCGCCCGCGTGACAGGCGGGGACACTAACCACTATACTACCGAGGATTGGACGACTGCGCACTCTGTCGCATCCGTATTAGGTAGAATGTTCTTATGTGAAATTTGGATTTTGTTGTCAATTTGAGTTCTCCTTTAGATCATCTTCTACCTCTGTGGAGATGATTAAGAGAATAGTTATTGTTGTTTTCATGTTTTATTATTCGACTATCTTTCTTTCAAGTAATCCGCCGCTGCTGCTGCTGCTGCTGTAAAACAGCCTTTTCGTTGTGCCCTACCGTCTGCGTTAAACTTCGTCTGCTGCTGATCCACGCGCGCTCTCCCATTACCTGCTTCTAACAAACTGATTTGTGTACGACAGCACAAATCCAACAGCCTGGCTTCAATTCCCACTGCCAAATGGACTCAGCACGAAAGCTTCCCTTTTTCAAGCTCGTCCCCTCAGGTTCTACTACCACCCATCAATCGCTTCCTCATCAGAGAGCAGTGCTCCCGGAGGACGGTGGGGTGACTTTACTGTACGCTGCATCAGATCTCTCAGCCATGCATTTAACATCGAAACGTAGAAATTAAGTGCAGGAGTAGGCCATTCAGCCCTTCAAGTCAGGCAGAATCCGAGGAGCAGGAAAATCAGGATGCTGCCTGACTTGCTTCGCGTTTCCAGCGCCACTCTGATCGAGACTCTGATTTCCAGCAACTGCAGTCCTCACTTGTTCCATTCAGCCCTTCAAGACACCGCCACCGTTCAATGTGATCACGATTGAACATGTAATTTCAGTAAGCACTCCAGCTTCCTCTCCGTACCCCTGGATCCCTTTAGCTGCAAGGTCTACGTCCGGCTCCCTCTTGAGTGTATCTCACAAACCGGCATAGCCGCATCTTCCTGTGGGAGACAAGTCCACAGGTTCACCACTCTCTGAGAGAAAAATTCTTCCTGAATCGCTTGCCCTTCGTTCGGAGACTGTGACCCCTGGTTCTGGACGCCCCCAACATTGGGAACCGGTGAACTTTTGCTGGGATCCCTCAGTACCAAGCCTGGATCTGCATGGGTTTCTCTTCAGAAGGGTCAGTGTGAATGGCCTGCTTCCACACTGTGGTGCTCCTATGATGCCAACAGTGTAGGTTGAGTACCTGCACGTGCTTTCTCAAGCTTGCCTCTGTGTTGACCTTCATGTTAACCCAGCCACTGGGCTTTGTCCTTCTATCGAGAAGAGCAGACGATGCCACTCAGATGACTTTGACTTTCCACTGTGGGTGTAGTACAGTCTGCCAGCAGCAGGGGATGGTGTTGCATCACCTTAATGGCAGGATCGGGTCCAAACTCTGAGGGGTCTGACCCCTTTTTGATTGGAGCGAGGGAGAGGGGAAAGCTCACTGTCATTTGTCGCTACCGGTTGCTTAAAGGTTTTAATTTGCACGCCGTTTGCGTGCGAGTTATATGCCCACTGACGGGACGAAGTGACAACAAAATCAGAGTGGGAAACAGAAATTGCTGGAGCAAGTCAGCATCTGGAGTGGGGGTGGGGGAAGGGGAAGAAAGCAGACAAGGTTTCTGGTCCGGTGAGCCTTCTTGAGAACGGCAGTTTTCATTTGTCGCCAAAAAAGGAGGAAGTCTCAAATGATCATCTCCTTGGTAAATGAAAGGACAAGTTGGCCAGGGAGAGCAGAATGGAGAGTATCGTAGGTTTTGTTTGTTGACAAGAGCAGACCGCTCGGCCCTGGGAACGCATGGGACTTGAAATCGGCACTCCTGCATTGAGATATGGAGCTGGCCTCTCAAAATGACGCAGACTCCCCGGCGGGGAATTGAACCCCGGTCGCCCGCGTGACAGGCGGGGACACTAACCACTATACTACCGAGGATTGGACGACTGCGCACTCTGTCGCATCCGTATTAGGTAGAATGTTCTTATGTGAAATTTGGATTTTGTTGTCAATTTGAGTTCTCCTTTAGATCATCTTCTACCTCTGTGGAGATGATTAAGAGAATAGTTATTGTTGTTTTCATGTTTTATTATTCGACTATCTTTCTTTCAAGTAATCCGCCGCTGCTGCTGCTGCTGCTGTAAAACAGCCTTTTCGTTGTGCCCTACCGTCTGCGTTAAACTTCGTCTGCTGCTGATCCACGCGCGCTCTCCCATTACCTGCTTCTAACAAACTGATTTGTGTACGACAGCACAAATCCAACAGCCTGGCTTCAATTCCCACTGCCAAATGGACTCAGCACGAAAGCTTCCCTTTTTCAAGCTCGTCCCCTCAGGTTCTACTACCACCCATCAATCGCTTCCTCATCAGAGAGCAGTGCTCCCGGAGGACGGTGGGGTGACTTTACTGTACGCTGCATCAGATCTCTCAGCCATGCATTTAACATCGAAACGTAGAAATTAAGTGCAGGAGTAGGCCATTCAGCCCTTCAAGTCAGGCAGAATCCGAGGAGCAGGAAAATCAGGATGCTGCCTGACTTGCTTCGCGTTTCCAGCGCCACTCTGATCGAGACTCTGATTTCCAGCAACTGCAGTCCTCACTTGTTCCATTCAGCCCTTCAAGACACCGCCACCGTTCAATGTGATCACGATTGAACATGTAATTTCAGTAAGCACTCCAGCTTCCTCTCCGTACCCCTGGATCCCTTTAGCTGCAAGGTCTACGTCCGGCTCCCTCTTGAGTGTATCTCACAAACCGGCATAGCCGCATCTTCCTGTGGGAGACAAGTCCACAGGTTCACCACTCTCTGAGAGAAAAATTCTTCCTGAATCGCTTGCCCTTCGTTCGGAGACTGTGACCCCTGGTTCTGGACGCCCCCAACATTGGGAACCGGTGAACTTTTGCTGGGATCCCTCAGTACCAAGCCTGGATCTGCATGGGTTTCTCTTCAGAAGGGTCAGTGTGAATGGCCTGCTTCCACACTGTGGTGCTCCTATGATGCCAACAGTGTAGGTTGAGTACCTGCACGTGCTTTCTCAAGCTTGCCTCTGTGTTGACCTTCATGTTAACCCAGCCACTGGGCTTTGTCCTTCTATCGAGAAGAGCAGACGATGCCACTCAGATGACTTTGACTTTCCACTGTGGGTGTAGTACAGTCTGCCAGCAGCAGGGGATGGTGTTGCATCACCTTAATGGCAGGATCGGGTCCAAACTCTGAGGGGTCTGACCCCTTTTTGATTGGAGCGAGGGAGAGGGGAAAGCTCACTGTCATTTGTCGCTACCGGTTGCTTAAAGGTTTTAATTTGCACGCCGTTTGCGTGCGAGTTATATGCCCACTGACGGGACGAAGTGACAACAAAATCAGAGTGGGAAACAGAAATTGCTGGAGCAAGTCAGCATCTGGAGTGGGGGTGGGGGAAGGGGAAGAAAGCAGACAAGGTTTCTGGTCCGGTGAGCCTTCTTGAGGACGGCAGTTTTCATTTGTCGCCAAAAAAGGAGGAAGTCTCAAATGATCATCTCCTTGGTAAATGAAAGGACAAGTTGGCCAGGGAGAGCAGAATGGAGAGTATCGTAGGTTTTGTTTGTTGACAAGAGCAGACCGCTCGGCCCTGGGAACGCATGGGACTTGAAATCGGCACTCCTGCATTGAGATATGGAGCTGGCCTCTCAAAATGACGCAGACTCCCCGGCGGGGAATTGAACCCCGGTCGCCCGCGTGACAGGCGGGGACACTAACCACTATACTACCGAGGATTGGACGACTGCGCACTCTGTCGCATCCGTATTAGGTAGAATGTTCTTATGTGAAATTTGGATTTTGTTGTCAATTTGAGTTCTCCTTTAGATCATCTTCTACCTCTGTGGAGATGATTAAGAGAATAGTTATTGTTGTTTTCATGTTTTATTATTCGACTATCTTTCTTTCAAGTAATCCGCCGCTGCTGCTGCTGCTGCTGTAAAACAGCCTTTTCGTTGTGCCCTACCGTCTGCGTTAAACTTCGTCTGCTGCTGATCCACGCGCGCTCTCCCATTACCTGCTTCTAACAAACTGATTTGTGTACGACAGCACAAATCCAACAGCCTGGCTTCAATTCCCACTGCCAAATGGACTCAGCACGAAAGCTTCCCTTTTTCAAGCTCGTCCCCTCAGGTTCTACTACCACCCATCAATCGCTTCCTCATCAGAGAGCAGTGCTCCCGGAGGACGGTGGGGTGACTTTACTGTACGCTGCATCAGATCTCTCAGCCATGCATTTAACATCGAAACGTAGAAATTAAGTGCAGGAGTAGGCCATTCAGCCCTTCAAGTCAGGCAGAATCCGAGGAGCAGGAAAATCAGGATGCTGCCTGACTTGCTTCGCGTTTCCAGCGCCACTCTGATCGAGACTCTGATTTCCAGCAACTGCAGTCCTCACTTGTTCCATTCAGCCCTTCAAGACACCGCCACCGTTCAATGTGATCACGATTGAACATGTAATTTCAGTAAGCACTCCAGCTTCCTCTCCGTACCCCTGGATCCCTTTAGCTGCAAGGTCTACGTCCGGCTCCCTCTTGAGTGTATCTCACAAACCGGCATAGCCGCATCTTCCTGTGGGAGACAAGTCCACAGGTTCACCACTCTCTGAGAGAAAAATTCTTCCTGAATCGCTTGCCCTTCGTTCGGAGACTGTGACCCCTGGTTCTGGACGCCCCCAACATTGGGAACCGGTGAACTTTTGCTGGGATCCCTCAGTACCAAGCCTGGATCTGCATGGGTTTCTCTTCAGAAGGGTCAGTGTGAATGGCCTGCTTCCACACTGTGGTGCTCCTATGATGCCAACAGTGTAGGTTGAGTACCTGCACGTGCTTTCTCAAGCTTGCCTCTGTGTTGACCTTCATGTTAACCCAGCCACTGGGCTTTGTCCTTCTATCGAGAAGAGCAGACGATGCCACTCAGATGACTTTGACTTTCCACTGTGGGTGTAGTACAGTCTGCCAGCAGCAGGGGATGGTGTTGCATCACCTTGATGGCAGGATCGGGTCCAAACTCTGAGGGGTCTGACCCCTTTTTGATTGGAGCGAGGGAGAGGGGAAAGCTCACTGTCATTTGTCGCTACCGGTTGCTTAAAGGTTTTAATTTGCACGCCGTTTGCGTGCGAGTTATATGCCCACTGACGGGACGAAGTGACAACAAAATCAGAGTGGGAAACAGAAATTGCTGGAGCAAGTCAGCATCTGGAGTGGGGGTGGGGGAAGGGGAAGAAAGCAGACAAGGTTTCTGGTCCGGTGAGCCTTCTTGAGGACGGCAGTTTTCATTTGTCGCCAAAAAAGGAGGAAGTCTCAAATGATCATCTCCTTGGTAGATGAAAGGACAAGTTGGCCAGGGAGAGCAGAATGGAGAGTATCGTAGGTTTTGTTTGTTGACAAGAGCAGACCGCTCGGCCCTGGGAACGCATGGGACTTGAAATCGGCACTCCTGCATTGAGATATGGAGCTGGCCTCTCAAAATGCCGCAGACTCCCCGGCGGGGAATTGAACCCCGGTCGCCCGCGTGACAGGCGGGGATACTAACCACTATACTACCGAGGATTGGACGTCTGCGCACTCTGTCGCATCCGTATTAGGTAGAATGTTCTTATGTGATATTTGGATTTTGTTGTCAATTTGAGTTCTCCTTTAGATCATCTTCTACCTCTGTGGAGATGATTAAGAGAATAGTTATTGTTGTTTTCATGTTTTATTATTCGACTATCTTTCTTTCAAGTAATCCGCCGCTGCTGCTGCTGCTGCTGTAAAACAGCCTTTTCGTTGTGCCCTACCGTCTGCGTTAAACTTCGTCTGCTGCTGATCCACGCGCGCTCTCCCATTACCTGCTTCTAACAAACTGATTTGTGTACGACAGCACAAATCCAACAGCCTGGCTTCAATTCCCACTGCCAAATGGACTCAGCACGAAAGCTTCCCTTTTTCAAGCTCGTCCCCTCAGGTTCTACTACCACCCATCAATCGCTTCCTCATCAGAGAGCAGTGCTCCCGGAGGACGGTGGGGTGACTTTACTGTACGCTGCATCAGATCTCTCAGCCATGCATTTAACATCGAAACGTAGAAATTAAGTGCAGGAGTAGGCCATTCAGCCCTTCAAGTCAGGCAGAATCCGAGGAGCAGGAAAATCAGGATGCTGCCTGACTTGCTTCGCGTTTCCAGCGCCACTCTGATCGAGACTCTGATTTCCAGCAACTGCAGTCCTCACTTGTTCCATTCAGCCCTTCAAGACACCGCCACAGTTCAATGTGATCACGATTGAACATGTAATTTCAGTAAGCACTCCAGCTTCCACTCCGTACCCCTGGATCCCTTTAGCTGCAAGGTCTACGTCCGGCTCCCTCTTGAGTGTATCTCACAAACCGGCATAGCCGCATCTTCCTGTGGGAGACAAGTCCACAGGTTCACCACTCTCTGAGAGAAAAATTCTTCCTGAATCGCTTGCCCTTCGTTCGGAGACTGTCACCCCTGGTTCTGGACGCCCCCAACATTGGGAACCGGTGAACTTTTGCTGGGATCCCTCAGTACCAAGCCTGGATCTGCATGGGTTTCTCTTCAGAAGGGTCAGTGTGAATGGCCTGCTTCCACACTGTGGTGCTCCTATGATGCCAACAGTGTAGGTTGAGTACCTGCACGTGCTTTCTCAAGCTTGCCTCTGGGTTTACAGCAGCAGCAGCAGCAGCAGCAGCGGCGGATTACTTGAAAGAAAGATAGTCGAATCATAAAACATGAAAACAACAATAACTATTCTCTTAATCATCTCCACAGAGGTAGAAGATGATCTAAAGGAGAACTCAAATTGACAACAAAATCCAAATTTCACATAAGAACATTCTACCTAATACCGATGCGACAGAGCTTCATGTTAACCCAGCCACTGGGCTTTGTCCTTCTATCGAGAAGAGCAGACGATGCCACTCAGATGACTTTGACTTTCCACTGTGGGTGTAGTACAGTCTGCCAGCAGCAGGGGATGGTGTTGCATCACCTTAATGGCAGGATCGGGTCCAAACTCTGAGGGGTCTGACCCCTTTTTGATTGGAGCGAGGGAGAGGGGAAAGCTCACTGTCATTTGTCGCTACCGGTTGCTTAAAGGTTTTAATTTGCACGCCGTTTGCGTGCGAGTTATATGCCCACTGACGGGACGAAGTGACAACAAAATCAGAGTGGGAAACAGAAATTGCTGGAGCAAGTCAGCATCTGGAGTGGGGGTGGGGGAAGGGGAAGAAAGCAGACAAGGTTTCTGGTCCGGTGAGCCTTCTTGAGGACGGCAGTTTTCATTTGTCGCCAAAAAAGGAGGAAGTCTCAAATGATCATCTCCTTGGTAGATGAAAGGACAAGTTGGCCAGGGAGAGCAGAATGGAGAGTATCGTAGGTTTTGTTTGTTGACAAGAGCAGACCGCTCGGCCCTGGGAACGCATGGGACTTGAAATCGGCACTCCTGCATTGAGATATGGAGCTGGCCTCTCAAAATGCCGCAGACTCCCCGGCGGGGAATTGAACCCCGGTCGCCCGCGTGACAGGCGGGGATACTAACCACTATACTACCGAGGATTGGACGTCTGCGCACTCTGTCGCATCCGTATTAGGTAGAATGTTCTTATGTGAAATTTGGATTTTGTTGTCAATTTGAGTTCTCCTTTAGATCATCTTCTACCTCTGTGGAGATGATTAAGAGAATAGTTATTGTTGTTTTCATGTTTTATTATTCGACTATCTTTCTTTCAAGTAATCCGCCGCTGCTGCTGCTGCTGCTGTAAAACAGCCTTTTCGTTGTGCCCTACCGTCTGCGTTAAACTTCGTCTGCTGCTGATCCACGCGCGCTCTCCCATTACCTGCTTCTAACAAACTGATTTGTGTACGACAGCACAAATCCAACAGCCTGGCTTCAATTCCCACTGCCAAATGGACTCAGCACGAAAGCTTCCCTTTTTCAAGCTCGTCCCCTCAGGTTCTACTACCACCCATCAATCGCTTCCTCATCAGAGAGCAGTGCTCCCGGAGGACGGTGGGGTGACTTTACTGTACGCTGCATCAGATCTCTCAGCCATGCATTTAACATCGAAACGTAGAAATTAAGTGCAGGAGTAGGCCATTCAGCCCTTCAAGTCAGGCAGAATCCGAGGAGCAGGAAAATCAGGATGCTGCCTGACTTGCTTCGCGTTTCCAGCGCCACTCTGATCGAGACTCTGATTTCCAGCAACTGCAGTCCTCACTTGTTCCATTCAGCCCTTCAAGACACCGCCACCGTTCAATGTGATCACGATTGAACATGTAATTTCAGTAAGCACTCCAGCTTCCACTCCGTACCCCTGGATCCCTTTAGCTGCAAGGTCTACGTCCGGCTCCCTCTTGAGTGTATCTCACAAACCGGCATAGCCGCATCTTCCTGTGGGAGACAAGTCCACAGGTTCACCACTCTCTGAGAGAAAAATTCTTCCTGAATCGCTTGCCCTTCGTTCGGAGACTGTCACCCCTGGTTCTGGACGTCCCCAACATTGGGAACCGGTGAACTTTTGCTGGGATCCCTCAGTACCAAGCCTGGATCTGCATGGGTTTCTCTTCAGAAGGGTCAGTGTGAATGGCCTGCTTCCACACTGTGGTGCTCCTATGATGCCAACAGTGTAGGTTGAGTACCTGCACGTGCTTTCTCAAGCTTGCCTCTGTGTTGACCTTCATGTTAACCCAGCCACTGGGCTTTGTCCTTCTATCGAGAAGAGCAGACGATGCCACTCAGATGACTTTGACTTTCCACTGTGGGTGTAGTACAGTCTGCCAGCAGCAGGGGATGGTGTTGCATCACCTTAATGGCAGGATCGGGTCCAAACTCTGAGGGGTCTGACCCCTTTTTGATTGGAGCGAGGGAGAGGGGAAAGCTCACTGTCATTTGTCGCTACCGGTTGCTTAAAGGTTTTAATTTGCACGCCGTTTGCGTGCGAGTTATATGCCCACTGACGGGACGAAGTGACAACAAAATCAGAGTGGGAAACAGAAATTGCTGGAGCAAGTCAGCATCTGGAGTGGGGGTGGGGGAAGGGGAAGAAAGCAGACAAGGTTTCTGGTCCGGTGAGCCTTCTTGAGGACGGCAGTTTTCATTTGTCGCCAAAAAAGGAGGAAGTCTCAAATGATCATCTCCTTGGTAGATGAAAGGACAAGTTGGCCAGGGAGAGCAGAATGGAGAGTATCGTAGGTTTTGTTTGTTGACAAGAGCAGACCGCTCGGCCCTGGGAACGCATGGGACTTGAAATCGGCACTCCTGCATTGAGATATGGAGCTGGCCTCTCAAAATGCCGCAGACTCCCCGGCGGGGAATTGAACCCCGGTCGCCCGCGTGACAGGCGGGGATACTAACCACTATACTACCGAGGATTGGACGTCTGCGCACTCTGTCGCATCCGTATTAGGTAGAATGTTCTTATGTGAAATTTGGATTTTGTTGTCAATTTGAGTTCTCCTTTAGATCATCTTCTACCTCTGTGGAGATGATTAAGAGAATAGTTATTGTTGTTTTCATGTTTTATTATTCGACTATCTTTCTTTCAAGTAATCCGCCGCTGCTGCTGCTGCTGCTGTAAAACAGCCTTTTCGTTGTGCCCTACCGTCTGCGTTAAACTTCGTCTGCTGCTGATCCACGCGCGCTCTCCCATTACCTGCTTCTAACAAACTGATTTGTGTACGACAGCACAAATCCAACAGCCTGGCTTCAATTCCCACTGCCAAATGGACTCAGCACGAAAGCTTCCCTTTTTCAAGCTCGTCCCCTCAGGTTCTACTACCACCCATCAATCGCTTCTTCATCAGAGAGCAGTGCTCCCGGAGGACGGTGGGGTGACTTTACTGTACGCTGCATCAGATCTCTCAGCCATGCATTTAACATCGAAACGTAGAAATTAAGTGCAGGAGTAGGCCATTCAGCCCTTCAAGTCAGGCAGAATCCGAGGAGCAGGAAAATCAGGATGCTGCCTGACTTGCTTCGCGTTTCCAGCGCCACTCTGATCGAGACTCTGATTTCCAGCAACTGCAGTCCTCACTTGTTCCATTCAGCCCTTCAAGACACCGCCACCGTTCAATGTGATCACGATTGAACATGTAATTTCAGTAAGCACTCCAGCTTCCTCTCCGTACCCCTGGATCCCTTTAGCTGCAAGGTCTACGTCCGGCTCCCTCTTGAGTGTATCTCACAAACCGGCATAGCCGCATCTTCCTGTGGGAGACAAGTCCACAGGTTCACCACTCTCTGAGAGAAAAATTCTTCCTGAATCGCTTGCCCTTCGTTCGGAGACTGTCACCCCTGGTTCTGGACGCCCCCAACATTGGGAACCGGTGAGCTTTTGCTGGGATCCCTCAGTACCAAGCCTGGATCTGCATGGGTTTCTCTTCAGAAGGGTCAGTGTGAATGGCCTGCTTCCACACTGTGGTGCTCCTATGATGCCAACAGTGTAGGTTGAGTACCTGCACGTGCTTTCTCAAGCTTGCCTCTGGGTTTACAGCAGCAGCAGCAGCAGCAGCAGCGGCGGATTACTTGAAAGAAAGATAGTCGAATCATAAAACATGAAAACAACAATAACTATTCTCTTAATCATCTCCACAGAGGTAGAAGATGATCTAAAGGAGAACTCAAATTGACAACAAAATCCAAATTTCACATAAGAACATTCTACCTAATACCGATGCTTCATGTTAACCCAGCCACTGGGCTTTGTCCTTCTATCGAGAAGAGCAGACGATGCCACTCAGATGACTTTGACTTTCCACTGTGGGTGTAGTACAGTCTGCCAGCAGCAGGGGATGGTGTTGCATCACCTTAATGGCAGGATCGGGTCCAAACTCTGAGGGGTCTGACCCCTTTTTGATTGGAGCGAGGGAGAGGGGAAAGCTCACTGTCATTTGTCGCTACCGGTTGCTTAAAGGTTTTAATTTGCACGCCGTTTGCGTGCGAGTTATATGCCCACTGACGGGACGAAGTGACAACAAAATCAGAGTGGGAAACAGAAATTGCTGGAGCAAGTCAGCATCTGGAGTGGGGGTGGGGGAAGGGGAAGAAAGCAGACAAGGTTTCTGGTCCGGTGAGCCTTCTTGAGGACGGCAGTTTTCATTTGTCGCCAAAAAAGGAGGAAGTCTCAAATGATCATCTCCTTGGTAGATGAAAGGACAAGTTGGCCAGGGAGAGCATCGTAGGTTTTGTTTGTTGACAAGAGCAGACCGCTCGGCCCTGGGAACGCATGGGACTTGAAATCGGCACTCCTGCATTGAGATATGGAGCTGGCCTCTCAAAATGCCGCAGACTCCCCGGCGGGGAATTGAACCCCGGTCGCCCGCGTGACAGGCGGGGATACTAACCACTATACTACCGAGGATTGGACGACTGCGCAATCTGTCGCATCCGTATTAGGTAGAATGTTCTTATGTGAAATTTGGATTTTGTTGTCAATTTGAGTTCTCCTTTAGATCATCTTCTACCTCTGTGGAGATGATTAAGAGAATAGTTATTGTTGTTTTCATGTTTTATTATTCGACTATCTTTCTTTCAAGTAATCCGCCGCTGCTGCTGCTGCTGCTGTAAAACAGCCTTTTCGTTGTGCCCTACCGTCTGCGTTAAACTTCGTCTGCTGCTGATCCACGCGCGCTCTCCCATTACCTGCTTCTAACAAACTGATTTGTGTACGACAGCACAAATCCAACAGCCTGGCTTCAATTCCCACTGCCAAATGGACTCAGCACGAAAGCTTCCCTTTTTCAAGCTCGTCCCCTCAGGTTCTACTACCACCCATCAATCGCTTCCTCATCAGAGAGCAGTGCTCCCGGAGGACGGTGGGGTGACTTTACTGTACGCTGCATCAGATCTCTCAGCCATGCATTTAACATCGAAACGTAGAAATTAAGTGCAGGAGTAGGCCATTCAGCCCTTCAAGTCAGGCAGAATCCGAGGAGCAGGAAAATCAGGATGCTGCCTGACTTGCTTCGCGTTTCCAGCGCCACTCTGATCGAGACTCTGATTTCCAGCAACTGCAGTCCTCACTTGTTCCATTCAGCCCTTCAAGACACCGCCACCGTTCAATGTGATCACGATTGAACATGTAATTTCAGTAAGCACTCCAGCTTCCACTCCGTACCCCTGGATCCCTTTAGCTGCAAGGTCTACGTCCGGCTCCCTCTTGAGTGTATCTCACAAACCGGCATAGCCGCATCTTCCTGTGGGAGACAAGTCCACAGGTTCACCACTCTCTGAGAGAAAAATTCTTCCTGAATCGCTTGCCCTTCGTTCGGAGACTGTCACCCCTGGTTCTGGACGCCCCCAACATTGGGAACCGGTGAACTTTTGCTGGGATCCCTCAGTACCAAGCCTGGATCTGCATGGGTTTCTCTTCAGAAGGGTCAGTGTGAATGGCCTGCTTCCACACTGTGGTGCTCCTATGATGCCAACAGTGTAGGTTGAGTACCTGCACGTGCTTTCTCAAGCTTGCCTCTGGGTTTACAGCAGCAGCAGCAGCAGCAGCAGCGGCGGATTACTTGAAAGAAAGATAGTCGAATCATAAAACATGAAAACAACAATAACTATTCTCTTAATCATCTCCACAGAGGTAGAAGATGATCTAAAGGAGAACTCAAATTGACAACAAAATCCAAATTTCACATAAGAACATTCTACCTAATACCGATGCGACAGAGCTTCATGTTAACCCAGCCACTGGGCTTTGTCCTTCTATCGAGAAGAGCAGACGATGCCACTCAGATGACTTTGACTTTCCACTGTGGGTGTAGTACAGTCTGCCAGCAGCAGGGGATGGTGTTGCATCACCTTAATGGCAGGATCGGGTCCAAACTCTGAGGGGTCTGACCCCTTTTTGATTGGAGCGAGGGAGAGGGGAAAGCTCACTGTCATTTGTCGCTACCGGTTGCTTAAAGGTTTTAATTTGCACGCCGTTTGCGTGCGAGTTATATGCCCACTGACGGGACGAAGTGACAACAAAATCAGAGTGGGAAACAGAAATTGCTGGAGCAAGTCAGCATCTGGAGTGGGGGTGGGGGAAGGGGAAGAAAGCAGACAAGGTCTCTGGTCCGGTGAGCCTTCTTGAGGACGGCAGTTTTCATTTGTCGCCAAAAAAGGAGGAAGTCTCAAATGATCATCTCCTTGGTAGATGAAAGGACAAGTTGGCTAGGGAGAGCAGAATTGAGACGATCGTAGGTTTTGTTTGTTGACAAGAGCAGACCGCTCGGCCCTGGGAACGCATGGGACTTGAAATCGGCACTCCTGCATTGAGATATGGAGCTGGCCTCTCAAAATGCCGCAGACTCCCCGGCGGGGAATTGAACCCCGGTCTCCGGCGTGACAGGCGGGGATACTAACCACTATACTACCGAGGATTGGACGACAGCGCGCTCTGTCGCATCCGTATTAGGTAGAATGTTCTTATGTGAAATTTGGATTTTGTTGTCAATTTGAGTTCTCCTTTAGATCATCTTCTACCTCTGTGGAGATGATTAAGAGAATAGTTATTGTTGTTTTCGTGTTTTATTATTTGACTATCTATCTTTCAAGTAATCCGCCGCTGCTGCTGCTGCTGCTGCTGTAAAACAGCCTTTTCGTTGTGCCCTACCGTCTGCGTTAAACTTCGTCTGCTGCTGATCCACGCGCGCTCTCCCATTACCTGCTTCTAACAAACTGATTTGTGTACGACAGCACAAATCCAACAGCCTGGCTTCAATTCCCACTGCCAAATGGACTCAGCACGAAAGCTTCCCTTTTTCAAGCTCGTCCCCTCAGGTTCTACTACCACCCATCAATCGCTTCCTCATCAGAGAGCAGTGCTCCCGGAGGACGGTGGGGTGACTTTACTGTACGCTGCATCAGATCTCTCAGCCATGCATTTAACATCGAAACGTAGAAATTAAGTGCAGGAGTAGGCCATTCAGCCCTTCAAGTCAGGCAGAATCCGAGGAGCAGGAAAATCAGGATGCTGCCTGACTTGCTTCGCGTTTCCAGCGCCACTCTGATCGAGACTCTGATTTCCAGCAACTGCAGTCCTCACTTGTTCCATTCAGCCCTTCAAGACACCGCCACCGTTCAATGTGATCACGATTGAACATGTAATTTCAGTAAGCACTCCAGCTTCCTCTCCGTACCCCTGGATCCCTTTAGCTGCAAGGTCTACGTCCGGCTCCCTCTTGAGTGTATCTCACAAACCGGCATAGCCGCATCTTCCTGTGGGAGACAAGTCCACAGGTTCACCACTCTCTGAGAGAAAAATTCTTCCTGAATCGCTTGCCCTTCGTTCGGAGACTGTCACCCCTGGTTCTGGACGCCCCCAACATTGGGAACCGGTGAACTTTTGCTGGGATCCCTCAGTACCAAGCCTGGATCTGCATGGGTTTCTCTTCAGAAGGGTCAGTGTGAATGGCCTGCTTCCACACTGTGGTGCTCCTATGATGCCAACAGTGTAGGTTGAGTACCTGCACGTGCTTTCTCAAGCTTGCCTCTGTGTTGACCTTCATGTTAACCCAGCCACTGGGCTTTGTCCTTCTATCGAGAAGAGCAGACGATGCCACTCAGATGACTTTGACTTTCCACTGTGGGTGTAGTACAGTCTGCCAGCAGCAGGGGATGGTGTTGCATCACCTTAATGGCAGGATCGGGTCCAAACTCTGAGGGGTCTGACCCCTTTTTGATTGGAGCGAGGGAGAGGGGAAAGCTCACTGTCATTTGTCGCTACCGGTTGCTTAAAGGTTTTAATTTGCACCCCGTTTGCGTGCGAGTTATATGCCCACTGACGGGACGAAGTGACAACAAAATCAGAGTGGGAAACAGAAATTGCTGGAGCAAGTCAGCATCTGGAGTGGGGGTGGGGGAAGGGGAAGAAAGCAGACAAGGTTTCTGGTCCGGTGAGCCTTCTTGAGGACGGCAGTTTTCATTTGTCGCCAAAAAAGGAGGAAGTCTCAAATGATCATCTCCTTGGGAGATGAAAGGACAAGTTGGCTAGGGAGAGCAGAATTGAGACGATCGTAGGTTTTGTTTGTTGACAAGAGCAGACCGCTCGGCCCTGGGAACGCATGGGACTTGAAATCGGCACTCCTGCATTGAGATATGGAGCTGGCCTCTCAAAATGCCGCAGACTCCCCGGCGGGGAATTGAACCCCGGTCTCCCGCGTGACAGGCGGGGATACTAACCACTATACTACCGCGGATTGGACGACAGCGCGCTCTGTCGCATCCGTATTAGGTAGAATGTTCTTATGTGAAATTTGGATTTTGTTGTCAATTTGAGTTCTCCTTTAGATCATCTTCTACCTCTGTGGAGATGATTAAGAGAATAGTTATTGATGTTTTCATGTTTTATTATTCGACTATCTTTCTTTCAAGTAATCCGCCGCTGCTGCTGCTGCTGCTGCTGCTGTAAAACAGCCTTTTCGTTGTGCCCTACCGTCTGCGTTAAACTTCGTCTGCTGCTGATCCACGCGCGCTCTCCCATTACCTGCTTCTAACAAACTGATTTGTGTACGACAGCACAAATCCAACAGCCTGGCTTCAATTCCCACTGCCAAATGGACTCAGCACGAAAGCTTCCCTTTTTCAAGCTCGTCCCCTCAGGTTCTACTACCACCCATCAATCGCTTCCTCATCAGAGAGCAGTGCTCCCGGAGGACGGTGGGGTGACTTTACTGTACGCTGCATCAGATCTCTCAGCCATGCATTTAACATCGAAACGTAGAAATTAAGTGCAGGAGTAGGCCATTCAGCCCTTCAAGTCAGGCAGAATCCGAGGAGCAGGAAAATCAGGATGCTGCCTGACTTGCTTCGCGTTTCCAGCGCCACTCTGATCGAGACTCTGATTTCCAGCAACTGCAGTCCTCACTTGTTCCATTCAGCCCTTCAAGACACCGCCACCGTTCAATGTGATCACGATTGAACATGTAATTTCAGTAAGCACTCCAGCTTCCTCTCCGTACCCCTGGATCCCTTTAGCTGCAAGGTCTACGTCCGGCTCCCTCTTGAGTGTATCTCACAAACCGGCATAGCCGCATCTTCCTGTGGGAGACAAGTCCACAGGTTCACCACTCTCTGAGAGAAAAATTCTTCCTGAATCGCTTGCCCTTCGTTCGGAGACTGTCACCCCTGGTTCTGGACGCCCCCAACATTGGGAACCGGTGAACTTTTGCTGGGATCCCTCAGTACCAAGCCTGGATCTGCATGGGTTTCTCTTCAGAAGGGTCAGTGTGAATGGCCTGCTTCCACACTGTGGTGCTCCTATGATGCCAACAGTGTAGGTTGAGTACCTGCACGTGCTTTCTCAAGCTTGCCTCTGTGTTGACCTTCATGTTAACCCAGCCACTGGGCTTTGTCCTTCTATCGAGAAGAGCAGACGATGCCACTCAGATGACTTTGACTTTCCACTGTGGGTGTAGTACAGTCTGCCAGCAGCAGGGGATGGTGTTGCATCACCTTAATGGCAGGATCGGGTCCAAACTCTGAGGGGTCTGACCCCTTTTTGATTGGAGCGAGGGAGAGGGGAAAGCTCACTGTCATTTGTCGCTACCGGTTGCTTAAAGGTTTTAATTTGCACGCCGTTTGCGTGCGAGTTATATGCCCACTGACGGGACGAAGTGACAACAAAATCAGAGTGGGAAACAGAAATTGCTGGAGCAAGTCAGCATCTGGAGTGGGGGTGGGGGAAGGGGAAGAAAGCAGACAAGGTTTCTGGTCCGGTGAGCCTTCTTGAGGACGGCAGTTTTCATTTGTCGCCAAAAAAGGAGGAAGTCTCAAATGATCATCTCCTTGGTAAATGAAAGGACAAGTTGGCCAGGGAGAGCAGAATGGAGAGTATCGTAGGTTTTGTTTGTTGACAAGAGCAGACCGCTCGGCCCTGGGAACGCATGGGACTTGAAATCGGCACTCCTGCATTGAGATATGGAGCTGGCCTCTCAAAATGACGCAGACTCCCCGGCGGGGAATTGAACCCCGGTCGCCCGCGTGACAGGCGGGGACACTAACCACTATACTACCGAGGATTGGACGACTGCGCACTCTGTCGCATCCGTATTAGGTAGAATGTTCTTATGTGAAATTTGGATTTTGTTGTCAATTTGAGTTCTCCTTTAGATCATCTTCTACCTCTGTGGAGATGATTAAGAGAATAGTTATTGTTGTTTTCATGTTTTATTATTCGACTATCTTTCTTTCAAGTAATCCGCCGCTGCTGCTGCTGCTGCTGTAAAACAGCCTTTTCGTTGTGCCCTACCGTCTGCGTTAAACTTCGTCTGCTGCTGATCCACGCGCGCTCTCCCATTACCTGCTTCTAACAAACTGATTTGTGTACGACAGCACAAATCCAACAGCCTGGCTTCAATTCCCACTGCCAAATGGACTCAGCACGAAAGCTTCCCTTTTTCAAGCTCGTCCCCTCAGGTTCTACTACCACCCATCAATCGCTTCCTCATCAGGGAGCAGTGCTCCCGGAGGACGGTGGGGTGACTTTACTGTACGCTGCATCAGATCTCTCAGCCATGCATTTAACATCGAAACGTAGAAATTAAGTGCAGGAGTAGGCCATTCAGCCCTTCAAGTCAGGCAGAATCCGAGGAGCAGGAAAATCAGGATGCTGCCTGACTTGCTTCGCGTTTCCAGCGCCACTCTGATCGAGACTCTGATTTCCAGCAACTGCAGTCCTCACTTGTTCCATTCAGCCCTTCAAGACACCGCCACCGTTCAATGTGATCACGATTGAACATGTAATTTCAGTAAGCACTCCAGCTTCCTCTCCGTTTCCCTGGATCCCTTTAGCTGCAAGGTCTACGTCCGGCTCCCTCTTGAGTGTATCTCACAAACCGGCATAGCCGCATCTTCCTGTGGGAGACAAGTCCACAGGTTCACCACTCTCTGAGAGAAAAATTCTTCCTGAATCGCTTGCCCTTCGTTCGGAGACTGTGACCCCTGGTTCTGGACGTCCCCAACATTGGGAACCGGTGAACTTTTGCTGGGATCCCTCAGTACCAAGCATGGATCTGCATGGGTTTCTCTTCAGAAGGGTCAGTGTGAATGGCCTGCTTCCACACTGTGGTGCTCCTATGATGCCAACAGTGTAGGTTGAGTACCTGCACGTGCTTTCTCAAGCTTGCCTCTGTGTTGACCTTCATGTTAACCCAGCCACTGGGCTTTGTCCTTCTATCGAGAAGAGCAGACGATGCCACTCAGATGACTTTGACTTTCCACTGTGGGTGTAGTACAGTCTGCCAGCAGCAGGGGATGGTGTTGCATCACCTTAATGGCAGGATCGGGTCCAAACTCTGAGGGGTCTGACCCCTTTTTGATTGGAGCGAGGGAGAGGGGAAAGCTCACTGTCATTTGTCGCTACCGGTTGCTTAAAGGTTTTAATTTGTACCCCGTTTGCGTGCGAGTTATATGCCCACTGACGGGACGAAGTGACAACAAAATCAGAGTGGGAAACAGAAATTGCTGGAGCAAGTCAGCATCTGGAGTGGGGGTGGGGGAAGGGGAAGAAAGCAGACAAGGTTTCTGGTCCGGTGAGCCTTCTTGAGGACGGCAGTTTTCATTTGTCGCCAAAAAAGGAGGAAGTCTCAAATGATCATCTCCTTGGTAGATGAAAGGACAAGTGGGCTAGGGAGAGCAGAATTGAGACGATCGTAGGTTTTGTTTGTTGACAAGAGCAGACCGCTCGGCCCTGGGAACGCATGGGACTTGAAATCGGCACTCCTGCATTGAGATATGGAGCTGGCCTCTCAAAATGCCGCAGTATCCCCGGCGGGGAATTGAACCCCGGTCTCCCGCGTGACAGGCGGGGATACTAACCACTATACTACCGCGGATTGGACGACAGCGCGCTCTGTCGCATCCGTATTAGGTAGAATGTTCTTATGTGAAATTTGGATTTTGTTGTCAATTTGAGTTCTCCTTTAGATCATCTTCTACCTCTGTGGAGATGATTAAGAGAATAGTTATTGATGTTTTCATGTTTTATTATTCGACTATCTTTCTTTCAAGTAATCCGCCGCTGCTGCTGCTGCTGCTGTAAAACAGCCTTTTCGTTGTGCCCTACCGTCTGCGTTAAACTTCGTCTGCTGCTGATCCACGCGCGCTCTCCCATTACCTGCTTCTAACAAACTGATTTGTGTACGACAGCACAAATCCAACAGCCTGGCTTCAATTCCCACTGCCAAATGGACTCAGCACGAAAGCTTCCCTTTTTCAAGCTCGTCCCCTCAGGTTCTACTACCACCCATCAATCGCTTCCTCATCAGAGAGCAGTGCTCCCGGAGGACGGTGGGGTGACTTTACTGTACGCTGCATCAGATCTCTCAGCCATGCATTTAACATCGAAACGTAGAAATTAAGTGCAGGAGTAGGCCATTCAGCCCTTCAAGTCAGGCAGAATCCGAGGAGCAGGAAAATCAGGATGCTGCCTGACTTGCTTCGCGTTTCCAGCGCCACACTGATCGAGACTCTGATTTCCAGCAACTGCAGTCCTCACTTGTTCCATTCAGCCCTTCAAGACACCGCCACCGTTCAATGTGATCACGATTGAACATGTAATTTCAGTAAGCACTCCAGCTTCCTCTCCGTACCCCTGGATCCCTTTAGCTGCAAGGTCTACGTCCGGCTCCCTCTTGAGTGTATCTCACAAACCGGCATAGCCGCATCTTCCTGTGGGAGACAAGTCCACAGGTTCACCACTCTCTGAGAGAAAAATTCTTCCTGAATCGCTTGCCCTTCGTTCGGAGACTGTGACCCCTGGTTCTGGACGTCCCCAACATTGGGAACCGGTGAACTTTTGCTGGGATCCCTCAGTACCAAGCATGGATCTGCATGGGTTTCTCTTCAGAAGGGTCAGTGTGAATGGCCTGCTTCCACACTGTGGTGCTCCTATGATGCCAACAGTGTAGGTTGAGTACCTGCACGTGCTTTCTCAAGCTTGCCTCTGTGTTGACCTTCATGTTAACCCAGCCACTGGGCTTTGTCCTTCTATCGAGAAGAGCAGAAGTTGCCACTCAGATGACTTTGACTTTCCACTGTGGGTGTAGTACAGTCTGCCAGCAGCAGGGGATGGTGTTGCATCACCTTGATGGCAGGATCGGGTCCAAACTCTGAGGGGTCTGACCCCTTTTTGATTGGAGCGAGGGAGAGGGGAAAGCTCACTGTCATTTGTCGCTACCGGTTGCTTAAAGGTTTTAATTTGCACGCCGTTTGCGTGCGAGTTATATGCCCACTGACGGGACGAAGTGACAACAAAATCAGAGTGGGAAACAGAAATTGCTGGAGCAAGTCAGCATCTGGAGTGGGGGTGGGGGAAGGGGAAGAAAGCAGACAAGGTTTCTGGTCCGGTGAGCCTTCTTGAGGACGGCAGTTTTCATTTGTCGCCAAAGAATGAGGAAGTCTCAAATGATCATCTCCTTGGTAGATGAAAGGACAAGTTGGCCAGGGAGAGCAGAATGGAGAGTATCGTAGGTTTTGTTTGTTGACAAGAGCAGACCGCTCGGCCCTGGGAACGCATGGGACTTGAAATCGGCACTCCGGCATTGAGATATGGAGCAGGCCTCTCAAAATGCCGCAGACTCCCCGGCGGGGAATTGAACCCCGGTCTCCCGCGTGACAGGCGGGGATACTAACCACTATACTACCGAGGATTGGACGACAGCGCACTCTGTCGCATCCGTATTAGGTAGAATGTTCTTATGTGAAATTTGGATTTTGTTGTCAATTTGAGTTCTCCTTTAGATCATCTTCTACCTCTGTGGAGATGATTAAGAGAATAGTTATTGTTGTTTTCATGTTTTATTATTCGACTATCTTTCTTTCAAGTAATCCGCCGCTGCTGCTGCTGCTGCTGTAAAACAGCCTTTTCGTTGTGCCCTACCGTCTGCGTTAAACTTCGTCTGCTGCTGATCCACGCGCGCTCTCCCATTACCTGCTTCTAACAAACTGATTTGTGTACGACAGCACAAATCCAACAGCCTGGCTTCAATTCCCACTGCCAAATGGACTCAGCACGAAAGCTTCCCTTTTTCAAGCTCGTCCCCTCAGGTTCTACTACCACCCATCAATCGCTTCCTCATCAGAGAGCAGTGCTCCCGGAGGACGGTGGGGTGACTTTACTGTACGCTGCATCAGATCTCTCAGCCATGCATTTAACATCGAAACGTAGAAATTAAGTGCAGGAGTAGGCCATTCAGCCCTTCAAGTCAGGCAGAATCCGAGGAGCAGGAAAATCAGGATGCTGCCTGACTTGCTTCGCGTTTCCAGCGCCACACTGATCGAGACTCTGATTTCCAGCAACTGCAGTCCTCACTTGTTCCATTCAGCCCTTCAAGACACCGCCACCGTTCAATGTGATCATGACTGAACATGTAATTTCAGTAAGCACTCCAGCTTCCTCTCCGTACCCCTGGATCCCTTTAGCTGCAAGGTCTACGTCCGGCTCCCTCTTGAGTGTATCTCACAAACCGGCATAGCCGCATCTTCCTGTGGGAGACAAGTCCACAGGTTCACCACTCTCTGAGAGAAAAATTCTTCCTGAATCGCTTGCCCTTCGTTCGGAGACTGTGACCCCTGGTTCTGGACGTCCCCAACATTGGGAACCGGTGAACTTTTGCTGGGATCCCTCAGTACCAAGCCTGGATCTGCATGGGTTTCTCTTCAGAAGGGTCAGTGTGAATGGCCTGCTTCCACACTGTGGTGCTCCTATGATGCCAACAGTGTAGGTTGAGTACCTGCACGTGCTTTCTCAAGCTTGCCTCTGTGTTGACCTTCATGTTAACCCAGCCACTGGGCTTTGTCCTTCTATCGAGAAGAGCAGACGATGCCACTCAGATGACTTTGACTTTCCACTGTGGGTGTAGTACAGTCTGCCAGCAGCAGGGGATGGTGTTGCATCACCTTAATGGCAGGATCGGGTCCAAACTCTGAGGGGTCTGACCCCTTTTTGATTGGAGCGAGGGAGAGGGGAAAGCTCACTGTCATTTGTCGCTACCGGTTGCTTAAAGGTTTTAATTTGCACGCCGTTTGCGTGCGAGTTATATGCCCACTGACGGGACGAAGTGACAACAAAATCAGAGTGGGAAACAGAAATTGCTGGAGCAAGTCAGCATCTGGAGTGGGGGTGGGGGAAGGGGAAGAAAGCAGACAAGGTTTCTGGTCCGGTGAGCCTTCTTGAGGACGGCAGTTTTCATTTGTCGCCAAAAAAGGAGGAAGTCTCAAATGATCATCTCCTTGGTAGATGAAAGGACAAGTTGGCTAGGGAGAGCAGAATTGAGACGATCGTAGGTTTTGTTTGTTGACAAGAGCAGACCGCTCGGCCCTGGGAACGCATGGGACTTGAAATCGGCACTCCTGCATTGAGATATGGAGCTGGCCTCTCAAAATGCCGCAGACTCCCCGGCGGGGAATTGAACCCCGGTCTCCCGCGTGACAGGCGGGGATACTAACCACTATACTACCGCGGATTGGACGACAGCGCGCTCTGTCGCATCCGTATTAGGTAGAATGTTCTTATGTGAAATTTGGATTTTGTTGTCAATTTGAGTTCTCCTTTAGATCATCTTCTACCTCTGTGGAGATGATTAAGAGAATAGTTATTGATGTTTTCATGTTTTATTATTCGACTATCTTTCTTTCAAGTAATCCGCCGCTGCTGCTGCTGCTGCTGTAAAACAGCCTTTTCGTTGTGCCCTACCGTCTGCGTTAAACTTCGTCTGCTGCTGATCCACGCGCGCTCTCCCATTACCTGCTTCTAACAAACTGATTTGTGTACGACAGCACAAATCCAACAGCCTGGCTTCAATTCCCACTGCCAAATGGACTCAGCACGAAAGCTTCCCTTTTTCAAGCTCGTCCCCTCAGGTTCTACTACCACCCATCAATCGCTTCCTCATCAGAGAGCAGTGCTCCCGGAGGACGGTGGGGTGACTTTACTGTACGCTGCATCAGATCTCTCAGCCATGCATTTAACATCGAAACGTAGAAATTAAGTGCAGGAGTAGGCCATTCAGCCCTTCAAGTCAGGCAGAATCCGAGGAGCAGGAAAATCAGGATGCTGCCTGACTTGCTTCGCGTTTCCAGCGCCACACTGATCGAGACTCTGATTTCCAGCAACTGCAGTCCTCACTTGTTCCATTCAGCCCTTCAAGACACCGCCACCGTTCAATGTGATCATGACTGAACATGTAATTTCAGTAAGCACTCCAGCTTCCTCTCCGTACCCCTGGATCCCTTTAGCTGCAAGGTCTACGTCCGGCTCCCTCTTGAGTGTATCTCACAAACCGGCATAGCCGCATCTTCCTGTGGGAGACAAGTCCACAGGTTCACCACTCTCTGAGAGAAAAATTCTTCCTGAATCGCTTGCCCTTCGTTCGGAGACTGTGACCCCTGGTTCTGGACGTCCCCAACATTGGGAACCGGTGAACTTTTGCTGGGATCCCTCAGTACCAAGCCTGGATCTGCATGGGTTTCTCTTCAGAAGGGTCAGTGTGAATGGCCTGCTTCCACACTGTGGTGCTCCTATGATGCCAACAGTGTAGGTTGAGTACCTGCACGTGCTTTCTCAAGCTTGCCTCTGTGTTGACCTTCATGTTAACCCAGCCACTGGGCTTTGTCCTTCTATCGAGAAGAGCAGACGATGCCACTCAGATGACTTTGACTTTCCACTGTGGGTGTAGTACAGTCTGCCAGCAGCAGGGGATGGTGTTGCATCACCTTAATGGCAGGATCGGGTCCAAACTCTGAGGGGTCTGACCCCTTTTTGATTGGAGCGAGGGAGAGGGGAAAGCTCACTGTCATTTGTCGCTACCGGTTGCTTAAAGGTTTTAATTTGCACGCCGTTTGCGTGCGAGTTATATGCCCACTGACGGGACGAAGTGACAACAAAATCAGAGTGGGAAACAGAAATTGCTGGAGCAAGTCAGCATCTGGAGTGGGGGTGGGGGAAGGGGAAGAAAGCAGACAAGGTTTCTGGTCCGGTGAGCCTTCTTGAGGACGGCAGTTTTCATTTGTCGCCAAAGAATGAGGAAGTCTCAAATGATCATCTCCTTGGTAGATGAAAGGACAAGTTGGCCAGGGAGAGCAGAATGGAGAGTATCGTAGGTTTTGTTTGTTGACAAGAGCAGACCGCTCGGCCCTGGGAACGCATGGGACTTGAAATCGGCACTCCGGCATTGAGATATGGAGCAGGCCTCTCAAAATGCCGCAGACTCCCCGGCGGGGAATTGAACCCCGGTCTCCCGCGTGACAGGCGGGGATACTAACCACTATACTACCGAGGATTGGACGACAGCGCACTCTGTCGCATCCGTATTAGGTAGAATGTTCTTATGTGAAATTTGGATTTTGTTGTCAATTTGAGTTCTCCTTTAGATCATCTTCTACCTCTGTGGAGATGATTAAGAGAATAGTTATTGTTGTTTTCATGTTTTATTATTCGACTATCTTTCTTTCAAGTAATCCGCCGCTGCTGCTGCTGCTGCTGTAAAACAGCCTTTTCGTTGTGCCCTACCGTCTGCGTTAAACTTCGTCTGCTGCTGATCCACGCGCGCTCTCCCATTACCTGCTTCTAACAAACTGATTTGTGTACGACAGCACAAATCCAACAGCCTGGCTTCAATTCCCACTGCCAAATGGACTCAGCACGAAAGCTTCCCTTTTTCAAGCTCGTCCCCTCAGGTTCTACTACCACCCATCAATCGCTTCCTCATCAGAGAGCAGTGCTCCCGGAGGACGGTGGGGTGACTTTACTGTACGCTGCATCAGATCTCTCAGCCATGCATTTAACATCGAAACGTAGAAATTAAGTGCAGGAGTAGGCCATTCAGCCCTTCAAGTCAGGCAGAATCCGAGGAGCAGGAAAATCAGGATGCTGCCTGACTTGCTTCGCGTTTCCAGCGCCACACTGATCGAGACTCTGATTTCCAGCAACTGCAGTCCTCACTTGTTCCATTCAGCCCTTCAAGACACCGCCACCGTTCAATGTGATCATGACTGAACATGTAATTTCAGTAAGCACTCCAGCTTCCTCTCCGTACCCCTGGATCCCTTTAGCTGCAAGGTCTACGTCCGGCTCCCTCTTGAGTGTATCTCACAAACCGGCATAGCCGCATCTTCCTGTGGGAGACAAGTCCACAGGTTCACCACTCTCTGAGAGAAAAATTCTTCCTGAATCGCTTGCCCTTCGTTCGGAGACTGTGACCCCTGGTTCTGGACGTCCCCAACATTGGGAACCGGTGAACTTTTGCTGGGATCCCTCAGTACCAAGCCTGGATCTGCATGGGTTTCTCTTCAGAAGGGTCAGTGTGAATGGCCTGCTTCCACACTGTGGTGCTCCTATGATGCCAACAGTGTAGGTTGAGTACCTGCACGTGCTTTCTCAAGCTTGCCTCTGTGTTGACCTTCATGTTAACCCAGCCACTGGGCTTTGTCCTTCTATCGAGAAGAGCAGACGATGCCACTCAGATGACTTTGACTTTCCACTGTGGGTGTAGTACAGTCTGCCAGCAGCAGGGGATGGTGTTGCATCACCTTAATGGCAGGATCGGGTCCAAACTCTGAGGGGTCTGACCCCTTTTTGATTGGAGCGAGGGAGAGGGGAAAGCTCACTGTCATTTGTCGCTACCGGTTGCTTAAAGGTTTTAATTTGCACGCCGTTTGCGTGCGAGTTATATGCCCACTGACGGGACGAAGTGACAACAAAATCAGAGTGGGAAACAGAAATTGCTGGAGCAAGTCAGCATCTGGAGTGGGGGTGGGGGAAGGGGAAGAAAGCAGACAAGGTTTCTGGTCCGGTGAGCCTTCTTGAGGACGGCAGTTTTCATTTGTCGCCAAAAAAGGAGGAAGTCTCAAATGATCATCTCCTTGGTAGATGAAAGGACAAGTTGGCTAGGGAGAGCAGAATTGAGACGATCGTAGGTTTTGTTTGTTGACAAGAGCAGACCGCTCGGCCCTGGGAACGCATGGGACTTGAAATCGGCACTCCTGCATTGAGATATGGAGCTGGCCTCTCAAAATGCCGCAGACTCCCCGGCGGGGAATTGAACCCCGGTCTCCCGCGTGACAGGCGGGGATACTAACCACTATACTACCGCGGATTGGACGACAGCGCGCTCTGTCGCATCCGTATTAGGTAGAATGTTCTTATGTGAAATTTGGATTTTGTTGTCAATTTGAGTTCTCCTTTAGATCATCTTCTACCTCTGTGGAGATGATTAAGAGAATAGTTATTGATGTTTTCATGTTTTATTATTCGACTATCTTTCTTTCAAGTAATCCGCCGCTGCTGCTGCTGCTGCTGTAAAACAGCCTTTTCGTTGTGCCCTACCGTCTGCGTTAAACTTCGTCTGCTGCTGATCCACGCGCGCTCTCCCATTACCTGCTTCTAACAAACTGATTTGTGTACGACAGCACAAATCCAACAGCCTGGCTTCAATTCCCACTGCCAAATGGACTCAGCACGAAAGCTTCCCTTTTTCAAGCTCGTCCCCTCAGGTTCTACTACCACCCATCAATCGCTTCCTCATCAGAGAGCAGTGCTCCCGGAGGACGGTGGGGTGACTTTACTGTACGCTGCATCAGATCTCTCAGCCATGCATTTAACATCGAAACGTAGAAATTAAGTGCAGGAGTAGGCCATTCAGCCCTTCAAGTCAGGCAGAATCCGAGGAGCAGGAAAATCAGGATGCTGCCTGACTTGCTTCGCGTTTCCAGCGCCACACTGATCGAGACTCTGATTTCCAGCAACTGCAGTCCTCACTTGTTCCATTCAGCCCTTCAAGACACCGCCACCGTTCAATGTGATCATGACTGAACATGTAATTTCAGTAAGCACTCCAGCTTCCTCTCCGTACCCCTGGATCCCTTTAGCTGCAAGGTCTACGTCCGGCTCCCTCTTGAGTGTATCTCACAAACCGGCATAGCCGCATCTTCCTGTGGGAGACAAGTCCACAGGTTCACCACTCTCTGAGAGAAAAATTCTTCCTGAATCGCTTGCCCTTCGTTCGGAGACTGTGACCCCTGGTTCTGGACGTCCCCAACATTGGGAACCGGTGAACTTTTGCTGGGATCCCTCAGTACCAAGCCTGGATCTGCATGGGTTTCTCTTCAGAAGGGTCAGTGTGAATGGCCTGCTTCCACACTGTGGTGCTCCTATGATGCCAACAGTGTAGGTTGAGTACCTGCACGTGCTTTCTCAAGCTTGCCTCTGTGTTGACCTTCATGTTAACCCAGCCACTGGGCTTTGTCCTTCTATCGAGAAGAGCAGACGATGCCACTCAGATGACTTTGACTTTCCACTGTGGGTGTAGTACAGTCTGCCAGCAGCAGGGGATGGTGTTGCATCACCTTAATGGCAGGATCGGGTCCAAACTCTGAGGGGTCTGACCCCTTTTTGATTGGAGCGAGGGAGAGGGGAAAGCTCACTGTCATTTGTCGCTACCGGTTGCTTAAAGGTTTTAATTTGCACGCCGTTTGCGTGCGAGTTATATGCCCACTGACGGGACGAAGTGACAACAAAATCAGAGTGGGAAACAGAAATTGCTGGAGCAAGTCAGCATCTGGAGTGGGGGTGGGGGAAGGGGAAGAAAGCAGACAAGGTTTCTGGTCCGGTGAGCCTTCTTGAGGACGGCAGTTTTCATTTGTCGCCAAAAAAGGAGGAAGTCTCAAATGATCATCTCCTTGGTAGATGAAAGGACAAGTTGGCTAGGGAGAGCAGAATTGAGACGATCGTAGGTTTTGTTTGTTGACAAGAGCAGACCGCTCGGCCCTGGGAACGCATGGGACTTGAAATCGGCACTCCTGCATTGAGATATGGAGCTGCCCTCTCAAAATGCCGCAGACTCCCCGGCGGGGAATTGAACCCCGGTCTCCCGCGTGACAGGCGGGGATACTAACCACTATACTACCACGGATTGGACGACAGCGCGCTCTGTCGCATCCGTATTAGGTAGAATGTTCTTATGTGAAATTTGGATTTTGTTGTCAATTTGAGTTCTCCTTTAGATCATCTTCTACCTCTGTGGAGATGATTAAGAGAATAGTTATTGATGTTTTCATGTTTTATTATTCGACTATCTTTCTTTCAAGTAATCCGCCGCTGCTGCTGCTGCTGCTGTAAAACAGCCTTTTCGTTGTGCCCTACCGTCTGCGTTAAACTTCGTCTGCTGCTGATCCACGCGCGCTCTCCCATTACCTGCTTCTAACAAACTGATTTGTGTACGACAGCACAAATCCAACAGCCTGGCTTCAATTCCCACTGCCAAATGGACTCAGCACGAAAGCTTCCCTTTTTCAAGCTCGTCCCCTCAGGTTCTACTACCACCCATCAATCGCTTCCTCATCAGAGAGCAGTGCTCCCGGAGGACGGTGGGGTGACTTTACTGTACGCTGCATCAGATCTCTCAGCCATGCATTTAACATCGAAACGTAGAAATTAAGTGCAGGAGTAGGCCATTCAGCCCTTCAAGTCAGGCAGAATCCGAGGAGCAGGAAAATCAGGATGCTGCCTGACTTGCTTCGCGTTTCCAGCGCCACACTGATCGAGACTCTGATTTCCAGCAACTGCAGTCCTCACTTGTTCCATTCAGCCCTTCAAGACACCGCCACCGTTCAATGTGATCACGATTGAACATGTAATTTCAGTAAGCACTCCAGCTTCCTCTCCGTACCCCTGGATCCCTTTAGCTGCAAGGTCTACGTCCGGCTCCCTCTTGAGTGTATCTCACAAACCGGCATAGCCGCATCTTCCTGTGGGAGACAAGTCCACAGGTTCACCACTCTCTGAGAGAAAAATTCTTCCTGAATCGCTTGCCCTTCGTTCGGAGACTGTGACCCCTGGTTCTGGACGTCCCCAACATTGGGAACCGGTGAACTTTTGCTGGGATCCCTCAGTACCAAGCCTGGATCTGCATGGGTTTCTCTTCAGAAGGGTCAGTGTGAATGGCCTGCTTCCACACTGTGGTGCTCCTATGATGCCAACAGTGTAGGTTGAGTACCTGCACGTGCTTTCTCAAGCTTGCCTCTGTGTTGACCTTCATGTTAACCCAGCCACTGGGCTTTGTCCTTCTATCGAGAAGAGCAGACGATGCCACTCAGATGACTTTGACTTTCCACTGTGGGTGTAGTACAGTCTGCCAGCAGCAGGGGATGGTGTTGCATCACCTTAATGGCAGGATCGGGTCCAAACTCTGAGGGGTCTGACCCCTTTTTGATTGGAGCGAGGGAGAGGGGAAAGCTCACTGTCATTTGTCGCTACCGGTTGCTTAAAGGTTTTAATTTGCACGCCGTTTGCGTGCGAGTTATATGCCCACTGACGGGACGAAGTGACAACAAAATCAGAGTGGGAAACAGAAATTGCTGGAGCAAGTCAGCATCTGGAGTGGGGGTGGGGGAAGGGGAAGAAAGCAGACAAGGTTTCTGGTCCGGTGAGCCTTCTTGAGGACGGCAGTTTTCATTTGTCGCCAAAAAAGGAGGAAGTCTCAAATGATCATCTCCTTGGTAGATGAAAGGACAAGTTGGCTAGGGAGAGCAGAATTGAGACGATCGTAGGTTTTGTTTGTTGACAAGAGCAGACCGCTCGGCCCTGGGAACGCATGGGACTTGAAATCGGCACTCCTGCATTGAGATATGGAGCTGGCCTCTCAAAATGCCGCAGACTCCCCGGCGGGGAATTGAACCCCGGTCTCCCGCGTGACAGGCGGGGATACTAACCACTATACTACCGCGGATTGGACGACAGCGCGCTCTGTCGCATCCGTATTAGGTAGAATGTTCTTATGTGAAATTTGGATTTTGTTGTCAATTTGAGTTCTCCTTTAGATCATCTTCTACCTCTGTGGAGATGATTAAGAGAATAGTTATTGATGTTTTCATGTTTTATTATTCGACTATCTTTCTTTCAAGTAATCCGCCGCTGCTGCTGCTGCTGCTGTAAAACAGCCTTTTCGTTGTGCCCTACCGTCTGCGTTAAACTTCGTCTGCTGCTGATCCACGCGCGCTCTCCCATTACCTGCTTCTAACAAACTGATTTGTGTACGACAGCACAAATCCAACAGCCTGGCTTCAATTCCCACTGCCAAATGGACTCAGCACGAAAGCTTCCCTTTTTCAAGCTCGTCCCCTCAGGTTCTACTACCACCCATCAATCGCTTCCTCATCAGAGAGCAGTGCTCCCGGAGGACGGTGGGGTGACTTTACTGTACGCTGCATCAGATCTCTCAGCCATGCATTTAACATCGAAACGTAGAAATTAAGTGCAGGAGTAGGCCATTCAGCCCTTCAAGTCAGGCAGAATCCGAGGAGCAGGAAAATCAGGATGCTGCCTGACTTGCTTCGCGTTTCCAGCGCCACACTGATCGAGACTCTGATTTCCAGCAACTGCAGTCCTCACTTGTTCCATTCAGCCCTTCAAGACACCGCCACCGTTCAATGTGATCATGACTGAACATGTAATTTCAGTAAGCACTCCAGCTTCCTCTCCGTACCCCTGGATCCCTTTAGCTGCAAGGTCTACGTCCGGCTCCCTCTTGAGTGTATCTCACAAACCGGCATAGCCGCATCTTCCTGTGGGAGACAAGTCCACAGGTTCACCACTCTCTGAGAGAAAAATTCTTCCTGAATCGCTTGCCCTTCGTTCGGAGACTGTGACCCCTGGTTCTGGACGTCCCCAACATTGGGAACCGGTGAACTTTTGCTGGGATCCCTCAGTACCAAGCCTGGATCTGCATGGGTTTCTCTTCAGAAGGGTCAGTGTGAATGGCCTGCTTCCACACTGTGGTGCTCCTATGATGCCAACAGTGTAGGTTGAGTACCTGCACGTGCTTTCTCAAGCTTGCCTCTGTGTTGACCTTCATGTTAACCCAGCCACTGGGCTTTGTCCTTCTATCGAGAAGAGCAGACGATGCCACTCAGATGACTTTGACTTTCCACTGTGGGTGTAGTACAGTCTGCCAGCAGCAGGGGATGGTGTTGCATCACCTTAATGGCAGGATCGGGTCCAAACTCTGAGGGGTCTGACCCCTTTTTGATTGGAGCGAGGGAGAGGGGAAAGCTCACTGTCATTTGTCGCTACCGGTTGCTTAAAGGTTTTAATTTGCACGCCGTTTGCGTGCGAGTTATATGCCCACTGACGGGACGAAGTGACAACAAAATCAGAGTGGGAAACAGAAATTGCTGGAGCAAGTCAGCATCTGGAGTGGGGGTGGGGGAAGGGGAAGAAAGCAGACAAGGTTTCTGGTCCGGTGAGCCTTCTTGAGGACGGCAGTTTTCATTTGTCGCCAAAAAAGGAGGAAGTCTCAAATGATCATCTCCTTGGTAGATGAAAGGACAAGTTGGCTAGGGAGAGCAGAATTGAGACGATCGTAGGTTTTGTTTGTTGACAAGAGCAGACCGCTCGGCCCTGGGAACGCATGGGACTTGAAATCGGCACTCCTGCATTGAGATATGGAGCTGGCCTCTCAAAATGCCGCAGACTCCCCGGCGGGGAATTGAACCCCGGCCTCCCGCGTGACAGGCGGGGATACTAACCACTATACTACCGCGGATTGGACGACAGCGCGCTCTGTCGCATCCGTATTAGGTAGAATGTTCTTATGTGAAATTTGGATTTTGTTGTCAATTTGAGTTCTCCTTTAGATCATCTTCTACCTCTGTGGAGATGATTAAGAGAATAGTTATTGATGTTTTCATGTTTTATTATTCGACTATCTTTCTTTCAAGTAATCCGCCGCTGCTGCTGCTGCTGCTGTAAAACAGCCTTTTCGTTGTGCCCTACCGTCTGCGTTAAACTTCGTCTGCTGCTGATCCACGCGCGCTCTCCCATTACCTGCTTCTAACAAACTGATTTGTGTACGACAGCACAAATCCAACAGCCTGGCTTCAATTCCCACTGCCAAATGGACTCAGCACGAAAGCTTCCCTTTTTCAAGCTCGTCCCCTCAGGTTCTACTACCACCCATCAATCGCTTCCTCATCAGAGAGCAGTGCTCCCGGAGGACGGTGGGGTGACTTTACTGTACGCTGCATCAGATCTCTCAGCCATGCATTTAACATCGAAACGTAGAAATTAAGTGCAGGAGTAGGCCATTCAGCCCTTCAAGTCAGGCAGAATCCGAGGAGCAGGAAAATCAGGATGCTGCCTGACTTGCTTCGCGTTTCCAGCGCCACACTGATCGAGACTCTGATTTCCAGCAACTGCAGTCCTCACTTGTTCCATTCAGCCCTTCAAGACACCGCCACCGTTCAATGTGATCACGATTGAACATGTAATTTCAGTAAGCACTCCAGCTTCCTCTCCGTACCCCTGGATCCCTTTAGCTGCAAGGTCTACGTCCGGCTCCCTCTTGAGTGTATCTCACAAACCGGCATAGCCGCATCTTCCTGTGGGAGACAAGTCCACAGGTTCACCACTCTCTGAGAGAAAAATTCTTCCTGAATCGCTTGCCCTTCGTTCGGAGACTGTGACCCCTGGTTCTGGACGTCCCCAACATTGGGAACCGGTGAACTTTTGCTGGGATCCCTCAGTACCAAGCATGGATCTGCATGGGTTTCTCTTCAGAAGGGTCAGTGTGAATGGCCTGCTTCCACACTGTGGTGCTCCTATGATGCCAACAGTGTAGGTTGAGTACCTGCACGTGCTTTCTCAAGCTTGCCTCTGTGTTGACCTTCATGTTAACCCAGCCACTGGGCTTTGTCCTTCTATCGAGAAGAGCAGAAGTTGCCACTCAGATGACTTTGACTTTCCACTGTGGGTGTAGTACAGTCTGCCAGCAGCAGGGGATGGTGTTGCATCACCTTGATGGCAGGATCGGGTCCAAACTCTGAGGGGTCTGACCCCTTTTTGATTGGAGCGAGGGAGAGGGGAAAGCTCACTGTCATTTGTCGCTACCGGTTGCTTAAAGGTTTTAATTTGCACGCCGTTTGCGTGCGAGTTATATGCCCACTGACGGGACGAAGTGACAACAAAATCAGAGTGGGAAACAGAAATTGCTGGAGCAAGTCAGCATCTGGAGTGGGGGTGGGGGAAGGGGAAGAAAGCAGACAAGGTTTCTGGTCCGGTGAGCCTTCTTGAGGACGGCAGTTTTCATTTGTCGCCAAAGAATGAGGAAGTCTCAAATGATCATCTCCTTGGTAGATGAAAGGACAAGTTGGCCAGGGAGAGCATCGTAGGTTTTGTTTGTTGACAAGAGCAGACCGCTCGGCCCTGGGAACGCATGGGACTTGAAATCGGCACTCCGGCATTGAGATATGGAGCTGGCCTCTCAAAATGCCGCAGACTCCCCGGCGGGGAATTGAACCCCGGTCTCCCGCGTGACAGGCGGGGATACTAACCACTATACTACCGAGGATTGGACGACAGCGCGCTCTGTCGCATCCGTATTAGGTAGAATGTTCTTATGTGAAATTTGGATTTTGTTGTCAATTTGAGTTCTCCTTTAGATCATCTTCTACCTCTGTGGAGATGATTAAGAGAATAGTTATTGTTGTTTTCATGTTTTATTATTCGACTATCTTTCTTTCAAGTAATCCGCCGCTGCTGCTGCTGTAAAACAGCCTTTTCGTTGTGCCCTATCGTCTGCGTTAAACTTCGTCTGCTGCTGATCCACGCGCGCTCTCCCATTACCTGCTTCTAACAAACTGATTTGTGTACGACAGCACAAATCCAACAGCCTGGCTTCAATTCCCACTGCCAAATGGACTCAGCACGAAAGCTTCCCTTTTTCAAGCTCGTCCCCTCAGGTTCTACTACCACCCATCAATCGCTTCCTCATCAGAGAGCAGTGCTCCCGGAGGACGGTGGGGTGACTTTACTGTACGCTGCATCAGATCTCTCAGCCATGCATTTAACATCGAAACGTAGAAATTAAGTGCAGGAGTAGGCCATTCAGCCCTTCAAGTCAGGCAGAATCCGAGGAGCAGGAAAATCAGGATGCTGCCTGACTTGCTTCGCGTTTCCAGCGCCACACTGATCGAGACTCTGATTTCCAGCAACTGCAGTCCTCACTTGTTCCATTCAGCCCTTCAAGACACCGCCACCGTTCAATGTGATCATGACTGAACATGTAATTTCAGTAAGCACTCCAGCTTCCTCTCCGTACCCCTGGATCCCTTTAGCTGCAAGGTCTACGTCCGGCTCCCTCTTGAGTGTATCTCACAAACCGGCATAGCCGCATCTTCCTGTGGGAGACAAGTCCACAGGTTCACCACTCTCTGAGAGAAAAATTCTTCCTGAATCGCTTGCCCTTCGTTCGGAGACTGTGACCCCTGGTTCTGGACGTCCCCAACATTGGGAACCGGTGAACTTTTGCTGGGATCCCTCAGTACCAAGCCTGGATCTGCATGGGTTTCTCTTCAGAAGGGTCAGTGTGAATGGCCTGCTTCCACACTGTGGTGCTCCTATGATGCCAACAGTGTAGGTTGAGTACCTGCACGTGCTTTCTCAAGCTTGCCTCTGTGTTGACCTTCATGTTAACCCAGCCACTGGGCTTTGTCCTTCTATCGAGAAGAGCAGACGATGCCACTCAGATGACTTTGACTTTCCACTGTGGGTGTAGTACAGTCTGCCAGCAGCAGGGGATGGTGTTGCATCACCTTAATGGCAGGATCGGGTCCAAACTCTGAGGGGTCTGACCCCTTTTTGATTGGAGCGAGGGAGAGGGGAAAGCTCACTGTCATTTGTCGCTACCGGTTGCTTAAAGGTTTTAATTTGCACGCCGTTTGCGTGCGAGTTATATGCCCACTGACGGGACGAAGTGACAACAAAATCAGAGTGGGAAACAGAAATTGCTGGAGCAAGTCAGCATCTGGAGTGGGGGTGGGGGAAGGGGAAGAAAGCAGACAAGGTTTCTGGTCCGGTGAGCCTTCTTGAGGACGGCAGTTTTCATTTGTCGCCAAAAAAGGAGGAAGTCTCAAATGATCATCTCCTTGGTAGATGAAAGGACAAGTTGGCTAGGGAGAGCAGAATTGAGACGATCGTAGGTTTTGTTTGTTGACAAGAGCAGACCGCTCGGCCCTGGGAACGCATGGGACTTGAAATCGGCACTCCTGCATTGAGATATGGAGCTGGCCTCTCAAAATGCCGCAGACTCCCCGGCGGGGAATTGAACCCCGGTCTCCCGCGTGACAGGTGGGGATACTAACCACTATACTACCGCGGATTGGACGACAGCGCGCTCTGTCGCATCCGTATTAGGTAGAATGTTCTTATGTGAAATTTGGATTTTGTTGTCAATTTGAGTTCTCCTTTAGATCATCTTCTACCTCTGTGGAGATGATTAAGAGAATAGTTATTGATGTTTTCATGTTTTATTATTCGACTATCTTTCTTTCAAGTAATCCGCCGCTGCTGCTGCTGCTGCTGGAAAACAGCCTTTTCGTTGTGCCCTACCGTCTGCGTTAAACTTCGTCTGCTGCTGATCCACGCGCGCTCTCCCATTACCTGCTTCTAACAAACTGATTTGTGTACGACAGCACAAATCCAACAGCCTGGCTTCAATTCCCACTGCCAAATGGACTCAGCACGAAAGCTTCCCTTTTTCAAGCTCGTCCCCTCAGGTTCTACTACCACCCATCAATCGCTTCCTCATCAGAGAGCAGTGCTCCCGGAGGACGGTGGGGTGACTTTACTGTACGCTGCATCAGATCTCTCAGCCATGCATTTAACATCGAAACGTAGAAATTAAGTGCAGGAGTAGGCCATTCAGCCCTTCAAGTCAGGCAGAATCCGAGGAGCAGGAAAATCAGGATGCTGCCTGACTTGCTTCGCGTTTCCAGCGCCACACTGATCGAGACTCTGATTTCCAGCAACTGCAGTCCTCACTTGTTCCATTCAGCCCTTCAAGACACCGCCACCGTTCAATGTGATCACGATTGAACATGTAATTTCAGTAAGCACTCCAGCTTCCTCTCCGTACCCCTGGATCCCTTTAGCTGCAAGGTCTACGTCCGGCTCCCTCTTGAGTGTATCTCACAAACCGGCATAGCCGCATCTTCCTGTGGGAGACAAGTCCACAGGTTCACCACTCTCTGAGAGAAAAATTCTTCCTGAATCGCTTGCCCTTCGTTCGGAGACTGTGACCCCTGGTTCTGGACGTCCCCAACATTGGGAACCGGTGAACTTTTGCTGGGATCCCTCAGTACCAAGCATGGATCTGCATGGGTTTATCTTCAGAAGGGTCAGTGTGAATGGCCTGCTTCCACACTGTGGTGCTCCTATGATGCCAACAGTGTAGGTTGAGTACCTGCACGTGCTTTCTCAAGCTTGCCTCTGTGTTGACCTTCATGTTAACCCAGCCACTGGGCTTTGTCCTTCTATCGAGAAGAGCAGAAGTTGCCACTCAGATGACTTTGACTTTCCACTGTGGGTGTAGTACAGTCTGCCAGCAGCAGGGGATGGTGTTGCATCACCTTGATGGCAGGATCGGGTCCAAACTCTGAGGGGTCTGACCCCTTTTTGATTGGAGCGAGGGAGAGGGGAAAGCTCACTGTCATTTGTCGCTACCGGTTGCTTAAAGGTTTTAATTTGCACGCCGTTTGCGTGCGAGTTATATGCCCACTGACGGGACGAAGTGACAACAAAATCAGAGTGGGAAACAGAAATTGCTGGAGCAAGTCAGCATCTGGAGTGGGGGTGGGGGAAGGGGAAGAAAGCAGACAAGGTTTCTGGTCCGGTGAGCCTTCTTGAGGACGGCAGTTTTCATTTGTCGCCAAAGAATGAGGAAGTCTCAAATGATCATCTCCTTGGTAGATGAAAGGACAAGTTGGCCAGGGAGAGCAGAATGGAGAGTATCGTAGGTTTTGTTTGTTGACAAGAGCAGACCGCTCGGCCCTGGGAACGCATGGAACTTGAAATCGGCACTCCTGCATTGAGATATGAAGCTGGCCTCTCAAAATGCCGCAGACTCCCCGGCGGGGAATTGAACCCCGGTCTCCGGCGTGACAGGCGGGGATACTAACCACTATACTACCGAGGATTGGACGACAGCGCGCCCTCTCGCATCCGTATTAGGTAGAATGTTCTTCTGTGAAATTTGGATTTTGTTGTCAATTTGAGTTCTCCTTTAGATCATCTTCTACCTCTGTGGAGATGATTAAGAGAATAGTTATTGTTGTTTTCATGTTTTATTATTTGACTATCTATCTTTCAAGTAATCCGCCGCTGCTGCTGCTGCTGCTGCTGTAAAACAGCCTTTTCGTTGTGCCCTACCGTCTGCGTTAAACTTCGTCTGCTGCTGATCCACGCGCGCTCTCCCATTACCTGCTTCTAACAAACTGATTTGTGTACGACAGCACAAATCCAACAGCCTGGCTTCAATTCCCACTGCCAAATGGACTCAGCACGAAAGCTTCCCTTTTTCAAGCTCGTCCCCTCAGGTTCTACTACCACCCATCAATCGCTTCCTCATCAGAGAGCAGTGCTCCCGGAGGACGGTGGGGTGACTTTACTGTACGCTGCATCAGATCTCTCAGCCATGCATTTAACATCGAAACGTAGAAATTAAGTGCAGGAGTAGGCCATTCAGCCCTTCAAGTCAGGCAGAATCCGAGGAGCAGGAAAATCAGGATGCTGCCTGACTTGCTTCGCGTTTCCAGCGCCACACTGATCGAGACTCTGATTTCCAGCAACTGCAGTCCTCACTTGTTCCATTCAGCCCTTCAAGACACCGCCACCGTTCAATGTGATCATGACTGAACATGTAATTTCAGTAAGCACTCCAGCTTCCTCTCCGTACCCCTGGATCCCTTTAGCTGCAAGGTCTACGTCCGGCTCCCTCTTGAGTGTATCTCACAAACCGGCATAGCCGCATCTTCCTGTGGGAGACAAGTCCACAGGTTCACCACTCTCTGAGAGAAAAATTCTTCCTGAATCGCTTGCCCTTCGTTCGGAGACTGTGACCCCTGGTTCTGGACGTCCCCAACATTGGGAACCGGTGAACTTTTGCTGGGATCCCTCAGTACCAAGCCTGGATCTGCATGGGTTTCTCTTCAGAAGGGTCAGTGTGAATGGCCTGCTTCCACACTGTGGTGCTCCTATGATGCCAACAGTGTAGGTTGAGTACCTGCACGTGCTTTCTCAAGCTTGCCTCTGTGTTGACCTTCATGTTAACCCAGCCACTGGGCTTTGTCCTTCTATCGAGAAGAGCAGACGATGCCACTCAGATGACTTTGACTTTCCACTGTGGGTGTAGTACAGTCTGCCAGCAGCAGGGGATGGTGTTGCATCACCTTAATGGCAGGATCGGGTCCAAACTCTGAGGGGTCTGACCCCTTTTTGATTGGAGCGAGGGAGAGGGGAAAGCTCACTGTCATTTGTCGCTACCGGTTGCTTAAAGGTTTTAATTTGCACGCCGTTTGCGTGCGAGTTATATGCCCACTGACGGGACGAAGTGACAACAAAATCAGAGTGGGAAACAGAAATTGCTGGAGCAAGTCAGCATCTGGAGTGGGGGTGGGGGAAGGGGAAGAAAGCAGACAAGGTTTCTGGTCCGGTGAGCCTTCTTGAGGACGGCAGTTTTCATTTGTCGCCAAAAAAGGAGGAAGTCTCAAATGATCATCTCCTTGGTAGATGAAAGGACAAGTTGGCTAGGGAGAGCAGAATTGAGACGATCGTAGGTTTTGTTTGTTGACAAGAGCAGACCGCTCGGCCCTGGGAACGCATGGGACTTGAAATCGGCACTCCTGCATTGAGATATGGAGCTGGCCTCTCAAAATGCCGCAGACTCCCCGGCGGGGAATTGAACCCCGGTCTCCCGCGTGACAGGCGGGGATACTAACCACTATACTACCGCGGATTGGACGACAGCGCGCTCTGTCGCATCCGTATTAGGTAGAATGTTCTTATGTGAAATTTGGATTTTGTTGTCAATTTGAGTTCTCCTTTAGATCATCTTCTACCTCTGTGGAGATGATTAAGAGAATAGTTATTGATGTTTTCATGTTTTATTATTCGACTATCTTTCTTTCAAGTAATCCGCCGCTGCTGCTGCTGCTGTAAAACAGCCTTTTCGTTGTGCCCTACCGTCTGCGTTAAACTTCGTCTGCTGCTGATCCACGCGCGCTCTCCCATTACCTGCTTCTAACAAACTGATTTGTGTACGACAGCACAAATCCAACAGCCTGGCTTCAATTCCCACTGCCAAATGGACTCAGCACGAAAGCTTCCCTTTTTCAAGCTCGTCCCCTCAGGTTCTACTACCACCCATCAATCGCTTCCTCATCAGAGAGCAGTGCTCCCGGAGGACGGTGGGGTGACTTTACTGTACGCTGCATCAGATCTCTCAGCCATGCATTTAACATCGAAACGTAGAAATTAAGTGCAGGAGTAGGCCATTCAGCCCTTCAAGTCAGGCAGAATCCGAGGAGCAGGAAAATCAGGATGCTGCCTGACTTGCTTCGCGTTTCCAGCGCCACACTGATCGAGACTCTGATTTCCAGCAACTGCAGTCCTCACTTGTTCCATTCAGCCCTTCAAGACACCGCCACCGTTCAATGTGATCACGATTGAACATGTAATTTCAGTAAGCACTCCAGCTTCCTCTCCGTACCCCTGGATCCCTTTAGCTGCAAGGTCTACGTCCGGCTCCCTCTTGAGTGTATCTCACAAACCGGCATAGCCGCATCTTCCTGTGGGAGACAAGTCCACAGGTTCACCACTCTCTGAGAGAAAAATTCTTCCTGAATCGCTTGCCCTTCGTTCGGAGACTGTGACCCCTGGTTCTGGACGTCCCCAACATTGGGAACCGGTGAACTTTTGCTGGGATCCCTCAGTACCAAGCCTGGATCTGCATGGGTTTCTCTTCAGAAGGGTCAGTGTGAATGGCCTGCTTCCACACTGTGGTGCTCCTATGATGCCAACAGTGTAGGTTGAGTACCTGCACGTGCTTTCTCAAGCTTGCCTCTGTGTTGACCTTCATGTTAACCCAGCCACTGGGCTTTGTCCTTCTATCGAGAAGAGCAGAAGTTGCCACTCAGATGACTTTGACTTTCCACTGTGGGTGTAGTACAGTCTGCCAGCAGCAGGGGATGGTGTTGCATCACCTTGATGGCAGGATCGGGTCCAAACTCTGAGGGGTCTGACCCCTTTTTGATTGGAGCGAGGGAGAGGGGAAAGCTCACTGTCATTTGTCGCTACCGGTTGCTTAAAGGTTTTAATTTGCACGCCGTTTGCGTGCGAGTTATATGCCCACTGACGGGACGAAGTGACAACAAAATCAGAGTGGGAAACAGAAATTGCTGGAGCAAGTCAGCATCTGGAGTGGGGGTGGGGGAAGGGGAAGAAAGCAGACAAGGTTTCTGGTCCGGTGAGCCTTCTTGAGGACGGCAGTTTTCATTTGTCGCCAAAAAAGGAGGAAGTCTCAAATGATCATCTCCTTGGTAGATGAAAGGACAAGTTGGCTAGGGAGAGCAGAATTGAGACGATCGTAGGTTTTGTTTGTTGACAAGAGCAGACCGCTCGGCCCTGGGAACGCATGGGACTTGAAATCGGCACTCCTGCATTGAGATATGGAGCTGGCCTCTCAAAATGCCGCAGACTCCCCGGCGGGGAATTGAACCCCGGTCTCCCGCGTGACAGGCGGGGATACTAACCACTATACTACCGCGGATTGGACGACAGCGCGCTCTGTCGCATCCGTATTAGGTAGAATGTTCTTATGTGAAATTTGGATTTTGTTGTCAATTTGAGTTCTCCTTTAGATCATCTTCTACCTCTGTGGAGATGATTAAGAGAATAGTTATTGATGTTTTCATGTTTTATTATTCGACTATCTTTCTTTCAAGTAATCCGCCGCTGCTGCTGCTGCTGCTGTAAAACAGCCTTTTCGTTGTGCCCTACCGTCTGCGTTAAACTTCGTCTGCTGCTGATCCACGCGCGCTCTCCCATTACCTGCTTCTAACAAACTGATTTGTGTACGACAGCACAAATCCAACAGCCTGGCTTCAATTCCCACTGCCAAATGGACTCAGCACGAAAGCTTCCCTTTTTCAAGCTCGTCCCCTCAGGTTCTACTACCACCCATCAATCGCTTCCTCATCAGAGAGCAGTGCTCCCGGAGGACGGTGGGGTGACTTTACTGTACGCTGCATCAGATCTCTCAGCCATGCATTTAACATCGAAACGTAGAAATTAAGTGCAGGAGTAGGCCATTCAGCCCTTCAAGTCAGGCAGAATCCGAGGAGCAGGAAAATCAGGATGCTGCCTGACTTGCTTCGCGTTTCCAGCGCCACACTGATCGAGACTCTGATTTCCAGCAACTGCAGTCCTCACTTGTTCCATTCAGCCCTTCAAGACACCGCCACCGTTCAATGTGATCACGATTGAACATGTAATTTCAGTAAGCACTCCAGCTTCCTCTCCGTACCCCTGGATCCCTTTAGCTGCAAGGTCTACGTCCGGCTCCCTCTTGAGTGTATCTCACAAACCGGCATAGCCGCATCTTCCTGTGGGAGACAAGTCCACAGGTTCACCACTCTCTGAGAGAAAAATTCTTCCTGAATCGCTTGCCCTTCGTTCGGAGACTGTGACCCCTGGTTCTGGACGTCCCCAACATTGGGAACCGGTGAACTTTTGCTGGGATCCCTCAGTACCAAGCATGGATCTGCATGGGTTTCTCTTCAGAAGGGTCAGTGTGAATGGCCTGCTTCCACACTGTGGTGCTCCTATGATGCCAACAGTGTAGGTTGAGTACCTGCACGTGCTTTCTCAAGCTTGCCTCTGTGTTGACCTTCATGTTAACCCAGCCACTGGGCTTTGTCCTTCTATCGAGAAGAGCAGAAGTTGCCACTCAGATGACTTTGACTTTCCACTGTGGGTGTAGTACAGTCTGCCAGCAGCAGGGGATGGTGTTGCATCACCTTGATGGCAGGATCGGGTCCAAACTCTGAGGGGTCTGACCCCTTTTTGATTGGAGCGAGGGAGAGGGGAAAGCTCACTGTCATTTGTCGCTACCGGTTGCTTAAAGGTTTTAATTTGCACGCCGTTTGCGTGCGAGTTATATGCCCACTGACGGGACGAAGTGACAACAAAATCAGAGTGGGAAACAGAAATTGCTGGAGCAAGTCAGCATCTGGAGTGGGGGTGGGGGAAGGGGAAGAAAGCAGACAAGGTTTCTGGTCCGGTGAGCCTTCTTGAGGACGGCAGTTTTCATTTGTCGCCAAAGAATGAGGAAGTCTCAAATGATCATCTCCTTGGTAGATGAAAGGACAAGTTGGCCAGGGAGAGCAGAATGGAGAGTATCGTAGGTTTTGTTTGTTGACAAGAGCAGACCGCTCGGCCCTGGGAACGCATGGGACTTGAAATCGGCACTCCTGCATTGAGATATGGAGCTGGCCTCTCAAAATGCCGCAGACTCCCCGGCGGGGAAATGAACCCCGGTCTCCCGCGTGACAGGCGGGGACACTAACCACTATACTACCGAGGATTGGACGACAGCGCACTCTGTCGCATCCGTATTAGGTAGAATGTTCTTATGTGAAATTTGGATTTTGTTGTCAATTTGAGTTCTCCTTTAGATCATCTTCTACCTCTGTGGAGATGATTAAGAGAATAGTTATTGTTGTTTTCATGTTTTATTATTCGACTATCTTTCTTTCAAGTAATCCGCCGCTGCTGCTGCTGCTGCTGTAAAACAGCCTTTTCGTTGTGCCCTGTCGTCTGCGTTAAACTTCGTCTGCTGCTGATCCACGCGCGCTCTCCCATTACCTGCTTCTAACAAACTGATTTGTGTACGACAGCACAAATCCAACAGCCTGGCTTCAATTCCCACTGCCAAATGGACTCAGCACGAAAGCTTCCCTTTTTCAAGCTCGTCCCCTCAGGTTCTACTACCACCCATCAATCGCTTCCTCATCAGAGAGCAGTGCTCCCGGAGGACGGTGGGGTGACTTTACTGTACGCTGCATCAGATCTCTCAGCCATGCATTTAACATCGAAACGTAGAAATTAAGTGCAGGAGTAGGCCATTCAGCCCTTCAAGTCAGGCAGAATCGAGGAGCAGGAAAATCAGGATGCTGCCTGACTTGCTTCGCGTTTCCAGCGCCACACTGATCGAGACTCTGATTTCCAGCAACTGCAGTCCTCACTTGTTCCATTCAGCCCTTCAAGACACCGCCACCGTTCAATGTGATCACGATTGAACATGTAATTTCAGTAAGCACTCCAGCTTCCTCTCCGTACCCCTGGATCCCTTTAGCTGCAAGGTCTACGTCCGGCTCCCTCTTGAGTGTATCTCACAAACCGGCATAGCCGCATCTTCCTGTGGGAGACAAGTCCACAGGTTCACCACTCTCTGAGAGAAAAATTCTTCCTGAATCGCTTGCCCTTCGTTCGGAGACTGTGACCCCTGGTTCTGGACGTCCCCAACATTGGGAACCGGTGAACTTTTGCTGGGATCCCTCAGTACCAAGCCTGGATCTGCATGGGTTTCTCTTCAGAAGGGTCAGTGTGAATGGCCTGCTTCCACACTGTGGTGCTCCTATGATGCCAACAGTGTAGGTTGAGTACCTGCACGTGCTTTCTCAAGCTTGCCTCTGTGTTGACCTTCATGTTAACCCAGCCACTGGGCTTTGTCCTTCTATCGAGAAGAGCAGACGATGCCACTCAGATGACTTTGACTTTCCACTGTGGGTGTAGGTGTTGCAGGGGATGGTGTTGCATCACCTTAATGGCAGGATCGGGTCCAAACTCTGAGGGGTCTGACCCCTTTTTGATTGGAGCGAGGGAGAGGGGTAAGCTCACTGTCATTTGTCGCTACCGGTTGCTTAAAGGTTTTAATTTGCACGCCGTTTGCGTGCGAGTTATATGCCCACTGACGGGACGAAGTGACAACAAAATCAGAGTGGGAAACAGAAATTGCTGGAGCAAGTCAGCATCTGGAGTGGGGGTGGGGGAAGGGGAAGAAAGCAGACAAGGTCTCTGGTCCGGTGAGCCTTCTTGAGGACGGCAGTTTTCATTTGTCGCCAAAAAAGGAGGAAGTCTCAAATGATCATCTCCTTGGTAGATGAAAGGACAAGTTGGCTAGGGAGAGCAGAATTGAGACGATCGTAGGTTTTGTTTGTTGACAAGAGCAGACCGCTCGGCCCTGGGAACGCATGGGACTTGAAATCGGCACTCCTGCATTGAGATATGGAGCTGGCCTCTCAAAATGCCGGAGACTCCCCGGCGGGGAATTGAACCCCGGTCTCCGGCGTGACAGGCGGGGATACTAACCACTATACTACCGAGGATTGGACGACAGCGCGCTCTGTCGCATCCGTATTAGGTAGAATGTTCTTATGTGAAATTTGGATTTTGTTGTCAATTTGAGTTCTCCTTTAGATCATCTTCTACCTCTGTGGAGATGATTAAGAGAATAGTTATTGTTGTTTTCATGTTTTATTATTTGACTATCTATCTTTCAAGTAATCCGCCGCTGCTGCTGCTGCTGCTGCTGTAAAACAGCCTTTTCGTTGTGCCCTACCGTCTGCGTTAAACTTCGTCTGCTGCTGATCCACGCGCGCTCTCCCATTACCTGCTTCTAACAAACTGATTTGTGTACGACAGCACAAATCCAACAGCCTGGCTTCAATTCCCACTGCCAAATGGACTCAGCACGAAAGCTTCCCTTTTTCAAGCTCGTCCCCTCAGGTTCTACTACCACCCATCAATCGCTTCCTCATCAGAGAGCAGTGCTCCCGGAGGACGGTGGGGTGACTTTACTGTACGCTGCATCAGATCTCTCAGCCATGCATTTAACATCGAAACGTAGAAATTAAGTGCAGGAGTAGGCCATTCAGCCCTTCAAGTCAGGCAGAATCCGAGGAGCAGGAAAATCAGGATGCTGCCTGACTTGCTTCGCGTTTCCAGCGCCACTCTGATCGAGACTCTGATTTCCAGCAACTGCAGTCCTCACTTGTTCCATTCAGCCCTTCAAGACACCGCCACCGTTCAATGTGATCACGATTGAACATGTAATTTCAGTAAGCACTCCAGCTTCCTCTCCGTACCCCTGGATCCCTTTAGCTGCAAGGTCTACGTCCGGCTCCCTCTTGAGTGTATCTCACAAACCGGCATAGCCGCATCTTCCTGTGGGAGACAAGTCCACAGGTTCACCACTCTCTGAGAGAAAAATTCTTCCTGAATCGCTTGCCCTTCGTTCGGAGACTGTCACCCCTGGTTCTGGACGCCCCCAACATTGGGAACCGGTGAACTTTTGCTGGGATCCCTCAGTACCAAGCCTGGATCTGCATGGGTTTCTCTTCAGAAGGGTCAGTGTGAATGGCCTGCTTCCACACTGTGGTGCTCCTATGATGCCAACAGTGTAGGTTGAGTACCTGCACGTGCTTTCTCAAGCTTGCCTCTGTGTTGACCTTCATGTTAACCCAGCCACTGGGCTTTGTCCTTCTATCGAGAAGAGCAGACGATGCCACTCAGATGACTTTGACTTTCCACTGTGGGTGTAGTACAGTCTGCCAGCAGCAGGGGATGGTGTTGCATCACCTTAATGGCAGGATCGGGTCCAAACTCTGAGGGGTCTGACCCCTTTTTGATTGGAGCGAGGGAGAGGGGAAAGCTCACTGTCATTTGTCGCTACCGGTTGCTTAAAGGTTTTAATTTGCACCCCGTTTGCGTGCGAGTTATATGCCCACTGACGGGACGAAGTGACAACAAAATCAGAGTGGGAAACAGAAATTGCTGGAGCAAGTCAGCATCTGGAGTGGGGGTGGGGGAAGGGGAAGAAAGCAGACAAGGTTTCTGGTCCGGTGAGCCTTCTTGAGGACGGCAGTTTTCATTTGTCGCCAAAAAAGGAGGAAGTCTCAAATGATCATCTCCTTGGGAGATGAAAGGACAAGTTGGCTAGGGAGAGCAGAATTGAGACGATCGTAGGTTTTGTTTGTTGACAAGAGCAGACCGCTCGGCCCTGGGAACGCATGGGACTTGAAATCGGCACTCCTGCATTGAGATATGGAGCTGGCCTCTCAAAATGCCGCAGACTCCCCGGCGGGGAATTGAACCCCGGTCTCCCGCGTGACAGGCGGGGATACTAACCACTATACTACCGCGGATTGGACGACAGCGCGCTCTGTCGCATCCGTATTAGGTAGAATGTTCTTATGTGAAATTTGGATTTTGTTGTCAATTTGAGTTCTCCTTTAGATCATCTTCTACCTCTGTGGAGATGATTAAGAGAATAGTTATTGATGTTTTCATGTTTTATTATTCGACTATCTTTCTTTCAAGTAATCCGCCGCTGCTGCTGCTGCTGCTGCTGCTGTAAAACAGCCTTTTCGTTGTGCCCTACCGTCTGCGTTAAACTTCGTCTGCTGCTGATCCACGCGCGCTCTCCCATTACCTGCTTCTAACAAACTGATTTGTGTACGACAGCACAAATCCAACAGCCTGGCTTCAATTCCCACTGCCAAATGGACTCAGCACGAAAGCTTCCCTTTTTCAAGCTCGTCCCCTCAGGTTCTACTACCACCCATCAATCGCTTCCTCATCAGAGAGCAGTGCTCCCGGAGGACGGTGGGGTGACTTTACTGTACGCTGCATCAGATCTCTCAGCCATGCATTTAACATCGAAACGTAGAAATTAAGTGCAGGAGTAGGCCATTCAGCCCTTCAAGTCAGGCAGAATCCGAGGAGCAGGAAAATCAGGATGCTGCCTGACTTGCTTCGCGTTTCCAGCGCCACTCTGATCGAGACTCTGATTTCCAGCAACTGCAGTCCTCACTTGTTCCATTCAGCCCTTCAAGACACCGCCACCGTTCAATGTGATCACGATTGAACATGTAATTTCAGTAAGCACTCCAGCTTCCTCTCCGTACCCCTGGATCCCTTTAGCTGCAAGGTCTACGTCCGGCTCCCTCTTGAGTGTATCTCACAAACCGGCATAGCCGCATCTTCCTGTGGGAGACAAGTCCACAGGTTCACCACTCTCTGAGAGAAAAATTCTTCCTGAATCGCTTGCCCTTCGTTCGGAGACTGTCACCCCTGGTTCTGGACGCCCCCAACATTGGGAACCGGTGAACTTTTGCTGGGATCCCTCAGTACCAAGCCTGGATCTGCATGGGTTTCTCTTCAGAAGGGTCAGTGTGAATGGCCTGCTTCCACACTGTGGTGCTCCTATGATGCCAACAGTGTAGGTTGAGTACCTGCACGTGCTTTCTCAAGCTTGCCTCTGTGTTGACCTTCATGTTAACCCAGCCACTCGGCTTTGTCCTTCTATCGAGAAGAGCAGACGATGCCACTCAGATGACTTTGACTTTCCACTGTGGGTGTAGTACAGTCTGCCAGCAGCAGGGGATGGTGTTGCATCACCTTAATGGCAGGATCGGGTCCAAACTCTGAGGGGTCTGACCCCTTTTTGATTGGAGCGAGGGAGAGGGGAAAGCTCACTGTCATTTGTCGCTACCGGTTGCTTAAAGGTTTTAATTTGCACGCCGTTTGCGTGCGAGTTATATGCCCACTGACGGGACGAAGTGACAACAAAATCAGAGTGGGAAACAGAAATTGCTGGAGCAAGTCAGCATCTGGAGTGGGGGTGGGGGAAGGGGAAGAAAGCAGACAAGGTTTCTGGTCCGGTGAGCCTTCTTGAGGACGGCAGTTTTCATTTGTCGCCAAAAAATGAGGAAGTCTCAAATGATCATCTCCTTGGTAGATGAAAGGACAAGTTGGCCAGGGAGAGCAGAATGGAGAGTATCGTAGGTTTTGTTTGTTGACAAGAGCAGACCGCTCGGCCCTGGGAACGCATGGGACATGAAATCGGCACTCCTGCATTGAGATATGGAGCTGGCCTCTCAAAATGCCGCAGACTCCCCGGCGGGGAATTGAACCCCGGTCTCCCGCGCGACAGGCGGGGATACTAACCACAATACTACCGAGGATGGGACGACAGCGCACTCTGTCGCATCCGTATTAGGTAGAATGTTCTTATGTGAAATTTGGATTTTGTTGTCAATTTGAGTTCTCCTTTAGATCATCTTCTACCTCTGTGGAGATGATTAAGAGAATAGTTATTGTTGTTTTTATGTTTTATTATTCGACTATCTTTCTTTCAAGTAATCCGCCGCTGCTGCTGCTGCTGCTGTAAAACAGCCTTTTCGTTGTGCCCTACCGTCTGCGTTAAACTTCGTCTGCTGCTGATCCACGCGCGCTCTCCCATTACCTGCTTCTAACAAACTGATTTGTGTACGACAGCACAAATCCAACAGCCTGGCTTCAATTCCCACTGCCAAATGGACTCAGCACGAAAGCTTCCCTTTTTCAAGCTCGTCCCCTCAGGTTCTACTACCACCCATCAATCGCTTCCTCATCAGGGAGCAGTGCTCCCGGAGGACGGTGGGGTGACTTTACTGTACGCTGCATCAGATCTCTCAGCCATGCATTTAACATCGAAACGTAGAAATTAAGTGCAGGAGTAGGCCATTCAGCCCTTCAAGTCAGGCAGAATCCGAGGAGCAGGAAAATCAGGATGCTGCCTGACTTGCTTCGCGTTTCCAGCGCCACTCTGATCGAGACTCTGATTTCCAGCAACTGCAGTCCTCACTTGTTCCATTCAGCCCTTCAAGACACCGCCACCGTTCAATGTGATCACGATTGAACATGTAATTTCAGTAAGCACTCCAGCTTCCTCTCCGTACCCCTGGATCCCTTTAGCTGCAAGGTCTACGTCCGGCTCCCTCTTGAGTGTATCTCACAAACCGGCATAGCCGCATCTTCCTGTGGGAGACAAGTCCACAGGTTCACCACTCTCTGAGAGAAAAATTCTTCCTGAATCGCTTGCCCTTCGTTCGGAGACTGTGACCCCTGGTTCTGGACGTCCCCAACATTGGGAACCGGTGAACTTTTGCTGGGATCCCTCAGTACCAAGCATGGATCTGCATGGGTTTCTCTTCAGAAGGGTCAGTGTGAATGGCCTGCTTCCACACTGTGGTGCTCCTATGATGCCAACAGTGTAGGTTGAGTACCTGCACGTGCTTTCTCAAGCTTGCCTCTGTGTTGACCTTCATGTTAACCCAGCCACTGGGCTTTGTCCTTCTATCGAGAAGAGCAGACGATGCCACTCAGATGACTTTGACTTTCCACTGTGGGTGTAGTACAGTCTGCCAGCAGCAGGGGATGGTGTTGCATCACCTTAATGGCAGGATCGGGTCCAAACTCTGAGGGGTCTGACCCCTTTTTGATTGGAGCGAGGGAGAGGGGAAAGCTCACTGTCATTTGTCGCTACCGGTTGCTTAAAGGTTTTAATTTGCACCCCGTTTGCGTGCGAGTTATATGCCCACTGACGGGACGAAGTGACAACAAAATCAGAGTGGGAAACAGAAATTGCTGGAGCAAGTCAGCATCTGGAGTGGGGGTGGGGGAAGGGGAAGAAAGCAGACAAGGTTTCTGGTCCGGTGAGCCTTCTTGAGGACGGCAGTTTTCATTTGTCGCCAAAAAATGAGGAAGTCTCAAATGATCATCTCCTTGGTAGATGAAAGGACAAGTTGGCCAGGGAGAGCAGAATGGAGAGTATCGTAGGTTTTGTTTGTTGACAAGAGCAGACCGCTCGGCCCTGGGAACGCATGGGACTTGAAATCGGCACTCCGGCATTGAGATATGGAGCTGGCCTCTCAAAATGCCGCAGACTCCCCGGCGGGGAATTGAACCCCGGTCTCCCGCGTGACAGGCGGGGATACTAACCACTATACTACCGCGGATTGGACGACAGCGCGCTCTGTCGCATCCGTATTAGGTAGAATGTTCTTATGTGAAATTTGGATTTTGTTGTCAATTTGAGTTCTCCTTTAGATCATCTTCTACCTCTGTGGAGATGATTAAGAGAATAGTTATTGATGTTTTCATGTTTTATTATTCGACTATCTTTCTTTCAAGTAATCCGCCGCTGCTGCTGCTGCTGCTGTAAAACAGCCTTTTCGTTGTGCCCTACCGTCTGCGTTAAACTTCGTCTGCTGCTGATCCACGCGCGCTCTCCCATTACCTGCTTCTAACAAACTGATTTGTGTACGACAGCACAAATCCAACAGCCTGGCTTCAATTCCCACTGCCAAATGGACTCAGCACGAAAGCTTCCCTTTTTCAAGCTCGTCCCCTCAGGTTCTACTACCACCCATCAATCGCTTCCTCATCAGAGAGCAGTGCTCCCGGAGGACGGTGGGGTGACTTTACTGTACGCTGCATCAGATCTCTCAGCCATGCATTTAACATCGAAACGTAGAAATTAAGTGCAGGAGTAGGCCATTCAGCCCTTCAAGTCAGGCAGAATCCGAGGAGCAGGAAAATCAGGATGCTGCCTGACTTGCTTCGCGTTTCCAGCGCCACACTGATCGAGACTCTGATTTCCAGCAACTGCAGTCCTCACTTGTTCCATTCAGCCCTTCAAGACACCGCCACCGTTCAATGTGATCACGATTGAACATGTAATTTCAGTAAGCACTCCAGCTTCCTCTCCGTACCCCTGGATCCCTTTAGCTGCAAGGTCTACGTCCGGCTCCCTCTTGAGTGTATCTCACAAACCGGCATAGCCGCATCTTCCTGTGGGAGACAAGTCCACAGGTTCACCACTCTCTGAGAGAAAAATTCTTCCTGAATCGCTTGCCCTTCGTTCGGAGACTGTGACCCCTGGTTCTGGACGTCCCCAACATTGGGAACCGGTGAACTTTTGCTGGGATCCCTCAGTACCAAGCATGGATCTGCATGGGTTTCTCTTCAGAAGGGTCAGTGTGAATGGCCTGCTTCCACACTGTGGTGCTCCTATGATGCCAACAGTGTAGGTTGAGTACCTGCACGTGCTTTCTCAAGCTTGCCTCTGTGTTGACCTTCATGTTAACCCAGCCACTGGGCTTTGTCCTTCTATCGAGAAGAGCAGAAGTTGCCACTCAGATGACTTTGACTTTCCACTGTGGGTGTAGTACAGTCTGCCAGCAGCAGGGGATGGTGTTGCATCACCTTGATGGCAGGATCGGGTCCAAACTCTGAGGGGTCTGACCCCTTTTTGATTGGAGCGAGGGAGAGGGGAAAGCTCACTGTCATTTGTCGCTACCGGTTGCTTAAAGGTTTTAATTTGCACGCCGTTTGCGTGCGAGTTATATGCCCACTGACGGGACGAAGTGACAACAAAATCAGAGTGGGAAACAGAAATTGCTGGAGCAAGTCAGCATCTGGAGTGGGGGTGGGGGAAGGGGAAGAAAGCAGACAAGGTTTCTGGTCCGGTGAGCCTTCTTGAGGACGGCAGTTTTCATTTGTCGCCAAAGAATGAGGAAGTCTCAAATGATCATCTCCTTGGTAGATGAAAGGACAAGTTGGCCAAGGAGAGCAGAATGGAGAGTATCGTAGGTTTTGTTTGTTGACAAGAGCAGACCGCTCGGCCCTGGGAACGCATGGGACTTGAAATCGGCACTCCTGCATTGAGATATGGAGCTGGCCTCTCAAAATGCCGCAGACTCCCCGGCGGGGAATTGAACCCCGGTCTCCCGCGCGACAGGCGGGGATACTAACCACAATACTACCGAGGATGGGACGACAGCGCACTCTGTCGCATCCGTATTAGGTAGAATGTTCTTATGTGAAATTTGGATTTTGTTGTCAATTTGAGTTCTCCTTTAGATCATCTTCTACCTCTGTGGAGATGATTAAGAGAATAGTTATTGTTGTTTTTATGTTTTATTATTCGACTATCTTTCTTTCAAGTAATCCGCCGCTGCTGCTGCTGCTGCTGTAAAACAGCCTTTTCGTTGTGCCCTACCGTCTGCGTTAAACTTCGTCTGCTGCTGATCCACGCGCGCTCTCCCATTACCTGCTTCTAACAAACTGATTTGTGTACGACAGCACAAATCCAACAGCCTGGCTTCAATTCCCACTGCCAAATGGACTCAGCACGAAAGCTTCCCTTTTTCAAGCTCGTCCCCTCAGGTTCTACTACCACCCATCAATCGCTTCCTCATCAGGGAGCAGTGCTCCCGGAGGACGGTGGGGTGACTTTACTGTACGCTGCATCAGATCTCTCAGCCATGCATTTAACATCGAAACGTAGAAATTAAGTGCAGGAGTAGGCCATTCAGCCCTTCAAGTCAGGCAGAATCCGAGGAGCAGGAAAATCAGGATGCTGCCTGACTTGCTTCGCGTTTCCAGCGCCACTCTGATCGAGACTCTGATTTCCAGCAACTGCAGTCCTCACTTGTTCCATTCAGCCCTTCAAGACACCGCCACCGTTCAATGTGATCACGATTGAACATGTAATTTCAGTAAGCACTCCAGCTTCCTCTCCGTACCCCTGGATCCCTTTAGCTGCAAGGTCTACGTCCGGCTCCCTCTTGAGTGTATCTCACAAACCGGCATAGCCGCATCTTCCTGTGGGAGACAAGTCCACAGGTTCACCACTCTCTGAGAGAAAAATTCTTCCTGAATCGCTTGCCCTTCGTTCGGAGACTGTGACCCCTGGTTCTGGACGTCCCCAACATTGGGAACCGGTGAACTTTTGCTGGGATCCCTCAGTACCAAGCATGGATCTGCATGGGTTTCTCTTCAGAAGGGTCAGTGTGAATGGCCTGCTTCCACACTGTGGTGCTCCTATGATGCCAACAGTGTAGGTTGAGTACCTGCACGTGCTTTCTCAAGCTTGCCTCTGTGTTGACCTTCATGTTAACCCAGCCACTGGGCTTTGTCCTTCTATCGAGAAGAGCAGACGATGCCACTCAGATGACTTTGACTTTCCACTGTGGGTGTAGTACAGTCTGCCAGCAGCAGGGGATGGTGTTGCATCACCTTAATGGCAGGATCGGGTCCAAACTCTGAGGGGTCTGACCCCTTTTTGATTGGAGCGAGGGAGAGGGGAAAGCTCACTGTCATTTGTCGCTACCGGTTGCTTAAAGGTTTTAATTTGCACCCCGTTTGCGTGCGAGTTATATGCCCACTGACGGGACGAAGTGACAACAAAATCAGAGTGGGAAACAGAAATTGCTGGAGCAAGTCAGCATCTGGAGTGGGGGTGGGGGAAGGGGAAGAAAGCAGACAAGGTTTCTGGTCCGGTGAGCCTTCTTGAGGACGGCAGTTTTCATTTGTCGCCAAAAAATGAGGAAGTCTCAAATGATCATCTCCTTGGTAGATGAAAGGACAAGTTGGCCAGGGAGAGCAGAAGGGAGAGTATCGTAGGTTTTGTTTGTTGACAAGAGCAGACCGCTCGGCCCTGGGAACGCATGGGACTTGAAATCGGCACTCCGGCATTGAGATATGGAGCTGGCCTCTCAAAATGCCGCAGACTCCCCGGCGGGGAATTGAACCCCGGTCTCCCGCGTGACAGGCGGGGATACTAACCACTATACTACCGCGGATTGGACGACAGCGTGCTCTGTCGCATCCGTATTAGGTAGAATGTTCTTATGTGAAATTTGGATTTTGTTGTCAATTTGAGTTCTCCTTTAGATCATCTTCTACCTCTGTGGAGATGATTAAGAGAATAGTTATTGATGTTTTCATGTTTTATTATTCGACTATCTTTCTTTCAAGTAATCCGCCGCTGCTGCTGCTGCTGCTGTAAAACAGCCTTTTCGTTGTGCCCTACCGTCTGCGTTAAACTTCGTCTGCTGCTGATCCACGCGCGCTCTCCCATTACCTGCTTCTAACAAACTGATTTGTGTACGACAGCACAAATCCAACAGCCTGGCTTCAATTCCCACTGCCAAATGGACTCAGCACGAAAGCTTCCCTTTTTCAAGCTCGTCCCCTCAGGTTCTACTACCACCCATCAATCGCTTCCTCATCAGAGAGCAGTGCTCCCGGAGGACGGTGGGGTGACTTTACTGTACGCTGCATCAGATCTCTCAGCCATGCATTTAACATCGAAACGTAGAAATTAAGTGCAGGAGTAGGCCATTCAGCCCTTCAAGTCAGGCAGAATCCGAGGAGCAGGAAAATCAGGATGCTGCCTGACTTGCTTCGCGTTTCCAGCGCCACACTGATCGAGACTCTGATTTCCAGCAACTGCAGTCCTCACTTGTTCCATTCAGCCCTTCAAGACACCGCCACCGTTCAATGTGATCACGATTGAACATGTAATTTCAGTAAGCACTCCAGCTTCCTCTCCGTACCCCTGGATCCCTTTAGCTGCAAGGTCTACGTCCGGCTCCCTCTTGAGTGTATCTCACAAACCGGCATAGCCGCATCTTCCTGTGGGAGACAAGTCCACAGGTTCACCACTCTCTGAGAGAAAAATTCTTCCTGAATCGCTTGCCCTTCGTTCGGAGACTGTGACCCCTGGTTCTGGACGTCCCCAACATTGGGAACCGGTGAACTTTTGCTGGGATCCCTCAGTACCAAGCATGGATCTGCATGGGTTTCTCTTCAGAAGGGTCAGTGTGAATGGCCTGCTTCCACACTGTGGTGCTCCTATGATGCCAACAGTGTAGGTTGAGTACCTGCACGTGCTTTCTCAAGCTTGCCTCTGTGTTGACCTTCATGTTAACCCAGCCACTGGGCTTTGTCCTTCTATCGAGAAGAGCAGAAGTTGCCACTCAGATGACTTTGACTTTCCACTGTGGGTGTAGTACAGTCTGCCAGCAGCAGGGGATGGTGTTGCATCACCTTGATGGCAGGATCGGGTCCAAACTCTGAGGGGTCTGACCCCTTTTTGATTGGAGCGAGGGAGAGGGGAAAGCTCACTGTCATTTGTCGCTACCGGTTGCTTAAAGGTTTTAATTTGCACGCCGTTTGCGTGCGAGTTATATGCCCACTGACGGGACGAAGTGACAACAAAATCAGAGTGGGAAACAGAAATTGCTGGAGCAAGTCAGCATCTGGAGTGGGGGTGGGGGAAGGGGAAGAAAGCAGACAAGGTTTCTGGTCCGGTGAGCCTTCTTGAGGACGGCAGTTTTCATTTGTCGCCAAAGAATGAGGAAGTCTCAAATGATCATCTCCTTGGTAGATGAAAGGACAAGTTGGCCAGGGAGAGCAGAATGGAGAGTATCGTAGGTTTTGTTTGTTGACAAGAGCAGACCGCTCGGCCCTGGGAACGCATGGGACTTAAAATCGGCACTCCTGCATTGAGATATGGAGCTGGCCTCTCAAAATGCCGCAGACTCCCCGGCGGGGAAATGAACCCCGGTCTCCCGCGTGACAGGCGGGGATACTAACCACTATACTACCGAGGATTGGACGACAGCGCACTCTGTCGCATCCGTATTAGGTAGAATGTTCTTATGTGAAATTTGGATTTTGTTGTCAATTTGAGTTCTCCTTTAGATCATCTTCTACCTCTGTGGAGATGATTAAGAGAATAGTTATTGTTGTTTTCATGTTTTATTATTCGACTATCTTTCTTTCAAGTAATCCGCCGCTGCTGCTGCTGCTGCTGTAAAACAGCCTTTTCGTTGTGCCCTACCGTCTGCGTTAAACTTCGTCTGCTGCTGATCCACGCGCGCTCTCCCATTACCTGCTTCTAACAAACTGATTTGTGTACGACAGCACAAATCCAACAGCCTGGCTTCAATTCCCACTGCCAAATGGACTCAGCACGAAAGCTTCCCTTTTTCAAGCTCGTCCCCTCAGGTTCTACTACCACCCATCAATCGCTTCCTCATCAGAGAGCAGTGCTCCCGGAGGACGGTGGGGTGACTTTACTGTACGCTGCATCAGATCTCTCAGCCATGCATTTAACATCGAAACGTAGAAATTAAGTGCAGGAGTAGGCCATTCAGCCCTTCAAGTCAGGCAGAATCCGAGGAGCAGGAAAATCAGGATGCTGCCTGACTTGCTTCGCGTTTCCAGCGCCACACTGATCGAGACTCTGATTTCCAGCAACTGCAGTCCTCACTTGTTCCATTCAGCCCTTCAAGACACCGCCACCGTTCAATGTGATCACGATTGAACATGTAATTTCAGTAAGCACTCCAGCTTCCTCTCCGTACCCCTGGATCCCTTTAGCTGCAAGGTCTACGTCCGGCTCCCTCTTGAGTGTATCTCACAAACCGGCATAGCCGCATCTTCCTGTGGGAGACAAGTCCACAGGTTCACCACTCTCTGAGAGAAAAATTCTTCCTGAATCGCTTGCCCTTCGTTCGGAGACTGTGACCCCTGGTTCTGGACGTCCCCAACATTGGGAACCGGTGAACTTTTGCTGGGATCCCTCAGTACCAAGCATGGATCTGCATGGGTTTCTCTTCAGAAGGGTCAGTGTGAATGGCCTGCTTCCACACTGTGGTGCTCCTATGATGCCAACAGTGTAGGTTGAGTACCTGCACGTGCTTTCTCAAGCTTGCCTCTGTGTTGACCTTCATGTTAACCCAGCCACTGGGCTTTGTCCTTCTATCGAGAAGAGCAGACGATGCCACTCAGATGACTTTGACTTTCCACTGTGGGTGTAGTACAGTCTGCCAGCAGCAGGGGATGGTGTTGCATCACCTTGATGGCAGGATCGGGTCCAAACTCTGAGGGGTTTGACCCCTTTTTGATTGGAGCGAGGGAGAGGGGAAAGCTCACTGTCATTTGTCGCTACCGGTTGCTTAAAGGTTTTAATTTGCACGCCGTTTGCGTGCGAGTTATATGCCCACTGACGGGACGAAGTGACAACAAAATCAGAGTGGGAAACAGAAATTGCTGGAGCAAGTCAGCATCTGGAGTGGGGGTGGGGGAAGGGGAAGAAAGCAGACAAGGTTTCTGGTCCGGTGAGCCTTCTTGAGGACGGCAGTTTTCATTTGTCGCCAAAAATTAGGAAGTCTCAAATGATCATCTCCTTGGTAGATGAAAGGACAAGTTGGCCAGGGAGAGCAGAATGGAGAGTATCGTAGGTTTTGTTTGTTGACAAGAGCAGACCGCTCGGCCCTGGGAACGCATGGGAATTGAAATCGGCACTCCTGCATTGAGATATGGAGCTGGCCTCTCAAAATGCCGCAGACTCCCCGGCGGGGAATTGAACCCCGGTCTCCCGCGTGACAGGCGGGGATACTAACCACTATACTACCGAGGATTGGACGACAGCGCGCTCTGTCGCATCCGTATTAGGTAGAATGTTCTTATGTGAAATTTGGATTTTGTTGTCAATTTGAGTTCTCCTTTAGATCATCTTCTACCTCTGTGGAGATGATTAAGAGAATAGTTATTGTTGTTTTCATGTTTTATGATTCGACTATCTTTCTTTCAAGTAATCCGCCGCTGCTGCTGCTGCTGCTGTAAAACAGCCTTTTCGTTGTGCCCTATCGTCTGCGTTAAACTTCGTCTGCTGCTGATCCACGCGCGCTCTCCCATTACCTGCTTCTAACAAACTGATTTGTGTACGACAGCACAAATCCAACAGCCTGGCTTCAATTCCCACTGCCAAATGGACTCAGCACGAAAGCTTCCCTTTTTCAAGCTCGTCCCCTCAGGTTCTACTACCACCCATCAATCGCTTCCTCATCAGAGAGCAGTGCTCCCGGAGGACGGTGGGGTGACTTTACTGTACGCTGCATCAGATCTCTCAGCCATGCATTTAACATCGAAACGTAGAAATTAAGTGCAGGAGTAGGCCATTCAGCCCTTCAAGTCAGGCAGAATCCGAGGAGCAGGAAAATCAGGATGCTGCCTGACTTGCTTCGCGTTTCCAGCGCCACTCTGATCGAGACTCTGATTTCCAGCAACTGCAGTCCTCACTTGTTCCATTCAGCCCTTCAAGACACCGCCACCGTTCAATGTGATCACGATTGAACATGTAATTTCAGTAAGCACTCGAGCTTCCACTCCGTACCCCTGGATCCCTTTAGCTGCAAGGTCTACGTCCGGCTCCCTCTTGAGTGTATCTCACAAACCGGCATAGCCGCATCTTCCTGTGGGAGACAAGTCCACAGGTTCTCCACTCTCTGAGAGAAAAATTCTTCCTGAATCGCTTGCCCTTCGTTCGGAGACTGTGACCCCTGGTTCTGGATGCCCCCAACATTGGGAACCGGTGAACTTTTGCTGGGATCCCTCAGTACCAAGCCTGGATCTGCATGGGTTTCTCTTCAGAAGGGTCAGTGTGAATGGCCTGCTTCCACACTGTGGTGCTTCTATGATGCCAACAGTGTAGGTTGAGTACCTGCACGTGCTTTCTCAAGCTTGCCTCTGTGTTGACCTTCATGTTAACCCAGCCACTGGGCTTTGTCCTTCTATCGAGAAGAGCAGACGATGCCACTCAGATGACTTTGACTTTCCACTGTGGGTGTAGTACAGTCTGCCAGCAGCAGGGGATGGTGTTGCATCACCTTAATGGCAGGATCGGGTCCAAACTCTGAGGGGTCTGACCCCTTTTTGATTGGAGCGAGGGAGAGGGGAAAGCTCACTGTCATTTGTCGCTACCGGTTGCTTAAAGGTTTTAATTTGCACGCCGTTTGCGTGCGAGTTATATGCCCACTGACGGGACGAAGTGACAACAAAATCAGAGTGGGAAACAGAAATTGCTGGAGCAAGTCAGCATCTGGAGTGGGGGTGGGGGAAGGGGAAGAAAGCAGACAAGGTTTCTGGTCCGGTGAGCCTTCTTGAGGACGGCAGTTTTCATTTGTCGCCAAAAAATGAGGAAGTCTCAAATGATCATCTCATTGGTAGATGAAAGGACAAGTTGGCCAGGGAGAGCAGAATGGAGAGTATCGTAGGTTTTGTTTGTTGACAAGAGCAGACCGCTCGGCCCTGGGAACGCATGGGACTTGAAATCGGCACTCCTGCATTGAGATATGGAGGTGGCCTCTCAAAATGCCGCAGACTCCCCGGCGGGGAATTGAACCCCGGTCTCCCGCGTGACAGGCGGGGATACTAACCACTATACTACCGAGGATTGGACGACAGCGCGCTCTGTCGCATCCGTATTAGGTAGAATGTTCTTATGTGAAATTTGGATTTTGTTGTCAATTTGAGTTCTCCTTTAGATCATCTTCTACCTCTGTGGAGATGATTAAGAGAATAGTTATTGTTGTTTTCATGTTTTATTATTCGACTATCTTTCTTTCAAGTAATCCGCCGCTGCTGCTGCTGCTGCTGTAAAACAGCCTTTTCGTTGTGCCCTACCGTCTGCGTTAAACTTCGTCTGCTGCTGATCCACGCGCGCTCTCCCATTACCTGCTTCTAACAAACTGATTTGTGTACGACAGCACAAATCCAACAGCCTGGCTTCAATTCCCACTGCCAAATGGACTCAGCACGAAAGCTTCCCTTTTTCAAGCTCGTCCCCTCAGGTTCTACTACCACCCATCAATCGCTTCCTCATCAGAGAGCAGTGCTCCCGGAGGACGGTGGGGTGACTTTACTGTACGCTGCATCAGATCTCTCAGCCATGCATTTAACATCGAAACGTAGAAATTAAGTGCAGGAGTAGGCCATTCAGCCCTTCAAGTCAGGCAGAATCCGAGGAGCAGGAAAATCAGGATGCTGCCTGACTTGCTTCGCGTTTCCAGCGCCACTCTGATCGAGACTCTGATTTCCAGCAACTGCAGTCCTCACTTGTTCCATTCAGCCCTTCAAGACACCGCCACCGTTCAATGTGATCACGATTGAACATGTAATTTCAGTAAGCACTCCAGCTTCCTCTCCGTACCCCTGGATCCCTTTAGCTGCAAGGTCTACGTCCGGCTCCCTCTTGAGTGTATCTCACAAACCGGCATAGCCGCATCTTCCTGTGGGAGACAAGTCCACAGGTTCACCACTCTCTGAGAGAAAAATTCTTCCTGAATCGCTTGCCCTTCGTTCGGAGACTGTCACCCCTGGTTCTGGACGCCCCCAACATTGGGAACCGGTGAACTTTTGCTGGGATCCCTCAGTACCAAGCCTGGATCTGCATGGGTTTCTCTTCAGAAGGGTCAGTGTGAATGGCCTGCTTCCACACTGTGGTGCTCCTATGATGCCAACAGTGTAGGTTGAGTACCTGCACGTGCTTTCTCAAGCTTGCCTCTGTGTTGACCTTCATGTTAACCCAGCCACTGGGCTTTGTCCTTCTATCGAGAAGAGCAGACGATGCCACTCAGATGACTTTGACTTTCCACTGTGGGTGTAGTACAGTCTGCCAGCAGCAGGGGATGGTGTTGCATCACCTTAATGGCAGGATCGGGTCCAAACTCTGAGGGGTCTGACCCCTTTTTGATTGGAGCGAGGGAGAGGGGAAAGCTCACTGTCATTTGTCGCTACCGGTTGCTTAAAGGTTTTAATTTGCACGCCGTTTGCGTGCGAGTTATATGCCCACTGACGGGACGAAGTGACAACAAAATCAGAGTGGGAAACAGAAATTGCTGGAGCAAGTCAGCATCTGGAGTGGGGGTGGGGGAAGGGGAAGAAAGCAGACAAGGTTTCTGGTCCGGTGAGCCTTCTTGAGGACGGCAGTTTTCATTTGTCGCCAAAAAAGGAGGAAGTCTCAAATGATCATCTCCTTGGTAAATGAAAGGACAAGTTGGCCAGGGAGAGCAGAATGGAGAGTATCGTAGGTTTTGTTTGTTGACAAGAGCAGACCGCTCGGCCCTGGGAACGCATGGGACTTGAAATCGGCACTCCTGCATTGAGATATGGAGCTGGCCTCTCAAAATGACGCAGACTCCCCGGCGGGGAATTGAACCCCGGTCGCCCGCGTGACAGGCGGGGACACTAACCACTATACTACCGAGGATTGGACGACTGCGCACTCTGTCGCATCCGTATTAGGTAGAATGTTCTTATGTGAAATTTGGATTTTGTTGTCAATTTGAGTTCTCCTTTAGATCATCTTCTACCTCTGTGGAGATGATTAAGAGAATAGTTATTGTTGTTTTCATGTTTTATTATTCGACTATCTTTCTTTCAAGTAATCCGCCGCTGCTGCTGCTGCTGCTGTAAAACAGCCTTTTCGTTGTGCCCTACCGTCTGCGTTAAACTTCGTCTGCTGCTGATCCACGCGCGCTCTCCCATTACCTGCTTCTAACAAACTGATTTGTGTACGACAGCACAAATCCAACAGCCTGGCTTCAATTCCCACTGCCAAATGGACTCAGCACGAAAGCTTCCCTTTTTCAAGCTCGTCCCCTCAGGTTCTACTACCACCCATCAATCGCTTCCTCATCAGAGAGCAGTGCTCCCGGAGGACGGTGGGGTGACTTTACTGTACGCTGCATCAGATCTCTCAGCCATGCATTTAACATCGAAACGTAGAAATTAAGTGCAGGAGTAGGCCATTCAGCCCTTCAAGTCAGGCAGAATCCGAGGAGCAGGAAAATCAGGATGCTGCCTGACTTGCTTCGCGTTTCCAGCGCCACTCTGATCGAGACTCTGATTTCCAGCAACTGCAGTCCTCACTTGTTCCATTCAGCCCTTCAAGACACCGCCACCGTTCAATGTGATCACGATTGAACATGTAATTTCAGTAAGCACTCCAGCTTCCTCTCCGTACCCCTGGATCCCTTTAGCTGCAAGGTCTACGTCCGGCTCCCTCTTGAGTGTATCTCACAAACCGGCATAGCCGCATCTTCCTGTGGGAGACAAGTCCACAGGTTCACCACTCTCTGAGAGAAAAATTCTTCCTGAATCGCTTGCCCTTCGTTCGGAGACTGTCACCCCTGGTTCTGGACGCCCCCAACATTGGGAACCGGTGAACTTTTGCTGGGATCCCTCAGTACCAAGCCTGGATCTGCATGGGTTTCTCTTCAGAAGGGTCAGTGTGAATGGCCTGCTTCCACACTGTGGTGCTCCTATGATGCCAACAGTGTAGGTTGAGTACCTGCACGTGCTTTCTCAAGCTTGCCTCTGTGTTGACCTTCATGTTAACCCAGCCACTGGGCTTTGTCCTTGTATCGAGAAGAGCAGACGATGCCACTCAGATGACTTTGACTTTCCACTGTGGGTGTAGTACAGTCTGCCAGCAGCAGGGGATGGTGTTGCATCACCTTAATGGCAGGATCGGGTCCAAACTCTGAGGGGTCTGACCCCTTTTTGATTGGAGCGAGGGAGAGGGGAAAGCTCACTGTCATTTGTCGCTACCGGTTGCTTAAAGGTTTTAATTTGCACGCCGTTTGCGTGCGAGTTATATGCCCACTGACGGGACGAAGTGACAACAAAATCAGAGTGGGAAACAGAAATTGCTGGAGCAAGTCAGCATCTGGAGTGGGGGTGGGGGAAGGGGAAGAAAGCAGACAAGGTTTCTGGTCCGGTGAGCCTTCTTGAGGACGGCAGTTTTCATTTGTCGCCAAAAAAGGAGGAAGTCTCAAATGATCATCTCCTTGGTAGATGAAAGGACAAGTTGGCCAGGGAGAGCAGAATGGAGAGTATCGTAGGTTTTGTTTGTTGACAAGAGCAGACCGCTCGGCCCTGGGAACGCATGGGACTTGAAATCGGCACTCCTGCATTGAGATATGGAGCTGGCCTCTCAAAATGCCGCAGACTCCCCGGCGGGGAATTGAACCCCGGTCTCCCGCGTGACAGGCGGGGATACTAACCACTATACTACCGAGGATTGGACGACAGCGCACTCTGTCGCATCCGTATTAGGTAGAATGTTCTTATGTGAAATTTGGATTTTCTTGTCAATTTGAGTTCTCCTTTAGATCATCTTCTACCTCTGTGGAGATGATTAAGAGAATAGTTATTGTTGTTTTCATGTTTTATTATTCGACTATCTTTCTTTCAAGTAATCCGCCGCTGCTGCTGCTGCTGTAAAACAGCCTTTTCGTTGTGCCCTACCGTCTGCGTTAAACTTCGTCTGCTGCTGATCCACGCGCGCTCTCCCATTACCTGCTTCTAACAAACTGATTTGTGTACGACAGCACAAATCCAACAGCCTGGCTTCAATTCCCACTGCCAAATGGACTCAGCACGAAAGCTTCCCTTTTTCAAGCTCGTCCCCTCAGGTTCTACTACCACCCATCAATCGCTTCCTCATCAGAGAGCAGTGCTCCCGGAGGACGGTGGGGTGACTTTACTGTACGCTGCATCAGATCTCTCAGCCATGCATTTAACATCGAAACGTAGAAATTAAGTGCAGGAGTAGGCCATTCAGCCCTTCAAGTCAGGCAGAATCCGAGGAGCAGGAAAATCAGGATGCTGCCTGACTTGCTTCGCGTTTCCAGCGCCACTCTGATCGAGACTCTGATTTCCAGCAACTGCAGTCCTCACTTGTTCCATTCAGCCCTTCAAGACACCGCCACCGTTCAATGTGATCACGATTGAACATGTAATTTCAGTAAGCACTCCAGCTTCCTCTCCGTACCCCTGGATCCCTTTAGCTGCAAGGTCTACGTCCGGCTCCCTCTTGAGTGTATCTCACAAACCGGCATAGCCGCATCTTCCTGTGGGAGACAAGTCCACAGGTTCACCACTCTCTGAGAGAAAAATTCTTCCTGAATCGCTTGCCCTTCGTTCGGAGACTGTGACCCCTGGTTCTGGACGCCCCCAACATTGGGAACCGGTGAACTTTTGCTGGGATCCCTCAGTACCAAGCCTGGATCTGCATGGGTTTCTCTTCAGAAGGGTCAGTGTGAATGGCCTGCTTCCACACTGTGGTGCTCCTATGATGCCAACAGTGTAGGTTGAGTACCTGCACGTGCTTTCTCAAGCTTGCCTCTGTGTTGACCTTCATGTTAACCCAGCCACTGGGCTTTGTCCTTCTATCGAGAAGAGCAGACGATGCCACTCAGATGACTTTGACTTTCCACTGTGGGTGTAGTACAGTCTGCCAGCAGCAGGGGATGGTGTTGCATCACCTTGATGGCAGGATCGGGTCCAAACTCTGAGGGGTCTGACCCCTTTTTGATTGGAGCGAGGGAGAGGGGAAAGCTCACTGTCATTTGTCGCTACCGGTTGCTTAAAGGTTTTAATTTGCACGCCGTTTGCGTGCGAGTTATATGCCCACTGACGGGACGAAGTGACAACAAAATCAGAGTGGGAAACAGAAATTGCTGGAGCAAGTCAGCATCTGGAGTGGGGGTGGGGGAAGGGGAAGAAAGCAGACAAGGTTTCTGGTCCGGTGAGCCTTCTTGAGGACGGCAGTTTTCATTTGTCGCCAAAAAAGGAGGAAGTCTCAAATGATCATCTCCTTGGTAGATGAAAGGACAAGTTGGCCAGGGAGAGCAGAATGGAGAGTATCGTAGGTTTTGTTTGTTGACAAGAGCAGACCGCTCGGCCCTGGGAACGCATGGGACTTGAAATCGGCACTCCTGCATTGAGATATGGAGCTGGCCTCTCAAAATGCCGCAGACTCCCCGGCGGGGAATTGAACCCCGGTCGCCCGCGTGACAGGCGGGGATACTAACCACTATACTACCGAGGATTGGACGACTGCGCACTCTGTCGCATCCGTATTAGGTAGAATGTTCTTATGTGAAATTTGGATTTTGTTGTCAATTTGAGTTCTCCTTTAGATCATCTTCTACCTCTGTGGAGATGATTAAGAGAATAGTTATTGTTGTTTTCATGTTTTATTATTCGACTATCTTTCTTTCAAGTAATCCGCCGCTGCTGCTGCTGCTGCTGTAAAACAGCCTTTTCGTTGTGCCCTACCGTCTGCGTTAAACTTCGTCTGCTGCTGATCCACGCGCGCTCTCCCATTACCTGCTTCTAACAAACTGATTTGTGTACGACAGCACAAATCCAACAGCCTGGCTTCAATTCCCACTGCCAAATGGACTCAGCACGAAAGCTTCCCTTTTTCAAGCTCGTCCCCTCAGGTTCTACTACCACCCATCAATCGCTTCCTCATCAGAGAGCAGTGCTCCCGGAGGACGGTGGGGTGACTTTACTGTACGCTGCATCAGATCTCTCAGCCATGCATTTAACATCGAAACGTAGAAATTAAGTGCAGGAGTAGGCCATTCAGCCCTTCAAGTCAGGCAGAATCCGAGGAGCAGGAAAATCAGGATGCTGCCTGACTTGCTTCGCGTTTCCAGCGCCACTCTGATCGAGACTCTGATTTCCAGCAACTGCAGTCCTCACTTGTTCCATTCAGCCCTTCAAGACACCGCCACCGTTCAATGTGATCACGATTGAACATGTAATTTCAGTAAGCACTCCAGCTTCCTCTCCGTACCCCTGGATCCCTTTAGCTGCAAGGTCTACGTCCGGCTCCCTCTTGAGTGTATCTCACAAACCGGCATAGCCGCATCTTCCTGTGGGAGACAAGTCCACAGGTTCACCACTCTCTGAGAGAAAAATTCTTCCTGAATCGCTTGCCCTTCGTTCGGAGACTGTCACCCCTGGTTCTGGACGCCCCCAACATTGGGAACCGGTGAACTTTTGCTGGGATCCCTCAGTACCAAGCCTGGATCTGCATGGGTTTCTCTTCAGAAGGGTCAGTGTGAATGGCCTGCTTCCACACTGTGGTGCTCCTATGATGCCAACAGTGTAGGTTGAGTACCTGCACGTGCTTTCTCAAGCTTGCCTCTGTGTTGACCTTCATGTTAACCCAGCCACTGGGCTTTGTCCTTCTATCGAGAAGAGCAGACGATGCCACTCAGATGACTTTGACTTTCCACTGTGGGTGTAGTACAGTCTGCCAGCAGCAGGGGATGGTGTTGCATCACCTTAATGGCAGGATCGGGTCCAAACTCTGAGGGGTCTGACCCCTTTTTGATTGGAGCGAGGGAGAGGGGAAAGCTCACTGTCATTTGTCGCTACCGGTTGCTTAAAGGTTTTAATTTGCACGCCGTTTGCGTGCGAGTTATATGCCCACTGACGGGACGAAGTGACAACAAAATCAGAGTGGGAAACAGAAATTGCTGGAGCAAGTCAGCATCTGGAGTGGGGGTGGGGGAAGGGGAAGAAAGCAGACAAGGTCTCTGGTCCGGTGAGCCTTCTTGAGGACGGCAGTTTTCATTTGTCGCCAAAAAAGGAGGAAGTCTCAAATGATCATCTCCTTGGTAGATGAAAGGACAAGTTGGCTAGGGAGAGCAGAATTGAGACGATCGTAGGTTTTGTTTGTTGACAAGAGCAGACCGCTCGGCCCTGGGAACGCATGGGACTTGAAATCGGCACTCCTGCATTGAGATATGGAGCTGGCCTCTCAAAATGCCGCAGACTCCCCGGCGGGGAATTGAACCCCGGTCTCCGGCGTGACAGGCGGGGATACTAACCACTATACTACCGAGGATTGGACGACAGCGCGCTCTGTCGCATCCGTATTAGGTAGAATGTTCTTATGTGAAATTTGGATTTTGTTGTCAATTTGAGTTCTCCTTTAGATCATCTTCTACCTCTGTGGAGATGATTAAGAGAATAGTTATTGTTGTTTTCATGTTTTATTATTTGACTATCTATCTTTCAAGTAATCCGCCGCTGCTGCTGCTGCTGCTGCTGTAAAACAGCCTTTTCGTTGTGCCCTACCGTCTGCGTTAAACTTCGTCTGCTGCTGATCCACGCGCGCTCTCCCATTACCTGCTTCTAACAAACTGATTTGTGTACGACAGCACAAATCCAACAGCCTGGCTTCAATTCCCACTGCCAAATGGACTCAGCACGAAAGCTTCCCTTTTTCAAGCTCGTCCCCTCAGGTTCTACTACCACCCATCAATCGCTTCCTCATCAGAGAGCAGTGCTCCCGGAGGACGGTGGGGTGACTTTACTGTACGCTGCATCAGATCTCTCAGCCATGCATTTAACATCGAAACGTAGAAATTAAGTGCAGGAGTAGGCCATTCAGCCCTTCAAGTCAGGCAGAATCCGAGGAGCAGGAAAATCAGGATGCTGCCTGACTTGCTTCGCGTTTCCAGCGCCACTCTGATCGAGACTCTGATTTCCAGCAACTGCAGTCCTCACTTGTTCCATTCAGCCCTTCAAGACACCGCCACCGTTCAATGTGATCACGATTGAACATGTAATTTCAGTAAGCACTCCAGCTTCCTCTCCGTACCCCTGGATCCCTTTAGCTGCAAGGTCTACGTCCGGCTCCCTCTTGAGTGTATCTCACAAACCGGCATAGCCGCATCTTCCTGTGGGAGACAAGTCCACAGGTTCACCACTCTCTGAGAGAAAAATTCTTCCTGAATCGCTTGCCCTTCGTTCGGAGACTGTCACCCCTGGTTCTGGACGCCCCCAACATTGGGAACCGGTGAACTTTTGCTGGGATCCCTCAGTACCAAGCCTGGATCTGCATGGGTTTCTCTTCAGAAGGGTCAGTGTGAATGGCCTGCTTCCACACTGTGGTGCTCCTATGATGCCAACAGTGTAGGTTGAGTACCTGCACGTGCTTTCTCAAGCTTGCCTCTGTGTTGACCTTCATGTTAACCCAGCCACTGGGCTTTGTCCTTCTATCGAGAAGAGCAGACGATGCCACTCAGATGACTTTGACTTTCCACTGTGGGTGTAGTACAGTCTGCCAGCAGCAGGGGATGGTGTTGCATCACCTTAATGGCAGGATCGGGTCCAAACTCTGAGGGGTCTGACCCCTTTTTGATTGGAGCGAGGGAGAGGGGAAAGCTCACTGTCATTTGTCGCTACCGGTTGCTTAAAGGTTTTAATTTGCACCCCGTTTGCGTGCGAGTTATATGCCCACTGACGGGACGAAGTGACAACAAAATCAGAGTGGGAAACAGAAATTGCTGGAGCAAGTCAGCATCTGGAGTGGGGGTGGGGGAAGGGGAAGAAAGCAGACAAGGTTTCTGGTCCGGTGAGCCTTCTTGAGGACGGCAGTTTTCATTTGTCGCCAAAAAAGGAGGAAGTCTCAAATGATCATCTCCTTGGGAGATGAAAGGACAAGTTGGCTAGGGAGAGCAGAATTGAGACGATCGTAGGTTTTGTTTGTTGACAAGAGCAGACCGCTCGGCCCTGGGAACGCATGGGACTTGAAATCGGCACTCCTGCATTGAGATATGGAGCTGGCCTCTCAAAATGCCGCAGACTCCCCGGCGGGGAATTGAACCCCGGTCTCCCGCGTGACAGGCGGGGATACTAACCACTATACTACCGCGGATTGGACGACAGCGCGCTCTGTCGCATCCGTATTAGATAGAATGTTCTTATGTGAAATTTGGATTTTGTTGTCAATTTGATTTCTCCTTTAGATCATCTTCTACCTCTGTGGAGATGATTAAGAGAATAGTTATTGATGTTTTCATGTTTTATTATTCGACTATCTTTCTTTCAAGTAATCCGCCGCTGCTGCTGCTGCTGCTGCTGCTGTAAAACAGCCTTTTCGTTGTGCCCTACCGTCTGCGTTAAACTTCGTCTGCTGCTGATCCACGCGCGCTCTCCCATTACCTGCTTCTAACAAACTGATTTGTGTACGACAGCACAAATCCAACAGCCTGGCTTCAATTCCCACTGCCAAATGGACTCAGCACGAAAGCTTCCCTTTTTCAAGCTCGTCCCCTCAGGTTCTACTACCACCCATCAATCGCTTCCTCATCAGAGAGCAGTGCTCCCGGAGGACGGTGGGGTGACTTTACTGTACGCTGCATCAGATCTCTCAGCCATGCATTTAACATCGAAACGTAGAAATTAAGTGCAGGAGTAGGCCATTCAGCCCTTCAAGTCAGGCAGAATCCGAGGAGCAGGAAAATCAGGATGCTGCCTGACTTGCTTCGCGTTTCCAGCGCCACTCTGATCGAGACTCTGATTTCCAGCAACTGCAGTCCTCACTTGTTCCATTCAGCCCTTCAAGACACCGCCACCGTTCAATGTGATCACGATTGAACATGTAATTTCAGTAAGCACTCCAGCTTCCTCTCCGTACCCCTGGATCCCTTTAGCTGCAAGGTCTACGTCCGGCTCCCTCTTGAGTGTATCTCACAAACCGGCATAGCCGCATCTTCCTGTGGGAGACAAGTCCACAGGTTCACCACTCTCTGAGAGAAAAATTCTTCCTGAATCGCTTGCCCTTCGTTCGGAGACTGTCACCCCTGGTTCTGGACGCCCCCAACATTGGGAACCGGTGAACTTTTGCTGGGATCCCTCAGTACCAAGCCTGGATCTGCATGGGTTTCTCTTCAGAAGGGTCAGTGTGAATGGCCTGCTTCCACACTGTGGTGCTCCTATGATGCCAACAGTGTAGGTTGAGTACCTGCACGTGCTTTCTCAAGCTTGCCTCTGTGTTGACCTTCATGTTAACCCAGCCACTGGGCTTTGTCCTTCTATCGAGAAGAGCAGACGATGCCACTCAGATGACTTTGACTTTCCACTGTGGGTGTAGTACAGTCTGCCAGCAGCAGGGGATGGTGTTGCATCACCTTAATGGCAGGATCGGGTCCAAACTCTGAGGGGTCTGACCCCTTTTTGATTGGAGCGAGGGAGAGGGGAAAGCTCACTGTCATTTGTCGCTACCGGTTGCTTAAAGGTTTTAATTTGCACCCCGTTTGCGTGCGAGTTATATGCCCACTGACGGGACGAAGTGACAACAAAATCAGAGTGGGAAACAGAAATTGCTGGAGCAAGTCAGCATCTGGAGTGGGGGTGGGGGAAGGGGAAGAAAGCAGACAAGGTTTCTGGTCCGGTGAGCCTTCTTGAGGACGGCAGTTTTCATTTGTCGCCAAAAAAGGAGGAAGTGTCAAATGATCATCTCCTTGGGAGATGAAAGGACAAGTTGGCTAGGGAGAGCAGAATTGAGACGATCGTAGGTTTTGTTTGTTGACAAGAGCAGACCGCTCGGCCCTGGGAACGCATGGGACTTGAAATCGGCACTCCTGCATTGAGATATGGAGCTGGCCTCTCAAAATGCCGCAGACTCCCCGGCGGGGAATTGAACCCCGGTCTCCCGCGTGACAGGCGGGGATACTAACCACTATACTACCGCGGATTGGACGACAGCGCGCTCTGTCGCATCCGTATTAGGTAGAATGTTCTTATGTGAAATTTGGATTTTGTTGTCAATTTGAGTTCTCCTTTAGATCATCTTCTACCTCTGTGGAGATGATTAAGAGAATAGTTATTGATGTTTTCATGTTTTATTATTCGACTATCTTTCTTTCAAGTAATCCGCCGCTGCTGCTGCTGCTGCTGCTGCTGTAAAACAGCCTTTTCGTTGTGCCCTACCGTCTGCGTTAAACTTCGTCTGCTGCTGATCCACGCGCGCTCTCCCATTACCTGCTTCTAACAAACTGATTTGTGTACGACAGCACAAATCCAACAGCCTGGCTTCAATTCCCACTGCCAAATGGACTCAGCACGAAAGCTTCCCTTTTTCAAGCTCGTCCCCTCAGGTTCTACTACCACCCATCAATCGCTTCCTCATCAGAGAGCAGTGCTCCCGGAGGACGGTGGGGTGACTTTACTGTACGCTGCATCAGATCTCTCAGCCATGCATTTAACATCGAAACGTAGAAATTAAGTGCAGGAGTAGGCCATTCAGCCCTTCAAGTCAGGCAGAATCCGAGGAGCAGGAAAATCAGGATGCTGCCTGACTTGCTTCGCGTTTCCAGCGCCACTCTGATCGAGACTCTGATTTCCAGCAACTGCAGTCCTCACTTGTTCCATTCAGCCCTTCAAGACACCGCCACCGTTCAATGTGATCACGATTGAACATGTAATTTCAGTAAGCACTCCAGCTTCCTCTCCGTACCCCTGGATCCCTTTAGCTGCAAGGTCTACGTCCGGCTCCCTCTTGAGTGTATCTCACAAACCGGCATAGCCGCATCTTCCTGTGGGAGACAAGTCCACAGGTTCACCACTCTCTGAGAGAAAAATTCTTCCTGAATCGCTTGCCCTTCGTTCGGAGACTGTCACCCCTGGTTCTGGACGCCCCCAACATTGGGAACCGGTGAACTTTTGCTGGGATCCCTCAGTACCAAGCCTGGATCTGCATGGGTTTCTCTTCAGAAGGGTCAGTGTGAATGGCCTGCTTCCACACTGTGGTGCTCCTATGATGCCAACAGTGTAGGTTGAGTACCTGCACGTGCTTTCTCAAGCTTGCCTCTGTGTTGACCTTCATGTTAACCCAGCCACTCGGCTTTGTCCTTCTATCGAGAAGAGCAGACGATGCCACTCAGATGACTTTGACTTTCCACTGTGGGTGTAGTACAGTCTGCCAGCAGCAGGGGATGGTGTTGCATCACCTTAATGGCAGGATCGGGTCCAAACTCTGAGGGGTCTGACCCCTTTTTGATTGGAGCGAGGGAGAGGGGAAAGCTCACTGTCATTTGTCGCTACCGGTTGCTTAAAGGTTTTAATTTGCACGCCGTTTGCGTGCGAGTTATATGCCCACTGACGGGACGAAGTGACAACAAAATCAGAGTGGGAAACAGAAATTGCTGGAGCAAGTCAGCATCTGGAGTGGGGGTGGGGGAAGGGGAAGAAAGCAGACAAGGTTTCTGGTCCGGTGAGCCTTCTTGAGGACGGCAGTTTTCATTTGTCGCCAAAAAATGAGGAAGTCTCAAATGACCATCTCCTTGGTAGATGAAAGGACAAGTTGGCCAGGGAGAGCAGAATGGAGAGTATCGTAGGTTTTGTTTGTTGACAAGAGCAGACCGCTCGGCCCTGGGAACGCATGGGACATGAAATCGGCACTCCTGCATTGAGATATGGAGCTGGCCTCTCAAAATGCCGCAGACTCCCCGGCGGGGAATTGAACCCCGGTCTCCCGCGCGACAGGCGGGGATACTAACCACAATACTACCGAGGATGGGACGACAGCGCACTCTGTCGCATCCGTATTAGGTAGAATGTTCTTATGTGAAATTTGGATTTTGTTGTCAATTTGAGTTCTCCTTTAGATCATCTTCTACCTCTGTGGAGATGATTAAGAGAATAGTTATTGTTGTTTTTATGTTTTATTATTCGACTATCTTTCTTTCAAGTAATCCGCCGCTGCTGCTGCTGCTGTAAAACAGCCTTTTCGTTGTGCCCTACCGTCTGCGTTAAACTTCGTCTGCTGCTGATCCACGCGCGCTCTCCCATTACCTGCTTCTAACAAACTGATTTGTGTACGACAGCACAAATCCAACAGCCTGGCTTCAATTCCCACTGCCAAATGGACTCAGCACGAAAGCTTCCCTTTTTCAAGCTCGTCCCCTCAGGTTCTACTACCACCCATCAATCGCTTCCTCATCAGAGAGCAGTGCTCCCGGAGGACGGTGGGGTGACTTTACTGTACGCTGCATCAGATCTCTCAGCCATGCATTTAACATCGAAACGTAGAAATTAAGTGCAGGAGTAGGCCATTCAGCCCTTCAAGTCAGGCAGAATCCGAGGAGCAGGAAAATCAGGATGCTGCCTGACTTGCTTCGCGTTTCCAGCGCCACTCTGATCGAGACTCTGATTTCCAGCAACTGCAGTCCTCACTTGTTCCATTCAGCCCTTCAAGACACCGCCACCGTTCAATGTGATCACGATTGAACATGTAATTTCAGTAAGCACTCCAGCTTCCTCTCCGTACCCCTGGATCCCTTTAGCTGCAAGGTCTACGTCCGGCTCCCTCTTGAGTGTATCTCACAAACCGGCATAGCCGCATCTTCCTGTGGGAGACAAGTCCACAGGTTCACCACTCTCTGAGAGAAAAATTCTTCCTGAATCGCTTGCCCTTCGTTCGGAGACTGTGACCCCTGGTTCTGGACGTCCCCAACATTGGGAACCGGTGAACTTTTGCTGGGATCCCTCAGTACCAAGCATGGATCTGCATGGGTTTCTCTTCAGAAGGGTCAGTGTGAATGGCCTGCTTCCACACTGTGGTGCTCCTATGATGCCAACAGTGTAGGTTGAGTACCTGCACGTGCTTTCTCAAGCTTGCCTCTGTGTTGACCTTCATGTTAACCCAGCCACTGGGCTTTGTCCTTCTATCGAGAAGAGCAGAAGTTGCCACTCAGATGACTTTGACTTTCCACTGTGGGTGTAGTACAGTCTGCCAGCAGCAGGGGATGGTGTTGCATCACCTTGATGGCAGGATCGGGTCCAAACTCTGAGGGGTCTGACCCCTTTTTGATTGGAGCGAGGGAGAGGGGAAAGCTCACTGTCATTTGTCGCTACCGGTTGCTTAAAGGTTTTAATTTGCACGCCGTTTGCGTGCGAGTTATATGCCCACTGACGGGACGAAGTGACAACAAAATCAGAGTGGGAAACAGAAATTGCTGGAGCAAGTCAGCATCTGGAGTGGGGGTGGGGGAAGGGGAAGAAAGCAGACAAGGTTTCTGGTCCGGTGAGCCTTCTTGAGGACGGCAGTTTTCATTTGTCGCCAAAGAATGAGGAAGTCTCAAATGATCATCTCCTTGGTAGATGAAAGGACAAGTTGGCCAGGGAGAGCAGAATGGAGAGTATCGTAGGCTTTGTTTGTTGACAAGAGCAGACCGCTCGGCCCTGGGAACGCATGGGACTTGAAATCGGCACTCCGGCATTGAGATATGGAGCTGGCCTCTCAAAATGCCGCAGACTCCCCGGCGGGGAATTGAACCCCGGTCTCCCGCGTGACAGGCGGGGATACTAACCACTATACTACCGCGGATTGGACGACAGCGCGCTCTGTCGCATCCGTATTAGGTAGAATGTTCTTATGTGAAATTTGGATTTTGTTGTCAATTTGAGTTCTCCTTTAGATCATCTTCTACCTCTGTGGAGATGATTAAGAGAATAGTTATTGATGTTTTCATGTTTTATTATTCGACTATCTTTCTTTCAAGTAATCCGCCGCTGCTGCTGCTGTAAAACAGCCTTTTCGTTGTGCCCTACCGTCTGCGTTAAACTTCGTCTGCTGCTGATCCACGCGCGCTCTCCCATTACCTGCTTCTAACAAACTGATTTGTGTACGACAGCACAAATCCAACAGCCTGGCTTCAATTCCCACTGCCAAATGGACTCAGCACGAAAGCTTCCCTTTTTCAAGCTCGTCCCCTCAGGTTCTACTACCACCCATCAATCGCTTCCTCATCAGAGAGCAGTGCTCCCGGAGGACGGTGGGGTGACTTTACTGTACGCTGCATCAGATCTCTCAGCCATGCATTTAACATCGAAACGTAGAAATTAAGTGCAGGAGTAGGCCATTCAGCCCTTCAAGTCAGGCAGAATCCGAGGAGCAGGAAAATCAGGATGCTGCCTGACTTGCTTCGCGTTTCCAGCGCCACACTGATCGAGACTCTGATTTCCAGCAACTGCAGTCCTCACTTGTTCCATTCAGCCCTTCAAGACACCGCCACCGTTCAATGTGATCACGATTGAACATGTAATTTCAGTAAGCACTCCAGCTTCCTCTCCGTACCCCTGGATCCCTTTAGCTGCAAGGTCTACGTCCGGCTCCCTCTTGAGTGTATCTCACAAACCGGCATAGCCGCATCTTCCTGTGGGAGACAAGTCCACAGGTTCACCACTCTCTGAGAGAAAAATTCTTCCTGAATCGCTTGCCCTTCGTTCGGAGACTGTGACCCCTGGTTCTGGACGTCCCCAACATTGGGAACCGGTGAACTTTTGCTGGGATCCCTCAGTACCAAGCATGGATCTGCATGGGTTTCTCTTCAGAAGGGTCAGTGTGAATGGCCTGCTTCCACACTGTGGTGCTCCTATGATGCCAACAGTGTAGGTTGAGTACCTGCACGTGCTTTCTCAAGCTTGCCTCTGTGTTGACCTTCATGTTAACCCAGCCACTGGGCTTTGTCCTTCTATCGAGAAGAGCAGAAGTTGCCACTCAGATGACTTTGACTTTCCACTGTGGGTGTAGTACAGTCTGCCAGCAGCAGGGGATGGTGTTGCATCACCTTGATGGCAGGATCGGGTCCAAACTCTGAGGGGTCTGACCCCTTTTTGATTGGAGCGAGGGAGAGGGGAAAGCTCACTGTCATTTGTCGCTACCGGTTGCTTAAAGGTTTTAATTTGCACGCCGTTTGCGTGCGAGTTATATGCCCACTGACGGGACGAAGTGACAACAAAATCAGAGTGGGAAACAGAAATTGCTGGAGCAAGTCAGCATCTGGAGTGGGGGTGGGGGAAGGGGAAGAAAGCAGACAAGGTTTCTGGTCCGGTGAGCCTTCTTGAGGACGGCAGTTTTCATTTGTCGCCAAAGAATGAGGAAGTCTCAAATGATCATCTCCTTGGTAGATGAAAGGACAAGTTGGCCAGGGAGAGCAGAATTGAGACGATCGTAGGTTTTGTTTGTTGACAAGAGCAGACCGCTCGGCCCTGGGAACGCATGGGACTTGAAATCGGCACTCCTGCATTGAGATATGGAGCTGGCCTCTCAAAATGCCGCAGACTCCCCGGCGGGGAATTGAACCCCGGTCTCCCGCGTGACAGGCGGGGATACTAACCACTATACTACCGCGGATTGGACGACAGCGCGCTCTGTCGCATCCGTATTAGGTAGAATGTTCTTATGTGAAATTTGGATTTTGTTGTCAATTTGAGTTCTCCTTTAGATCATCTTCTACCTCTGTGGAGATGATTAAGAGAATAGTTATTGATGTTTTCATGTTTTATTATTCGACTATCTTTCTTTCAAGTAATCCGCCGCTGCTGCTGCTGCTGCTGGAAAACAGCCTTTTCGTTGTGCCCTACCGTCTGCGTTAAACTTCGTCTGCTGCTGATCCACGCGCGCTCTCCCATTACCTGCTTCTAACAAACTGATTTGTGTACGACAGCACAAATCCAACAGCCTGGCTTCAATTCCCACTGCCAAATGGACTCAGCACGAAAGCTTCCCTTTTTCAAGCTCGTCCCCTCAGGTTCTACTACCACCCATCAATCGCTTCCTCATCAGAGAGCAGTGCTCCCGGAGGACGGTGGGGTGACTTTACTGTACGCTGCATCAGATCTCTCAGCCATGCATTTAACATCGAAACGTAGAAATTAAGTGCAGGAGTAGGCCATTCAGCCCTTCAAGTCAGGCAGAATCCGAGGAGCAGGAAAATCAGGATGCTGCCTGACTTGCTTCGCGTTTCCAGCGCCACACTGATCGAGACTCTGATTTCCAGCAACTGCAGTCCTCACTTGTTCCATTCAGCCCTTCAAGACACCGCCACCGTTCAATGTGATCACGATTGAACATGTAATTTCAGTAAGCACTCCAGCTTCCTCTCCGTACCCCTGGATCCCTTTAGCTGCAAGGTCTACGTCCGGCTCCCTCTTGAGTGTATCTCACAAACCGGCATAGCCGCATCTTCCTGTGGGAGACAAGTCCACAGGTTCACCACTCTCTGAGAGAAAAATTCTTCCTGAATCGCTTGCCCTTCGTTCGGAGACTGTGACCCCTGGTTCTGGACGTCCCCAACATTGGGAACCGGTGAACTTTTGCTGGGATCCCTCAGTACCAAGCATGGATCTGCATGGGTTTCTCTTCAGAAGGGTCAGTGTGAATGGCCTGCTTCCACACTGTGGTGCTCCTATGATGCCAACAGTGTAGGTTGAGTACCTGCACGTGCTTTCTCAAGCTTGCCTCTGTGTTGACCTTCATGTTAACCCAGCCACTGGGCTTTGTCCTTCTATCGAGAAGAGCAGAAGTTGCCACTCAGATGACTTTGACTTTCCACTGTGGGTGTAGTACAGTCTGCCAGCAGCAGGGGATGGTGTTGCATCACCTTGATGGCAGGATCGGGTCCAAACTCTGAGGGGTCTGACCCCTTTTTGATTGGAGCGAGGGAGAGGGGAAAGCTCACTGTCATTTGTCGCTACCGGTTGCTTAAAGGTTTTAATTTGCACGCCGTTTGCGTGCGAGTTATATGCCCACTGACGGGACGAAGTGACAACAAAATCAGAGTGGGAAACAGAAATTGCTGGAGCAAGTCAGCATCTGGAGTGGGGGTGGGGGAAGGGGAAGAAAGCAGACAAGGTTTCTGGTCCGGTGAGCCTTCTTGAGGACGGCAGTTTTCATTTGTCGCCAAAGAATGAGGAAGTCTCAAATGATCATCTCCTTGGTAGATGAAAGGACAAGTTGGCCAGGGAGAGCAGAATGGAGAGTATCGTAGGTTTTGTTTGTTGACAAGAGCAGACCGCTCGGCCCTGGGAACGCATGGGACTTGAAATCGGCACTCCTGCATTGAGATATGGAGCTGGCCTCTCAAAATGCCGCAGACTCCCCGGCGGGGAATTGAACCCCGGTCTCCCGCGTGACAGGCGGGGATACTAACCACTATACTACCGAGGATTGGACGACAGCGCACTCTGTCGCATCCGTATTAGGTAGAATGTTCTTATGTGAAATTTGGATTTTGTTGTCAATTTGAGTTCTCCTTTAGATCATCTTCTACCTCTGTGGAGATGATTAAGAGAATAGTTATTGTTGTTTTCATGTTTTATTATTCGACTATCTTTCTTTCAAGTAATCCGCCGCTGCTGCTGCTGCTGCTGCTGCTGTAAAACAGCCTTTTCGTTGTGCCCTACCGTCTGCGTTAAACTTCGTCTGCTGCTGATCCACGCGCGCTCTCCCATTACCTGCTTCTAACAAACTGATTTGTGTACGACAGCACAAATCCAACAGCCTGGCTTCAATTCCCACTGCCAAATGGACTCAGCACGAAAGCTTCCCTTTTTCAAGCTCGTCCCCTCAGGTTCTACTACCACCCATCAATCGCTTCCTCATCAGAGAGCAGTGCTCCCGGAGGACGGTGGGGTGACTTTACTGTACGCTGCATCAGATCTCTCAGCCATGCATTTAACATCGAAACGTAGAAATTAAGTGCAGGAGTAGGCCATTCAGCCCTTCAAGTCAGGCAGAATCCGAGGAGCAGGAAAATCAGGATGCTGCCTGACTTGCTTCGCGTTTCCAGCGCCACACTGATCGAGACTCTGATTTCCAGCAACTGCAGTCCTCACTTGTTCCATTCAGCCCTTCAAGACACCGCCACCGTTCAATGTGATCACGATTGAACATGTAATTTCAGTAAGCACTCCAGCTTCCTCTCCGTACCCCTGGATCCCTTTAGCTGCAAGGTCTACGTCCGGCTCCCTCTTGAGTGTATCTCACAAACCGGCATAGCCGCATCTTCCTGTGGGAGACAAGTCCACAGGTTCACCACTCTCTGAGAGAAAAATTCTTCCTGAATCGCTTGCCCTTCGTTCGGAGACTGTGACCCCTGGTTCTGGACGTCCCCAACATTGGGAACCGGTGAACTTTTGCTGGGATCCCTCAGTACCAAGCATGGATCTGCATGGGTTTCTCTTCAGAAGGGTCAGTGTGAATGGCCTGCTTCCACACTGTGGTGCTCCTATGATGCCAACAGTGTAGGTTGAGTACCTGCACGTGCTTTCTCAAGCTTGCCTCTGTGTTGACCTTCATGTTAACCCAGCCACTGGGCTTTGTCCTTCTATCGAGAAGAGCAGAAGTTGCCACTCAGATGACTTTGACTTTCCACTGTGGGTGTAGTACAGTCTGCCAGCAGCAGGGGATGGTGTTGCATCACCTTGATGGCAGGATCGGGTCCAAACTCTGAGGGGTCTGACCCCTTTTTGATTGGAGCGAGGGAGAGGGGAAAGCTCACTGTCATTTGTCGCTACCGGTTGCTTAAAGGTTTTAATTTGCACGCCGTTTGCGTGCGAGTTATATGCCCACTGACGGGACGAAGTGACAACAAAATCAGAGTGGGAAACAGAAATTGCTGGAGCAAGTCAGCATCTGGAGTGGGGGTGGGGGAAGGGGAAGAAAGCAGACAAGGTTTCTGGTCCGGTGAGCCTTCTTGAGGACGGCAGTTTTCATTTGTCGCCAAAGAATGAGGAAGTCTCAAATGATCATCTCCTTGGTAGATGAAAGGACAAGTTGGCCAGGGAGAGCAGAATGGAGAGTATCGTAGGTTTTGTTTGTTGACAAGAGCAGACCGCTCGGCCCTGGGAACGCATGGGACTTGAAATCGGCACTCCGGCATTGAGATATGGAGCTGGCCTCTCAAAATGCCGCAGACTCCCCGGCGGGGAATTGAACCCCGGTCTCCCGCGTGACAGGCGGGGATACTAACAACTATACTACCGAGGATTGGACCACAGCGCACACTGTCGCATCCGTATTAGGTAGAATGTTCTTATGTGAAATTTGGATTTTGTTGTCAATTTGAGTTCTCCTTTAGATCATCTTCTACCTCTGTGGAGATGATTAAGAGAATAGTTATTGTTGTTTTCATGTTTTATTATTCGACTATCTTTCTTTCAAGTAATCCGCCGCTGCTGCTGCTGCTGCTGTAAAACAGCCTTTTCGTTGTGCCCTATCGTCTGCGTTAAACTTCGTCTGCTGCTGATCCACGCGCGCTCTCCCATTACCTGCTTCTAACAAACTGATTTGTGTACGACAGCACAAATCCAACAGCCTGGCTTCAATTCCCACTGCCAAATGGACTCAGCACGAAAGCTTCCCTTTTTCAAGCTCGTCCCCTCAGGTTCTACTACCACCCATCAATCGCTTCCTCATCAGAGAGCAGTGCTCCCGGAGGACGGTGGGGTGACTTTACTGTACGCTGCATCAGATCTCTCAGCCATGCATTTAACATCGAAACGTAGAAATTAAGTGCAGGAGTAGGCCATTCAGCCCTTCAAGTCAGGCAGAATCCGAGGAGCAGGAAAATCAGGATGCTGCCTGACTTGCTTCGCGTTTCCAGCGCCACACTGATCGAGACTCTGATTTCCAGCAACTGCAGTCCTCACTTGTTCCATTCAGCCCTTCAAGACACCGCCACCGTTCAATGTGATCATGACTGAACATGTAATTTCAGTAAGCACTCCAGCTTCCTCTCCGTACCCCTGGATCCCTTTAGCTGCAAGGTCTACGTCCGGCTCCCTCTTGAGTGTATCTCACAAACCGGCATAGCCGCATCTTCCTGTGGGAGACAAGTCCACAGGTTCACCACTCTCTGAGAGAAAAATTCTTCCTGAATCGCTTGCCCTTCGTTCGGAGACTGTGACCCCTGGTTCTGGACGTCCCCAACATTGGGAACCGGTGAACTTTTGCTGGGATCCCTCAGTACCAAGCCTGGATCTGCATGGGTTTCTCTTCAGACGGGTCAGTGTGAATGGCCTGCTTCCACACTGTGGTGCTCCTATGATGCCAACAGTGTAGGTTGAGTACCTGCACGTGCTTTCTCAAGCTTGCCTCTGTGTTGACCTTCATGTTAACCCAGCCACTGGGCTTTGTCCTTCTATCGAGAAGAGCAGACGATGCCACTCAGATGACTTTGACTTTCCACTGTGGGTGTAGTACAGTCTGCCAGCAGCAGGGGATGGTGTTGCATCACCTTAATGGCAGGATCGGGTCCAAACTCTGAGGGGTCTGACCCCTTTTTGATTGGAGCGAGGGAGAGGGGAAAGCTCACTGTCATTTGTCGCTACCGGTTGCTTAAAGGTTTTAATTTGCACCCCGTTTGTGTGCGAGTTATATGCCCACTGACGGGACGAAGTGACAACAAAATCAGAGTGGGAAACAGAAATTGCTGGAGCAAGTCAGCATCTGGAGTGGGGGTGGGGGAAGGGGAAGAAAGCAGACAAGGTTTCTGGTCCGGTGAGCCTTCTTGAGGACGGCAGTTTTCATTTGTCGCCAAAAAAGGAGGAAGTCTCAAATGATCATCTCCTTGGTAGATGAAAGGACAAGTTGGCTAGGGAGAGCAGAATTGAGACGATCGTAGGTTTTGTTTGTTGACAAGAGCAGACCGCTCGGCCCTGGGAACGCATGGGACTTGAAATCGGCACTCCTGCATTGAGATATGGAGCTGGCCTCTCAAAATGCCGCAGACTCCCCGGCGGGGAATTGAACCCCGGTCTCCCGCGTGACAGGCGGGGATACTAACCACTATACTACCGCGGATTGGACGACAGCGCGCTCTGTCGCATCCGTATTAGGTAGAATGTTCTTATGTGAAATTTGGATTTTGTTGTCAATTTGAGTTCTCCTTTAGATCATCTTCTACCTCTGTGGAGATGATTAAGAGAATAGTTATTGATGTTTTCATGTTTTATTATTCGACTATCTTTCTTTCAAGTAATCCGCCGCTGCTGCTGCTGCTGTAAAACAGCCTTTTCGTTGTGCCCTACCGTCTGCGTTAAACTTCGTCTGCTGCTGATCCACGCGCGCTCTCCCATTACCTGCTTCTAACAAACTGATTTGTGTACGACAGCACAAATCCAACAGCCTGGCTTCAATTCCCACTGCCAAATGGACTCAGCACGAAAGCTTCCCTTTTTCAAGCTCGTCCCCTCAGGTTCTACTACCACCCATCAATCGCTTCCTCATCAGAGAGCAGTGCTCCCGGAGGACGGTGGGGTGACTTTACTGTACGCTGCATCAGATCTCTCAGCCATGCATTTAACATCGAAACGTAGAAATTAAGTGCAGGAGTAGGCCATTCAGCCCTTCAAGTCAGGCAGAATCCGAGGAGCAGGAAAATCAGGATGCTGCCTGACTTGCTTCGCGTTTCCAGCGCCACACTGATCGAGACTCTGATTTCCAGCAACTGCAGTCCTCACTTGTTCCATTCAGCCCTTCAAGACACCGCCACCGTTCAATGTGATCACGATTGAACATGTAATTTCAGTAAGCACTCCAGCTTCCTCTCCGTACCCCTGGATCCCTTTAGCTGCAAGGTCTACGTCCGGCTCCCTCTTGAGTGTATCTCACAAACCGGCATAGCCGCATCTTCCTGTGGGAGACAAGTCCACAGGTTCACCACTCTCTGAGAGAAAAATTCTTCCTGAATCGCTTGCCCTTCGTTCGGAGACTGTGACCCCTGGTTCTGGACGTCCCCAACATTGGGAACCGGTGAACTTTTGCTGGGATCCCTCAGTACCAAGCATGGATCTGCATGGGTTTCTCTTCAGAAGGGTCAGTGTGAATGGCCTGCTTCCACACTGTGGTGCTCCTATGATGCCAACAGTGTAGGTTGAGTACCTGCACGTGCTTTCTCAAGCTTGCCTCTGTGTTGACCTTCATGTTAACCCAGCCACTGGGCTTTGTCCTTCTATCGAGAAGAGCAGAAGTTGCCACTCAGATGACTTTGACTTTCCACTGTGGGTGTAGTACAGTCTGCCAGCAGCAGGGGATGGTGTTGCATCACCTTGATGGCAGGATCGGGTCCAAACTCTGAGGGGTCTGACCCCTTTTTGATTGGAGCGAGGGAGAGGGGAAAGCTCACTGTCATTTGTCGCTACCGGTTGCTTAAAGGTTTTAATTTGCACGCCGTTTGCGTGCGAGTTATATGCCCACTGACGGGACGAAGTGACAACAAAATCAGAGTGGGAAACAGAAATTGCTGGAGCAAGTCAGCATCTGGAGTGGGGGTGGGGGAAGGGGAAGAAAGCAGACAAGGTTTCTGGTCCGGTGAGCCTTCTTGAGGACGGCAGTTTTCATTTGTCGCCAAAGAATGAGGAAGTCTCAAATGATCATCTCCTTGGTAGATGAAAGGACAAGTTGGCCAGGGAGAGCAGAATGGAGAGTATCGTAGGTTTTGTTTGTTGACAAGAGCAGACCGCTCGGCCCTGGGAACGCATGGGACTTGAAATCGGCACTCCTGCATTGAGATATGGAGCTGGCCTCTCAAAATGCCGCAGACTCCCCGGCGGGGAATTGAACCCCGGTCTCCCGCGTGACAGGCGGGGATACTAACCACTATACTACCGAGGATTGGACCACAGCGCACTCTGTCGCATCCGTATTAGGTAGAATGTTCTTATGTGAAATTTGGATTTTGTTGTCAATTTGAGTTCTCCTTTAGATCATCTTCTACCTCTGTGGAGATGATTAAGAGAATAGTTATTGTTGTTTTCATGTTTTATTATTCGACTATCTTTCTTTCAAGTAATCCGCCGCTGCTGCTGCTGCTGCTGTAAAACAGCCTTTTCGTTGTGCCCTATCGTCTGCGTTAAACTTCGTCTGCTGCTGATCCACGCGCGCTCTCCCATTACCTGCTTCTAACAAACTGATTTGTGTACGACAGCACAAATCCAACAGCCTGGCTTCAATTCCCACTGCCAAATGGACTCAGCACGAAAGCTTCCCTTTTTCAAGCTCGTCCCCTCAGGTTCTACTACCACCCATCAATCGCTTCCTCATCAGAGAGCAGTGCTCCCGGAGGACGGTGGGGTGACTTTACTGTACGCTGCATCAGATCTCTCAGCCATGCATTTAACATCGAAACGTAGAAATTAAGTGCAGGAGTAGGCCATTCAGCCCTTCAAGTCAGGCAGAATCCGAGGAGCAGGAAAATCAGGATGCTGCCTGACTTGCTTCGCGTTTCCAGCGCCACACTGATCGAGACTCTGATTTCCAGCAACTGCAGTCCTCACTTGTTCCATTCAGCCCTTCAAGACACCGCCACCGTTCAATGTGATCATGACTGAACATGTAATTTCAGTAAGCACTCCAGCTTCCTCTCCGTACCCCTGGATCCCTTTAGCTGCAAGGTCTACGTCCGGCTCCCTCTTGAGTGTATCTCACAAACCGGCATAGCCGCATCTTCCTGTGGGAGACAAGTCCACAGGTTCACCACTCTCTGAGAGAAAAATTCTTCCTGAATCGCTTGCCCTTCGTTCGGAGACTGTGACCCCTGGTTCTGGACGTCCCCAACATTGGGAACCGGTGAACTTTTGCTGGGATCCCTCAGTACCAAGCCTGGATCTGCATGGGTTTCTCTTCAGAAGGGTCAGTGTGAATGGCCTGCTTCCACACTGTGGTGCTCCTATGATGCCAACAGTGTAGGTTGAGTACCTGCACGTGCTTTCTCAAGCTTGCCTCTGTGTTGACCTTCATGTTAACCCAGCCACTGGGCTTTGTCCTTCTATCGAGAAGAGCAGACGATGCCACTCAGATGACTTTGACTTTCCACTGTGGGTGTAGTACAGTCTGCCAGCAGCAGGGGATGGTGTTGCATCACCTTAATGGCAGGATCGGGTCCAAACTCTGAGGGGTCTGACCCCTTTTTGATTGGAGCGAGGGAGAGGGGAAAGCTCACTGTCATTTGTCGCTACCGGTTGCTTAAAGGTTTTAATTTGCACGCCGTTTGCGTGCGAGTTATATGCCCACTGACGGGACGAAGTGACAACAAAATCAGAGTGGGAAACAGAAATTGCTGGAGCAAGTCAGCATCTGGAGTGGGGGTGGGGGAAGGGGAAGAAAGCAGACAAGGTTTCTGGTCCGGTGAGCCTTCTTGAGGACGGCAGTTTTCATTTGTCGCCAAAAAAGGAGGAAGTCTCAAATGATCATCTCCTTGGTAGATGAAAGGACAAGTTGGCTAGGGAGAGCAGAATTGAGACGATCGTAGGTTTTGTTTGTTGACAAGAGCAGACCGCTCGGCCCTGGGAACGCATGGGACTTGAAATCGGCACTCCTGCATTGAGATATGGAGCTGGCCTCTCAAAATGCCGCAGACTCCCCGGCGGGGAATTGAACCCCGGTCTCCCGCGTGACAGGCGGGGATACTAACCACTATACTACCGCGGATTGGACGACAGCGCGCTCTGTCGCATCCGTATTAGGTAGAATGTTCTTATGTGAAATTTGGATTTTGTTGTCAATTTGAGTTCTCCTTTAGATCATCTTCTACCTCTGTGGAGATGATTAAGAGAATAGTTATTGATGTTTTCATGTTTTATTATTCGACTATCTTTCTTTCAAGTAATCCGCCGCTGCTGCTGCTGCTGTAAAACAGCCTTTTCGTTGTGCCCTACCGTCTGCGTTAAACTTCGTCTGCTGCTGATCCACGCGCGCTCTCCCATTACCTGCTTCTAACAAACTGATTTGTGTACGACAGCACAAATCCAACAGCCTGGCTTCAATTCCCACTGCCAAATGGACTCAGCACGAAAGCTTCCCTTTTTCAAGCTCGTCCCCTCAGGTTCTACTACCACCCATCAATCGCTTCCTCATCAGAGAGCAGTGCTCCCGGAGGACGGTGGGGTGACTTTACTGTACGCTGCATCAGATCTCTCAGCCATGCATTTAACATCGAAACGTAGAAATTAAGTGCAGGAGTAGGCCATTCAGCCCTTCAAGTCAGGCAGAATCCGAGGAGCAGGAAAATCAGGATGCTGCCTGACTTGCTTCGCGTTTCCAGCGCCACACTGATCGAGACTCTGATTTCCAGCAACTGCAGTCCTCACTTGTTCCATTCAGCCCTTCAAGACACCGCCACCGTTCAATGTGATCACGATTGAACATGTAATTTCAGTAAGCACTCCAGCTTCCTCTCCGTACCCCTGGATCCCTTTAGCTGCAAGGTCTACGTCCGGCTCCCTCTTGAGTGTATCTCACAAACCGGCATAGCCGCATCTTCCTGTGGGAGACAAGTCCACAGGTTCACCACTCTCTGAGAGAAAAATTCTTCCTGAATCGCTTGCCCTTCGTTCGGAGACTGTGACCCCTGGTTCTGGACGTCCCCAACATTGGGAACCGGTGAACTTTTGCTGGGATCCCTCAGTACCAAGCATGGATCTGCATGGGTTTCTCTTCAGAAGGGTCAGTGTGAATGGCCTGCTTCCACACTGTGGTGCTCCTATGATGCCAACAGTGTAGGTTGAGTACCTGCACGTGCTTTCTCAAGCTTGCCTCTGTGTTGACCTTCATGTTAACCCAGCCACTGGGCTTTGTCCTTCTATCGAGAAGAGCAGAAGTTGCCACTCAGATGACTTTGACTTTCCACTGTGGGTGTAGTACAGTCTGCCAGCAGCAGGGGATGGTGTTGCATCACCTTGATGGCAGGATCGGGTCCAAACTCTGAGGGGTCTGACCCCTTTTTGATTGGAGCGAGGGAGAGGGGAAAGCTCACTGTCATTTGTCGCTACCGGTTGCTTAAAGGTTTTAATTTGCACGCCGTTTGCGTGCGAGTTATATGCCCACTGACGGGACGAAGTGACAACAAAATCAGAGTGGGAAACAGAAATTGCTGGAGCAAGTCAGCATCTGGAGTGGGGGTGGGGGAAGGGGAAGAAAGCAGACAAGGTTTCTGGTCCGGTGAGCCTTCTTGAGGACGGCAGTTTTCATTTGTCGCCAAAGAATGAGGAAGTCTCAAATGATCATCTCCTTGGTAGATGAAAGGACAAGTTGGCCAGGGAGAGCAGAATGGAGAGTATCGTAGGTTTTGTTTGTTGACAAGAGCAGACCGCTCGGCCCTGGGAACGCATGGGACTTGAAATCGGCACTCCTGCATTGAGATATGGAGCTGGCCTCTCAAAATGCCGCAGACTCCCCGGCGGGGAATTGAACCCCGGTCTCCCGCGTGACAGGCGGGGATACTAACCACTATACTACCGAGGATTGGACGACAGCGCACTCTGTCGCATCCGTATTAGGTAGAATGTTCTTATGTGAAATTTGGATTTTGTTGTCAATTTGAGTTCTCCTTTAGATCATCTTCTACCTCTGTGGAGATGATTAAGAGAATAGTTATTGTTGTTTTCATGTTTTATTATTCGACTATCTTTCTTTCAAGTAATCCGCCGCTGCTGCTGCTGCTGCTGTAAAACAGCCTTTTCGTTGTGCCCTATCGTCTGCGTTAAACTTCGTCTGCTGCTGATCCACGCGCGCTCTCCCATTACCTGCTTCTAACAAACTGATTTGTGTACGACAGCACAAATCCAACAGCCTGGCTTCAATTCCCACTGCCAAATGGACTCAGCACGAAAGCTTCCCTTTTTCAAGCTCGTCCCCTCAGGTTCTACTACCACCCATCAATCGCTTCCTCATCAGAGAGCAGTGCTCCCGGAGGACGGTGGGGTGACTTTACTGTACGCTGCATCAGATCTCTCAGCCATGCATTTAACATCGAAACGTAGAAATTAAGTGCAGGAGTAGGCCATTCAGCCCTTCAAGTCAGGCAGAATCCGAGGAGCAGGAAAATCAGGATGCTGCCTGACTTGCTTCGCGTTTCCAGCGCCACACTGATCGAGACTCTGATTTCCAGCAACTGCAGTCCTCACTTGTTCCATTCAGCCCTTCAAGACACCGCCACCGTTCAATGTGATCATGACTGAACATGTAATTTCAGTAAGCACTCCAGCTTCCTCTCCGTACCCCTGGATCCCTTTAGCTGCAAGGTCTACGTCCGGCTCCCTCTTGAGTGTATCTCACAAACCGGCATAGCCGCATCTTCCTGTGGGAGACAAGTCCACAGGTTCACCACTCTCTGAGAGAAAAATTCTTCCTGAATCGCTTGCCCTTCGTTCGGAGACTGTGACCCCTGGTTCTGGACGTCCCCAACATTGGGAACCGGTGAACTTTTGCTGGGATCCCTCAGTACCAAGCCTGGATCTGCATGGGTTTCTCTTCAGAAGGGTCAGTGTGAATGGCCTGCTTCCACACTGTGGTGCTCCTATGATGCCAACAGTGTAGGTTGAGTACCTGCACGTGCTTTCTCAAGCTTGCCTCTGTGTTGACCTTCATGTTAACCCAGCCACTGGGCTTTGTCCTTCTATCGAGAAGAGCAGACGATGCCACTCAGATGACTTTGACTTTCCACTGTGGGTGTAGTACAGTCTGCCAGCAGCAGGGGATGGTGTTGCATCACCTTAATGGCAGGATCGGGTCCAAACTCTGAGGGGTCTGACCCCTTTTTGATTGGAGCGAGGGAGAGGGGAAAGCTCACTGTCATTTGTCGCTACCGGTTGCTTAAAGGTTTTAATTTGCACGCCGTTTGCGTGCGAGTTATATGCCCACTGACGGGACGAAGTGACAACAAAATCAGAGTGGGAAACAGAAATTGCTGGAGCAAGTCAGCATCTGGAGTGGGGGTGGGGGAAGGGGAAGAAAGCAGACAAGGTTTCTGGTCCGGTGAGCCTTCTTGAGGACGGCAGTTTTCATTTGTCGCCAAAAAAGGAGGAAGTCTCAAATGATCATCTCCTTGGTAGATGAAAGGACAAGTTGGCTAGGGAGAGCAGAATTGAGACGATCGTAGGTTTTGTTTGTTGACAAGAGCAGACCGCTCGGCCCTGGGAACGCATGGGACTTGAAATCGGCACTCCTGCATTGAGATATGGAGCTGGCCTCTCAAAATGCCGCAGACTCCCCGGCGGGGAATTGAACCCCGGTCTCCCGCGTGACAGGCGGGGATACTAACCACTATACTACCGCGGATTGGACGACAGCGCGCTCTGTCGCATCCGTATTAGGTAGAATGTTCTTATGTGAAATTTGGATTTTGTTGTCAATTTGAGTTCTCCTTTAGATCATCTTCTACCTCTGTGGAGATGATTAAGAGAATAGTTATTGATGTTTTCATGTTTTATTATTCGACTATCTTTCTTTCAAGTAATCCGCCGCTGCTGCTGCTGCTGCTGTAAAACAGCCTTTTCGTTGTGCCCTACCGTCTGCGTTAAACTTCGTCTGCTGCTGATCCACGCGCGCTCTCCCATTACCTGCTTCTAACAAACTGATTTGTGTACGACAGCACAAATCCAACAGCCTGGCTTCAATTCCCACTGCCAAATGGACTCAGCACGAAAGCTTCCCTTTTTCAAGCTCGTCCCCTCAGGTTCTACTACCACCCATCAATCGCTTCCTCATCAGAGAGCAGTGCTCCCGGAGGACGGTGGGGTGACTTTACTGTACGCTGCATCAGATCTCTCAGCCATGCATTTAACATCGAAACGTAGAAATTAAGTGCAGGAGTAGGCCATTCAGCCCTTCAAGTCAGGCAGAATCCGAGGAGCAGGAAAATCAGGATGCTGCCTGACTTGCTTCGCGTTTCCAGCGCCACACTGATCGAGACTCTGATTTCCAGCAACTGCAGTCCTCACTTGTTCCATTCAGCCCTTCAAGACACCGCCACCGTTCAATGTGATCACGATTGAACATGTAATTTCAGTAAGCACTCCAGCTTCCTCTCCGTACCCCTGGATCCCTTTAGCTGCAAGGTCTACGTCCGGCTCCCTCTTGAGTGTATCTCACAAACCGGCATAGCCGCATCTTCCTGTGGGAGACAAGTCCACAGGTTCACCACTCTCTGAGAGAAAAATTCTTCCTGAATCGCTTGCCCTTCGTTCGGAGACTGTGACCCCTGGTTCTGGACGTCCCCAACATTGGGAACCGGTGAACTTTTGCTGGGATCCCTCAGTACCAAGCATGGATCTGCATGGGTTTCTCTTCAGAAGGGTCAGTGTGAATGGCCTGCTTCCACACTGTGGTGCTCCTATGATGCCAACAGTGTAGGTTGAGTACCTGCACGTGCTTTCTCAAGCTTGCCTCTGTGTTGACCTTCATGTTAACCCAGCCACTGGGCTTTGTCCTTCTATCGAGAAGAGCAGAAGTTGCCACTCAGATGACTTTGACTTTCCACTGTGGGTGTAGTACAGTCTGCCAGCAGCAGGGGATGGTGTTGCATCACCTTGATGGCAGGATCGGGTCCAAACTCTGAGGGGTCTGACCCCTTTTTGATTGGAGCGAGGGAGAGGGGAAAGCTCACTGTCATTTGTCGCTACCGGTTGCTTAAAGGTTTTAATTTGCACGCCGTTTGCGTGCGAGTTATATGCCCACTGACGGGACGAAGTGACAACAAAATCAGAGTGGGAAACAGAAATTGCTGGAGCAAGTCAGCATCTGGAGTGGGGGTGGGGGAAGGGGAAGAAAGCAGACAAGGTTTCTGGTCCGGTGAGCCTTCTTGAGGACGGCAGTTTTCATTTGTCGCCAAAGAATGAGGAAGTCTCAAATGATCATCTCCTTGGTAGATGAAAGGACAAGTTGGCCAGGGAGAGCAGAATGGAGAGTATCGTAGGTTTTGTTTGTTGACAAGAGCAGACCGCTCGGCCCTGGGAACGCATGGGACTTGAAATCGGCACTCCTGCATTGAGATATGGAGCTGGCCTCTCAAAATGCCGCAGACTCCCCGGCGGGGAAATGAACCCCGGTCTCCCGCGTGACAGGCGGGGATACTAACCACTATACTACCGAGGATTGGACGACAGCGCACTCTGTCGCATCCGTATTAGGTAGAATGTTCTTATGTGAAATTTGGATTTTGTTGTCAATTTGAGTTCTCCTTTAGATCATCTTCTACCTCTGTGGAGATGATTAAGAGAATAGTTATTGTTGTTTTCATGTTTTATTATTCGACTATCTTTCTTTCAAGTAATCCGCCGCTGCTGCTGCTGCTGCTGTAAAACAGCCTTTTCGTTGTGCCCTGTCGTCTGCGTTAAACTTCGTCTGCTGCTGATCCACGCGCGCTCTCCCATTACCTGCTTCTAACAAACTGATTTGTGTACGACAGCACAAATCCAACAGCCTGGCTTCAATTCCCACTGCCAAATGGACTCAGCACGAAAGCTTCCCTTTTTCAAGCTCGTCCCCTCAGGTTCTACTACCACCCATCAATCGCTTCCTCATCAGAGAGCAGTGCTCCCGGAGGACGGTGGGGTGACTTTACTGTACGCTGCATCAGATCTCTCAGCCATGCATTTAACATCGAAACGTAGAAATTAAGTGCAGGAGTAGGCCATTCAGCCCTTCAAGTCAGGCAGAATCGAGGAGCAGGAAAATCAGGATGCTGCCTGACTTGCTTCGCGTTTCCAGCGCCACACTGATCGAGACTCTGATTTCCAGCAACTGCAGTCCTCACTTGTTCCATTCAGCCCTTCAAGACACCGCCACCGTTCAATGTGATCACGATTGAACATGTAATTTCAGTAAGCACTCCAGCTTCCTCTCCGTACCCCTGGATCCCTTTAGCTGCAAGGTCTACGTCCGGCTCCCTCTTGAGTGTATCTCACAAACCGGCATAGCCGCATCTTCCTGTGGGAGACAAGTCCACAGGTTCACCACTCTCTGAGAGAAAAATTCTTCCTGAATCGCTTGCCCTTCGTTCGGAGACTGTGACCCCTGGTTCTGGACGTCCCCAACATTGGGAACCGGTGAACTTTTGCTGGGATCCCTCAGTACCAAGCCTGGATCTGCATGGGTTTCTCTTCAGAAGGGTCAGTGTGAATGGCCTGCTTCCACACTGTGGTGCTCCTATGATGCCAACAGTGTAGGTTGAGTACCTGCACGTGCTTTCTCAAGCTTGCCTCTGTGTTGACCTTCATGTTAACCCAGCCACTGGGCTTTGTCCTTCTATCGAGAAGAGCAGACGATGCCACTCAGATGACTTTGACTTTCCACTGTGGGTGTAGTACAGTCTGCCAGCAGCAGGGGATGGTGTTGCATCACCTTAATGGCAGGATCGGGTCCAAACTCTGAGGGGTCTGACCCCTTTTTGATTGGAGCGAGGGAGAGGGGAAAGCTCACTGTCATTTGTCGCTACCGGTTGCTTAAAGGTTTTAATTTGCACGCCGTTTGCGTGCGAGTTATATGCCCACTGACGGGACGAAGTGACAACAAAATCAGAGTGGGAAACAGAAATTGCTGGAGCAAGTCAGCATCTGGAGTGGGGGTGGGGGAAGGGGAAGAAAGCAGACAAGGTTTCTGGTCCGGTGAGCCTTCTTGAGGACGGCAGTTTTCATTTGTCGCCAAAGAATGAGGAAGTCTCAAATGATCATCTCCTTGGTAGATGAAAGGACAAGTTGGCCAGGGAGAGCAGAATGGAGAGTATCGTAGGTTTTGTTTGTTGACAAGAGCAGACCGCTCGGCCCTGGGAACGCATGGGACATGAAATCGGCACTCCTGCATTGAGATATGGAGCTGGCCTCTCAAAATGCCGCAGACTCCCCGGCGGGGAATTGAACCCCGGTCTCCCGCGTGACAGGCAGGGATACTAACCACAATACTACCGAGGATTGGACGACAGCGCACTCTGTCGCATCCGTATTAGGTAGAATGTTCTTATGTGAAATTTGGATTTTGTTGTCAATTTGAGTTCTCCTTTAGATCATCTTCTACCTCTGTGGAGATGATTAAGAGAATAGTTATTGTTGTTTTCATGTTTTATTATTCGACTATCTTTCTTTCAAGTAATACGCCGCTGCTGCTGCTGCTGCTGTAAAACAGCCTTTTCGTTGTGCCCTACCGTCTGCGTTAAACTTCGTCTGCTGCTGATCCACGCGCGCTCTCCCATTACCTGCTTCTAACAAACTGATTTGTGTACGACAGCACAAATCCAACAGCCTGGCTTCAATTCCCACTGCCAAATGGACTCAGCACGAAAGCTTCCCTTTTTCAAGCTCGTCCCCTCAGGTTCTACTACCACCCATCAATCGCTTCCTCATCAGAGAGCAGTGCTCCCGGAGGACGGTGGGGTGACTTTACTGTACGCTGCATCAGATCTCTCAGCCATGCATTTAACATCGAAACGTAGAAATTAAGTGCAGGAGTAGGCCATTCAGCCCTTCAAGTCAGGCAGAATCCGAGGAGCAGGAAAATCAGGATGCTGCCTGACTTGCTTCGCGTTTCCAGCGCCACACTGATCGAGACTCTGATTTCCAGCAACTGCAGTCCTCACTTGTTCCATTCAGCCCTTCAAGACACCGCCACCGTTCAATGTGATCACGATTGAACATGTAATTTCAGTAAGCACTCCAGCTTCCTCTCCGTACCCCTGGATCCCTTTAGCTGCAAGGTCTACGTCCGGCTCCCTCTTGAGTGTATCTCACAAACCGGCATAGCCGCATCTTCCTGTGGGAGACAAGTCCACAGGTTCACCACTCTCTGAGAGAAAAATTCTTCCTGAATCGCTTGCCCTTCGTTCGGAGACTGTGACCCCTGGTTCTGGACGTCCCCAACATTGGGAACCGGTGAACTTTTGCTGGGATCCCTCAGTACCAAGCATGGATCTGCATGGGTTTCTCTTCAGAAGGGTCAGTGTGAATGGCCTGCTTCCACACTGTGGTGCTCCTATGATGCCAACAGTGTAGGTTGAGTACCTGCACGTGCTTTCTCAAGCTTGCCTCTGTGTTGACCTTCATGTTAACCCAGCCACTGGGCTTTGTCCTTCTATCGAGAAGAGCAGACGATGCCACTCAGATGACTTTGACTTTCCACTGTGGGTGTAGTACAGTCTGCCAGCAGCAGGGGATGGTGTTGCATCACCTTGATGGCAGGATCGGGTCCAAACTCTGAGGGGTCTGACCCCTTTTTGATTGGAGCGAGGGAGAGGGGAAAGCTCACTGTCATTTGTCGCTACCGGTTGCTTAAAGGTTTTAATTTCCACGCCGTTTGCGTGCGAGTTATATGCCCACTGACGGGACGAAGTGACAACAAAATCAGAGTGGGAAACAGAAATTGCTGGAGCAAGTCAGCATCTGGAGTGGGGGTGGGGGAAGGGGAAGAAAGCAGACAAGGTTTCTGGTCCGGTGAGCCTTCTTGAGGACGGCAGTTTTCATTTGTCGCCAAAAAATGAGGAAGTCTCAAATGATCATCTCCTTGGTAGATGAAAGGACAAGTTGGCCAGGGAGAGCAGAATGGAGAGTATCGTAGGTTTTGTTTGTTGACAAGAGCAGACCGCTCGGCCCTGGGAACGCATGGGACTTGAAATCGGCACTCCTGCATTGAGATATGGAGCTGGCCTCTCAAAATGCCGCAGACTCCCCGGCGGGGAATTGAACCCCGGTCTCCCGCGTGACAGGCGGGGATACTAACCACTATACTACCGAGGATTGGACGACAGCGCACTCTGTCGCATCCGTATTAGGTAGAATGTTCTTATGTGAAATTTGGATTTTGTTGTCAATTTGAGTTCTCCTTTAGATCATCTTCTACCTCTGTGGAGATGATTAAGAGAATAGTTATTGTTGTTTTCATGTTTTATTATTCGACTATCTTTCTTTCAAGTAATCCGCCGCTGCTGCTGCTGCTGCTGTAAAACAGCCTTTTCGTTGTGCCCTATCGTCTGCGTTAAACTTCGTCTGCTGCTGATCCACGCGCGCTCTCCCATTACCTGCTTCTAACAAACTGATTTGTGTACGACAGCACAAATCCAACAGCCTGGCTTCAATTCCCACTGCCAAATGGACTCAGCACGAAAGCTTCCCTTTTTCAAGCTCGTCCCCTCAGGTTCTACTACCACCCATCAATCGCTTCCTCATCAGAGAGCAGTGCTCCCGGAGGACGGTGGGGTGACTTTACTGTACGCTGCATCAGATCTCTCAGCCATGCATTTAACATCGAAACGTAGAAATTAAGTGCAGGAGTAGGCCATTCAGCCCTTCAAGTCAGGCAGAATCCGAGGAGCAGGAAAATCAGGATGCTGCCTGACTTGCTTCGCGTTTCCAGCGCCACTCTGATCGAGACTCTGATTTCCAGCAACTGCAGTCCTCACTTGTTCCATTCAGCCCTTCAAGACACCGCCACCGTTCAATGTGATCACGATTGAACATGTAATTTCAGTAAGCACTCCAGCTTCCTCTCCGTACCCCTGGATCCCTTTAGCTGCAAGGTCTACGTCCGGCTCCCTCTTGAGTGTATCTCACAAACCGGCATAGCCGCATCTTCCTGTGGGAGACAAGTCCACAGGTTCACCACTCTCTGAGAGAAAAATTCTTCCTGAATCGCTTGCCCTTCGTTCGGAGACTGTGACCCCTGGTTCTGGACGTCCCCAACATTGGGAACCGGTGAACTTTTGCTGGGATCCCTCAGTACCAAGCCTGGATCTGCATGGGTTTCTCTTCAGAAGGGTCAGTGTGAATGGCCTGCTTCCACACTGTGGTGCTCCTATGATGCCAACAGTGTAGGTTGAGTACCTGCACGTGCTTTCTCAAGCTTGCCTCTGTGTTGACCTTCATGTTAACCCAGCCACTGGGCTTTGTCCTTCTATCGAGAAGAGCAGACGATGCCACTCAGATGACTTTGACTTTCCACTGTGGGTGTAGTACAGTCTGCCAGCAGCAGGGGATGGTGTTGCATCACCTTAATGGCAGGATCGGGTCCAAACTCTGAGGGGTCTGACCCCTTTTTGATTGGAGCGAGGGAGAGGGGAAAGCTCACTGTCATTTGTCGCTACCGGTTGCTTAAAGGTTTTAATTTGCACGCCGTTTGCGTGCGAGTTATATGCCCACTGACGGGACGAAGTGACAACAAAATCAGAGTGGGAAACAGAAATTGCTGGAGCAAGTCAGCATCTGGAGTGGGGGTGGGGGAAGGGGAAGAAAGCAGACAAGGTTTCTGGTCCGGTGAGCCTTCTTGAGGACGGCAGTTTTCATTTGTCGCCAAAAAAGGAGGAAGTCTCAAATGATCATCTCCTTGGTAGATGAAAGGACAAGTTGGCCAGGGAGAGCAGAATGGAGAGTATCGTAGGTTTTGTTTGTTGACAAGAGCAGACCGCTCGGCCCTGGGAACACATGGGAATTGAAATCGGCACTCCTGCATTGAGATATGGAGCTGGCCTCTAAAAATGCCGCAGACTCCCCGGCGGGGAATTGAACCCCGGTCTCCCGCGTGACAGGCGGGGATACTAACCACTATACTACCGAGGATTGGACGACAGCGCGCTCTGTCGCATCCGTATTAGGTAGAATGTTCTTATGTGAAATTTGGATTTTGTTGTCAATTTGAGTTCTCCTTTAGATCATCTTCTACCTCTGTGGAGATGATTAAGAGAATAGTTATTGTTGTTTTCATGTTTTATGATTCGACTATCTTTCTTTCAAGTAATCCGCCGCTGCTGCTGCTGCTGCTGCTGCTGTAAAACAGCCTTTTCGTTGTGCCCTACCGTCTGCGTTAAACTTCGTCTGCTGCTGATCCACGCGCGCTCTCCCATTACCTGCTTCTAACAAACTGATTTGTGTACGACAGCACAAATCCAACTGCCTGGCTTCAATTCCCACTGCCAAATGGACTCAGCACGAAAGCTTCCCTTTTTCAAGCTCGTCCCCTCAGGTTCTACTACCACCCATCAATCGCTTCCTCATCAGAGAGCAGTGCTCCCGGAGGACGGTGGGGTGACTTTACTGTACGCTGCATCAGATCTCTCAGCCATGCATTTAACATCGAAACGTAGAAATTAAGTGCAGGAGTAGGCCATTCAGCCCTTCAAGTCAGGCAGAATCCGAGGAGCAGGAAAATCAGGATGCTGCCTGACTTGCTTCGCGTTTCCAGCGCCACTCTGATCGAGACTCTGATTTCCAGCAACTGCAGTCCTCACTTGTTCCATTCAGCCCTTCAAGACACCGCCACCGTTCAATGTGATCACGATTGAACATGTAATTTCAGTAAGCACTCGAGCTTCCACTCCGTACCCCTGGATCCCTTTAGCTGCAAGGTCTACGTCCGGCTCCCTCTTGAGTGTATCTCACAAACCGGCATAGCCGCATCTTCCTGTGGGAGACAAGTCCACAGGTTCTCCACTCTCTGAGAGAAAAATTCTTCCTGAATCGCTTGCCCTTCGTTCGGAGACTGTGACCCCTGGTTCTGGATGCCCCCAACATTGGGAACCGGTGAACTTTTGCTGGGATCCCTCAGTACCAAGCCTGGATCTGCATGGGTTTCTCTTCAGAAGGGTCAGTGTGAATTGCCTGCTTCCACACTGTGGTGCTCCTATGATGCCAACAGTGTAGGTTGAGTACCTGCACGTGCTTTCTCAAGCTTGCCTCTGTGTTGACCTTCATGTTAACCCAGCCACTGGGCTTTGTCCTTCTATCGAGAAGAGCAGACGATGCCACTCAGATGACTTTGACTTTCCACTGTGGGTGTAGTACAGTCTGCCAGCAGCAGGGGATGGTGTTGCATCACCTTAATGGCAGGATCGGGTCCAAACTCTGAGGGGTCTGACCCCTTTTTGATTGGAGCGAGGGAGAGGGGAAAGCTCACTGTCATTTGTCGCTACCGGTTGCTTAAAGGTTTTAATTTGCACGCCGTTTGCGTGCGAGTTATATGCCCACTGACGGGACGAAGTGACAACAAAATCAGAGTGGGAAACAGAAATTGCTGGAGCAAGTCAGCATCTGGAGTGGGGGTGGGGGAAGGGGAAGAAAGCAGACAAGGTTTCTGGTCCGGTGAGCCTTCTTGAGGACGGCAGTTTTCATTTGTCGCCAAAAAATGAGGAAGTCTCAAATGATCATCTCCTTGGTAGATGAAAGGACAAGTTGGCCAGGGAGAGCAGAATGGAGAGTATCGTAGGTTTTGTTTGTTGACAAGAGCAGACCGCTCGGCCCTGGGAACGCATGGGACTTGAAATCGGCACTCCTGCATTGAGATATGGAGCTGGCCTCTCAAAATGCCGCAGACTCCCCGGCGGGGAATTGAACCCCGGTCTCCCGCGTGACAGGCGGGGATACTAACCACTATACTACCGAGGATTGGACGACAGCGCACTCTGTCGCATCCGTATTAGGTAGAATGTTCTTATGTGAAATTTGGATTTTGTTGTCAATTTGAGTTCTCCTTTAGATCATCTTCTACCTCTGTGGAGATGATTAAGAGAATAGTTATTGTTGTTTTCATGTTTTATTATTCGACTATCTTTCTTTCAAGTAATCCGCCGCTGCTGCTGCTGCTGCTGTAAAACAGCCTTTTCGTTGTGCCCTATCGTCTGCGTTAAACTTCGTCTGCTGCTGATCCACGCGCGCTCTCCCATTACCTGCTTCTAACAAACTGATTTGTGTACGACAGCACAAATCCAACAGCCTGGCTTCAATTCCCACTGCCAAATGGACTCAGCACGAAAGCTTCCCTTTTTCAAGCTCGTCCCCTCAGGTTCTACTACCACCCATCAATCGCTTCCTCATCAGAGAGCAGTGCTCCCGGAGGACGGTGGGGTGACTTTACTGTACGCTGCATCAGATCTCTCAGCCATGCATTTAACATCGAAACGTAGAAATTAAGTGCAGGAGTAGGCCATTCAGCCCTTCAAGTCAGGCAGAATCCGAGGAGCAGGAAAATCAGGATGCTGCCTGACTTGCTTCGCGTTTCCAGCGCCACTCTGATCGAGACTCTGATTTCCAGCAACTGCAGTCCTCACTTGTTCCATTCAGCCCTTCAAGACACCGCCACCGTTCAATGTGATCACGATTGAACATGTAATTTCAGTAAGCACTCCAGCTTCCTCTCCGTACCCCTGGATCCCTTTAGCTGCAAGGTCTACGTCCGGCTCCCTCTTGAGTGTATCTCACAAACCGGCATAGCCGCATCTTCCTGTGGGAGACAAGTCCACAGGTTCACCACTCTCTGAGAGAAAAATTCTTCCTGAATCGCTTGCCCTTCGTTCGGAGACTGTGACCCCTGGTTCTGGACGTCCCCAACATTGGGAACCGGTGAACTTTTGCTGGGATCCCTCAGTACCAAGCCTGGATCTGCATGGGTTTCTCTTCAGAAGGGTCAGTGTGAATGGCCTGCTTCCACACTGTGGTGCTCCTATGATGCCAACAGTGTAGGTTGAGTACCTGCACGTGCTTTCTCAAGCTTGCCTCTGTGTTGACCTTCATGTTAACCCAGCCACTGGGCTTTGTCCTTCTATCGAGAAGAGCAGACGATGCCACTCAGATGACTTTGACTTTCCACTGTGGGTGTAGTACAGTCTGCCAGCAGCAGGGGATGGTGTTGCATCACCTTAATGGCAGGATCGGGTCCAAACTCTGAGGGGTCTGACCCCTTTTTGATTGGAGCGAGGGAGAGGGGAAAGCTCACTGTCATTTGTCGCTACCGGTTGCTTAAAGGTTTTAATTTGCACGCCGTTTGCGTGCGAGTTATATGCCCACTGACGGGACGAAGTGACAACAAAATCAGAGTGGGAAACAGAAATTGCTGGAGCAAGTCAGCATCTGGAGTGGGGGTGGGGGAAGGGGAAGAAAGCAGACAAGGTTTCTGGTCCGGTGAGCCTTCTTGAGGACGGCAGTTTTCATTTGTCGCCAAAAAAGGAGGAAGTCTCAAATGATCATCTCCTTGGTAGATGAAAGGACAAGTTGGCCAGGGAGAGCAGAATGGAGAGTATCGTAGGTTTTGTTTGTTGACAAGAGCAGACCGCTCGGCCCTGGGAACACATGGGAATTGAAATCGGCACTCCTGCATTGAGATATGGAGCTGGCCTCTAAAAATGCCGCAGACTCCCCGGCGGGGAATTGAACCCCGGTCTCCCGCGTGACAGGCGGGGATACTAACCACTATACTACCGAGGATTGGACGACAGCGCGCTCTGTCGCATCCGTATTAGGTAGAATGTTCTTATGTGAAATTTGGATTTTGTTGTCAATTTGAGTTCTCCTTTAGATCATCTTCTACCTCTGTGGAGATGATTAAGAGAATAGTTATTGTTGTTTTCATGTTTTATGATTCGACTATCTTTCTTTCAAGTAATCCGCCGCTGCTGCTGCTGCTGCTGCTGCTGTAAAACAGCCTTTTCGTTGTGCCCTACCGTCTGCGTTAAACTTCGTCTGCTGCTGATCCACGCGCGCTCTCCCATTACCTGCTTCTAACAAACTGATTTGTGTACGACAGCACAAATCCAACTGCCTGGCTTCAATTCCCACTGCCAAATGGACTCAGCACGAAAGCTTCCCTTTTTCAAGCTCGTCCCCTCAGGTTCTACTACCACCCATCAATCGCTTCCTCATCAGAGAGCAGTGCTCCCGGAGGACGGTGGGGTGACTTTACTGTACGCTGCATCAGATCTCTCAGCCATGCATTTAACATCGAAACGTAGAAATTAAGTGCAGGAGTAGGCCATTCAGCCCTTCAAGTCAGGCAGAATCCGAGGAGCAGGAAAATCAGGATGCTGCCTGACTTGCTTCGCGTTTCCAGCGCCACTCTGATCGAGACTCTGATTTCCAGCAACTGCAGTCCTCACTTGTTCCATTCAGCCCTTCAAGACACCGCCACCGTTCAATGTGATCACGATTGAACATGTAATTTCAGTAAGCACTCGAGCTTCCACTCCGTACCCCTGGATCCCTTTAGCTGCAAGGTCTACGTCCGGCTCCCTCTTGAGTGTATCTCACAAACCGGCATAGCCGCATCTTCCTGTGGGAGACAAGTCCACAGGTTCTCCACTCTCTGAGAGAAAAATTCTTCCTGAATCGCTTGCCCTTCGTTCGGAGACTGTGACCCCTGGTTCTGGATGCCCCCAACATTGGGAACCGGTGAACTTTTGCTGGGATCCCTCAGTACCAAGCCTGGATCTGCATGGGTTTCTCTTCAGAAGGGTCAGTGTGAATTGCCTGCTTCCACACTGTGGTGCTCCTATGATGCCAACAGTGTAGGTTGAGTACCTGCACGTGCTTTCTCAAGCTTGCCTCTGTGTTGACCTTCATGTTAACCCAGCCACTGGGCTTTGTCCTTCTATCGAGAAGAGCAGACGATGCCACTCAGATGACTTTGACTTTCCACTGTGGGTGTAGTACAGTCTGCCAGCAGCAGGGGATGGTGTTGCATCACCTTAATGGCAGGATCGGGTCCAAACTCTGAGGGGTCTGACCCCTTTTTGATTGGAGCGAGGGAGAGGGGAAAGCTCACTGTCATTTGTCGCTACCGGTTGCTTAAAGGTTTTAATTTGCACGCCGTTTGCGTGCGAGTTATATGCCCACTGACGGGACGAAGTGACAACAAAATCAGAGTGGGAAACAGAAATTGCTGGAGCAAGTCAGCATCTGGAGTGGGGGTGGGGGAAGGGGAAGAAAGCAGACAAGGTTTCTGGTCCGGTGAGCCTTCTTGAGGACGGCAGTTTTCATTTGTCGCCAAAAAATGAGGAAGTCTCAAATGATCATCTCCTTGGTAGATGAAAGGACAAGTTGGCCAGGGAGAGCAGAATGGAGAGTATCGTAGGTTTTGTTTGTTGACAAGAGCAGACCGCTCGGCCCTGGGAACGCATGGGACTTGAAATCGGCACTCCTGCATTGAGATATGGAGCTGGCCTCTCAAAATGTCGCAGACTCCCCGGCGGGGAATTGAACCCCGGTCTCCCGCGTGACAGGCGGGGATACTAACCACTATACTACCGAGGATTGGACGACAGCGCGTTCTGTCGCATCCGTATTAGGTAGAATGTTCTTATGTGAAATTTGGATTTTGTTGTCAATTTGAGTTCTCCTTTAGATCATCTTCTACCTCTGTGGAGATGATTAAGAGAATAGTTATTGTTGTTTTCATGTTTTATGATTCGACTATCTTTCTTTCAAGTAATCCGCCGCTGCTGCTGCTGCTGCTGTAAAACAGCCTTTTCGTTGTGCCCTATCGTCTGCGTTAAACTTCGTCTGCTGCTGATCCACGCGCGCTCTCCCATTACCTGCTTCTAACAAACTGATTTGTGTACGACAGCACAAATCCAACAGCCTGGCTTCAATTCCCACTGCCAAATGGACTCAGCACGAAAGCTTCCCTTTTTCAAGCTCGTCCCCTCAGGTTCTACTACCACCCATCAATCGCTTCCTCATCAGAGAGCAGTGCTCCCGGAGGACGGTGGGGTGACTTTACTGTACGCTGCATCAGATCTCTCAGCCATGCATTTAACATCGAAACGTAGAAATTAAGTGCAGGAGTAGGCCATTCAGCCCTTCAAGTCAGGCAGAATCCGAGGAGCAGGAAAATCAGGATGCTGCCTGACTTGCTTCGCGTTTCCAGCGTCACTCTGATCGAGACTCTGATTTCCAGCAACTGCAGTCCTCACTTGTTCCATTCAGCCCTTCAAGACACCGCCACCGTTCAATGTGATCACGATTGAACATGTAATTTCAGTAAGCACTCCAGCTTCCTCTCCGTACCCCTGGATCCCTTTAGCTGCAAGGTCTACGTCCGGCTCCCTCTTGAGTGTATCTCACAAACCGGCATAGCCGCATCTTCCTGTGGGAGACAAGTCCACAGGTTCACCACTCTCTGAGAGAAAAATTCTTCCTGAATCGCTTGCCCTTCGTTCGGAGACTGTGACCCCTGGTTCTGGACGTCCCCAACATTGGGAACCGGTGAACTTTTGCTGGGATCCCTCAGTACCAAGCCTGGATCTGCATGGGTTTCTCTTCAGAAGGGTCAGTGTGAATGGCCTGCTTCCACACTGTGGTGCTCCTATGATGCCAACAGTGTAGGTTGAGTACCTGCACGTGCTTTCTCAAGCATGCCTCTGTGTTGACCTTCATGTTAACCCAGCCACTGGGCTTTGTCCTTCTATCGAGAAGAGCAGACGATGCCACTCAGATGACTTTGACTTTCCACTGTGGGTGTAGTACAGTCTGCCAGCAGCAGGGGATGGTGTTGCATCACCTTAATGGCAGGATCGGGTCCAAACTCTGAGGGGTCTGACCCCTTTTTGATTGGAGCGAGGGAGAGGGGAAAGCTCACTGTCATTTGTCGCTACCGGTTGCTTAAAGGTTTTAATTTGCACGCCGTTTGCGTGCGAGTTATATGCCCACTGACGGGACGAAGTGACAACAAAATCAGAGTGGGAAACAGAAATTGCTGGAGCAAGTCAGCATCTGGAGTGGGGGTGGGGGAAGGGGAAGAAAGCAGACAAGGTTTCTGGTCCGGTGAGCCTTCTTGAGGACGGCAGTTTTCATTTGTCGCCAAAAAATGAGGAAGTCTCAAATGATCATCTCCTTGGTAGATGAAAGGACAAGTTGGCCAGGGAGAGCAGAATGGAGAGTATCGTAGGTTTTGTTTGTTGACAAGAGCAGACCGCTCGGCCCTGGGAACGCATGGGACATGAAATCGGCACTCCTGCATTGAGATATGGAGCTGGCCTCTCAAAATGCCACAGACTCCCCGGCGGGGAATTGAACCCCGGTCTCCCGCGTGACAGGCGGGGATACTAACCACAACACTACCGAGGATTGGACGACAGTACACTCTGTCGCATCCGTATTAGGTAGAATGTTCTTATGTGAAATTTGGATTTTGTTGTCAATTTGAGTTCTCCTTTAGATCATCTTCTACCTCTGTGGAGATGATTAAGAGAATAGTTATTGTTGTTTTCATGTTTTATTATTCGACTATCTTTCTTTCAAGTAATCCGCCGCTGCTGCTGCTGCTGCTGTAAAACAGCCTTTTCGTTGTGCCCTACCGTCTGCGTTAAACTTCGTCTGCTGCTGATCCACGCGCGCTCTCCCATTACCTGCTTCTAACAAACTGATTTATGTACGACAGCACAAATCCAACAGCCTGGCTTCAATTCCCACTGCCAAATGGACTCAGCACGAAAGCTTCCCTTTTTCAAGCTCGTCCCCTCAGGTTCTACTACCACCCATCAATCGCTTCCTCATCAGAGAGCAGTGCTCCCGGAGGACGGTGGGGTGACTTTACTGTACGCTGCATCAGATCTCTCAGCCATGCATTTAACATCGAAACGTAGAAATTAAGTGCAGGAGTAGGCCATTCAGCCCTTCAAGTCAGGCAGAATCCGAGGAGCAGGAAAATCAGGATGCTGCCTGACTTGCTTCGCGTTTCCAGCGCCACACTGATCGAGACTCTGATTTCCAGCAACTGCAGTCCTCACTTGTTCCATTCAGCCCTTCAAGACACCGCCACCGTTCAATGTGATCACGATTGAACATGTAATTTCAGTAAGCACTCCAGCTTCCTCTCCGTACCCCTGGATCCCTTTAGCTGCAAGGTCTACGTCCGGCTCCCTCTTGAGTGTATCTCACAAACCGGCATAGCCGCATCTTCCTGTGGGAGACAAGTCCACAGGTTCACCACTCTCTGAGAGAAAAATTCTTCCTGAATCGCTTGCCCTTCGTTCGGAGACTGTGACCCCTGGTTCTGGACGTCCCCAACATTGGGAACCGGTGAACTTTTGCTGGGATCCCTCAGTACCAAGCATGGATCTGCATGGGTTTCTCTTCAGAAGGGTCAGTGTGAATGGCCTGCTTCCACACTGTGGTGCTCCTATGATGCCAACAGTGTAGGTTGAGTACCTGCACGTGCTTTCTCAAGCTTGCCTCTGTGTTGACCTTCATGTTAACCCAGCCACTGGGCTTTGTCCTTCTATCGAGAAGAGCAGACGATGCCACTCAGATGACTTTGACTTTCCACTGTGGGTGTAGTACAGTCTGCCAGCAGCAGGGGATGGTGTTGCATCACCTTGATGGCAGGATCGGGTCCAAACTCTGAGGGGTTTGACCCCTTTTTGATTGGAGCGAGGGAGAGGGGAAAGCTCACTGTCATTTGTCGCTACCGGTTGCTTAAAGGTTTTAATTTGCACGCCGTTTGCGTGCGAGTTATATGCCCACTGACGGGACGAAGTGACAACAAAATCAGAGTGGGAAACAGAAATTGCTGGAGCAAGTCAGCATCTGGAGTGGGGGTGGGGGAAGGGGAAGAAAGCAGACAAGGTTTCTGGTCCGGTGAGCCTTCTTGAGGACGGCAGTTTTCATTTGTCGCCAAAAAATGAGGAAGTCTCAAATGATCATCTCCTTGGTAGATGAAAGGACAAGTTGGCCAGGGAGAGCAGAATGGAGAGTATCGTAGGTTTTGTTTGTTGACAAGAGCAGACCGCTCGGCCCTGGGAACGCATGGGAATTGAAATCGGCACTCCTGCATTGAGATATGGAGCTGGCCTCTCAAAATGCCGCAGACTCCCCGGCGGGGAATTGAACCCCGGTCTCCCGCGTGACAGGCGGGGATACTAACCACTATACTACCGAGGATTGGACGACAGCGCGCTCTGTCGCATCCGTATTAGGTAGAATGTTCTTATGTGAAATTTGGATTTTGTTGTCAATTTGAGTTCTCCTTTAGATCATCTTCTACCTCTGTGGAGATGATTAAGAGAATAGTTATTGTTGTTTTCATGTTTTATGATTCGACTATCTTTCTTTCAAGTAATCCGCCGCTGCTGCTGCTGCTGCTGCTGCTGTAAAACAGCCTTTTCGTTGTGCCCTATCGTCTGCGTTAAACTTCGTCTGCTGCTGATCCACGCGCGCTCTCCCATTACCTGCTTCTAACAAACTGATTTGTGTACGACAGCACAAATCCAACAGCCTGGCTTCAATTCCCACTGCCAAATGGACTCAGCACGAAAGCTTCCCTTTTTCAAGCTCGTCCCCTCAGGTTCTACTACCACCCATCAATCGCTTCCTCATCAGAGAGCAGTGCTCCCGGAGGACGGTGGGGTGACTTTACTGTACGCTGCATCAGATCTCTCAGCCATGCATTTAACATCGAAACGTAGAAATTAAGTGCAGGAGTAGGCCATTCAGCCCTTCAAGTCAGGCAGAATCCGAGGAGCAGGAAAATCAGGATGCTGCCTGACTTGCTTCGCGTTTCCAGCGCCACTCTGATCGAGACTCTGATTTCCAGCAACTGCAGTCCTCACTTGTTCCATTCAGCCCTTCAAGACACCGCCACCGTTCAATGTGATCACGATTGAACATGTAATTTCAGTAAGCACTCGAGCTTCCACTCCGTACCCCTGGATCCCTTTAGCTGCAAGGTCTACGTCCGGCTCCCTCTTGAGTGTATCTCACAAACCGGCATAGCCGCATCTTCCTGTGGGAGACAAGTCCACAGGTTCTCCACTCTCTGAGAGAAAAATTCTTCCTGAATCGCTTGCCCTTCGTTCGGAGACTGTGACCCCTGGTTCTGGATGCCCCCAACATTGGGAACCGGTGAACTTTTGCTGGGATCCCTCAGTACCAAGCCTGGATCTGCATGGGTTTCTCTTCAGAAGGGTCAGTGTGAATGGCCTGCTTCCACACTGTGGTGCTCCTATGATGCCAACAGTGTAGGTTGAGTACCTGCACGTGCTTTCTCAAGCTTGCCTCTGTGTTGACCTTCATGTTAACCCAGCCACTGGGCTTTGTCCTTCTATCGAGAAGAGCAGACGATGCCACTCAGATGACTTTGACTTTCCACTGTGGGTGTAGTACAGTCTGCCAGCAGCAGGGGATGGTGTTGCATCACCTTAATGGCAGGACCGGGTCCAAACTCTGAGGGGTCTGACCCCTTTTTGATTGGAGCGAGGGAGAGGGGAAAGCTCACTGTCATTTGTCGCTACCGGTTGCTTAAAGGTTTTAATTTGCACGCCGTTTGCGTGCGAGTTATATGCCCACTGACGGGACGAAGTGACAACAAAATCAGAGTGGGAAACAGAAATTGCTGGAGCAAGTCAGCATCTGGAGTGGGGGTGGGGGAAGGGGAAGAAAGCAGACAAGGTTTCTGGTCCGGTGAGCCTTCTTGAGGACGGCAGTTTTCATTTGTCGCCAAAAAATGAGGAAGTCTCAAATGATCATCTCATTGGTAGATGAAAGGACAAGTTGGCCAGGGAGAGCAGAATGGAGAGTATCGTAGGTTTTGTTTGTTGACAAGAGCAGACCGCTCGGCCCTGGGAACGCATGGGACTTGAAATCGGCACTCCTGCATTGAGATATGGAGCTGGCCTCTCAAAATGTCGCAGACTCCCCGGCGGGGAATTGAACCCCGGTCTCCCGCGTGACAGGCGGGGATACTAACCACTATACTACCGAGGATTGGACGACAGCGTGTTCTGTCGCATCCGTATTAGGTAGAATGTTCTTATGTGAAATTTGGATTTTGTTGTCAATTTGAGTTCTCCTTTAGATCATCTTCTACCTCTGTGGAGATGATTAAGAGAATAGTTATTGTTGTTTTCATGTTTTATTATTCGACTATCTTTCTTTCAAGTAATCCGCCGCTGCTGCTGCTGCTGCTGTAAAACAGCCTTTTCGTTGTGCCCTACCGTCTGCGTTAAACTTCGTCTGCTGCTGATCCACGCGCGCTCTCCCATTACCTGCTTCTAACAAACTGATTTGTGTACGACAGCACAAATCCAACAGCCTGGCTTCAATTCCCACTGCCAAATGGACTCAGCACGAAAGCTTCCCTTTTTCAAGCTCGTCCCCTCAGGTTCTACTACCACCCATCAATCGCTTCCTCATCAGAGAGCAGTGCTCCCGGAGGACGGTGGGGTGACTTTACTGTACGCTGCATCAGATCTCTCAGCCATGCATTTAACATCGAAACGTAGAAATTAAGTGCAGGAGTAGGCCATTCAGCCCTTCAAGTCAGGCAGAATCCGAGGAGCAGGAAAATCAGGATGCTGCCTGTCTTGCTTTGCGTTTCCAGCGCCACACTGATCGAGACTCTGATTTCCAGCAACTGCAGTCCTCACTTGTTCCATTCAGCCCTTCAAGACATCACCACCGTTCAATGTGATCATGACTGAACATGTAATTTCAGTCACCACTCCAGCTTCCACTCCGTACCCCTGGATCCCTTTAGCTGCAAGGTCTACGTCCGGCTCCCTCTTGGAGTGTATCTCACAAACCGGCATGGCCGCATCTTCCTGTGGGAGACAAGTCCACAGGTTCACCACTCTCTGAGAGAAAAATTCTTCCTGAATCGCTTGCCCTTCGTTCGGAGACTGTGACCCCTGGTTCTGGACGCCCCCAACATTGGGAACCGGTGAACTTTTGCTGGGATCCCTCAGTACCAAGCCTGGATCTGCATGGGTTTCTCTTCAGAAGGGTCAGTGTGAATGGCCTGCTTCCACACTGTGGTGCTCCTATGATGCCAACAGTGTAGGTTGAGTACCTGCACGTGCTTTCTCCAGCTTGCCTCTGTGTTGACCTTCATGTTAACCCAGCCACTGGGCTTTGTCCTTCTATCGAGAAGAGCAGACGATGCCACTCAGATGACTTTGACTTTCCACTGTGGGTGTAGTACAGTCTGCCAGCAGCAGGGGATGGTGTTGCATCACCTTAATGGCAGGATCGGGTCCAAACTCTGAGGGGTCTGACCCCTTTTTGATTGGAGCGAGGGAGAGGGGGAAAGCTCACTGTCATTTGTCGCTACCGGTTGCTTAAAGGTTTTAATTTGCACGCCGTTTGCGTGCGAGTTATATGCCCACTGACGGGACGAAGTGACAACAAAATCAGAGTGGGAAACAGAAATTGCTGGAGCAAGTCAGCATCTGGAGTGGGGGTGGGGGAAGGGGAAGAAAGCAGACAAGGTTTCTGGTCCGGTGAGCCTTCTTGAGGACGGCAGTTTTCATTTGTCGCCAAAAAAGGAGGAAGTCTCAAATGATCATCTCCTTGGTAGATGAAAGGACAAGTTGGCCAGGGAGAGCAGAATTGAGAGCATCGTAGGTTTTGTTTGTTGACAAGAGCAGACCGCTCGGCCCTGGGAACGCATGGGACTTGAAATCGGCACTCCTGCATTGAGATATGGAGCTGGCCTCTCAAAATGCCGCAGACTCCCCGGCGGGGAATTGAACCCCGGTCTCCCGCGTGACAGGCGGGGATACTAACCACTATACTACCGAGGATTGGACGACAGCGCACTCTGTCGCATCCGTATTAGGTAGAATGTTCTTATGTGAAATTTGGATTTTGTTGTCAATTTGAGTTCTCCTTTAGATCATCTTCTACCTCTGTGGAGATGATTAAGAGAATAGTTATTGTTGTTTTCATGTTTTATTATTCGACTATCTTTCTTTCAAGTAATCCGGCGCTGCTGCTACTGCTGCTGCTGCTGTAAAACAGCCTTTTCGTTGTGCCCTACCGTCTGCGTTAAACTTCGTCTGCTGCTGATCCACGCGCGCTCTCCCATTACCTGCTTCTAACAAACTGATTTGTGTACGACAGCACAAATCCAACAGCCTGGCTTCAATTCCCACTGCCAAATGGACTCAGCACGAAAGCTTCCCTTTTTCAAGCTCGTCCCCTCAGGTTCTACTACCACCCATCAATCGCTTCCTCATCAGAGAGCAGTGCTCCCGGAGGACGGTGGGGTGACTTTACTGTACGCTGCATCAGATCTCTCAGCCATGCATTTAACATCGAAACGTAGAAATTAAGTGCAGGAGTAGGCCATTCAGCCCTTCAAGTCAGGCAGAATCCGAGGAGCAGGAAAATCAGGATGCTGCCTGTCTTGCTTTGCGTTTCCAGCGCCACTCTGATCGAGACTCTGATTTCCAGCAACTGCAGTCCTCACTTGTTCCATTCAGCCCTTCAAGACATCACCACCATTCAATGTGATCATGACTGAACATGTAATTTCAGTAACCACTCCAGCTTCCACTCCGTACCCCTGGATCCCTTTAGCTGCAAGGTCTACGTCCGGCTCCCTCTTGGAGTGTATCTCACAAACCGGCATGGCCGCATCTTCCTGTGGGAGACAAGTCCACAGGTTCACCACTCTCTGAGAGAAAAATTCTTTCTGAATCGCTTGCCCTTCGTTCGGAGACTGTGACCCCTGGTTCTGGACGCCCCCAACATTGGGAACCGGTGAACTTTTGCTGGGATCCCTCAGTACCAAGCCTGGATCTGCATGGGTTTCTCTTCAGAAGGGTCAGTGTGAATGGCCTGCTTCCACACTGTGGTGCTCCTATGATGCCAACAGTGTAGGTTGAGTACCTGCACGTGCTTTCTCAAGCTTGCCTCTGTGTTGACCTTCATGTTAACCCAGCCACTGGGCTTTGTCCTTCTATCGAGAAGAGCAGACGATGCCACTCAGATGACTTTGACTTTCCACTGTGGGTGTAGTACAGTCTGCCAGCAGCAGGGGATGGTGTTGCATCACCTTAATGGCAGGATCGGGTCCAAACTCTGAGGGGTCTGACCCCTTTTTGATTGGAGCGAGGGAGAGGGGGAAAGCTCACTGTCATTTGTCGCTACCGGTTGCTTAAAGGTTTTAATTTGCACGCCGTTTGCGTGCGAGTTATATGCCCACTGACGGGACGAAGTGACAACAAAATCAGAGTGGGAAACAGAAATTGCTGGAGCAAGTCAGCATCTGGAGTGGGGGTGGGGGAAGGGGAAGAAAGCAGACAAGGTTTCTGGTCCGGTGAGCCTTCTTGAGGACGGCAGTTTTCATTTGTCGCCAAAAAAGGAGGAAGTCTCAAATGATCATCTCCTTGGTAGATGAAAGGACAAGTTGGCCAGGGAGAGCAGAATGGAGAGTATCGTAGGTTTTGTTTGTTGACAAGAGCAGACCGCTCGGCCCTGGGAACGCATGGGACTTGAAATCGGCACTCCTGCATTGAGATATGGAGCTGGCCTCTCAAAATGCCGCAGACTCCCCGGCGGGGAATTGAACCCCGGTCTCCCGCGTGACAGGCGGGGATACTAACCACAATACTACCGAGGATTGGACGACAGTGCACTCTGTCGCATCCGTATTAGGTAGAATGTTCTTATATGAAATTTGGATTTTGTTGTCAATTTGAGTTCTCCTTTAGATCATCTTCTACCTCTGTGGAGATGATTAAGAGAATAGTTATTGTTGTTTTCATGTTTTATTATTCGACTATCTTTCTTTCAAGTAATCCGCCGCTGCTGCTGCTGCTGCTGTAAAACAGCCTTTTCGTTGTGCCCTACCGTCTGCGTTAAACTTCGTCTGCTGCTGATCCACGCGCGCTCTCCCATTACCTGCTTCTAACAAACTGATTTGTGTACGACAGCACAAATCCAACAGCCTGGCTTCAATTCCCACTGCCAAATGGACTCAGCACGAAAGCTTCCCTTTTTCAAGCTCGTCCCCTCAGGTTCTACTACCACCCATCAATCGCTTCCTCATCAGAGAGCAGTGCTCCCGGAGGACGGTGGGGTGACTTTACTGTACGCTGCATCAGATCTCTCAGCCATGCATTTAACATCGAAACGTAGAAATTAAGTGCAGGAGTAGGCCATTCAGCCCTTCAAGTCAGGCAGAATCCGAGGAGCAGGAAAATCAGGATGCTGCCTGACTTGCTTCGCGTTTCCAGCGCCACACTGATCGAGACTCTGATTTCCAGCAACTGCAGTCCTCACTTGTTCCATTCAGCCCTTCAAGACACCGCCACCGTTCAATGTGATCACGATTGAACATGTAATTTCAGTAAGCACTCCAGCTTCCTCTCCGTACCCCTGGATCCCTTTAGCTGCAAGGTCTACGTCCGGCTCCCTCTTGAGTGTATCTCACAAACCGGCATAGCCGCATCTTCCTGTGGGAGACAAGTCCACAGGTTCACCACTCTCTGAGAGAAAAATTCTTCCTGAATCGCTTGCCCTTCGTTCGGAGACTGTGACCCCTGGTTCTGGACGTCCCCAACATTGGGAACCGGTGAACTTTTGCTGGGATCCCTCAGTACCAAGCATGGATCTGCATGGGTTTCTCTTCAGAAGGGTCAGTGTGAATGGCCTGCTTCCACACTGTGGTGCTCCTATGATGCCAACAGTGTAGGTTGAGTACCTGCACGTGCTTTCTCAAGCTTGCCTCTGTGTTGACCTTCATGTTAACCCAGCCACTGGGCTTTGTCCTTCTATCGAGAAGAGCAGACGATGCCACTCAGATGACTTTGACTTTCCACTGTGGGTGTAGTACAGTCTGCCAGCAGCAGGGGATGGTGTTGCATCACCTTGATGGCAGGATCGGGTCCAAACTCTGAGGGGTCTGACCCCTTTTTGATTGGAGCGAGGGAGAGGGGAAAGCTCACTGTCATTTGTCGCTACCGGTTGCTTAAAGGTTTTAATTTGCACGCCGTTTGCGTGCGAGTTATATGCCCACTGACGGGACGAAGTGACAACAAAATCAGAGTGGGAAACAGAAATTGCTGGAGCAAGTCAGCATCTGGAGTGGGGGTGGGGGAAGGGGAAGAAAGCAGACAAGGTTTCTGGTCCGGTGAGCCTTCTTGAGGACGGCAGTTTTCATTTGTCGCCAAAAAATGAGGAAGTCTCAAATGATCATCTCCTTGGTAGATGAAAGGACAAGTTGGCCAGGGAGAGCAGAATGGAGAGTATCGTAGGTTTTGTTTGTTGACAAGAGCAGACCGCTCGGCCCTGGGAACGCATGGGAATTGAAATCGGCACTCCTGCATTGAGATATGGAGCTGGCCTCTCAAAATGCCGCAGACTCCCCGGCGGGGAATTGAACCCCGGTCTCCCGCGTGACAGGCGGGGATACTAACCACTATACTACCGAGGATTGGACGACAGCGCGCTCTGTCGCATCCGTATTAGGTAGAATGTTCTTATGTGAAATTTGGATTTTGTTGTCAATTTGAGTTCTCCTTTAGATCATCTTCTACCTCTGTGGAGATGATTAAGAGAATAGTTATTGTTGTTTTCATGTTTTATGATTCGACTATCTTTCTTTCAAGTAATCCGCCGCTGCTGCTGCTGCTGCTGCTGCTGCTGTAAAACAGCCTTTTCGTTGTGCCCTACCGTCTGCGTTAAACTTCGTCTGCTGCTGATCCACGCGCGCTCTCCCATTACCTGCTTCTAACAAACTGATTTGTGTACGACAGCACAAATCCAACAGCCTGGCTTCAATTCCCACTGCCAAATGGACTCAGCACGAAAGCTTCCCTTTTTCAAGCTCGTCCCCTCAGGTTCTACTACCACCCATCAATCGCTTCCTCATCAGAGAGCAGTGCTCCCGGAGGACGGTGGGGTGACTTTACTGTACGCTGCATCAGATCTCTCAGCCATGCATTTAACATCGAAACGTAGAAATTAAGTGCAGGAGTAGGCCATTCAGCCCTTCAAGTCAGGCAGAATCCGAGGAGCAGGAAAATCAGGATGCTGCCTGACTTGCTTCGCGTTTCCAGCGCCACTCTGATCGAGACTCTGATTTCCAGCAACTGCAGTCCTCACTTGTTCCATTCAGCCCTTCAAGACACCGCCACCGTTCAATGTGATCACGATTGAACATGTAATTTCAGTAAGCACTCGAGCTTCCACTCCGTACCCCTGGATCCCTTTAGCTGCAAGGTCTACGTCCGGCTCCCTCTTGAGTGTATCTCACAAACCGGCATAGCCGCATCTTCCTGTGGGAGACAAGTCCACAGGTTCTCCACTCTCTGAGAGAAAAATTCTTCCTGAATCGCTTGCCCTTCGTTCGGAGACTGTGACCCCTGGTTCTGGATGCCCCCAACATTGGGAACCGGTGAACTTTTGCTGGGATCCCTCAGTACCAAGCCTGGATCTGCATGGGTTTCTCTTCAGAAGGGTCAGTGTGAATGGCCTGCTTCCACACTGTGGTGCTCCTATGATGCCAACAGTGTAGGTTGAGTACCTGCACGTGCTTTCTCAAGCTTGCCTCTGTGTTGACCTTCATGTTAACCCAGCCACTGGGCTTTGTCCTTCTATCGAGAAGAGCAGACGATGCCACTCAGATGACTTTGACTTTCCACTGTGGGTGTAGTACAGTCTGCCAGCAGCAGGGGATGGTGTTGCATCACCTTAATGGCAGGATCGGGTCCAAACTCTGAGGGGTCTGACCCCTTTTTGATTGGAGCGAGGGAGAGGGGAAAGCTCACTGTCATTTGTCGCTACCGGTTGCTTAAAGGTTTTAATTTGCACGCCGTTTGCGTGCGAGTTATATGCCCACTGACGGGACGAAGTGACAACAAAATCAGAGTGGGAAATAGAAATTGCTGGAGCAAGTCAGCATCTGGAGTGGGGGTGGGGGAAGGGGAAGAAAGCAGACAAGGTTTCTGGTCCGGTGAGCCTTCTTGAGGACGGCAGTTTTCATTTGTCGCCAAAAAATGAGGAAGTCTCAAATGATCATCTCCTTGGTAGATGAAAGGACAAGTTGGCCAGGGAGAGCAGAATGGAGAGTATCGTAGGTTTTGTTTGTTGACAAGAGCAGACCGCTCCGCCCTGGGAACGCATGGGACTTGAAATCGGCACTCCTGCATTGAGATATGGAGCTGGCCTCTCAAAATGTCGCAGACTCCCCGGCGGGGAATTGAACCCCGGTCTCCCGCGTGACAGGCAGGGATACTAACCACTATACTACCGAGGATTGGACGACAGCGCACTCTGTCGCATCCGTATTAGGTAGAATGTTCTTATGTGAAATTTGGATTTTGTTGTCAATTTGAGTTCTCCTTTAGATCATCTTCTACCTCTGTGGAGATGATTAAGAGAATAGTTATTGTTGTTTTCATGTTTTATGATTCGACTATCTTTCTTTCAAGTAATCCGCCGCTGCTGCTGCTGCTGCTGTAAAACAGCCTTTTCGTTGTGCCCTACCGTCTGCGTTAAACTTCGTCTGCTGCTGATCCACGCGCGCTCTCCCATTACCTGCTTCTAACAAACTGATTTGTGTACGACAGCACAAATCCAACAGCCTGGCTTCAATTCCCACTGCCAAATGGACTCAGCACGAAAGCTTCCCTTTTTCAAGCTCGTCCCCTCAGGTTCTACTACCACCCATCAATCGCTTCCTCATCAGAGAGCAGTGCTCCCGGAGGACGGTGGGGTGACTTTACTGTACGCTGCATCAGATCTCTCAGCCATGCATTTAACATCGAAACGTAGAAATTAAGTGCAGGAGTAGGCCATTCAGCCCTTCAAGTCAGGCAGAATCCGAGGAGCAGGAAAATCAGGATGCTGCCTGACTTGCTTCGCGTTTCCAGCGCCACTCTGATCGAGACTCTGATTTCCAGCAACTGCAGTCCTCACTTGTTCCATTCAGCCCTTCAAGACACCGCCACCGTTCAATGTGATCACGATTGAACATGTAATTTCAGTAAGCACTCCAGCTTCCACTCCGTACCCCTGGATCCCTTTAGCTGCAAGGTCTACGTCCGGCTCCCTCTTGAGTGTATCTCACAAACCGGCATAGCCGCATCTTCCTGTGGGAGACAAGTCCACAGGTTCTCCACTCTCTGAGAGAAAAATTCTTCCTGAATCGCTTGCCCTTCGTTCGGAGACTGTGACCCCTGGTTCTGGATGCCCCCAACATTGGGAACCGGTGAACTTTTGCTGGGATCCCTCAGTACCAAGCCTGGATCTGCATGGGTTTCTCTTCAGAAGGGTCAGCGTGAATGGCCTGCTTCCACACTGTGGTGCTCCTATGATGCCAACAGTGTAGGTTGAGTACCTGCACGTGCTTTCTCAAGCTTGCCTCTGTGTTGACCTTCATGTTAACCCTGCCACTGGGCTTTGTCCTTCTATCGAGAAGAGCAGACGATGCCACTCAGATGACTTTGACTTTCCACTGTGGGTGTAGTACAGTCTGCCAGCAGCAGGGGATGGTGTTGCATCACCTTGATGGCAGGATCGGGTCCAAACTCTGAGGGGTCTGACCCCTTTTTGATTGGAGCGAGGGAGAGGGGAAAGCTCACTGTCATTTGTCGCTACCGGTTGCTTAAAGGTTTTAATTTGCACGCCGTTTGCGTGCGAGTTATATGCCCACTGACGGGACGAAGTGACAACAAAATCAGAGTGGGAAACAGAAATTGCTGGAGCAAGTCAGCATCTGGAGTGGGGGTGGGGGAAGGGGAAGAAAGCAGACAAGGTTTCTGGTCCGGTGAGCCTTCTTGAGGACGGCAGTTTTCATTTGTCGCCAAAAAATGAGGAAGTCTCAAATGATCATCTCCTTGGTAGATGAAAGGACAAGTTGGCCAGGGAGAGCAGAATGGAGAGTATCGTAGGTTTTGTTTGTTGACAAGAGCAGACCGCTCGGCCCTGGGAACGCATGGGAATTGAAATCGGCACTCCTGCATTGAGATATGGAGCTGGCCTCTCAAAATGCCGCAGACTCCCCGGCGGGGAATTGAACCCCGGTCTCCCGCGTGACAGGCGGGGATACTAACCACTATACTACCGAGGATTGGACGACAGCGCGCTCTGTCGCATCCGTATTAGGTAGAATGTTCTTATGTGAAATTTGGATTTTGTTGTCAATTTGAGTTCTCCTTTAGATCATCTTCTACCTCTGTGGAGATGATTAAGAGAATAGTTATTGTTGTTTTCATGTTTTATGATTCGACTATCTTTCTTTCAAGTAATCCGCCGCTGCTGCTGCTGCTGCTGCTGCTGCTGTAAAACAGCCTTTTCGTTGTGCCCTACCGTCTGCGTTAAACTTCGTCTGCTGCTGATCCACGCGCGCTCTCCCATTACCTGCTTCTAACAAACTGATTTGTGTACGACAGCACAAATCCAACAGCCTGGCTTCAATTCCCACTGCCAAATGGACTCAGCACGAAAGCTTCCCTTTTTCAAGCTCGTCCCCTCAGGTTCTACTACCACCCATCAATCGCTTCCTCATCAGAGAGCAGTGCTCCCGGAGGACGGTGGGGTGACTTTACTGTACGCTGCATCAGATCTCTCAGCCATGCATTTAACATCGAAACGTAGAAATTAAGTGCAGGAGTAGGCCATTCAGCCCTTCAAGTCAGGCAGAATCCGAGGAGCAGGAAAATCAGGATGCTGCCTGACTTGCTTCGCGTTTCCAGCGCCACTCTGATCGAGACTCTGATTTCCAGCAACTGCAGTCCTCACTTGTTCCATTCAGCCCTTCAAGACACCGCCACCGTTCAATGTGATCACGATTGAACATGTAATTTCAGTAAGCACTCCAGCTTCCTCTCCGTACCCCTGGATCCCTTTAGCTGCAAGGTCTACGTCCGGCTCCCTCTTGAGTGTATCTCACAAACCGGCATAGCCGCATCTTCCTGTGGGAGACAAGTCCACAGGTTCACCACTCTCTGAGAGAAAAATTCTTCCTGAATCGCTTGCCCTTCGTTCGGAGACTGTCACCCCTGGTTCTGGACGCCCCCAACATTGGGAACCGGTGAACTTTTGCTGGGATCCCTCAGTACCAAGCATGGATCTGCATGGGTTTCTCTTCAGAAGGGTCAGTGTGAATGGCCTGCTTCCACACTGTGGTGCTCCTATGATGCCAACAGTGTAGGTTGAGTACCTGCACGTGCTTTCTCAAGCTTGCCTCTGTGTTGACCTTCATGTTAACCCAGCCACTGGGCTTTGTCCTTCTATCGAGAAGAGCAGACGATGCCACTCAGATGACTTTGACTTTCCACTGTGGGTGTAGTACAGTCTGCCAGCAGCAGGGGATGGTGTTGCATCACCTTAATGGCAGGATCGGGTCCAAACTCTGAGGGGTCTGACCCCTTTTTGATTGGAGCGAGGGAGAGGGGAAAGCTCACTGTCATTTGTCGCTACCGGTTGCTTAAAGGTTTTATTTTGCACGCCATTTGCGTGCGAGTTATATGCCCACTGACGGGACGAAGTGACAACAAAATCAGAGTGGGAAACAGAAATTGCTGGAGCAAGTCAGCATCTGGAGTGGGGGTGGGGGAAGGGGAAGAAAGCAGACAAGGTTTCTGGTCCGGTGAGCCTTCTTGAGGACGGCAGTTTTCATTTGTCGCCAAAAAATGAGGAAGTCTCAAATGATCATCTCATTGGTAGATGAAAGGACAAGTTGGCCAGGGAGAGCAGAATGGAGAGTATCGTAGGTTTTGTTTGTTGACAAGAGCAGACCGCTCGGCCCTGGGAACGCATGGGACTTGAAATCGGCACTCCTGCATTGAGATATGGAGCTGGCCTCTCAAAATGTCGCAGACTCCCCGGCGGGGAATTGAACCCCGGTCTCCCGCGTGACAGGCGGGGATACTAACCACTATACTACCGAGGATTGGACGACAGCGCGCTCTGTCGCATCCGTATTAGGTAGAATGTTCTTATGTGAAATTTGGATTTTGTTGTCAATTTGAGTTCTCCTTTAGATCATCTTCTACCTCTGTGGAGATGATTAAGAGAATAGTTATTGTTGTTTTCATGTTTTATTATTCGACTATCTTTCTTTCAAGTAATCCGCCGCCGCTGCTGCTGCTGCTGCTGTAAAACAGCCTTTTCGTTGTGCCCTACCGTCTGCGTTAAACTTCGTCTGCTGCTGATCCACGCGCGCTCTCCCATTACCTGCTTCTAACAAACTGATTTGTGTACGACAGCACAAATCCAACAGCCTGGCTTCAATTCCCACTGCCAAATGGACTCAGCACGAAAGCTTCCCTTTTTCAAGCTCGTCCCCTCAGGTTCTACTACCACCCATCAATCGCTTCCTCATCAGAGAGCAGTGCTCCCGGAGGACGGTGGGGTGACTTTACTGTACGCTGCATCAGATCTCTCAGCCATGCATTTAACATCGAAACGTAGAAATTAAGTGCAGGAGTAGGCCATTCAGCCCTTCAAGTCAGGCAGAATCCGAGGAGCAGGAAAATCAGGATGCTGCCTGACTTGCTTCGCGTTTCCAGCGCCACTCTGATCGAGACTCTGATTTCCAGCAACTGCAGTCCTCACTTGTTCCATTCAGCCCTTCAAGACACCGCCACCGTTCAATGTGATCACGATTGAACATGTAATTTCAGTAAGCACTCCAGCTTCCACTCCGTACCCCTGGATCCCTTTAGCTGCAAGGTCTACGTCCGGCTCCCTCTTGAGTGTATCTCACAAACCGGCATAGCCGCATCTTCCTGTGGGAGACAAGTCCACAGGTTCTCCACTCTCTGAGAGAAAAATTCTTCCTGAATCGCTTGCCCTTCGTTCGGAGACTGTGACCCCTGGTTCTGGATGCCCCCAACATTGGGAACCGGTGAACTTTTGCTGGGATCCCTCAGTACCAAGCCTGGATCTGCATGGGTTTCTCTTCAGAAGGGTCAGTGTGAATGGCCTGCTTCCACACTGTGGTGCTCCTATGATGCCAACAGTGTAGGTTGAGTACCTGCACGTGCTTTCTCAAGCTTGCCTCTGTGTTGACCTTCATGTTAACCCAGCCACTGGGCTTTGTCCTTCTATCGAGAAGAGCAGACGATGCCACTCAGATGACTTTGACTTTCCACTGTGGGTGTAGTACAGTCTGCCAGCAGCAGGGGATGGTGTTGCATCACCTTAATGGCAGGATCGGGTCCAAACTCTGAGGGGTCTGACCCCTTTTTGATTGGAGCGAGGGAGAGGGGAAAGCTCACTGTCATTTGTCGCTACCGGTTGCTTAAAGGTTTTAATTTGCACGCCGTTTGCGTGCGAGTTATATGCCCACTGACGGGACGAAGTGACAACAAAATCAGAGTGGGAAACAGAAATTGCTGGAGCAAGTCAGCATCTGGAGTGGGGGTGGGGGAAGGGGAAGAAAGCAGACAAGGTTTCTGGTCCGGTGAGCCTTCTTGAGGACGGCAGTTTTCATTTGTCGCCAAAGAATGAGGAAGTCTCAAATGATCATCTCCTTGGTAGATGAAAGGACAAGTTGGCCAGGGAGAGCAGAATGGAGAGTATCGTAGGTTTTGTTTGTTGACAAGAGCAGACCGCTCCGCCCTGGGAACGCATGGGACTTGAAATCGGCACTCCTGCATTGAGATATGGAGCTGGCCTCTCAAAATGCCGCAGACTCCCCGGCGGGGAACTGAACCCCGGTCTCCCGCGTGACAGGCGGGGATACTAACCACTATACTACCGAGGATTGGACGACAGCGCGCTCTGTCGCATCCGTATTAGGTAGAATGTTCTTATGTGAAATTTGGATTTTGTTGTCAATTTGAGTTCTCCTTTAGATCATCTTCTACCTCTGTGGAGATGATTAAGAGAATAGTTATTGTTGTTTTCATGTTTTATGATTCGACTATCTTTCTTTCAAGTAATCCGCCGCTGCTGCTGCTGCTGCTGTAAAACAGCCTTTTCGTTGTGCCCTACCGTCTGCGTTAAACTTCGTCTGCTGCTGATCCACGCGCGCTCTCCCATTACCTGCTTCTAACAAACTGATTTGTGTACGACAGCACAAATCCAACAGCCTGGCTTCAATTCCCACTGCCAAATGGACTCAGCACGAAAGCTTCCCTTTTTCAAGCTCGTCCCCTCAGGTTCTACTACCACCCATCAATCGCTTCCTCATCAGAGAGCAGTGCTCCCGGAGGACGGTGGGGTGACTTTACTGTACGCTGCATCAGATCTCTCAGCCATGCATTTAACATCGAAACGTAGAAATTAAGTGCAGGAGTAGGCCATTCAGCCCTTCAAGTCAGGCAGAATCCGAGGAGCAGGAAAATCAGGATGCTGCCTGACTTGCTTCGCGTTTCCAGCGCCACACTGATCGAGACTCTGATTTCCAGCAACTGCAGTCCTCACTTGTTCCATTCAGCCCTTCAAGACACCGCCACCGTTCAATGTGATCACGATTGAACATGTAATTTCAGTAAGCACTCCAGCTTCCTCTCCGTACCCCTGGATCCCTTTAGCTGCAAGGTCTACGTCCGGCTCCCTCTTGAGTGTATCTCACAAACCGGCATAGCCGCATCTTCCTGTGGGAGACAAGTCCACAGGTTCACCACTCTCTGAGAGAAAAATTCTTCCTGAATCGCTTGCCCTTCGTTCGGAGACTGTGACCCCTGGTTCTGGACGTCCCCAACATTGGGAACCGGTGAACTTTTGCTGGGATCCCTCAGTACCAAGCATGGATCTGCATGGGTTTCTCTTCAGAAGGGTCAGTGTGAATGGCCTGCTTCCACACTGTGGTGCTCCTATGATGCCAACAGTGTAGGTTGAGTACCTGCACGTGCTTTCTCAAGCTTGCCTCTGTGTTGACCTTCATGTTAACCCAGCCACTGGGCTTTGTCCTTCTATCGAGAAGAGCAGACGATGCCACTCAGATGACTTTGACTTTCCACTGTGGGTGTAGTACAGTCTGCCAGCAGCAGGGGATGGTGTTGCATCACCTTAATGGCAGGATCGGGTCCAAACTCTGAGGGGTCTGACCCCTTTTTGATTGGAGCGAGGGAGAGGGGAAAGCTCACTGTCATTTGTCGCTACCGGTTGCTTAAAGGTTTTAATTTGCACGCCGTTTGCGTGCGAGTTATATGCCCACTGACGGGACGAAGTGACAACAAAATCAGAGTGGGAAACAGAAATTGCTGGAGCAAGTCAGCATCTGGAGTGGGGGTGGGGGAAGGGGAAGAAAGCAGACAAGGTTTCTGGTCCGGTGAGCCTTCTTGAGGACGGCAGTTTTCATTTGTCGCCAAAAAAGGAGGAAGTCTCAAATGATCATCTCCTTGGTAGATGAAAGGACAAGTTGGCCAGGGAGAGCAGAATGGAGAGTATCGTAGGTTTTGTTTGTTGACAAGAGCAGACCGCTCCGCCCTGGGAACGCATGGGACTTGAAATCGGCACTCCTGCATTGAGATATGGAGCTGGCCTCTCAAAATGCCGCAGACTCCCCGGCGGGGAATTGAACCCCGGTCTCCCGCGTGACAGGCGGGGATACTAACCACTATACTACCGAGGATTGGACGACAGCGCACTCTGTCGCATCCGTATTAGGTAGAATGTTCTTATGTGAAATTTGGATTTTGTTGTCAATTTGAGTTCTCCTTTAGATCATCTTCTACCTCTGTGGAGATGATTAAGAGAATAGTTATTGTTGTTTTCATGTTTTATTATTCGACTATCTTTCTTTCAAGTAATCCGCCGCTGCTGCTGCTGCTGCTGCTGTAAAACAGCCTTTTCGTTGTGCCCTACCGTCTGCGTTAAACTTCGTCTGCTGCTGATCCACGCGCGCTCTCCCATTACCTGCTTCTAACAAACTGATTTGTGTACGACAGCACAAATCCAACAGCCTGGCTTCAATTCCCACTGCCAAATGGACTCAGCACGAAAGCTTCCCTTTTTCAAGCTCGTCCCCTCAGGTTCTACTACCACCCATCAATCGCTTCCTCATCAGAGAGCAGTGCTCCCGGAGGACGGTGGGGTGACTTTACTGTACGCTGCATCAGATCTCTCAGCCATGCATTTAACATCGAAACGTAGAAATTAAGTGCAGGAGTAGGCCATTCAGACCTTCAAGTCAGGCAGAATCCGAGGAGCAGGAAAATCAGGATGCTGCCTGACTTGCTTCGCGTTTCCAGCGCCACACTGATCGAGACTCTGATTTCCAGCAACTGCAGTCCTCACTTGTTCCATTCAGCCCTTCAAGACACCGCCACCGTTCAATGTGATCACGATTGAACATGTAATTTCAGTAAGCACTCCAGCTTCCTCTCCGTACCCCTGGATCCCTTTAGCTGCAAGGTCTACGTCCGGCTCCCTCTTGAGTGTATCTCACAAACCGGCATAGCCGCATCTTCCTGTGGGAGACAAGTCCACAGGTTCACCACTCTCTGAGAGAAAAATTCTTCCTGAATCGCTTGCCCTTCGTTCGGAGACTGTCACCCCTGGTTCTGGACGTCCCCAACATTGGGAACCGGTGAACTTTTGCTGGGATCCCTCAGTACCAAGCATGGATCTGCATGGGTTTCTCTTCAGAAGGGTCAGTGTGAATGGCCTGCTTCCACACTGTGGTGCTCCTATGATGCCAACAGTGTAGGTTGAGTACCTGCACGTGCTTTCTCAAGCTTGCCTCTGTGTTGACCTTCATGTTAACCCAGCCACTGGGCTTTGTCCTTCTATCGAGAAGAGCAGACGATGCCACTCAGATGACTTTGACTTTCCACTGTGGGTGTAGTACAGTCTGCCAGCAGCAGGGGATGGTGTTGCATCACCTTAATGGCAGGATCGGGTCCAAACTCTGAGGGGTCTGACCCCTTTTTGATTGGAGCGAGGGAGAGGGGAAAGCTCACTGTCATTTGTCGCTACCGGTTGCTTAAAGGTTTTAATTTGCACGCCGTTTGCGTGCGAGTTATATGCCCACTGACGGGACGAAGTGACAACAAAATCAGAGTGGGAAACAGAAATTGCTGGAGCAAGTCAGCATCTGGAGTGGGGGTGGGGGAAGGGGAAGAAAGCAGACAAGGTTTCTGGTCCGGTGAGCCTTCTTGAGGACGGCAGTTTTCATTTGTCGCCAAAAAATGAGGAAGTCTCAAATGATCATCTCCTTGGTAGATGAAAGGACAAGTTGGCCAGGGAGAGCAGAATGGAGAGTATCGTAGGTTTTGTTTGTTGACAAGAGCAGACCGCTCCGCCCTGGGAACGCATGGGACTTGAAATCGGCACTCCTGCATTGAGATATGGAGCTGGCCTCTCAAAATGCCGCAGACTCCCCGGCGGGGAATTGAACCCCGGTCTCCCGCGTGACAGGCGGGGATACTAACCACTATACTACCGAGGATTGGACGACAGCGCACTCTGTCGCATCCGTATTAGGTAGAATGTTCTTATGTGAAATTTGGATTTTGTTGTCAATTTGAGTTCTCCTTTAGATCATCTTCTACCTCTGTGGAGATGATTAAGAGAATAGTTATTGTTGTTTTCATGTTTTATTATTCGACTATCTTTCTTTCAAGTAATCCGCCGCTGCTGCTGCTGCTGTAAAACAGCCTTTTCGTTGTGCCCTACCGTCTGCGTTAAACTTCGTCTGCTGCTGATCCACGCGCGCTCTCCCATTACCTGCTTCTAACAAACTGATTTGTGTACGACAGCACAAATCCAACAGCCTGGCTTCAATTCCCACTGCCAAATGGACTCAGCACGAAAGCTTCCCTTTTTCAAGCTCGTCCCCTCAGGTTCTACTACCACCCATCAATCGCTTCCTCATCAGAGAGCAGTGCTCCCGGAGGACGGTGGGGTGACTTTACTGTACGCTGCATCAGATCTCTCAGCCATGCATTTAACATCGAAACGTAGAAATTAAGTGCAGGAGTAGGCCATTCAGCCCTTCAAGTCAGGCAGAATCCGAGGAGCAGGAAAATCAGGATGCTGCCTGACTTGCTTCGCGTTTCCAGCGCCACACTGATCGAGACTCTGATTTCCAGCAACTGCAGTCCTCACTTGTTCCATTCAGCCCTTCAAGACACCGCCACCGTTCAATGTGATCACGATTGAACATGTAATTTCAGTAAGCACTCCAGCTTCCTCTCCGTACCCCTGGATCCCTTTAGCTGCAAGGTCTACGTCCGGCTCCCTCTTGAGTGTATCTCACAAACCGGCATAGCCGCATCTTCCTGTGGGAGACAAGTCCACAGGTTCACCACTCTCTGAGAGAAAAATTCTTCCTGAATCGCTTGCCCTTCGTTCGGAGACTGTGACCCCTGGTTCTGGACGTCCCCAACATTGGGAACCGGTGAACTTTTGCTGGGATCCCTCAGTACCAAGCATGGATCTGCATGGGTTTCTCTTCAGAAGGGTCAGTGTGAATGGCCTGCTTCCACACTGTGGTGCTCCTATGATGCCAACAGTGTAGGTTGAGTACCTGCACGTGCTTTCTCAAGCTTGCCTCTGTGTTGACCTTCATGTTAACCCAGCCACTGGGCTTTGTCCTTCTATCGAGAAGAGCAGACGATGCCACTCAGATGACTTTGACTTTCCACTGTGGGTGTAGTACAGTCTGCCAGCAGCAGGGGATGGTGTTGCATCACCTTGATGGCAGGATCGGGTCCAAACTCTGAGGGGTCTGACCCCTTTTTGATTGGAGCGAGGGAGAGGGGAAAGCTCACTGTCATTTGTCGCTACCGGTTGCTTAAAGGTTTTAATTTGCACGCCGTTTGCGTGCGAGCTATATGCCCACTGACGGGACGAAGTGACAACAAAATCAGAGTGGGAAACAGAAATTGCTGGAGCAAGTCAGCATCTGGAGTGGGGGTGGGGGAAGGGGAAGAAAGCAGACAAGGTTTCTGGTCCGGTGAGCCTTCTTGAGGACGGCAGTTTTCATTTGTCGCCAAAAAAGGAGGAAGTCTCAAATGATCATCTCCTTGGTAGATGAAAGGACAAGTTGGCCAGGGAGAGCAGAATGGAGAGTATCGTAGGTTTTGTTTGTTGACAAGAGCAGACCGCTCGGCCCTGGGAACGCATGGGAATTGAAATCGGCACTCCTGCATTGAGATATGGAGCTGGCCTCTCAAAATGCCGCAGACTCCCCGGCGGGGAATTGAACCCCGGTCTCCCGCGTGACAGGCGGGGATACTAACCACTATACTACCGAGGATTGGACGACAGCGCACTCTGTCGCATCCGTATTAGGTAGAATGTTCTTATGTGAAATTTGGATTTTGTTGTCAATTTGAGTTCTCCTTTAGATCATCTTCTACCTCTGTGGAGATGATTAAGAGAATAGTTATTGTTGTTTTCATGTTTTATTATTCGACTATCTTTCTTTCAAGTAATCCGCCGCTGCTGCTGCTGCTGTAAAACAGCCTTTTCGTTGTGCCCTACCGTCTGCGTTAAACTTCGTCTGCTGCTGATCCACGCGCGCTCTCCCATTACCTGCTTCTAACAAACTGATTTGTGTACGACAGCACAAATCCAACAGCCTGGCTTCAATTCCCACTGCCAAATGGACTCAGCACGAAAGCTTCCCTTTTTCAAGCTCGTCCCCTCAGGTTCTACTACCACCCATCAATCGCTTCCTCATCAGAGAGCAGTGCTCCCGGAGGACGGTGGGGTGACTTTACTGTACGCTGCATCAGATCTCTCAGCCATGCATTTAACATCGAAACGTAGAAATTAAGTGCAGGAGTAGGCCATTCAGCCCTTCAAGTCAGGCAGAATCCGAGGAGCAGGAAAATCAGGATGCTGCCTGACTTGCTTCGCGTTTCCAGCGCCACACTGATCGAGACTCTGATTTCCAGCAACTGCAGTCCTCACTTGTTCCATTCAGCCCTTCAAGACACCGCCACCGTTCAATGTGATCACGATTGAACATGTAATTTCAGTAAGCACTCCAGCTTCCTCTCCGTACCCCTGGATCCCTTTAGCTGCAAGGTCTACGTCCGGCTCCCTCTTGAGTGTATCTCACAAACCGGCATAGCCGCATCTTCCTGTGGGAGACAAGTCCACAGGTTCACCACTCTCTGAGAGAAAAATTCTTCCTGAATCGCTTGCCCTTCGTTCGGAGACTGTCACCCCTGGTTCTGGACGTCCCCAACATTGGGAACCGGTGAACTTTTGCTGGGATCCCTCAGTACCAAGCATGGATCTGCATGGGTTTCTCTTCAGAAGGGTCAGTGTGAATGGCCTGCTTCCACACTGTGGTGCTCCTATGATGCCAACAGTGTAGGTTGAGTACCTGCACGTGCTTTCTCAAGCTTGCCTCTGTGTTGACCTTCATGTTAACCCAGCCACTGGGCTTTGTCCTTCTATCGAGAAGAGCAGACGATGCCACTCAGATGACTTTGACTTTCCACTGTGGGTGTAGTACAGTCTGCCAGCAGCAGGGGATGGTGTTGCATCACCTTAATGGCAGGATCGGGTCCAAACTCTGAGGGGTCTGACCCCTTTTTGATTGGAGCGAGGGAGAGGGGAAAGCTCACTGTCATTTGTCGCTACCGGTTGCTTAAAGGTTTTAATTTGCACGCCGTTTGCGTGCGAGTTATATGCCCACTGACGGGACGAAGTGACAACAAAATCAGAGTGGGAAACAGAAATTGCTGGAGCAAGTCAGCATCTGGAGTGGGGGTGGGGGAAGGGGAAGAAAGCAGACAAGGTTTCTGGTCCGGTGAGCCTTCTTGAGGACGGCAGTTTTCATTTGTCGCCAAAAAATGAGGAAGTCTCAAATGATCATCTCCTTGGTAGATGAAAGGACAAGTTGGCCAGGGAGAGCAGAATGGAGAGTATCGTAGGTTTTGTTTGTTGACAAGAGCAGACCGCTCCGCCCTGGGAACGCATGGGACTTGAAATCGGCACTCCTGCATTGAGATATGGAGCTGGCCTCTCAAAATGCCGCAGACTCCCCGGCGGGGAATTGAACCCCGGTCTCCCGCGTGACAGGCGGGGATACTAACCACTATACTACCGAGGATTGGACGACAGCGCACTCTGTCGCATCCGTATTAGGTAGAATGTTCTTATGTGAAATTTGGATTTTGTTGTCAATTTGAGTTCTCCTTTAGATCATCTTCTACCTCTGTGGAGATGATTAAGAGAATAGTTATTGTTGTTTTCATGTTTTATTATTCGACTATCTTTCTTTCAAGTAATCCGCCGCTGCTGCTGCTGCTGCTGTAAAACAGCCTTTTCGTTGTGCCCTACCGTCTGCGTTAAACTTCGTCTGCTGCTGATCCACGCGCGCTCTCCCATTACCTGCTTCTAACAAACTGATTTGTGTACGACAGCACAAATCCAACAGCCTGGCTTCAATTCCCACTGCCAAATGGACTCAGCACGAAAGCTTCCCTTTTTCAAGCTCGTCCCCTCAGGTTCTACTACCACCCATCAATCGCTTCCTCATCAGAGAGCAGTGCTCCCGGAGGACGGTGGGGTGACTTTACTGTACGCTGCATCAGATCTCTCAGCCATGCATTTAACATCGAAACGTAGAAATTAAGTGCAGGAGTAGGCCATTCAGCCCTTCAAGTCAGGCAGAATCCGAGGAGCAGGAAAATCAGGATGCTGCCTGACTTGCTTCGCGTTTCCAGCGCCACACTGATCGAGACTCTGATTTCCAGCAACTGCAGTCCTCACTTGTTCCATTCAGCCCTTCAAGACACCGCCACCGTTCAATGTGATCACGATTGAACATGTAATTTCAGTAAGCACTCCAGCTTCCTCTCCGTACCCCTGGATCCCTTTAGCTGCAAGGTCTACGTCCGGCTCCCTCTTGAGTGTATCTCACAAACCGGCATAGCCGCATCTTCCTGTGGGAGACAAGTCCACAGGTTCACCACTCTCTGAGAGAAAAATTCTTCCTGAATCGCTTGCCCTTCGTTCGGAGACTGTCACCCCTGGTTCTGGACGTCCCCAACATTGGGAACCGGTGAACTTTTGCTGGGATCCCTCAGTACCAAGCATGGATCTGCATGGGTTTCTCTTCAGAAGGGTCAGTGTGAATGGCCTGCTTCCACACTGTGGTGCTCCTATGATGCCAACAGTGTAGGTTGAGTACCTGCACGTGCTTTCTCAAGCTTGCCTCTGTGTTGACCTTCATGTTAACCCAGCCACTGGGCTTTGTCCTTCTATCGAGAAGAGCAGACGATGCCACTCAGATGACTTTGACTTTCCACTGTGGGTGTAGTACAGTCTGCCAGCAGCAGGGGATGGTGTTGCATCACCTTGATGGCAGGATCGGGTCCAAACTCTGAGGGGTCTGACCCCTTTTTGATTGGAGCGAGGGAGAGGGGAAAGCTCACTGTCATTTGTCGCTACCGGTTGCTTAAAGGTTTTAATTTGCACGCCGTTTGCGTGCGAGCTATATGCCCACTGACGGGACGAAGTGACAACAAAATCAGAGTGGGAAACAGAAATTGCTGGAGCAAGTCAGCATCTGGAGTGGGGGTGGGGGAAGGGGAAGAAAGCAGACAAGGTTTCTGGTCCGGTGAGCCTTCTTGAGGACGGCAGTTTTCATTTGTCGCCAAAGAATGAGGAAGTCTCAAATGATCATCTCCTTGGTAGATGAAAGGACAAGTTGGCCAGGGAGAGCAGAATGGAGAGTATCGTAGGTTTTGTTTGTTGACAAGAGCAGACCGCTCCGCCCTGGGAACGCATGGGACTTCAAATCGGCACTCCTGCATTGAGATATGGAGCTGGCCTCTCAAAATGCCGCAGACTCCCCGGCGGGGAATTGAACCCCGGTCTCCCGCGTGACAGGCGGGGATACTAACCACTATACTACCGAGGATTGGACGACCGCGCATTCTGTCGCATCCGTATTAGGTAGAATGTTCTTATGTGAAATTTGGATTTTGTTGTCAATTTGAGTTCTCCTTTAGATCATCTTCTACCTCTGTGGAGATGATTAAGAGAATAGTTATTGTTGTTTTCATGTTTTATTATTCGACTATCTTTCTTTCAAGTAATCCGCCGCTGCTGCTGCTGCTGCTGCTGTAAAACAGCCTTTTCGTTGTGCCCTACCGTCTGCGTTAAACTTCGTCTGCTGCTGATCCACGCGCGCTCTCCCATTACCTGCTTCTAACAAACTGATTTGTGTACGACAGCACAAATCCAACAGCCTGGCTTCAATTCCCACTGCCAAATGGACTCAGCACGAAAGCTTCCCTTTTTCAAGCTCGTCCCCTCAGGTTCTACTACCACCCATCAATCGCTTCCTCATCAGAGAGCAGTGCTCCCGGAGGACGGTGGGGTGACTTTACTGTACGCTGCATCAGATCTCTCAGCCATGCATTTAACATCGAAACGTAGAAATTAAGTGCAGGAGTAGGCCATTCAGCCCTTCAAGTCAGGCAGAATCCGAGGAGCAGGAAAATCAGGATGCTGCCTGACTTGCTTCGCGTTTCCAGCGCCACACTGATCGAGACTCTGATTTCCAGCAACTGCAGTCCTCACTTGTTCCATTCAGCCCTTCAAGACACCGCCACCGTTCAATGTGATCACGATTGAACATGTAATTTCAGTAAGCACTCCAGCTTCCTCTCCGTACCCCTGGATCCCTTTAGCTGCAAGGTCTACGTCCGGCTCCCTCTTGAGTGTATCTCACAAACCGGCATAGCCGCATCTTCCTGTGGGAGACAAGTCCACAGGTTCACCACTCTCTGAGAGAAAAATTCTTCCTGAATCGCTTGCCCTTCGTTCGGAGACTGTGACCCCTGGTTCTGGACGTCCCCAACATTGGGAACCGGTGAACTTTTGCTGGGATCCCTCAGTACCAAGCATGGATCTGCATGGGTTTCTCTTCAGAAGGGTCAGTGTGAATGGCCTGCTTCCACACTGTGGTGCTCCTATGATGCCAACAGTGTAGGTTGAGTACCTGCACGTGCTTTCTCAAGCTTGCCTCTGTGTTGACCTTCATGTTAACCCAGCCACTGGGCTTTGTCCTTCTATCGAGAAGAGCAGACGATGCCACTCAGATGACTTTGACTTTCCACTGTGGGTGTAGTACAGTCTGCCAGCAGCAGGGGATGGTGTTGCATCACCTTGATGGCAGGATCGGGTCCAAACTCTGAGGGGTCTGACCCCTTTTTGATTGGAGCGAGGGAGAGGGGAAAGCTCACTGTCATTTGTCGCTACCGGTTGCTTAAAGGTTTTAATTTGCACGCCGTTTGCGTGCGAGCTATATGCCCACTGACGGGACGAAGTGACAACAAAATCAGAGTGGGAAACAGAAATTGCTGGAGCAAGTCAGCATCTGGAGTGGGGGTGGGGGAAGGGGAAGAAAGCAGACAAGGTTTCTGGTCCGGTGAGCCTTCTTGAGGACGGCAGTTTTCATTTGTCGCCAAAGAATGAGGAAGTCTCAAATGATCATCTCCTTGGTAGATGAAAGGACAAGTTGGCCAGGGAGAGCAGAATGGAGAGTATCGTAGGTTTTGTTTGTTGACAAGAGCAGACCGCTCCGCCCTGGGAACGCATGGGACTTCAAATCGGCACTCCTGCATTGAGATATGGAGCTGGCCTCTCAAAATGCCGCAGACTCCCCGGCGGGGAATTGAACCCCGGTCTCCCGCGTGACAGGCGGGGATACTAACCACTATACTACCGAGGATTGGACGACCGCGCATTCTGTCGCATCCGTATTAGGTAGAATGTTCTTATGTGAAATTTGGATTTTGTTGTCAATTTGAGTTCTCCTTTAGATCATCTTCTACCTCTGTGGAGATGATTAAGAGAATAGTTATTGTTGTTTTCATGTTTTATTATTCGACTATCTTTCTTTCAAGTAATCCGCCGCTGCTGCTGCTGCTGCTGCTGTAAAACAGCCTTTTCGTTGTGCCCTACCGTCTGCGTTAAACTTCGTCTGCTGCTGATCCACGCGCGCTCTCCCATTACCTGCTTCTAACAAACTGATTTGTGTACGACAGCACAAATCCAACAGCCTGGCTTCAATTCCCACTGCCAAATGGACTCAGCACGAAAGCTTCCCTTTTTCAAGCTCGTCCCCTCAGGTTCTACTACCACCCATCAATCGCTTCCTCATCAGAGAGCAGTGCTCCCGGAGGACGGTGGGGTGACTTTACTGTACGCTGCATCAGATCTCTCAGCCATGCATTTAACATCGAAACGTAGAAATTAAGTGCAGGAGTAGGCCATTCAGCCCTTCAAGTCAGGCAGAATCCGAGGAGCAGGAAAATCAGGATGCTGCCTGACTTGCTTCGCGTTTCCAGCGCCACACTGATCGAGACTCTGATTTCCAGCAACTGCAGTCCTCACTTGTTCCATTCAGCCCTTCAAGACACCGCCACCGTTCAATGTGATCACGATTGAACATGTAATTTCAGTAAGCACTCCAGCTTCCTCTCCGTACCCCTGGATCCCTTTAGCTGCAAGGTCTACGTCCGGCTCCCTCTTGAGTGTATCTCACAAACCGGCATAGCCGCATCTTCCTGTGGGAGACAAGTCCACAGGTTCACCACTCTCTGAGAGAAAAATTCTTCCTGAATCGCTTGCCCTTCGTTCGGAGACTGTCACCCCTGGTTCTGGACGTCCCCAACATTGGGAACCGGTGAACTTTTGCTGGGATCCCTCAGTACCAAGCATGGATCTGCATGGGTTTCTCTTCAGAAGGGTCAGTGTGAATGGCCTGCTTCCACACTGTGGTGCTCCTATGATGCCAACAGTGTAGGTTGAGTACCTGCACGTGCTTTCTCAAGCTTGCCTCTGTGTTGACCTTCATGTTAACCCAGCCACTGGGCTTTGTCCTTCTATCGAGAAGAGCAGACGATGCCACTCAGATGACTTTGACTTTCCACTGTGGGTGTAGTACAGTCTGCCAGCAGCAGGGGATGGTGTTGCATCACCTTAATGGCAGGATCGGGTCCAAACTCTGAGGGGTCTGACCCCTTTTTGATTGGAGCGAGGGAGAGGGGAAAGCTCACTGTCATTTGTCGCTACCGGTTGCTTAAAGGTTTTAATTTGCACGCCGTTTGCGTGCGAGTTATATGCCCACTGACGGGACGAAGTGACAACAAAATCAGAGTGGGAAACAGAAATTGCTGGAGCAAGTCAGCATCTGGAGTGGGGGTGGGGGAAGGGGAAGAAAGCAGACAAGGTTTCTGGTCCGGTGAGCCTTCTTGAGGACGGCAGTTTTCATTTGTCGCCAAAAAAGGAGGAAGTCTCAAATGATCATCTCCTTGGTAGATGAAAGGACAAGTTGGCCAGGGAGAGCAGAATGGAGAGTATCGTAGGTTTTGTTTGTTGACAAGAGCAGACCGCTCCGCCCTGGGAACGCATGGGACTTGAAATCGGCACTCCTGCATTGAGATATGGAGCTGGCCTCTCAAAATGCCGCAGACTCCCCGGCGGGGAATTGAACCCCGGTCTCCCGCGTGACAGGCGGGGATACTAACCACTATACTACCGAGGATTGGACGACAGCGCACTCTGTCGCATCCGTATTAGGTAGAATGTTCTTATGTGAAATTTGGATTTTGTTGTCAATTTGAGTTCTCCTTTAGATCATCTTCTACCTCTGTGGAGATGATTAAGAGAATAGTTATTGTTGTTTTCATGTTTTATTATTCGACTATCTTTCTTTCAAGTAATCCGCCGCTGCTGCTGCTGCTGCTGCTGTAAAACAGCCTTTTCGTTGTGCCCTACCGTCTGCGTTAAACTTCGTCTGCTGCTGATCCACGCGCGCTCTCCCATTACCTGCTTCTAACAAACTGATTTGTGTACGACAGCACAAATCCAACAGCCTGGCTTCAATTCCCACTGCCAAATGGACTCAGCACGAAAGCTTCCCTTTTTCAAGCTCGTCCCCTCAGGTTCTACTACCACCCATCAATCGCTTCCTCATCAGAGAGCAGTGCTCCCGGAGGACGGTGGGGTGACTTTACTGTACGCTGCATCAGATCTCTCAGCCATGCATTTAACATCGAAACGTAGAAATTAAGTGCAGGAGTAGGCCATTCAGCCCTTCAAGTCAGGCAGAATCCGAGGAGCAGGAAAATCAGGATGCTGCCTGACTTGCTTCGCGTTTCCAGCGCCACACTGATCGAGACTCTGATTTCCAGCAACTGCAGTCCTCACTTGTTCCATTCAGCCCTTCAAGACACCGCCACCGTTCAATGTGATCACGATTGAACATGTAATTTCAGTAAGCACTCCAGCTTCCTCTCCGTACCCCTGGATCCCTTTAGCTGCAAGGTCTACGTCCGGCTCCCTCTTGAGTGTATCTCACAAACCGGCATAGCCGCATCTTCCTGTGGGAGACAAGTCCACAGGTTCACCACTCTCTGAGAGAAAAATTCTTCCTGAATCGCTTGCCCTTCGTTCGGAGACTGTCACCCCTGGTTCTGGACGTCCCCAACATTGGGAACCGGTGAACTTTTGCTGGGATCCCTCAGTACCAAGCATGGATCTGCATGGGTTTCTCTTCAGAAGGGTCAGTGTGAATGGCCTGCTTCCACACTGTGGTGCTCCTATGATGCCAACAGTGTAGGTTGAGTACCTGCACGTGCTTTCTCAAGCTTGCCTCTGTGTTGACCTTCATGTTAACCCAGCCACTGGGCTTTGTCCTTCTATCGAGAAGAGCAGACGATGCCACTCAGATGACTTTGACTTTCCACTGTGGGTGTAGTACAGTCTGCCAGCAGCAGGGGATGGTGTTGCATCACCTTAATGGCAGGATCGGGTCCAAACTCTGAGGGGTCTGACCCCTTTTTGATTGGAGCGAGGGAGAGGGGAAAGCTCACTGTCATTTGTCGCTACCGGTTGCTTAAAGGTTTTAATTTGCACGCCGTTTGCGTGCGAGTTATATGCCCACTGACGGGACGAAGTGACAACAAAATCAGAGTGGGAAACAGAAATTGCTGGAGCAAGTCAGCATCTGGAGTGGGGGTGGGGGAAGGGGAAGAAAGCAGACAAGGTTTCTGGTCCGGTGAGCCTTCTTGAGGACGGCAGTTTTCATTTGTCGCCAAAAAAGGAGGAAGTCTCAAATGATCATCTCCTTGGTAGATGAAAGGACAAGTTGGCCAGGGAGAGCAGAATGGAGAGTATCGTAGGTTTTGTTTGTTGACAAGAGCAGACCGCTCGGCCCTGGGAACGCATGGGAATTGAAATCGGCACTCCTGCATTGAGATATGGAGCTGGCCTCTCAAAATGCCGCAGACTCCCCGGCGGGGAATTGAACCCCGGTCTCCCGCGTGACAGGCGGGGATACTAACCACTATACTACCGAGGATTGGACGACAGCGCACTCTGTCGCATCCGTATTAGGTAGAATGTTCTTATGTGAAATTTGGATTTTGTTGTCAATTTGAGTTCTCCTTTAGATCATCTTCTACCTCTGTGGAGATGATTAAGAGAATAGTTATTGTTGTTTTCATGTTTTATTATTCGACTATCTTTCTTTCAAGTAATCCGCCGCTGCTGCTGCTGCTGCTGCTGTAAAACAGCCTTTTCGTTGTGCCCTACCGTCTGCGTTAAACTTCGTCTGCTGCTGATCCACGCGCGCTCTCCCATTACCTGCTTCTAACAAACTGATTTGTGTACGACAGCACAAATCCAACAGCCTGGCTTCAATTCCCACTGCCAAATGGACTCAGCACGAAAGCTTCCCTTTTTCAAGCTCGTCCCCTCAGGTTCTACTACCACCCATCAATCGCTTCCTCATCAGAGAGCAGTGCTCCCGGAGGACGGTGGGGTGACTTTACTGTACGCTGCATCAGATCTCTCAGCCATGCATTTAACATCGAAACGTAGAAATTAAGTGCAGGAGTAGGCCATTCAGACCTTCAAGTCAGGCAGAATCCGAGGAGCAGGAAAATCAGGATGCTGCCTGACTTGCTTCGCGTTTCCAGCGCCACACTGATCGAGACTCTGATTTCCAGCAACTGCAGTCCTCACTTGTTCCATTCAGCCCTTCAAGACACCGCCACCGTTCAATGTGATCACGATTGAACATGTAATTTCAGTAAGCACTCCAGCTTCCTCTCCGTACCCCTGGATCCCTTTAGCTGCAAGGTCTACGTCCGGCTCCCTCTTGAGTGTATCTCACAAACCGGCATAGCCGCATCTTCCTGTGGGAGACAAGTCCACAGGTTCACCACTCTCTGAGAGAAAAATTCTTCCTGAATCGCTTGCCCTTCGTTCGGAGACTGTCACCCCTGGTTCTGGACGTCCCCAACATTGGGAACCGGTGAACTTTTGCTGGGATCCCTCAGTACCAAGCATGGATCTGCATGGGTTTCTCTTCAGAAGGGTCAGTGTGAATGGCCTGCTTCCACACTGTGGTGCTCCTATGATGCCAACAGTGTAGGTTGAGTACCTGCACGTGCTTTCTCAAGCTTGCCTCTGTGTTGACCTTCATGTTAACCCAGCCACTGGGCTTTGTCCTTCTATCGAGAAGAGCAGACGATGCCACTCAGATGACTTTGACTTTCCACTGTGGGTGTAGTACAGTCTGCCAGCAGCAGGGGATGGTGTTGCATCACCTTAATGGCAGGATCGGGTCCAAACTCTGAGGGGTCTGACCCCTTTTTGATTGGAGCGAGGGAGAGGGGAAAGCTCACTGTCATTTGTCGCTACCGGTTGCTTAAAGGTTTTAATTTGCACGCCGTTTGCGTGCGAGTTATATGCCCACTGACGGGACGAAGTGACAACAAAATCAGAGTGGGAAACAGAAATTGCTGGAGCAAGTCAGCATCTGGAGTGGGGGTGGGGGAAGGGGAAGAAAGCAGACAAGGTTTCTGGTCCGGTGAGCCTTCTTGAGGACGGCAGTTTTCATTTGTCGCCAAAAAATGAGGAAGTCTCAAATGATCATCTCCTTGGTAGATGAAAGGACAAGTTGGCCAGGGAGAGCAGAATGGAGAGTATCGTAGGTTTTGTTTGTTGACAAGAGCAGACCGCTCCGCCCTGGGAACGCATGGGACTTGAAATCGGCACTCCTGCATTGAGATATGGAGCTGGCCTCTCAAAATGCCGCAGACTCCCCGGCGGGGAATTGAACCCCGGTCTCCCGCGTGACAGGCGGGGATACTAACCACTATACTACCGAGGATTGGACGACAGCGCACTCTGTCGCATCCGTATTAGGTAGAATGTTCTTATGTGAAATTTGGATTTTGTTGTCAATTTGAGTTCTCCTTTAGATCATCTTCTACCTCTGTGGAGATGATTAAGAGAATAGTTATTGTTGTTTTCATGTTTTATTATTCGACTATCTTTCTTTCAAGTAATCCGCCGCTGCTGCTGCTGCTGTAAAACAGCCTTTTCGTTGTGCCCTACCGTCTGCGTTAAACTTCGTCTGCTGCTGATCCACGCGCGCTCTCCCATTACCTGCTTCTAACAAACTGATTTGTGTACGACAGCACAAATCCAACAGCCTGGCTTCAATTCCCACTGCCAAATGGACTCAGCACGAAAGCTTCCCTTTTTCAAGCTCGTCCCCTCAGGTTCTACTACCACCCATCAATCGCTTCCTCATCAGAGAGCAGTGCTCCCGGAGGACGGTGGGGTGACTTTACTGTACGCTGCATCAGATCTCTCAGCCATGCATTTAACATCGAAACGTAGAAATTAAGTGCAGGAGTAGGCCATTCAGCCCTTCAAGTCAGGCAGAATCCGAGGAGCAGGAAAATCAGGATGCTGCCTGACTTGCTTCGCGTTTCCAGCGCCACACTGATCGAGACTCTGATTTCCAGCAACTGCAGTCCTCACTTGTTCCATTCAGCCCTTCAAGACACCGCCACCGTTCAATGTGATCACGATTGAACATGTAATTTCAGTAAGCACTCCAGCTTCCTCTCCGTACCCCTGGATCCCTTTAGCTGCAAGGTCTACGTCCGGCTCCCTCTTGAGTGTATCTCACAAACCGGCATAGCCGCATCTTCCTGTGGGAGACAAGTCCACAGGTTCACCACTCTCTGAGAGAAAAATTCTTCCTGAATCGCTTGCCCTTCGTTCGGAGACTGTGACCCCTGGTTCTGGACGTCCCCAACATTGGGAACCGGTGAACTTTTGCTGGGATCCCTCAGTACCAAGCATGGATCTGCATGGGTTTCTCTTCAGAAGGGTCAGTGTGAATGGCCTGCTTCCACACTGTGGTGCTCCTATGATGCCAACAGTGTAGGTTGAGTACCTGCACGTGCTTTCTCAAGCTTGCCTCTGTGTTGACCTTCATGTTAACCCAGCCACTGGGCTTTGTCCTTCTATCGAGAAGAGCAGACGATGCCACTCAGATGACTTTGACTTTCCACTGTGGGTGTAGTACAGTCTGCCAGCAGCAGGGGATGGTGTTGCATCACCTTGATGGCAGGATCGGGTCCAAACTCTGAGGGGTCTGACCCCTTTTTGATTGGAGCGAGGGAGAGGGGAAAGCTCACTGTCATTTGTCGCTACCGGTTGCTTAAAGGTTTTAATTTGCACGCCGTTTGCGTGCGAGTTATATGCCCACTGACGGGACGAAGTGACAACAAAATCAGAGTGGGAAACAGAAATTGCTGGAGCAAGTCAGCATCTGGAGTGGGGGTGGGGGAAGGGGAAGAAAGCAGACAAGGTTTCTGGTCCGGTGAGCCTTCTTGAGATCGGCAGTTTTCATTTGTCGCCAAAAAAGGAGGAAGTCTCAAATGATCATCTCCTTGGTAGATGAAAGGACAAGTTGGCCAGGGAGAGCAGAATGGAGAGTATCGTAGGTTTTGTTTGTTGACAAGAGCAGACCGCTCGGCCCTGGGAACGCATGGGACTTGAAATCGGCACTCCTGCATTGAGATATGGAGCTGGCCTCTCAAAATGCCGCAGACTCCCCGGCGGGGAATTGAACCCCGGTCTCCCGCGTGACAGGCGGGGATACTAACCACTATACTACCGAGGATTGGACGACAGCGCACTCTGTCGCATCCGTATTAGGTAGAATGTTCTTATGTGAAATTTGGATTTTGTTGTCAATTTGAGTTCTCCTTTAGATCATCTTCTACCTCTGTGGAGATGATTAAGAGAATAGTTATTGTTGTTTTCATGTTTTATTATTCGACTATCTTTCTTTCAAGTAATCCGCCGCTGCTGCTGCTGCTGCTGCTGTAAAACAGCCTTTTCGTTGTGCCCTACCGTCTGCGTTAAACTTCGTCTGCTGCTGATCCACGCGCGCTCTCCCATTACCTGCTTCTAACAAACTGATTTGTGTACGACAGCACAAATCCAACAGCCTGGCTTCAATTCCCACTGCCAAATGGACTCAGCACGAAAGCTTCCCTTTTTCAAGCTCGTCCCCTCAGGTTCTACTACCACCCATCAATCGCTTCCTCATCAGAGAGCAGTGCTCCCGGAGGACGGTGGGGTGACTTTACTGTACGCTGCATCAGATCTCTCAGCCATGCATTTAACATCGAAACGTAGAAATTAAGTGCAGGAGTAGGCCATTCAGCCCTTCAAGTCAGGCAGAATCCGAGGAGCAGGAAAATCAGGATGCTGCCTGACTTGCTTCGCGTTTCCAGCGCCACACTGATCGAGACTCTGATTTCCAGCAACTGCAGTCCTCACTTGTTCCATTCAGCCCTTCAAGACACCGCCACCGTTCAATGTGATCACGATTGAACATGTAATTTCAGTAAGCACTCCAGCTTCCTCTCCGTACCCCTGGATCCCTTTAGCTGCAAGGTCTACGTCCGGCTCCCTCTTGAGTGTATCTCACAAACCGGCATAGCCGCATCTTCCTGTGGGAGACAAGTCCACAGGTTCACCACTCTCTGAGAGAAAAATTCTTCCTGAATCGCTTGCCCTTCGTTCGGAGACTGTGACCCCTGGTTCTGGACGTCCCCAACATTGGGAACCGGTGAACTTTTGCTGGGATCCCTCAGTACCAAGCATGGATCTGCATGGGTTTCTCTTCAGAAGGGTCAGTGTGAATGGCCTGCTTCCACACTGTGGTGCTCCTATGATGCCAACAGTGTAGGTTGAGTACCTGCACGTGCTTTCTCAAGCTTGCCTCTGTGTTGACCTTCATGTTAACCCAGCCACTGGGCTTTGTCCTTCTATCGAGAAGAGCAGACGATGCCACTCAGATGACTTTGACTTTCCACTGTGGGTGTAGTACAGTCTGCCAGCAGCAGGGGATGGTGTTGCATCACCTTGATGGCAGGATCGGGTCCAAACTCTGAGGGGTCTGACCCCTTTTTGATTGGAGCGAGGGAGAGGGGAAAGCTCACTGTCATTTGTCGCTACCGGTTGCTTAAAGGTTTTAATTTGCACGCCGTTTGCGTGCGAGTTATATGCCCACTGACGGGACGAAGTGACAACAAAATCAGAGTGGGAAACAGAAATTGCTGGAGCAAGTCAGCATCTGGAGTGGGGGTGGGGGAAGGGGAAGAAAGCAGACAAGGTTTCTGGTCCGGTGAGCCTTCTTGAGGACGGCAGTTTTCATTTGTCGCCAAAAAATGAGGAAGTCTCAAATGATCATCTCCTTGGTAGATGAAAGGACAAGTTGGCCAGGGAGAGCAGAATGGAGAGTATCGTAGGTTTTGTTTGTTGACAAGAGCAGACCGCTCCGCCCTGGGAACGCATGGGACTTGAAATCGGCACTCCTGCATTGAGATATGGAGCTGGCCTCTCAAAATGCCGCAGACTCCCCGGCGGGGAATTGAACCCCGGTCTCCCGCGTGACAGGCGGGGATACTAACCACTACACTACCGAGGATTGGACGACAGCGCACTCTGTCGCATCCATATTAGGTAGAATGTTCTTATGTGAAATTTGGATTTTGTTGTCAATTTGAGTTCTCCTTTAGATCATCTTCTACCTCTGTGGAGATGATTAAGAGAATAGTTATTGTTGTTTTCATGTTTTATTATTCGACTATCTTTCTTTCAAGTAATCCGCCGCTGCTGCTGCTGCTGCTGCTGCTGTAAAACAGCCTTTTCGTTGTGCCCTACCGTCTGCGTTAAACTTCGTCTGCTGCTGATCCACGCGCGCTCTCCCATTACCTGCTTCTAACAAACTGATTTGTGTACGACAGCACAAATCCACCAGCCTGGCTTCAATTCCCACTGCCAAATGGACTCAGCACGAAAGCTTCCCTTTTTCAAGCTCGTCCCCTCAGGTTCTACTACCACCCATCAATCGCTTCCTCATCAGAGAGCAGTGCTCCCGGAGGACGGTGGGGTGACTTTACTGTACGCTGCATCAGATCTCTCAGCCATGCATTTAACATCGAAACGTAGAAATTAAGTGCAGGAGTAGGCCATTCAGCCCTTCAAGTCAGGCAGAATCCGAGGAGCAGGAAAATCAGGATGCTGCCTGACTTGCTTCGCGTTTCCAGCGCCACACTGATCGAGACTCTGATTTCCAGCAACTGCAGTCCTCACTTGTTCCATTCAGCCCTTCAAGACACCGCCACCGTTCAATGTGATCACGATTGAACATGTAATTTCAGTAAGCACTCCAGCTTCCTCTCCGTACCCCTGGATCCCTTTAGCTGCAAGGTCTACGTCCGGCTCCCTCTTGAGTGTATCTCACAAACCGGCATAGCCGCATCTTCCTGTGGGAGACAAGTCCACAGGTTCACCACTCTCTGAGAGAAAAATTCTTCCTGAATCGCTTGCCCTTCGTTCGGAGACTGTGACCCCTGGTTCTGGACGTCCCCAACATTGGGAACCGGTGAACTTTTGCTGGGATCCCTCAGTACCAAGCATGGATCTGCATGGGTTTCTCTTCAGAAGGGTCAGTGTGAATGGCCTGCTTCCACACTGTGGTGCTCCTATGATGCCAACAGTGTAGGTTGAGTACCTGCACGTGCTTTCTCAAGCTTGCCTCTGTGTTGACCTTCATGTTAACCCAGCCACTGGGCTTTGTCCTTCTATCGAGAAGAGCAGACGATGCCACTCAGATGACTTTGACTTTCCACTGTGGGTGTAGTACAGTCTGCCAGCAGCAGGGGATGGTGTTGCATCACCTTAATGGCAGGATCGGGTCCAAACTCTGAGGGGTCTGACCCCTTTTTGATTGGAGCGAGGGAGAGGGGAAAGCTCACTGTCATTTGTCGCTACCGGTTGCTTAAAGGTTTTAATTTGCACGCCGTTTGCGTGCGAGTTATATGCCCACTGACGGGACGAAGTGACAACAAAATCAGAGTGGGAAACAGAAATTGCTGGAGCAAGTCAGCATCTGGAGTGGGGGTGGGGGAAGGGGAAGAAAGCAGACAAGGTTTCTGGTCCGGTGAGCCTTCTTGAGGACGGCAGTTTTCATTTGTCGCCAAAAAATGAGGAAGTCTCAAATGATCATCTCCTTGGTAGATGAAAGGACAAGTTGGCCAGGGAGAGCAGAATGGAGAGTATCGTAGGTTTTGTTTGTTGACAAGAGCAGACCGCTCGGCCCTGGGAACGCATGGGAATTGAAATCGGCACTCCTGCATTGAGATATGGAGCTGGCTTCTAAAATGCCGCAGACTCCCCGGCGGGGAATTGAACCCCGGTCTCGCGCGTGACAGGCGGGGATACTAACCACTATACTACCGAGGATTGGACGACAGCGCACTCTGTCGCATCCGTATTAGGTAGAATGTTCTTATGTGAAATTTGGATTTTGTTGTCAATTTGAGTTCTCCTTTAGATCATCTTCTACCTCTGTGGAGATGATTAAGAGAATAGTTATTGTTGTTTTCATGTTTTATTATTCGACTATCTTTCTTTCAAGTAATCCGCCGCTGCTGCTGCTGCTGCTGCTGTAAAACAGCCTTTTCGTTGTGCCCTACCGTCTGCGTTAAACTTCGTCTGCTGCTGATCCACGCGCGCTCTCCCATTACCTGCTTCTAACAAACTGATTTGTGTACGACAGCACAAATCCAACAGCCTGGCTTCAATTCCCACTGCCAAATGGACTCAGCACGAAAGCTTCCCTTTTTCAAGCTCGTCCCCTCAGGTTCTACTACCACCCATCAATCGCTTCCTCATCAGAGAGCAGTGCTCCCGGAGGACGGTGGGGTGACTTTACTGTACGCTGCATCAGATCTCTCAGCCATGCATTTAACATCGAAACATAGAAATTAAGTGCAGGAGTAGGCCATTCAGCCCTTCAAGTCAGGCAGAATCCGAGGAGCAGGAAAATCAGGATGCTGCCTGACTTGCTTCGCGTTTCCAGCGCCACACTGATCGAGACTCTGATTTCCAGCAACTGCAGTCCTCACTTGTTCCATTCAGCCCTTCAAGACACCGCCACCGTTCAATGTGATCACGATTGAACATGTAATTTCAGTAAGCACTCCAGCTTCCTCTCCGTACCCCTGGATCCCTTTAGCTGCAAGGTCTACGTCCGGCTCCCTCTTGAGTGTATCTCACAAACCGGCATAGCCGCATCTTCCTGTGGGAGACAAGTCCACAGGTTCACCACTCTCTGAGAGAAAAATTCTTCCTGAATCGCTTGCCCTTCGTTCGGAGACTGTCACCCCTGGTTCTGGACGTCCCCAACATTGGGAACCGGTGAACTTTTGCTGGGATCCCTCAGTACCAAGCATGGATCTGCATGGGTTTCTCTTCAGAAGGGTCAGTGTGAATGGCCTGCTTCCACACTGTGGTGCTCCTATGATGCCAACAGTGTAGGTTGAGTACCTGCACGTGCTTTCTCAAGCTTGCCTCTGTGTTGACCTTCATGTTAACCCAGCCACTGGGCTTTGTCCTTCTATCGAGAAGAGCAGACGATGCCACTCAGATGACTTTGACTTTCCACTGTGGGTGTAGTACAGTCTGCCAGCAGCAGGGGATGGTGTTGCATCACCTTAATGGCAGGATCGGGTCCAAACTCTGAGGGGTCTGACCCCTTTTTGATTGGAGCGAGGGAGAGGGGAAAGCTCACTGTCATTTGTCGCTACCGGTTGCTTAAAGGTTTTAATTTGCACGCCGTTTGCGTGCGAGTTATATGCCCACTGACGGGACGAAGTGACAACAAAATCAGAGTGGGAAACAGAAATTGCTGGAGCAAGTCAGCATCTGGAGTGGGGGTGGGGGAAGGGGAAGAAAGCAGACAAGGTTTCTGGTCCGGTGAGCCTTCTTGAGGACGGCAGTTTTCATTTGTCGCCAAAAAATGAGGAAGTCTCAAATGATCATCTCCTTGGTAGATGAAAGGACAAGTTGGCCAGGGAGAGCAGAATGGAGAGTATCGTAGGTTTTGTTTGTTGACAAGAGCAGACCGCTCGGCCCTGGGAACGCATGGGACTTGAAATCGGCACTCCTGCATTGAGATATGGAGCTGGCCTCTCAAAATGCCGCAGACTCCCCGGCGGGGAATTGAACCCCGGTCTCCCGCGTGACAGGCGGGGATACTAACCACTATACTACCGAGGATTGGACGACAGCGCACTCTGTCGCATCCGTATTAGGTAGAATGTTCTTATGTGAAATTTGGATTTTGTTGTCAATTTGAGTTCTCCTTTAGATCATCTTCTACCTCTGTGGAGATGATTAAGAGAATAGTTATTGTTGTTTTCATGTTTTATTATTCGACTATCTTTCTTTCAAGTAATCCGCCGCTGCTGCTGCTGCTGCTGCTGTAAAACAGCCTTTTCGTTGTGCCCTACCGTCTGCGTTAAACTTCGTCTGCTGCTGATCCACGCGCGCTCTCCCATTACCTGCTTCTAACAAACTGATTTGTGTACGACAGCACAAATCCAACAGCCTGGCTTCAATTCCCACTGCCAAATGGACTCAGCACGAAAGCTTCCCTTTTTCAAGCTCGTCCCCTCAGGTTCTACTACCACCCATCAATCGCTTCCTCATCAGAGAGCAGTGCTCCCGGAGGACGGTGGGGTGACTTTACTGTACGCTGCATCAGATCTCTCAGCCATGCATTTAACATCGAAACGTAGAAATTAAGTGCAGGAGTAGGCCATTCAGCCCTTCAAGTCAGGCAGAATCCGAGGAGCAGGAAAATCAGGATGCTGCCTGACTTGCTTCGCGTTTCCAGCGCCACACTGATCGAGACTCTGATTTCCAGCAACTGCAGTCCTCACTTGTTCCATTCAGCCCTTCAAGACACCGCCACCGTTCAATGTGATCACGATTGAACATGTAATTTCAGTAAGCACTCCAGCTTCCTCTCCGTACCCCTGGATCCCTTTAGCTGCAAGGTCTACGTCCGGCTCCCTCTTGAGTGTATCTCACAAACCGGCATAGCCGCATCTTCCTGTGGGAGACAAGTCCACAGGTTCACCACTCTCTGAGAGAAAAATTCTTCCTGAATCGCTTGCCCTTCGTTCGGAGACTGTCACCCCTGGTTCTGGACGTCCCCAACATTGGGAACCGGTGAACTTTTGCTGGGATCCCTCAGTACCAAGCATGGATCTGCATGGGTTTCTCTTCAGAAGGGTCAGTGTGAATGGCCTGCTTCCACACTGTGGTGCTCCTATGATGCCAACAGTGTAGGTTGAGTACCTGCACGTGCTTTCTCAAGCTTGCCTCTGTGTTGACCTTCATGTTAACCCAGCCACTGGGCTTTGTCCTTCTATCGAGAAGAGCAGACGATGCCACTCAGATGACTTTGACTTTCCACTGTGGGTGTAGTACAGTCTGCCAGCAGCAGGGGATGGTGTTGCATCACCTTGATGGCAGGATCGGGTCCAAACTCTGAGGGGTCTGACCCCTTTTTGATTGGAGCGAGGGAGAGGGGAAAGCTCACTGTCATTTGTCGCTACCGGTTGCTTAAAGGTTTTAATTTGCACGCCGTTTGCGTGCGAGTTATATGCCCACTGACGGGACGAAGTGACAACAAAATCAGAGTGGGAAACAGAAATTGCTGGAGCAAGTCAGCATCTGGAGTGGGGGTGGGGGAAGGGGAAGAAAGCAGACAAGGTTTCTGGTCCGGTGAGCCTTCTTGAGGACGGCAGTTTTCATTTGTCGCCAAAAAATGAGGAAGTCTCAAATGATCATCTCCTTGGTAGATGAAAGGACAAGTTGGCCAGGGAGAGCATCGTAGGTTTTGTTTGTTGACAAGAGCAGACCGCTCGGCCCTGGGAACGCATGGGACTTGAAATCGGCACTCCTGCATTGAGATATGGAGCTGGCCTCTCAAAATGCCGCAGACTCCCCGGCGGGGAATTGAACCCCGGTCTCCCGCGTGACAGGCGGGGATACTAACCACTATACTACCGAGGATTGGACGACAGCGCACTCTGTCGCATCCGTATTAGGTAGAATGTTCTTATGTGAAATTTGGATTTTGTTGTCAATTTGAGTTCTCCTTTAGATCATCTTCTACCTCTGTGGAGATGATTAAGAGAATAGTTATTGTTGTTTTCATGTTTTATTATTCGACTATCTTTCTTTCAAGTAATCCGCCGCTGCTGCTGCTGCTGCTGCTGTAAAACAGCCTTTTCGTTGTGCCCTACCGTCTGCGTTAAACTTCGTCTGCTGCTGATCCACGCGCGCTCTCCCATTACCTGCTTCTAACAAACTGATTTGTGTACGACAGCACAAATCCAACAGCCTGGCTTCAATTCCCACTGCCAAATGGACTCAGCACGAAAGCTTCCCTTTTTCAAGCTCGTCCCCTCAGGTTCTACTACCACCCATCAATCGCTTCCTCATCAGAGAGCAGTGCTCCCGGAGGACGGTGGGGTGACTTTACTGTACGCTGCATCAGATCTCTCAGCCATGCATTTAACATCGAAACGTAGAAATTAAGTGCAGGAGTAGGCCATTCAGCCCTTCAAGTCAGGCAGAATCCGAGGAGCAGGAAAATCAGGATGCTGCCTGACTTGCTTCGCGTTTCCAGCGCCACACTGATCGAGACTCTGATTTCCAGCAACTGCAGTCCTCACTTGTTCCATTCAGCCCTTCAAGACACCGCCACCGTTCAATGTGATCACGATTGAACATGTAATTTCAGTAAGCACTCCAGCTTCCTCTCCGTACCCCTGGATCCCTTTAGCTGCAAGGTCTACGTCCGGCTCCCTCTTGAGTGTATCTCACAAACCGGCATAGCCGCATCTTCCTGTGGGAGACAAGTCCACAGGTTCACCACTCTCTGAGAGAAAAATTCTTCCTGAATCGCTTGCCCTTCGTTCGGAGACTGTCACCCCTGGTTCTGGACGTCCCCAACATTGGGAACCGGTGAACTTTTGCTGGGATCCCTCAGTACCAAGCATGGATCTGCATGGGTTTCTCTTCAGAAGGGTCAGTGTGAATGGCCTGCTTCCACACTGTGGTGCTCCTATGATGCCAACAGTGTAGGTTGAGTACCTGCACGTGCTTTCTCAAGCTTGCCTCTGTGTTGACCTTCATGTTAACCCAGCCACTGGGCTTTGTCCTTCTATCGAGAAGAGCAGACGATGCCACTCAGATGACTTTGACTTTCCACTGTGGGTGTAGTACAGTCTGCCAGCAGCAGGGGATGGTGTTGCATCACCTTGATGGCAGGATCGGGTCCAAACTCTGAGGGGTCTGACCCCTTTTTGATTGGAGCGAGGGAGAGGGGAAAGCTCACTGTCATTTGTCGCTACCGGTTGCTTAAAGGTTTTAATTTGCACGCCGTTTGCGTGCGAGTTATATGCCCACTGACGGGACGAAGTGACAACAAAATCAGAGTGGGAAACAGAAATTGCTGGAGCAAGTCAGCATCTGGAGTGGGGGTGGGGGAAGGGGAAGAAAGCAGACAAGGTTTCTGGTCCGGTGAGCCTTCTTGAGGACGGCAGTTTTCATTTGTCGCCAAAAAATGAGGAAGTCTCAAATGATCATCTCCTTGGTAGATGAAAGGACAAGTTGGCCAGGGAGAGCATCGTAGGTTTTGTTTGTTGACAAGAGCAGACCGCTCGGCCCTGGGAACGCATGGGACTTGAAATCGGCACTCCTGCATTGAGATATGGAGCTGGCCTCTCAAAATGCCGCAGACTCCCCGGCGGGGAATTGAACCCCGGTCTCCCGCGTGACAGGCGGGGATACTAACCACTATACTACCGAGGATTGGACGACAGCGCACTCTGTCGCATCCGTATTAGGTAGAATGTTCTTATGTGAAATTTGGATTTTGTTGTCAATTTGAGTTCTCCTTTAGATCATCTTCTACCTCTGTGGAGATGATTAAGAGAATAGTTATTGTTGTTTTCATGTTTTATTATTCGACTATCTTTCTTTCAAGTAATCCGCCGCTGCTGCTGCTGCTGCTGCTGTAAAACAGCCTTTTCGTTGTGCCCTACCGTCTGCGTTAAACTTCGTCTGCTGCTGATCCACGCGCGCTCTCCCATTACCTGCTTCTAACAAACTGATTTGTGTACGACAGCACAAATCCAACAGCCTGGCTTCAATTCCCACTGCCAAATGGACTCAGCACGAAAGCTTCCCTTTTTCAAGCTCGTCCCCTCAGGTTCTACTACCACCCATCAATCGCTTCCTCATCAGAGAGCAGTGCTCCCGGAGGACGGTGGGGTGACTTTACTGTACGCTGCATCAGATCTCTCAGCCATGCATTTAACATCGAAACGTAGAAATTAAGTGCAGGAGTAGGCCATTCAGCCCTTCAAGTCAGGCAGAATCCGAGGAGCAGGAAAATCAGGATGCTGCCTGACTTGCTTCGCGTTTCCAGCGCCACACTGATCGAGACTCTGATTTCCAGCAACTGCAGTCCTCACTTGTTCCATTCAGCCCTTCAAGACACCGCCACCGTTCAATGTGATCACGATTGAACATGTAATTTCAGTAAGCACTCCAGCTTCCTCTCCGTACCCCTGGATCCCTTTAGCTGCAAGGTCTACGTCCGGCTCCCTCTTGAGTGTATCTCACAAACCGGCATAGCCGCATCTTCCTGTGGGAGACAAGTCCACAGGTTCACCACTCTCTGAGAGAAAAATTCTTCCTGAATCGCTTGCCCTTCGTTCGGAGACTGTCACCCCTGGTTCTGGACGTCCCCAACATTGGGAACCGGTGAACTTTTGCTGGGATCCCTCAGTACCAAGCATGGATCTGCATGGGTTTCTCTTCAGAAGGGTCAGTGTGAATGGCCTGCTTCCACACTGTGGTGCTCCTATGATGCCAACAGTGTAGGTTGAGTACCTGCACGTGCTTTCTCAAGCTTGCCTCTGTGTTGACCTTCATGTTAACCCAGCCACTGGGCTTTGTCCTTCTATCGAGAAGAGCAGACGATGCCACTCAGATGACTTTGACTTTCCACTGTGGGTGTAGTACAGTCTGCCAGCAGCAGGGGATGGTGTTGCATCACCTTAATGGCAGGATCGGGTCCAAACTCTGAGGGGTCTGACCCCTTTTTGATTGGAGCGAGGGAGAGGGGAAAGCTCACTGTCATTTGTCGCTACCGGTTGCTTAAAGGTTTTAATTTGCACGCCGTTTGCGTGCGAGTTATATGCCCACTGACGGGACGAAGTGACAACAAAATCAGAGTGGGAAACAGAAATTGCTGGAGCAAGTCAGCATCTGGAGTGGGGGTGGGGGAAGGGGAAGAAAGCAGACAAGGTTTCTGGTCCGGTGAGCCTTCTTGAGGACGGCAGTTTTCATTTGTCGCCAAAAAATGAGGAAGTCTCAAATGATCATCTCCTTGGTAGATGAAAGGACAAGTTGGCCAGGGAGAGCAGAATGGAGAGTATCGTAGGTTTTGTTTGTTGACAAGAGCAGACCGCTCGGCCCTGGGAACGCATGGGACTTGAAATCGGCACTCCTGCATTGAGATATGGAGCTGGCCTCTCAAAATGCCGCAGACTCCCCGGCGTGGAATTGAACCCCGGTCTCCCGCGTGACAGGCGGGGATACTAACCACTATACTACCGAGGATTGGACGACAGCGCACTCTGTCGCATCCGTATTAGGTAGAATGTTCTTATGTGAAATTTGGATTTTGTTGTCAATTTGAGTTCTCCTTTAGATCATCTTCTACCTCTGTGGAGATGATTAAGAGAATAGTTATTGTTGTTTTCATGTTTTATTATTCGACTATCTTTCTTTCAAGTAATCCGCCGCTGCTGCTGCTGCTGCTGCTGTAAAACAGCCTTTTCGTTGTGCCCTACCGTCTGCGTTAAACTTCGTCTGCTGCTGATCCACGCGCGCTCTCCCATTACCTGCTTCTAACAAACTGATTTGTGTACGACAGCACAAATCCAACAGCCTGGCTTCAATTCCCACTGCCAAATGGACTCAGCACGAAAGCTTCCCTTTTTCAAGCTCGTCCCCTCAGGTTCTACTACCACCCATCAATCGCTTCCTCATCAGAGAGCAGTGCTCCCGGAGGACGGTGGGGTGACTTTACTGTACGCTGCATCAGATCTCTCAGCCATGCATTTAACATCGAAACGTAGAAATTAAGTGCAGGAGTAGGCCATTCAGCCCTTCAAGTCAGGCAGAATCCGAGGAGCAGGAAAATCAGGATGCTGCCTGACTTGCTTCGCGTTTCCAGCGCCACACTGATCGAGACTCTGATTTCCAGCAACTGCAGTCCTCACTTGTTCCATTCAGCCCTTCAAGACACCGCCACCGTTCAATGTGATCACGATTGAACATGTAATTTCAGTAAGCACTCCAGCTTCCTCTCCGTACCCCTGGATCCCTTTAGCTGCAAGGTCTACGTCCGGCTCCCTCTTGAGTGTATCTCACAAACCGGCATAGCCGCATCTTCCTGTGGGAGACAAGTCCACAGGTTCACCACTCTCTGAGAGAAAAATTCTTCCTGAATCGCTTGCCCTTCGTTCGGAGACTGTGACCCCTGGTTCTGGACGTCCCCAACATTGGGAACCGGTGAACTTTTGCTGGGATCCCTCAGTACCAAGCATGGATCTGCATGGGTTTCTCTTCAGAAGGGTCAGTGTGAATGGCCTGCTTCCACACTGTGGTGCTCCTATGATGCCAACAGTGTAGGTTGAGTACCTGCACGTGCTTTCTCAAGCTTGCCTCTGTGTTGACCTTCATGTTAACCCAGCCACTGGGCTTTGTCCTTCTATCGAGAAGAGCAGACGATGCCACTCAGATGACTTTGACTTTCCACTGTGGGTGTAGTACAGTCTGCCAGCAGCAGGGGATGGTGTTGCATCACCTTAATGGCAGGATCGGGTCCAAACTCTGAGGGGTCTGACCCCTTTTTGATTGGAGCGAGGGAGAGGGGAAAGCTCACTGTCATTTGTCGCTACCGGTTGCTTAAAGGTTTTAATTTGCACGCCGTTTGCGTGCGAGTTATATGCCCACTGACGGGACGAAGTGACAACAAAATCAGAGTGGGAAACAGAAATTGCTGGAGCAAGTCAGCATCTGGAGTGGGGGTGGGGGAAGGGGAAGAAAGCAGACAAGGTTTCTGGTCCGGTGAGCCTTCTTGAGGACGGCAGTTTTCATTTGTCGCCAAAAAATGAGGAAGTCTCAAATGATCATCTCCTTGGTAGATGAAAGGACAAGTTGGCCAGGGAGAGCAGAATGGAGAGTATCGTAGGTTTTGTTTGTTGACAAGAGCAGACCGCTCGGCCCTGGGAACGCATGGGACTTGAAATCGGCACTCCTGCATTGAGATATGGAGCTGGCCTCTCAAAATGCCGCAGACTCCCCGGCGGGGAATTGAACCCCGGTCTCCCGCGTGACAGGCGGGGATACTAACCACTATACTACCGAGGATTGGACGACAGCGCACTCTGTCGCATCCGTATTAGGTAGAATGTTCTTATGTGAAATTTGGATTTTGTTGTCAATTTGAGTTCTCCTTTAGATCATCTTCTACCTCTGTGGAGATGATTAAGAGAATAGTTATTGTTGTTTTCATGTTTTATTATTCGACTATCTTTCTTTCAAGTAATCCGCCGCTGCTGCTGCTGCTGCTGTAAAACAGCCTTTTCGTTGTGCCCTACCGTCTGCGTTAAACTTCGTCTGCTGCTGATCCACGCGCGCTCTCCCATTACCTGCTTCTAACAAACTGATTTGTGTACGACAGCACAAATCCAACAGCCTGGCTTCAATTCCCACTGCCAAATGGACTCAGCACGAAAGCTTCCCTTTTTCAAGCTCGTCCCCTCAGGTTCTACTACCACCCATCAATCGCTTCCTCATCAGAGAGCAGTGCTCCCGGAGGACGGTGGGGTGACTTTACTGTACGCTGCATCAGATCTCTCAGCCATGCATTTAACATCGAAACGTAGAAATTAAGTGCAGGAGTAGGCCATTCAGCCCTTCAAGTCAGGCAGAATCCGAGGAGCAGGAAAATCAGGATGCTGCCTCACTTGCTTCGCGTTTCCAGCGCCACTCTGATCGAGACTCTGATTTCCAGCAACTGCAGTCCTCACTTGTTCCATTCAGCCCTTCAAGACACCGCCACCGTTCAATGTGATCACGATTGAACATGTAATTTCAGTAAGCACTCCAGCTTCCTCTCCGTACCCCTGGATCCCTTTAGCTGCAAGGTCTACGTCCGGCTCCCTCTTGAGTGTATCTCACAAACCGGCATAGCCGCATCTTCCTGTGGGAGACAAGTCCACAGGTTCACCACTCTCTGAGAGAAAAATTCTTCCTGAATCGCTTGCCCTTCGTTCGGAGACTGTCACCCCTGGTTCTGGACGCCCCCAACATTGGGAACCGGTGAACTTTTGCTGGGATCCCTCAGTACCAAGCCTGGATCTGCATGGGTTTCTCTTCAGAAGGGTCAGTGTGAATGGCCTGCTTCCACACTGTGGTGCTCCTATGATGCCAACAGTGTAGGTTGAGTACCTGCACGTGCTTTCTCAAGCTTGCCTCTGTGTTGACCTTCATGTTAACCCAGCCACTGGGCTTTGTCCTTCTATCGAGAAGAGCAGACGATGCCACTCAGATGACTTTGACTTTCCACTGTGGGTGTAGTACAGTCTGCCAGCAGCAGGGGATGGTGTTGCATCACCTTAATGGCAGGATCGGGTCCAAACTCTGAGGGGTCTGACCCCTTTTTGATTGGAGCGAGGGAGAGGGGAAAGCTCACTGTCATTTGTCGCTACCGGTTGCTTAAAGGTTTTAATTTGCACGCCGTTTGCGTGCGAGTTATATGCCCACTGACGGGACGAAGTGACAACAAAATCAGAGTGGGAAACAGAAATTGCTGGAGCAAGTCAGCATCTGGAGTGGGGGTGGGGGAAGGGGAAGAAAGCAGACAAGGTTTCTGGTCCGGTGAGCCTTCTTGAGGACGGCAGTTTTCATTTGTCGCCAAAAAAGGAGGAAGTCTCAAATGATCATCTCCTTGGTAGATGAAAGGACAAGTTGGCCAGGGAGAGCAGAATGGAGAGTATCGTAGGTTTTGTTTGTTGACAAGAGCAGACCGCTCCGCCCTGGGAACGCATGGGACTTGAAATCGGCACTCCTGCATTGAGATATGGAGCTGGCCTCTCAAAATGCCGCAGACTCCCCGGCGGGGAATTGAACCCCGGTCTCCCGCGTGACAGGCGGGGATACTAACCACTATACTACCGAGGATTGGACGACAGCGCACTCTGTCGCATCCGTATTAGGTAGAATGTTCTTATGTGAAATTTGGATTTTGTTGTCAATTTGAGTTCTCCTTTAGATCATCTTCTACCTCTGTGGAGATGATTAAGAGAATAGTTATTGTTGTTTTCATGTTTTATTATTCGACTATCTTTCTTTCAAGTAATCCGCCGCTGCTGCTGCTGCTGCTGTAAAACAGCCTTTTCGTTGTGCCCTACCGTCTGCGTTAAACTTCGTCTGCTGCTGATCCACGCGCGCTCTTCCATTACCTGCTTCTAACAAACTGATTTGTGTACGACAGCACAAATCCAACAGCCTGGCTTCAATTCCCACTGCCAAATGGACTCAGCACGAAAGCTTCCCTTTTTCAAGCTCGTCCCCTCAGGTTCTACTACCACCCATCAATCGCTTCCTCATCAGAGAGCAGTGCTCCCGGAGGACGGTGGGGTGACTTTACTGTACGCTGCATCAGATCTCTCAGCCATGCATTTAACATCGAAACGTAGAAATTAAGTGCAGGAGTAGGCCATTCAGCCCTTCAAGTCAGGCAGAATCCGAGGAGCAGGAAAATCAGGATGCTGCCTGACTTGCTTCGCGTTTCCAGCGCCACTCTGATCGAGACTCTGATTTCCAGCAACTGCAGTCCTCACTTGTTCCATTCAGCCCTTCAAGACACCGCCACCGTTCAATGTGATCACGATTGAACATGTAATTTCAGTAAGCACTCCAGCTTCCTCTCCGTACCCCTGGATCCCTTTAGCTGCAAGGTCTACGTCCGGCTCCCTCTTGAGTGTATCTCACAAACCGGCATAGCCGCATCTTCCTGTGGGAGACAAGTCCACAGGTTCACCACTCTCTGAGAGAAAAATTCTTCCTGAATCGCTTGCCCTTCGTTCGGAGACTGTCACCCCTGGTTCTGGACGCCCCCAACATTGGGAACCGGTGAACTTTTGCTGGGATCCCTCAGTACCAAGCCTGGATCTGCATGGGTTTCTCTTCAGAAGGGTCAGTGTGAATGGCCTGCTTCCACACTGTGGTGCTCCTATGATGCCAACAGTGTAGGTTGAGTACCTGCACGTGCTTTCTCAAGCTTGCCTCTGTGTTGACCTTCATGTTAACCCAGCCACTGGGCTTTGTCCTTCTATCGAGAAGAGCAGACGATGCCACTCAGATGACTTTGACTTTCCACTGTGGGTGTAGTACAGTCTGCCAGCAGCAGGGGATGGTGTTGCATCACCTTAATGGCAGGATCGGGTCCAAACTCTGAGGGGTCTGACCCCTTTTTGATTGGAGCGAGGGAGAGGGGAAAGCTCACTGTCATTTGTCGCTACCGGTTGCTTAAAGGTTTTAATTTGCACGCCGTTTGCGTGCGAGTTATATGCCCACTGACGGGACGAAGTGACAACAAAATCAGAGTGGGAAACAGAAATTGCTGGAGCAAGTCAGCATCTGGAGTGGGGGTGGGGGAAGGGGAAGAAAGCAGACAAGGTTTCTGGTCCGGTGAGCCTTCTTGAGGACGGCAGTTTTCATTTGTCGCCAAAAAAGGAGGAAGTCTCAAATGATCATCTCCTTGGTAGATGAAAGGACAAGTTGGCCAGGGAGAGCAGAATGGAGAGTATCGTAGGTTTTGTTTGTTGACAAGAGCAGACCGCTCGGCCCTGGGAACGCATGGGACTTGAAATCGGCACTCCTGCATTGAGATATGGAGCTGGCCTCTCAAAATGCCGCAGACTCCCCGGCGGGGAATTGAACCCCGGCCTCCCGCGTGACAGGCGGGGATACTAACCACTATACTACCGAGGATTGGACGACAGCGCACTCTGTCGCATCCGTATTAGGTAGAATGTTCTTATGTGAAATTTGGATTTTGTTGTCAATTTGAGTTCTCCTTTAGATCATCTTCTACCTCTGTGGAGATGATTAAGAGAATAGTTATTGTTGTTTTCATGTTTTATTATTCGACTATCTTTCTTTCAAGTAATCCGCCGCTGCTGCTGCTGCTGCTGCTGTAAAACAGCCTTTTCGTTGTGCCCTACCGTCTGCGTTAAACTTCGTCTGCTGCTGATCCACGCGCGCTCTTCCATTACCTGCTTCTAACAAACTGATTTGTGTACGACAGCACAAATCCAACAGCCTGGCTTCAATTCCCACTGCCAAATGGACTCAGCACGAAAGCTTCCCTTTTTCAAGCTCGTCCCCTCAGGTTCTACTACCACCCATCAATCGCTTCCTCATCAGAGAGCAGTGCTCCCGGAGGACGGTGGGGTGACTTTACTGTACGCTGCATCAGATCTCTCAGCCATGCATTTAACATCGAAACGTAGAAATTAAGTGCAGGAGTAGGCCATTCAGCCCTTCAAGTCAGGCAGAATCCGAGGAGCAGGAAAATCAGGATGCTGCCTGACTTGCTTCGCGTTTCCAGCGCCACTCTGATCGAGACTCTGATTTCCAGCAACTGCAGTCCTCACTTGTTCCATTCAGCCCTTCAAGACACCGCCACCGTTCAATGTGATCACGATTGAACATGTAATTTCAGTAAGCACTCCAGCTTCCTCTCCGTACCCCTGGATCCCTTTAGCTGCAAGGTCTACGTCCGGCTCCCTCTTGAGTGTATCTCACAAACCGGCATAGCCGCATCTTCCTGTGGGAGACAAGTCCACAGGTTCACCACTCTCTGAGAGAAAAATTCTTCCTGAATCGCTTGCCCTTCGTTCGGAGACTGTCACCCCTGGTTCTGGACGCCCCCAACATTGGGAACCGGTGAACTTTTGCTGGGATCCCTCAGTACCAAGCCTGGATCTGCATGGGTTTCTCTTCAGAAGGGTCAGTGTGAATGGCCTGCTTCCACACTGTGGTGCTCCTATGATGCCAACAGTGTAGGTTGAGTACCTGCACGTGCTTTCTCAAGCTTGCCTCTGTGTTGACCTTCATGTTAACCCAGCCACTGGGCTTTGTCCTTCTATCGAGAAGAGCAGACGATGCCACTCAGATGACTTTGACTTTCCACTGTGGGTGTAGTACAGTCTGCCAGCAGCAGGGGATGGTGTTGCATCACCTTAATGGCAGGATCGGGTCCAAACTCTGAGGGGTCTGACCCCTTTTTGATTGGAGCGAGGGAGAGGGGAAAGCTCACTGTCATTTGTCGCTACCGGTTGCTTAAAGGTTTTAATTTGCACGCCGTTTGCGTGCGAGTTATATGCCCACTGACGGGACGAAGTGACAACAAAATCAGAGTGGGAAACAGAAATTGCTGGAGCAAGTCAGCATCTGGAGTGGGGGTGGGGGAAGGGGAAGAAAGCAGACAAGGTTTCTGGTCCGGTGAGCCTTCTTGAGGACGGCAGTTTTCATTTGTCGCCAAAAAAGGAGGAAGTCTCAAATGATCATCTCCTTGGTAGATGAAAGGACAAGTTGGCCAGGGAGAGCAGAATGGAGAGTATCGTAGGTTTTGTTTGTTGACAAGAGCAGACCGCTCGGCCCTGGGAACGCATGGGACTTGAAATCGGCACTCCTGCATTGAGATATGGAGCTGGCCTCTCAAAATGCCGCAGACTCCCCGGCGGGGAATTGAACCCCGGTCGCCCGCGTGACAGGCGGGGATACTAACCACTATACTACCGAGGATTGGACGACTGCGCACTCTGTCGCATCCGTATTAGGTAGAATGTTCTTATGTGAAATTTGGATTTTGTTGTCAATTTGAGTTCTCCTTTAGATCATCTTCTACCTCTGTGGAGATGATTAAGAGAATAGTTATTGTTGTTTTCATGTTTTATTATTCGACTATCTTTCTTTCAAGTAATCCGCCGCTGCTGCTGCTGCTGCTGCTGTAAAACAGCCTTTTCGTTGTGCCCTACCGTCTGCGTTAAACTTCGTCTGCTGCTGATCCACGCGCGCTCTCCCATTACCTGCTTCTAACAAACTGATTTGTGTACGACAGCACAAATCCAACAGCCTGGCTTCAATTCCCACTGCCAAATGGACTCAGCACGAAAGCTTCCCTTTTTCAAGCTCGTCCCCTCAGGTTCTACTACCACCCATCAATCGCTTCCTCATCAGAGAGCAGTGCTCCCGGAGGACGGTGGGGTGACTTTACTGTACGCTGCATCAGATCTCTCAGCCATGCATTTAACATCGAAACGTAGAAATTAAGTGCAGGAGTAGGCCATTCAGCCCTTCAAGTCAGGCAGAATCCGAGGAGCAGGAAAATCAGGATGCTGCCTGACTTGCTTCGCGTTTCCAGCGCCACACTGATCGAGACTCTGATTTCCAGCAACTGCAGTCCTCACTTGTTCCATTCAGCCCTTCAAGACACCGCCACCGTTCAATGTGATCACGATTGAACATGTAATTTCAGTAAGCACTCCAGCTTCCTCTCCGTACCCCTGGATCCCTTTAGCTGCAAGGTCTACGTCCGGCTCCCTCTTGAGTGTATCTCACAAACCGGCATAGCCGCATCTTCCTGTGGGAGACAAGTCCACAGGTTCACCACTCTCTGAGAGAAAAATTCTTCCTGAATCGCTTGCCCTTCGTTCGGAGACTGTCACCCCTGGTTCTGGACGTCCCCAACATTGGGAACCGGTGAACTTTTGCTGGGATCCCTCAGTACCAAGCATGGATCTGCATGGGTTTCTCTTCAGAAGGGTCAGTGTGAATGGCCTGCTTCCACACTGTGGTGCTCCTATGATGCCAACAGTGTAGGTTGAGTACCTGCACGTGCTTTCTCAAGCTTGCCTCTGTGTTGACCTTCATGTTAACCCAGCCACTGGGCTTTGTCCTTCTATCGAGAAGAGCAGACGATGCCACTCAGATGACTTTGACTTTCCACTGTGGGTGTAGTACAGTCTGCCAGCAGCAGGGGATGGTGTTGCATCACCTTGATGGCAGGATCGGGTCCAAACTCTGAGGGGTCTGACCCCTTTTTGATTGGAGCGAGGGAGAGGGGAAAGCTCACTGTCATTTGTCGCTACCGGTTGCTTAAAGGTTTTAATTTGCACGCCGTTTGCGTGCGAGTTATATGCCCACTGACGGGACGAAGTGACAACAAAATCAGAGTGGGAAACAGAAATTGCTGGAGCAAGTCAGCATCTGGAGTGGGGGTGGGGGAAGGGGAAGAAAGCAGACAAGGTTTCTGGTCCGGTGAGCCTTCTTGAGGACGGCAGTTTTCATTTGTCGCCAAAAAATGAGGAAGTCTCAAATGATCATCTCCTTGGTAGATGAAAGGACAAGTTGGCCAGGGAGAGCAGAATGGAGAGTATCGTAGGTTTTGTTTGTTGACAAGAGCAGACCGCTCGGCCCTGGGAACGCATGGGACTTGAAATCGGCACTCCTGCATTGAGATATGGAGCTGGCCTCTCAAAATGCCGCAGACTCCCCGGCGGGGAATTGAACCCCGGTCTCCCGCGTGACAGGCGGCTATACTAACCACTATACTACCGAGGATTGGACGACAGCGCGCTCTGTCGCATCCGTATTAGGTAGAATGTTCTTATGTGAAATTTGGATTTTGTTGTCAATTTGAGTTCTCCTTTAGATCATCTTCTACCTCTGTGGAGATGATTAAGAGAATAGTTATTGTTGTTTTCATGTTTTATTATTCGACTATCTTTCTTTCAAGTAATCCGCCGCTGCTGCTGCTGTAAAACAGCCTTTTCGTTGTGCCCTATCGTCTGCGTTAAACTTCGTCTGCTGCTGATCCACGCGCGCTCTCCCATTACCTGCTTCTAACAAACTGATTTGTGTACGACAGCACAAATCCAACAGCCTGGCTTCAATTCCCACTGCCAAATGGACTCAGCACGAAAGCTTCCCTTTTTCAAGCTCGTCCCCTCAGGTTCTACTACCACCCATCAATCGCTTCCTCATCAGAGAGCAGTGCTCCCGGAGGACGGTGGGGTGACTTTACTGTACGCTGCATCAGATCTCTCAGCCATGCATTTAACATCGAAACGTAGAAATTAAGTGCAGGAGTAGGCCATTCAGCCCTTCAAGTCAGGCAGAATCCGAGGAGCAGGAAAATCAGGATGCTGCCTGACTTGCTTCGCGTTTCCAGCGCCACACTGATCGAGACTCTGATTTCCAGCAACTGCAGTCCTCACTTGTTCCATTCAGCCCTTCAAGACACCGCCACCGTTCAATGTGATCACGATTGAACATGTAATTTCAGTAAGCACTCCAGCTTCCTCTCCGTACCCCTGGATCCCTTTAGCTGCAAGGTCTACGTCCGGCTCCCTCTTGAGTGTATCTCACAAACCGGCATAGCCGCATCTTCCTGTGGGAGACAAGTCCACAGGTTCACCACTCTCTGAGAGAAAAATTCTTCCTGAATCGCTTGCCCTTCGTTCGGAGACTGTCACCCCTGGTTCTGGACGTCCCCAACATTGGGAACCGGTGAACTTTTGCTGGGATCCCTCAGTACCAAGCATGGATCTGCATGGGTTTCTCTTCAGAAGGGTCAGTGTGAATGGCCTGCTTCCACACTGTGGTGCTCCTATGATGCCAACAGTGTAGGTTGAGTACCTGCACGTGCTTTCTCAAGCTTGCCTCTGTGTTGACCTTCATGTTAACCCAGCCACTGGGCTTTGTCCTTCTATCGAGAAGAGCAGACGATGCCACTCAGATGACTTTGACTTTCCACTGTGGGTGTAGTACAGTCTGCCAGCAGCAGGGGATGGTGTTGCATCACCTTAATGGCAGGATCGGGTCCAAACTCTGAGGGGTCTGACCCCTTTTTGATTGGAGCGAGGGAGAGGGGAAAGCTCACTGTCATTTGTCGCTACCGGTTGCTTAAAGGTTTTAATTTGCACGCCGTTTGCGTGCGAGTTATATGCCCACTGACGGGACGAAGTGACAACAAAATCAGAGTGGGAAACAGAAATTGCTGGAGCAAGTCAGCATCTGGAGTGGGGGTGGGGGAAGGGGAAGAAAGCAGACAAGGTTTCTGGTCCGGTGAGCCTTCTTGAGGACGGCAGTTTTCATTTGTCGCCAAAAAAGGAGGAAGTCTCAAATGTTCATCTCCTTGGTAGATGAAAGGACAAGTTGGCCAGGGAGAGCAGAATGGAGAGTATCGTAGGTTTTGTTTGTTGACAAGAGCAGACCGCTCGGCCCTGGGAACGCATGGGAATTGAAATCGGCACTCCTGCATTGAGATATGGAGCTGGCCTCTCAAAATGCCGCAGACTCCCCGGCGGGGAATTGAACCCCGGTCTCCCGCGTGACAGGCGGGGATACTAACCACTATACTACCGAGGATTGGACGACAGCGCACTCTGTCGCATCCGTATTAGGTAGAATGTTCTTATGTGAAATTTGGATTTTGTTGTCAATTTGAGTTCTCCTTTAGATCATCTTCTACCTCTGTGGAGATGATTAAGAGAATAGTTATTGTTGTTTTCATGTTTTATTATTCGACTATCTTTCTTTCAAGTAATCCGCCGCTGCTGCTGCTGCTGCTGCTGTAAAACAGCCTTTTCGTTGTGCCCTATCGTCTGCGTTAAACTTCGTCTGCTGCTGATCCACGCGCGCTCTCCCATTACCTGCTTCTAACAAACTGATTTGTGTACGACAGCACAAATCCAACAGCCTGGCTTCAATTCCCACTGCCAAATGGACTCAGCACGAAAGCTTCCCTTTTTCAAGCTCGTCCCCTCAGGTTCTACTACCACCCATCAATCGCTTCCTCATCAGAGAGCAGTGCTCCCGGAGGACGGTGGGGTGACTTTACTGTACGCTGCATCAGATCTCTCAGCCATGCATTTAACATCGAAACGTAGAAATTAAGTGCAGGAGTAGGCCATTCAGCCCTTCAAGTCAGGCAGAATCCGAGGAGCAGGAAAATCAGGATGCTGCCTGACTTGCTTCGCTTTTCCAGCGCCACACTGATCGAGACTCTGATTTCCAGCAACTGCAGTCCTCACTTGTTCCATTCAGCCCTTCAAGACACCGCCACCGTTCAATGTGATCACGATTGAACATGTAATTTCAGTAAGCACTCCAGCTTCCTCTCCGTACCCCTGGATCCCTTTAGCTGCAAGGTCTACGTCCGGCTCCCTCTTGAGTGTATCTCACAAACCGGCATAGCCGCATCTTCCTGTGGGAGACAAGTCCACAGGTTCACCACTCTCTGAGAGAAAAATTCTTCCTGAATCGCTTGCCCTTCGTTCGGAGACTGTCACCCCTGGTTCTGGACGTCCCCAACATTGGGAACCGGTGAACTTTTGCTGGGATCCCTCAGTACCAAGCATGGATCTGCATGGGTTTCTCTTCAGAAGGGTCAGTGTGAATGGCCTGCTTCCACACTGTGGTGCTCCTATGATGCCAACAGTGTAGGTTGAGTACCTGCACGTGCTTTCTCAAGCTTGCCTCTGTGTTGACCTTCATGTTAACCCAGCCACTGGGCTTTGTCCTTCTATCGAGAAGAGCAGACGATGCCACTCAGATGACTTTGACTTTCCACTGTGGGTGTAGTACAGTCTGCCAGCAGCAGGGGATGGTGTTGCATCACCTTAATGGCAGGATCGGGTCCAAACTCTGAGGGGTCTGACCCCTTTTTGATTGGAGCGAGGGAGAGGGGAAAGCTCACTGTCATTTGTCGCTACCGGTTGCTTAAAGGTTTTAATTTGCACGCCGTTTGCGTGCGAGTTATATGCCCACTGACGGGACGAAGTGACAACAAAATCAGAGTGGGAAACAGAAATTGCTGGAGCAAGTCAGCATCTGGAGTGGGGGTGGGGGAAGGGGAAGAAAGCAGACAAGGTTTCTGGTCCGGTGAGCCTTCTTGAGGACGGCAGTTTTCATTTGTCGCCAAAAAAGGAGGAAGTCTCAAATGATCATCTCCTTGGTAGATGAAAGGACAAGTTGGCCAGGGAGAGCAGAATGGAGAGTATCGTAGGTTTTGTTTGTTGACAAGAGCAGACCGCTCGGCCCTGGGAACGCATGGGAATTGAAATCGGCACTCCTGCATTGAGATATGGAGCTGGCCTCTCAAAATGCCGCAGACTCCCCGGCGGGGAATTGAACCCCGGTCTCCCGCGTGACAGGCGGGGATACTAACCACTATACTACCGAGGATTGGACGACAGCGCACTCTGTCGCATCCGTATTAGGTAGAATGTTCTTATGTGAAATTTGGATTTTGTTGTCAATTTGAGTTCTCCTTGAGATCATCTTCTACCTCTGTGGAGATGATTAAGAGAATAGTTATTGTTGTTTTCATGTTTTATTATTCGACTATCTTTCTTTCAAGTAATCCGCCGCTGCTGCTGCTGTAAAACAGCCTTTTCGTTGTGCCCTACCGTCTGCGTTAAACTTCGTCTGCTGCTGATCCACGCGCGCTCTCCCATTACCTGCTTCTAACAAACTGATTTGTGTACGACAGCACAAATCCAACAGCCTGGCTTCAATTCCCACTGCCAAATGGACTCAGCACGAAAGCTTCCCTTTTTCAAGCTCGTCCCCTCAGGTTCTACTACCACCCATCAATCGCTTCCTCATCAGAGAGCAGTGCTCCCGGAGGACGGTGGGGTGACTTTACTGTACGCTGCATCAGATCTCTCAGCCATGCATTTAACATCGAAACGTAGAAATTAAGTGCAGGAGTAGGCCATTCAGACCTTCAAGTCAGGCAGAATCCGAGGAGCAGGAAAATCAGGATGCTGCCTGACTTGCTTCGCGTTTCCAGCGCCACACTGATCGAGACTCTGATTTCCAGCAACTGCAGTCCTCACTTGTTCCATTCAGCCCTTCAAGACACCGCCACCGTTCAATGTGATCACGATTGAACATGTAATTTCAGTAAGCACTCCAGCTTCCTCTCCGTACCCCTGGATCCCTTTAGCTGCAAGGTCTACGTCCGGCTCCCTCTTGAGTGTATCTCACAAACCGGCATAGCCGCATCTTCCTGTGGGAGACAAGTCCACAGGTTCACCACTCTCTGAGAGAAAAATTCTTCCTGAATCGCTTGCCCTTCGTTCGGAGACTGTGACCCCTGGTTCTGGACGTCCCCAACATTGGGAACCGGTGAACTTTTGCTGGGATCCCTCAGTACCAAGCATGGATCTGCATGGGTTTCTCTTCAGAAGGGTCAGTGTGAATGGCCTGCTTCCACACTGTGGTGCTCCTATGATGCCAACAGTGTAGGTTGAGTACCTGCACGTGCTTTCTCAAGCTTGCCTCTGTGTTGACCTTCATGTTAACCCAGCCACTGGGCTTTGTCCTTCTATCGAGAAGAGCAGACGATGCCACTCAGATGACTTTGACTTTCCACTGTGGGTGTAGTACAGTCTGCCAGCAGCAGGGGATGGTGTTGCATCACCTTAATGGCAGGATCGGGTCCAAACTCTGAGGGGTCTGACCCCTTTTTGATTGGAGCGAGGGAGAGGGGAAAGCTCACTGTCATTTGTCGCTACCGGTTGCTTAAAGGTTTTAATTTGCACGCCGTTTGCGTGCGAGTTATATGCCCACTGACGGAACGAAGTGACAACAAAATCAGAGTGGGAAACAGAAATTGCTGGAGCAAGTCAGCATCTGGAGTGGGGGTGGGGGAAGGGGAAGAAAGCAGACAAGGTTTCTGGTCCGGTGAGCCTTCTTGAGGACGGCAGTTTTCATTTGTCGCCAAAGAATGAGGAAGTCTCAAATGATCATCTCCTTGGTAGATGAAAGGACAAGTTGGCCAGGGAGAGCAGAATGGAGAGTATCGTAGGTTTTGTTTGTTGACAAGAGCAGACCGCTCGGCCCTGGGAACGCATGGGACTTGAAATCGGCACTCCTGCATTGAGATATGGAGCTGGCCTCTCAAAATGCCGCAGACTCCCCGGCGGGGAATTGAACCCCGGTCTCCCGCGTGACAGGCGGGGATACTAACCACTATACTACCGAGGATTGGACGACAGCGCACTCTGTCGCATCCGTATTAGGTAGAATGTTCTTATGTGAAATTTGGATTTTGTTGTCAATTTGAGTTCTCCTTTAGATCATCTTCTACCTCTGTGGAGATGATTAAGAGAATAGTTATTGTTGTTTTCATGTTTTATTATTCGACTATCTTTCTTTCAAGTAATCCGCCGCTGCTGCTGCTGCTGCTGTAAAACAGCCTTTTCGTTGTGCCCTATCGTCTGCGTTAAACTTCGTCTGCTGCTGATCCACGCGCGCTCTCCCATTACCTGCTTCTAACAAACTGATTTGTGTACGACAGCACAAATCCAACAGCCTGGCTTCAATTCCCACTGCCAAATGGACTCAGCACGAAAGCTTCCCTTTTTCAAGCTCGTCCCCTCAGGTTCTACTACCACCCATCAATCGCTTCCTCATCAGAGAGCAGTGCTCCCGGAGGACGGTGGGGTGACTTTACTGTACGCTGCATCAGATCTCTCAGCCATGCATTTAACATCGAAACGTAGAAATTAAGTGCAGGAGTAGGCCATTCAGCCCTTCAAGTCAGGCAGAATCGAGGAGCAGGAAAATCAGGATGCTGCCTGACTTGCTTCGCGTTTCCAGCGCCACACTGATCGAGACTCTGATTTCCAGCAACTGCAGTCCTCACTTGTTCCATTCAGCCCTTCAAGACACCGCCACCGTTCAATGTGATCACGATTGAACATGTAATTTCAGTAAGCACTCCAGCTTCCTCTCCGTACCCCTGGATCCCTTTAGCTGCAAGGTCTACGTCCGGCTCCCTCTTGAGTGTATCTCACAAACCGGCATAGCCGCATCTTCCTGTGGGAGACAAGTCCACAGGTTCACCACTCTCTGAGAGAAAAATTCTTCCTGAATCGCTTGCCCTTCGTTCGGAGACTGTGACCCCTGGTTCTGGACGTCCCCAACATTGGGAACCGGTGAACTTTTGCTGGGATCCCTCAGTACCAAGCATGGATCTGCATGGGTTTCTCTTCAGAAGGGTCAGTGTGAATGGCCTGCTTCCACACTGTGGTGCTCCTATGATGCCAACAGTGTAGGTTGAGTACCTGCACGTGCTTTCTCAAGCTTGCCTCTGTGTTGACCTTCATGTTAACCCAGCCACTGGGCTTTGTCCTTCTATCGAGAAGAGCAGACGATGCCACTCAGATGACTTTGACTTTCCACTGTGGGTGTAGTACAGTCTGCCAGCAGCAGGGGATGGTGTTGCATCACCTTGATGGCAGGATCGGGTCCAAACTCTGAGGGGTCTGACCCCTTTTTGATTGGAGCGAGGGAGAGGGGAAAGCTCACTGTCATTTGTCGCTACCGGTTGCTTAAAGGTTTTAATTTGCACGCCGTTTGCGTGCGAGTTATATGCCCACTGACGGGACGAAGTGACAACAAAATCAGAGTGGGAAACAGAAATTGCTGGAGCAAGTCAGCATCTGGAGTGGGGGTGGGGGAAGGGGAAGAAAGCAGACAAGGTTTCTGGTCCGGTGAGCCTTCTTGAGGACGGCAGTTTTCATTTGTCGCCAAAAAATGAGGAAGTCTCAAATGATCATCTCCTTGGTAGATGAAAGGACAAGTTGGCCAGGGAGAGCAGAATGGAGAGTATCGTAGGTTTTGTTTGTTGACAAGAGCAGACCGCTCGGCCCTGGGAACGCATGGGACTTGAAATCGGCACTCCTGCATTGAGATATGGAGCTGGCCTCTCAAAATGCCGCAGACTCCCCGGCGGGGAATTGAACCCCGGTCTCCCGCGTGACAGGCGGGGATACTAACCACTATACTACTGAGGATTGGACGACAGCGCACTCTGTCGCATCCGTATTAGGTAGAATGTTCTTATGTGAAATTTGGATTTTGTTGTCAATTTGAGTTCTCCTTTAGATCATCTTCTACCTCTGTGGAGATGATTAAGAGAATAGTTATTGTTGTTTTCATGTTTTATTATTCGACTATCTTTCTTTCAAGTAATCCGCCGCTGCTGCTGCTGCTGCTGCTGTAAAACAGCCTTTTCGTTGTGCCCTACCGTCTGCGTTAAACTTCGTCTGCTGCTGATCCACGCGCGCTCTCCCATTACCTGCTTCTAACAAACTGATTTGTGTACGACAGCACAAATCCAACAGCCTGGCTTCAATTCCCACTGCCAAATGGACTCAGCACGAAAGCTTCCCTTTTTCAAGCTCGTCCCCTCAGGTTCTACTACCACCCATCAATCGCTTCCTCATCAGAGAGCAGTGCTCCCGGAGGACGGTGGGGTGACTTTACTGTACGCTGCATCAGATCTCTCAGCCATGCATTTAACATCGAAACGTAGAAATTAAGTGCAGGAGTAGGCCATTCAGCCCTTCAAGTCAGGCAGAATCCGAGGAGCAGGAAAATCAGGATGCTGCCTGACTTGCTTCGCGTTTCCAGCGCCACACTGATCGAGACTCTGATTTCCAGCAACTGCAGTCCTCACTTGTTCCATTCAGCCCTTCAAGACACCGCCACCGTTCAATGTGATCACGATTGAACATGTAATTTCAGTAAGCACTCCAGCTTCCTCTCCGTACCCCTGGATCCCTTTAGCTGCAAGGTCTACGTCCGGCTCCCTCTTGGGTGTATCTCACAAACCGGCATAGCCGCATCTTCCTGTGGGAGACAAGTCCACAGGTTCACCACTCTCTGAGAGAAAAATTCTTCCTGAATCGCTTGCCCTTCGTTCGGAGACTGTGACCCCTGGTTCTGGACGTCCCCAACATTGGGAACCGGTGAACTTTTGCTGGGATCCCTCAGTACCAAGCATGGATCTGCATGGGTTTCTCTTCAGAAGGGTCAGTGTGAATGGCCTGCTTCCACACTGTGGTGCTCCTATGATGCCAACAGTGTAGGTTGAGTACCTGCACGTGCTTTCTCAAGCTTGCCTCTGTGTTGACCTTCATGTTAACCCAGCCACTGGGCTTTGTCCTTCTATCGAGAAGAGCAGACGATGCCACTCAGATGACTTTGACTTTCCACTGTGGGTGTAGTACAGTCTGCCAGCAGCAGGGGATGGTGTTGCATCACCTTAATGGCAGGATCGGGTCCAAACTCTGAGGGGTCTGACCCCTTTTTGATTGGAGCGAGGGAGAGGGGAAAGCTCACTGTCATTTGTCGCTACCGGTTGCTTAAAGGTTTTAATTTGCACGCCGTTTGCGTGCGAGTTATATGCCCACTGACGGGACGAAGTGACAACAAAATCAGAGTGGGAAACAGAAATTGCTGGAGCAAGTCAGCATCTGGAGTGGGGGTGGGGGAAGGGGAAGAAAGCAGACAAGGTTTCTGGTCCGGTGAGCCTTCTTGAGGACGGCAGTTTTCATTTGTCGCCAAAAAATGAGGAAGTCTCAAATGATCATCTCCTTGGTAGATGAAAGGACAAGTTGGCCAGGGAGAGCAGAATGGAGAGTATCGTAGGTTTTGTTTGTTGACAAGAGCAGACCGCTCCGCCCTGGGAACGCATGGGACTTGAAATCGGCACTCCTGCATTGAGATATGGAGCTGGCCTCTCAAAATGCCGCAGACCCCCCGGCGGGGAATTGAACCCCGGTCTCCCGCGTGACAGGCGGGGATACTAACCACTATACTACCGAGGATTGGACGACAGCGCACTCTGTCGCATCCGTATTAGGTAGAATGTTCTTATGTGAAATTTGGATTTTGTTGTCAATTTGAGTTCTCCTTTAGATCATCTTCTACCTCTGTGGAGATGATTAAGAGAATAGTTATTGTTGTTTTCATGTTTTATTATTCGACTATCTTTCTTTCAAGTAATCCGCCGCTGCTGCTGCTGCTGCTGTAAAACAGCCTTTTCGTTGTGCCCTACCGTCTGTGTTAAACTTCGTCTGCTGCTGATCCACTGATCGAGACTCTGATTTCCAGCAACTGCAGTCCTCACTTGTTCCATTCAGCCCTTCAAGACACCGCCACCGTTCAATGTGATCACGATTGAACATGTAATTTCAGTAAGCACTCCAGCTTCCTCTCCGTACCCCTGGATCCCTTTAGCTGCAAGGTCTACGTCCGGCTCCCTCTTGAGTGTATCTCACAAACCGGCATAGCCGCATCTTCCTGTGGGAGACAAGTCCACAGGTTCACCACTCTCTGAGAGAAAAATTCTTCCTGAATCGCTTGCCCTTCGTTCGGAGACTGTGACCCCTGGTTCTGGACGTCCCCAACATTGGGAACCGGTGAACTTTTGCTGGGATCCCTCAGTACCAAGCATGGATCTGCATGGGTTTCTCTTCAGAAGGGTCAGTGTGAATGGCCTGCTTCCACACTGTGGTGCTCCTATGATGCCAACAGTGTAGGTTGAGTACCTGCACGTGCTTTCTCAAGCTTGCCTCTGTGTTGACCTTCATGTTAACCCAGCCACTGGGCTTTGTCCTTCTATCGAGAAGAGCAGACGATGCCACTCAGATGACTTTGACTTTCCACTGTGGGTGTAGTACAGTCTGCCAGCAGCAGGGGATGGTGTTGCATCACCTTGATGGCAGGATCGGGTCCAAACTCTGAGGGGTCTGACCCCTTTTTGATTGGAGCGAGGGAGAGGGGAAAGCTCACTGTCATTTGTCGCTACCGGTTGCTTAAAGGTTTTAATTTGCACGCCGTTTGCGTGCGAGTTATATGCCCACTGACGGGACGAAGTGACAACAAAATCAGAGTGGGAAACAGAAATTGCTGGAGCAAGTCAGCATCTGGAGTGGGGGTGGGGGAAGGGGAAGAAAGCAGACAAGGTTTCTGGTCCGGTGAGCCTTCTTGAGGACGGCAGTTTTCATTTGTCGCCAAAAAATGAGGAAGTCTCAAATGATCATCTCCTTGGTAGATGAAAGGACAAGTTGGCCAGGGAGAGCATCGTAGGTTTTGTTTGTTGACAAGAGCAGACCGCTCGGCCCTGGGAACGCATGGGACTTGAAATCGGCACTCCTGCATTGAGATATGGAGCTGGCCTCTCAAAATGCCGCAGTCTCCCCGGCGGGGAATTGAACCCCGGTCTTCCGCGTGACAGGCGGGGATACTAACCACTATACTACCGAGGATTGGACGGCAGCGCACTCTGTCGCATCCGTATTAGGTAGAATGTTCTTATGTGAAATTTGGATTTTGTTGTCAATTTGAGTTCTCCTTTAGATCATCTTCTACCTCTGTGGAGATGATTAAGAGAATAGTTATTGTTGTTTTCATGTTTTATTATTCGACTATCTTTCTTTCAAGTAATCCGCCGCTGCTGCTGCTGCTGCTGTAAAACAGCCTTTTCGTTGTGCCCTATCGTCTGCGTTAAACTTCGTCTGCTGCTGATCCACGCGCGCTCTCCCATTACCTGCTTCTAACAAACTGATTTGTGTACGACAGCACAAATCCAACAGCCTGGCTTCAATTCCCACTGCCAAATGGACTCAGCACGAAAGCTTCCCTTTTTCAAGCTCGTCCCCTCAGGTTCTACTACCACCCATCAATCGCTTCCTCATCAGAGAGCAGTGCTCCCGGAGGACGGTGGGGTGACTTTACTGTACGCTGCATCAGATCTCTCAGCCATGCATTTAACATCGAAACGTAGAAATTAAGTGCAGGAGTAGGCCATTCAGCCCTTCAAGTCAGGCAGAATCGAGGAGCAGGAAAATCAGGATGCTGCCTGACTTGCTTCGCGTTTCCAGCGCCACACTGATCGAGACTCTGATTTCCAGCAACTGCAGTCCTCACTTGTTCCATTCAGCCCTTCAAGACACCGCCACCGTTCAATGTGATCACGATTGAACATGTAATTTCAGTAAGCACTCCAGCTTCCTCTCCGTACCCCTGGATCCCTTTAGCTGCAAGGTCTACGTCCGGCTCCCTCTTGAGTGTATCTCACAAACCGGCATAGCCGCATCTTCCTGTGGGAGACAAGTCCACAGGTTCACCACTCTCTGAGAGAAAAATTCTTCCTGAATCGCTTGCCCTTCGTTCGGAGACTGTCACCCCTGGTTCTGGACGTCCCCAACATTGGGAACCGGTGAACTTTTGCTGGGATCCCTCAGTACCAAGCATGGATCTGCATGGGTTTCTCTTCAGAAGGGTCAGTGTGAATGGCCTGCTTCCACACTGTGGTGCTCCTATGATGCCAACAGTGTAGGTTGAGTACCTGCACGTGCTTTGTCAAGCTTGCCTCTGTGTTGACCTTCATGTTAACCCAGCCACTGGGCTTTGTCCTTCTATCGAGAAGAGCAGACGATGCCACTCAGATGACTTTGACTTTCCACTGTGGGTGTAGTACAGTCTGCCAGCAGCAGGGGATGGTGTTGCATCACCTTAATGGCAGGATCGGGTCCAAACTCTGAGGGGTCTGACCCCTTTTTGATTGGAGCGAGGGAGAGGGGAAAGCTCACTGTCATTTGTCGCTACCGGTTGCTTAAAGGTTTTAATTTGCACGCCGTTTGCGTGCGAGTTATATGCCCACTGACGGGACGAAGTGACAACAAAATCAGAGTGGGAAACAGAAATTGCTGGAGCAAGTCAGCATCTGGAGTGGGGGTGGGGGAAGGGGAAGAAAGCAGACAAGGTTTCTGGTCCGGTGAGCCTTCTTGAGGACGGCAGTTTTCATTTGTCGCCAAAAAAGGAGGAAGTCTCAAATGATCATCTCCTTGGTAGATGAAAGGACAAGTTGGCCAGGGAGAGCAGAATGGAGAGTATCGTAGGTTTTGTTTGTTGACAAGAGCAGACCGCTCCGCCCTGGGAACGCATGGGACTTGAAATCGGCACTCCTGCATTGAGATATGGAGCTGGCCTCTCAAAATGCCGCAGACTCCCCGGCGGGGAATTGAACCCCGGTCTCCCGCGTGACAGGCGGGGATACTAACCACTATACTACCGAGGATTGGACGACAGCGCACTCTGTCGCATCCGTATTAGGTAGAATGTTCTTATGTGAAATTTGGATTTTGTTGTCAATTTGAGTTCTCCTTTAGATCATCTTCTACCTCTGTGGAGATGATTAAGAGAATAGTTATTGTTGTTTTCATGTTTTATTATTCGACTATCTTTCTTTCAAGTAATCCGCCGCTGCTGCTGCTGCTGCTGCTGTAAAACAGCCTTTTCGTTGTGCCCTACCGTCTGCGTTAAACTTCGTCTGCTGCTGATCCACGCGCGCTCTCCCATTACCTGCTTCTAACAAACTGATTTGTGTACGACAGCACAAATCCAACAGCCTGGCTTCAATTCCCACTGCCAAATGGACTCAGCACGAAAGCTTCCCTTTTTCAAGCTCGTCCCCTCAGGTTCTACTACCACCCATCAATCGCTTCCTCATCAGAGAGCAGTGCTCCCGGAGGACGGTGGGGTGACTTTACTGTACGCTGCATCAGATCTCTCAGCCATGCATTTAACATCGAAACGTAGAAATTAAGTGCAGGAGTAGGCCATTCAGCCCTTCAAGTCAGGCAGAATCCGAGGAGCAGGAAAATCAGGATGCTGCCTGACTTGCTTCGCGTTTCCAGCGCCACACTGATCGAGACTCTGATTTCCAGCAACTGCAGTCCTCACTTGTTCCATTCAGCCCTTCAAGACACCGCCACCGTTCAATGTGATCACGATTGAACATGTAATTTCAGTAAGCACTCCAGCTTCCTCTCCGTACCCCTGGATCCCTTTAGCTGCAAGGTCTACGTCCGGCTCCCTCTTGGGTGTATCTCACAAACCGGCATAGCCGCATCTTCCTGTGGGAGACAAGTCCACAGGTTCACCACTCTCTGAGAGAAAAATTCTTCCTGAATCGCTTGCCCTTCGTTCGGAGACTGTGACCCCTGGTTCTGGACGTCCCCAACATTGGGAACCGGTGAACTTTTGCTGGGATCCCTCAGTACCAAGCATGGATCTGCATGGGTTTCTCTTCAGAAGGGTCAGTGTGAATGGCCTGCTTCCACACTGTGGTGCTCCTATGATGCCAACAGTGTAGGTTGAGTACCTGCACGTGCTTTCTCAAGCTTGCCTCTGTGTTGACCTTCATGTTAACCCAGCCACTGGGCTTTGTCCTTCTATCGAGAAGAGCAGACGATGCCACTCAGATGACTTTGACTTTCCACTGTGGGTGTAGTACAGTCTGCCAGCAGCAGGGGATGGTGTTGCATCACCTTGATGGCAGGATCGGGTCCAAACTCTGAGGGGTCTGACCCCTTTTTGATTGGAGCGAGGGAGAGGGGAAAGCTCACTGTCATTTGTCGCTACCGGTTGCTTAAAGGTTTTAATTTGCACGCCGTTTGCGTGCGAGTTATATGCCCACTGACGGGACGAAGTGACAACAAAATCAGAGTGGGAAACAGAAATTGCTGGAGCAAGTCAGCATCTGGAGTGGGGGTGGGGGAAGGGGAAGAAAGCAGACAAGGTTTCTGGTCCGGTGAGCCTTCTTGAGGACGGCAGTTTTCATTTGTCGCCAAAAAATGAGGAAGTCTCAAATGATCATCTCCTTGGTAGATGAAAGGACAAGTTGGCCAGGGAGAGCAGAATGGAGAGTATCGTAGGTTTTGTTTGTTGACAAGAGCAGACCGCTCCGCCCTGGGAACGCATGGGACTTGAAATCGGCACTCCTGCATTGAGATATGGAGCTGGCCTCTCAAAATGCCGCAGACTCCCCGGCGGGGAATTGAACCCCGGTCTCCCGCGTGACAGGCGGGGATACTAACCACTATACTACCGAGGATTGGACGACAGCGCACTCTGTCGCATCCGTATTAGGTAGAATGTTCTTATGTGAAATTTGGATTTTGTTGTCAATTTGAGTTCTCCTTTAGATCATCTTCTACCTCTGTGGAGATGATTAAGAGAATAGTTATTGTTGTTTTCATGTTTTATTATTCGACTATCTTTCTTTCAAGTAATCCGCCGCTGCTGCTGCTGCTGCTGTAAAACAGCCTTTTCGTTGTGCCCTACCGTCTGCGTTAAACTTCGTCTGCTGCTGATCCACGCGCGCTCTCCCATTACCTGCTTCTAACAAACTGATTTGTGTACGACAGCACAAATCCACCAGCCTGGCTTCAATTCCCACTGCCAAATGGACTCAGCACGAAAGCTTCCCTTTTTCAAGCTCGTCCCCTCAGGTTCTACTACCACCCATCAATCGCTTCCTCATCAGAGAGCAGTGCTCCCGGAGGACGGTGGGGTGACTTTACTGTACGCTGCATCAGATCTCTCAGCCATGCATTTAACATCGAAACGTAGAAATTAAGTGCAGGAGTAGGCCATTCAGCCCTTCAAGTCAGGCAGAATCCGAGGAGCAGGAAAATCAGGATGCTGCCTGACTTGCTTCGCGTTTCCAGCGCCACACTGATCGAGACTCTGATTTCCAGCAACTGCAGTCCTCACTTGTTCCATTCAGCCCTTCAAGACACCGCCACCGTTCAATGTGATCACGATTGAACATGTAATTTCAGTAAGCACTCCAGCTTCCTCTCCGTACCCCTGGATCCCTTTAGCTGCAAGGTCTACGTCCGGCTCCCTCTTGGGTGTATCTCACAAACCGGCATAGCCGCATCTTCCTGTGGGAGACAAGTCCACAGGTTCACCACTCTCTGAGAGAAAAATTCTTCCTGAATCGCTTGCCCTTCGTTCGGAGACTGTGACCCCTGGTTCTGGACGTCCCCAACATTGGGAACCGGTGAACTTTTGCTGGGATCCCTCAGTACCAAGCATGGATCTGCATGGGTTTCTCTTCAGAAGGGTCAGTGTGAATGGCCTGCTTCCACACTGTGGTGCTCCTATGATGCCAACAGTGTAGGTTGAGTACCTGCACGTGCTTTCTCAAGCTTGCCTCTGTGTTGACCTTCATGTTAACCCAGCCACTGGGCTTTGTCCTTCTATCGAGAAGAGCAGACGATGCCACTCAGATGACTTTGACTTTCCACTGTGGGTGTAGTACAGTCTGCCAGCAGCAGGGGATGGTGTTGCATCACCTTGATGGCAGGATCGGGTCCAAACTCTGAGGGGTCTGACCCCTTTTTGATTGGAGCGAGGGAGAGGGGAAAGCTCACTGTCATTTGTCGCTACCGGTTGCTTAAAGGTTTTAATTTGCACGCCGTTTGCGTGCGAGTTATATGCCCACTGACGGGACGAAGTGACAACAAAATCAGAGTGGGAAACAGAAATTGCTGGAGCAAGTCAGCATCTGGAGTGGGGGTGGGGGAAGGGGAAGAAAGCAGACAAGGTTTCTGGTCCGGTGAGCCTTCTTGAGGACGGCAGTTTTCATTTGTCGCCAAAAAATGAGGAAGTCTCAAATGATCATCTCCTTGGTAGATGAAAGGACAAGTTGGCCAGGGAGAGCAGAATGGAGAGTATCGTAGGTTTTGTTTGTTGACAAGAGCAGACCGCTCCGCCCTGGGAACGCATGGGACTTGAAATCGGCACTCCTGCATTGAGATATGGAGCTGGCCTCTCAAAATGCCGCAGACTCCCCGGCGGGGAATTGAACCCCGGTCTCCCGCGTGACAGGCGGGGATACTAACCACTATACTACCGAGGATTGGACGACAGCGCACTCTGTCGCATCCGTATTAGGTAGAATGTTCTTATGTGAAATTTGGATTTTGTTGTCAATTTGAGTTCTCCTTTAGATCATCTTCTACCTCTGTGGAGATGATTAAGAGAATAGTTATTGTTGTTTTCATGTTTTATTATTCGACTATCTTTCTTTCAAGTAATCCGCCGCTGCTGCTGCTGCTGCTGTAAAACAGCCTTTTCGTTGTGCCCTACCGTCTGCGTTAAACTTCGTCTGCTGCTGATCCACGCGCGCTCTCCCATTACCTGCTTCTAACAAACTGATTTGTGTACGACAGCACAAATCCACCAGCCTGGCTTCAATTCCCACTGCCAAATGGACTCAGCACGAAAGCTTCCCTTTTTCAAGCTCGTCCCCTCAGGTTCTACTACCACCCATCAATCGCTTCCTCATCAGAGAGCAGTGCTCCCGGAGGACGGTGGGGTGACTTTACTGTACGCTGCATCAGATCTCTCAGCCATGCATTTAACATCGAAACGTAGAAATTAAGTGCAGGAGTAGGCCATTCAGCCCTTCAAGTCAGGCAGAATCCGAGGAGCAGGAAAATCAGGATGCTGCCTGACTTGCTTCGCGTTTCCAGCGCCACACTGATCGAGACTCTGATTTCCAGCAACTGCAGTCCTCACTTGTTCCATTCAGCCCTTCAAGACACCGCCACCGTTCAATGTGATCACGATTGAACATGTAATTTCAGTAAGCACTCCAGCTTCCTCTCCGTACCCCTGGATCCCTTTAGCTGCAAGGTCTACGTCCGGCTCCCTCTTGAGTGTATCTCACAAACCGGCATAGCCGCATCTTCCTGTGGGAGACAAGTCCACAGGTTCACCACTCTCTGAGAGAAAAATTCTTCCTGAATCGCTTGCCCTTCGTTCGGAGACTGTGACCCCTGGTTCTGGACGTCCCCAACATTGGGAACCGGTGAACTTTTGCTGGGATCCCTCAGTACCAAGCATGGATCTGCATGGGTTTCTCTTCAGAAGGGTCAGTGTGAATGGCCTGCTTCCACACTGTGGTGCTCCTATGATGCCAACAGTGTAGGTTGAGTACCTGCACGTGCTTTCTCAAGCTTGCCTCTGTGTTGACCTTCATGTTAACCCAGCCACTGGGCTTTGTCCTTCTATCGAGAAGAGCAGACGATGCCACTCAGATGACTTTGACTTTCCACTGTGGGTGTAGTACAGTCTGCCAGCAGCAGGGGATGGTGTTGCATCACCTTGATGGCAGGATCGGGTCCAAACTCTGAGGGGTCTGACCCCTTTTTGATTGGAGCGAGGGAGAGGGGAAAGCTCACTGTCATTTGTCGCTACCGGTTGCTTAAAGGTTTTAATTTGCACGCCGTTTGCGTGCGAGTTATATGCCCACTGACGGGACGAAGTGACAACAAAATCAGAGTGGGAAACAGAAATTGCTGGAGCAAGTCAGCATCTGGAGTGGGGGTGGGGGAAGGGGAAGAAAGCAGACAAGGTTTCTGGTCCGGTGAGCCTTCTTGAGGACGGCAGTTTTCATTTGTCGCCAAAAAATGAGGAAGTCTCAAATGATCATCTCCTTGGTAGATGAAAGGACAAGTTGGCCAGGGAGAGCAGAATGGAGAGTATCGTAGGTTTTGTTTGTTGACAAGAGCAGACCGCTCCGCCCTGGGAACGCATGGGACTTGAAATCGGCACTCCTGCATTGAGATATGGAGCTGGCCTCTCAAAATGCCGCAGACTCCCCGGCGGGGAATTGAACCCCGGTCTCCCGCGTGACAGGCGGGGATACTAACCACTATACTACCGAGGATTGGACGACAGCGTACTCTGTCGCATCCGTATTAGGTAGAATGTTCTTATGTGAAATTTGGATTTTGTTGTCAATTTGAGTTCTCCTTTAGATCATCTTCTACCTCTGTGGAGATGATTAAGAGAATAGTTATTGTTGTTTTCATGTTTTATTATTCGACTATCTTTCTTTCAAGTAATCCGCCGCTGCTGCTGCTGCTGCTGCTGTAAAACAGCCTTTTCGTTGTGCCCTACCGTCTGCGTTAAACTTCGTCTGCTGCTGATCCACGCGCGCTCTCCCATTACCTGCTTCTAACAAACTGATTTGTGTACGACAGCACAAATCCAACAGCCTGGCTTCAATTCCCACTGCCAAATGGACTCAGCACGAAAGCTTCCCTTTTTCAAGCTCGTCCCCTCAGGTTCTACTACCACCCATCAATCGCTTCCTCATCAGAGAGCAGTGCTCCCGGAGGACGGTGGGGTGACTTTACTGTACGCTGCATCAGATCTCTCAGCCATGCATTTAACATCGAAACGTAGAAATTAAGTGCAGGAGTAGGCCATTCAGCCCTTCAAGTCAGGCAGAATCCGAGGAGCAGGAAAATCAGGATGCTGCCTGACTTGCTTCGCGTTTCCAGCGCCACACTGATCGAGACTCTGATTTCCAGCAACTGCAGTCCTCACTTGTTCCATTCAGCCCTTCAAGACACCGCCACCGTTCAATGTGATCACGATTGAACATGTAATTTCAGTAAGCACTCCAGCTTCCTCTCCGTACCCCTGGATCCCTTTAGCTGCAAGGTCTACGTCCGGCTCCCTCTTGGGTGTATCTCACAAACCGGCATAGCCGCATCTTCCTGTGGGAGACAAGTCCACAGGTTCACCACTCTCTGAGAGAAAAATTCTTCCTGAATCGCTTGCCCTTCGTTCGGAGACTGTGACCCCTGGTTCTGGACGTCCCCAACATTGGGAACCGGTGAACTTTTGCTGGGATCCCTCAGTACCAAGCATGGATCTGCATGGGTTTCTCTTCAGAAGGGTCAGTGTGAATGGCCTGCTTCCACACTGTGGTGCTCCTATGATGCCAACAGTGTAGGTTGAGTACCTGCACGTGCTTTCTCAAGCTTGCCTCTGTGTTGACCTTCATGTTAACCCAGCCACTGGGCTTTGTCCTTCTATCGAGAAGAGCAGACGATGCCACTCAGATGACTTTGACTTTCCACTGTGGGTGTAGTACAGTCTGCCAGCAGCAGGGGATGGTGTTGCATCACCTTAATGGCAGGATCGGGTCCAAACTCTGAGGGGTCTGACCCCTTTTTGATTGGAGCGAGGGAGAGGGGAAAGCTCACTGTCATTTGTCGCTACCGGTTGCTTAAAGGTTTTAATTTGCACGCCGTTTGCGTGCGAGTTATATGCCCACTGACGGGACGAAGTGACAACAAAATCAGAGTGGGAAACAGAAATTGCTGGAGCAAGTCAGCATCTGGAGTGGGGGTGGGGGAAGGGGAAGAAAGCAGACAAGGTTTCTGGTCCGGTGAGCCTTCTTGAGGACGGCAGTTTTCATTTGTCGCCAAAAAATGAGGAAGTCTCAAATGATCATCTCCTTGGTAGATGAAAGGACAGTTGGCCAGGGAGAGCAGAATGGAGAGTATCGTAGGTTTTGTTTGTTGACAAGAGCAGACCGCTCCGCCCTGGGAACGCATGGGACTTGAAATCGGCACTCCTGCATTGAGATATGGAGCTGGCCTCTCAAAATGCCGCAGACTCCCCGGCGGGGAATTGAACCCCGGTCTCCCGCGTGACAGGCGGGGATACTAACCACTATACTACCGAGGATTGGACGACAGCGCACTCTGTCGCATCCGTATTAGGTAGAATGTTCTTATGTGAAATTTGGATTTTGTTGTCAATTTGAGTTCTCCTTTAGATCATCTTCTACCTCTGTGGAGATGATTAAGAGAATAGTTATTGTTGTTTTCATGTTTTATTATTCGACTATCTTTCTTTCAAGTAATCCGCCGCTGCTGCTGCTGCTGCTGTAAAACAGCCTTTTCGTTGTGCCCTACCGTCTGTGTTAAACTTCGTCTGCTGCTGATCCACTGATCGAGACTCTGATTTCCAGCAACTGCAGTCCTCACTTGTTCCATTCAGCCCTTCAAGACACCACCACCGTTCAATGTGATCACGATTGAACATGTAATTTCAGTAAGCACTCCAGCTTCCTCTCCGTACCCCTGGATCCCTTTAGCTGCAAGGTCTACGTCCGGCTCCCTCTTGAGTGTATCTCACAAACCGGCATAGCCGCATCTTCCTGTGGGAGACAAGTCCACAGGTTCACCACTCTCTGAGAGAAAAATTCTTCCTGAATCGCTTGCCCTTCGTTCGGAGACTGTGACCCCTGGTTCTGGACGTCCCCAACATTGGGAACCGGTGAACTTTTGCTGGGATCCCTCAGTACCAAGCATGGATCTGCATGGGTTTCTCTTCAGAAGGGTCAGTGTGAATGGCCTGCTTCCACACTGTGGTGCTCCTATGATGCCAACAGTGTAGGTTGAGTACCTGCACGTGCTTTCTCAAGCTTGCCTCTGTGTTGACCTTCATGTTAACCCAGCCACTGGGCTTTGTCCTTCTATCGAGAAGAGCAGACGATGCCACTCAGATGACTTTGACTTTCCACTGTGGGTGTAGTACAGTCTGCCAGCAGCAGGGGATGGTGTTGCATCACCTTGATGGCAGGATCGGGTCCAAACTCTGAGGGGTCTGACCCCTTTTTGATTGGAGCGAGGGAGAGGGGAAAGCTCACTGTCATTTGTCGCTACCGGTTGCTTAAAGGTTTTAATTTGCACGCCGTTTGCGTGCGAGTTATATGCCCACTGACGGGACGAAGTGACAACAAAATCAGAGTGGGAAACAGAAATTGCTGGAGCAAGTCAGCATCTGGAGTGGGGGTGGGGGAAGGGGAAGAAAGCAGACAAGGTTTCTGGTCCGGTGAGCCTTCTTGAGGACGGCAGTTTTCATTTGTCGCCAAAAAATGAGGAAGTCTCAAATGATCATCTCCTTGGTAGATGAAAGGACAAGTTGGCCAGGGAGAGCAGAATGGAGAGTATCGTAGGTTTTGTTTGTTGACAAGAGCAGACCGCTCCGCCCTGGGAACGCATGGGACTTGAAATCGGCACTCCTGCATTGAGATATGGAGCTGGCCTCTCAAAATGCCGCAGACCCCCCGGCGGGGAATTGAACCCCGGTCTCCCGCGTGACAGGCGGGGATACTAACCACTATACTACCGAGGATTGGACGACAGCGCACTCTGTCGCATCCGTATTAGGTAGAATGTTCTTATGTGAAATTTGGATTTTGTTGTCAATTTGAGTTCTCCTTTAGATCATCTTCTACCTCTGTGGAGATGATTAAGAGAATAGTTATTGTTGTTTTCATGTTTTATTATTCGACTATCTTTCTTTCAAGTAATCCGCCGCTGCTGCTGCTGCTGCTGTAAAACAGCCTTTTCGTTGTGCCCTACCGTCTGTGTTAAACTTCGTCTGCTGCTGATCCACTGATCGAGACTCTGATTTCCAGCAACTGCAGTCCTCACTTGTTCCATTCAGCCCTTCAAGACACCACCACCGTTCAATGTGATCACGATTGAACATGTAATTTCAGTAAGCACTCCAGCTTCCTCTCCGTACCCCTGGATCCCTTTAGCTGCAAGGTCTACGTCCGGCTCCCTCTTGAGTGTATCTCACAAACCGGCATAGCCGCATCTTCCTGTGGGAGACAAGTCCACAGGTTCACCACTCTCTGAGAGAAAAATTCTTCCTGAATCGCTTGCCCTTCGTTCGGAGACTGTGACCCCTGGTTCTGGACGTCCCCAACATTGGGAACCGGTGAACTTTTGCTGGGATCCCTCAGTACCAAGCATGGATCTGCATGGGTTTCTCTTCAGAAGGGTCAGTGTGAATGGCCTGCTTCCACACTGTGGTGCTCCTATGATGCCAACAGTGTAGGTTGAGTACCTGCACGTGCTTTCTCAAGCTTGCCTCTGTGTTGACCTTCATGTTAACCCAGCCACTGGGCTTTGTCCTTCTATCGAGAAGAGCAGACGATGCCACTCAGATGACTTTGACTTTCCACTGTGGGTGTAGTACAGTCTGCCAGCAGCAGGGGATGGTGTTGCATCACCTTGATGGCAGGATCGGGTCCAAACTCTGAGGGGTCTGACCCCTTTTTGATTGGAGCGAGGGAGAGGGGAAAGCTCACTGTCATTTGTCGCTACCGGTTGCTTAAAGGTTTTAATTTGCACGCCGTTTGCGTGCGAGTTATATGCCCACTGACGGGACGAAGTGACAACAAAATCAGAGTGGGAAACAGAAATTGCTGGAGCAAGTCAGCATCTGGAGTGGGGGTGGGGGAAGGGGAAGAAAGCAGACAAGGTTTCTGGTCCGGTGAGCCTTCTTGAGGACGGCAGTTTTCATTTGTCGCCAAAAAATGAGGAAGTCTCAAATGATCATCTCCTTGGTAGATGAAAGGACAAGTTGGCCAGGGAGAGCATCGTAGGTTTTGTTTGTTGACAAGAGCAGACCGCTCGGCCCTGGGAACGCATGGGACTTGAAATCGGCACTCCTGCATTGAGATATGGAGCTGGCCTCTCAAAATGCCGCAGACTCCCCGGCGGGGAATTGAACCCCGGTCTTCCGCGTGACAGGCGGGGATACTAACCACTATACTACCGAGGATTGGACGACAGCGCACTCTGTCGCATCCGTATTAGGTAGAATGTTCTTATGTGAAATTTGGATTTTGTTGTCAATTTGAGTTCTCCTTTAGATCATCTTCTACCTCTGTGGAGATGATTAAGAGAATAGTTATTGTTGTTTTCATGTTTTATTATTCGACTATCTTTCTTTCAAGTAATCCGCCGCTGCTGCTGCTGCTGCTGTAAAACAGCCTTTTCGTTGTGCCCTATCGTCTGCGTTAAACTTCGTCTGCTGCTGATCCACGCGCGCTCTCCCATTACCTGCTTCTAACAAACTGATTTGTGTACGACAGCACAAATCCAACAGCCTGGCTTCAATTCCCACTGCCAAATGGACTCAGCACGAAAGCTTCCCTTTTTCAAGCTCGTCCCCTCAGGTTCTACTACCACCCATCAATCGCTTCCTCATCAGAGAGCAGTGCTCCCGGAGGACGGTGGGGTGACTTTACTGTACGCTGCATCAGATCTCTCAGCCATGCATTTAACATCGAAACGTAGAAATTAAGTGCAGGAGTAGGCCATTCAGCCCTTCAAGTCAGGCAGAATCGAGGAGCAGGAAAATCAGGATGCTGCCTGACTTGCTTCGCGTTTCCAGCGCCACACTGATCGAGACTCTGATTTCCAGCAACTGCAGTCCTCACTTGTTCCATTCAGCCCTTCAAGACACCGCCACCGTTCAATGTGATCACGATTGAACATGTAATTTCAGTAAGCACTCCAGCTTCCTCTCCGTACCCCTGGATCCCTTTAGCTGCAAGGTCTACGTCCGGCTCCCTCTTGAGTGTATCTCACAAACCGGCATAGCCGCATCTTCCTGTGGGAGACAAGTCCACAGGTTCACCACTCTCTGAGAGAAAAATTCTTCCTGAATCGCTTGCCCTTCGTTCGGAGACTGTCACCCCTGGTTCTGGACGTCCCCAACATTGGGAACCGGTGAACTTTTGCTGGGATCCCTCAGTACCAAGCATGGATCTGCATGGGTTTCTCTTCAGAAGGGTCAGTGTGAATGGCCTGCTTCCACACTGTGGTGCTCCTATGATGCCAACAGTGTAGGTTGAGTACCTGCACGTGCTTTGTCAAGCTTGCCTCTGTGTTGACCTTCATGTTAACCCAGCCACTGGGCTTTGTCCTTCTATCGAGAAGAGCAGACGATGCCACTCAGATGACTTTGACTTTCCACTGTGGGTGTAGTACAGTCTGCCAGCAGCAGGGGATGGTGTTGCATCACCTTAATGGCAGGATCGGGTCCAAACTCTGAGGGGTCTGACCCCTTTTTGATTGGAGCGAGGGAGAGGGGAAAGCTCACTGTCATTTGTCGCTACCGGTTGCTTAAAGGTTTTAATTTGCACGCCGTTTGCGTGCGAGTTATATGCCCACTGACGGGACGAAGTGACAACAAAATCAGAGTGGGAAACAGAAATTGCTGGAGCAAGTCAGCATCTGGAGTGGGGGTGGGGGAAGGGGAAGAAAGCAGACAAGGTTTCTGGTCCGGTGAGCCTTCTTGAGGACGGCAGTTTTCATTTGTCGCCAAAAAAGGAGGAAGTCTCAAATGATCATCTCCTTGGTAGATGAAAGGACAAGTTGGCCAGGGAGAGCAGAATGGAGAGTATCGTAGGTTTTGTTTGTTGACAAGAGCAGACCGCTCCGCCCTGGGAACGCATGGGACTTGAAATCGGCACTCCTGCATTGAGATATGGAGCTGGCCTCTCAAAATGCCGCAGACTCCCCGGCGGGGAATTGAACCCCGGTCTCCCGCGTGACAGGCGGGGATACTAACCACTATACTACCGAGGATTGGACGACAGCGCACTCTGTCGCATCCGTATTAGGTAGAATGTTCTTATGTGAAATTTGGATTTTGTTGTCAATTTGAGTTCTCCTTTAGATCATCTTCTACCTCTGTGGAGATGATTAAGAGAATAGTTATTGTTGTTTTCATGTTTTATTATTCGACTATCTTTCTTTCAAGTAATCCGCCGCTGCTGCTGCTGCTGCTGCTGTAAAACAGCCTTTTCGTTGTGCCCTACCGTCTGCGTTAAACTTCGTCTGCTGCTGATCCACGCGCGCTCTCCCATTACCTGCTTCTAACAAACTGATTTGTGTACGACAGCACAAATCCAACAGCCTGGCTTCAATTCCCACTGCCAAATGGACTCAGCACGAAAGCTTCCCTTTTTCAAGCTCGTCCCCTCAGGTTCTACTACCACCCATCAATCGCTTCCTCATCAGAGAGCAGTGCTCCCGGAGGACGGTGGGGTGACTTTACTGTACGCTGCATCAGATCTCTCAGCCATGCATTTAACATCGAAACGTAGAAATTAAGTGCAGGAGTAGGCCATTCAGCCCTTCAAGTCAGGCAGAATCCGAGGAGCAGGAAAATCAGGATGCTGCCTGACTTGCTTCGCGTTTCCAGCGCCACACTGATCGAGACTCTGATTTCCAGCAACTGCAGTCCTCACTTGTTCCATTCAGCCCTTCAAGACACCGCCACCGTTCAATGTGATCACGATTGAACATGTAATTTCAGTAAGCACTCCAGCTTCCTCTCCGTACCCCTGGATCCCTTTAGCTGCAAGGTCTACGTCCGGCTCCCTCTTGAGTGTATCTCACAAACCGGCATAGCCGCATCTTCCTGTGGGAGACAAGTCCACAGGTTCACCACTCTCTGAGAGAAAAATTCTTCCTGAATCGCTTGCCCTTCGTTCGGAGACTGTGACCCCTGGTTCTGGACGTCCCCAACATTGGGAACCGGTGAACTTTTGCTGGGATCCCTCAGTACCAAGCATGGATCTGCATGGGTTTCTCTTCAGAAGGGTCAGTGTGAATGGCCTGCTTCCACACTGTGGTGCTCCTATGATGCCAACAGTGTAGGTTGAGTACCTGCACGTGCTTTCTCAAGCTTGCCTCTGTGTTGACCTTCATGTTAACCCAGCCACTGGGCTTTGTCCTTCTATCGAGAAGAGCAGACGATGCCACTCAGATGACTTTGACTTTCCACTGTGGGTGTAGTACAGTCTGCCAGCAGCAGGGGATGGTGTTGCATCACCTTGATGGCAGGATCGGGTCCAAACTCTGAGGGGTCTGACCCCTTTTTGATTGGAGCGAGGGAGAGGGGAAAGCTCACTGTCATTTGTCGCTACCGGTTGCTTAAAGGTTTTAATTTGCACGCCGTTTGCGTGCGAGTTATATGCCCACTGACGGGACGAAGTGACAACAAAATCAGAGTGGGAAACAGAAATTGCTGGAGCAAGTCAGCATCTGGAGTGGGGGTGGGGGAAGGGGAAGAAAGCAGACAAGGTTTCTGGTCCGGTGAGCCTTCTTGAGGACGGCAGTTTTCATTTGTCGCCAAAAAATGAGGAAGTCTCAAATGATCATCTCCTTGGTAGATGAAAGGACAAGTTGGCCAGGGAGAGCAGAATGGAGAGTATCGTAGGTTTTGTTTGTTGACAAGAGCAGACCGCTCCGCCCTGGGAACGCATGGGACTTGAAATCGGCACTCCTGCATTGAGATATGGAGCTGGCCTCTCAAAATGCCGCAGACTCCCCGGCGGGGAATTGAACCCCGGTCTCCCGCGTGACAGGCGGGGATACTAACCACTATACTACCGAGGATTGGACGACAGCGCACTCTGTCGCATCCGTATTAGGTAGAATGTTCTTATGTGAAATTTGGATTTTGTTGTCAATTTGAGTTCTCCTTTAGATCATCTTCTACCTCTGTGGAGATGATTAAGAGAATAGTTATTGTTGTTTTCATGTTTTATTATTCGACTATCTTTCTTTCAAGTAATCCGCCGCTGCTGCTGCTGCTGCTGTAAAACAGCCTTTTCGTTGTGCCCTACCGTCTGCGTTAAACTTCGTCTGCTGCTGATCCACGCGCGCTCTCCCATTACCTGCTTCTAACAAACTGATTTGTGTACGACAGCACAAATCCACCAGCCTGGCTTCAATTCCCACTGCCAAATGGACTCAGCACGAAAGCTTCCCTTTTTCAAGCTCGTCCCCTCAGGTTCTACTACCACCCATCAATCGCTTCCTCATCAGAGAGCAGTGCTCCCGGAGGACGGTGGGGTGACTTTACTGTACGCTGCATCAGATCTCTCAGCCATGCATTTAACATCGAAACGTAGAAATTAAGTGCAGGAGTAGGCCATTCAGCCCTTCAAGTCAGGCAGAATCCGAGGAGCAGGAAAATCAGGATGCTGCCTGACTTGCTTCGCGTTTCCAGCGCCACACTGATCGAGACTCTGATTTCCAGCAACTGCAGTCCTCACTTGTTCCATTCAGCCCTTCAAGACACCGCCACCGTTCAATGTGATCACGATTGAACATGTAATTTCAGTAAGCACTCCAGCTTCCTCTCCGTACCCCTGGATCCCTTTAGCTGCAAGGTCTACGTCCGGCTCCCTCTTGAGTGTATCTCACAAACCGGCATAGCCGCATCTTCCTGTGGGAGACAAGTCCACAGGTTCACCACTCTCTGAGAGAAAAATTCTTCCTGAATCGCTTGCCCTTCGTTCGGAGACTGTGACCCCTGGTTCTGGACGTCCCCAACATTGGGAACCGGTGAACTTTTGCTGGGATCCCTCAGTACCAAGCATGGATCTGCATGGGTTTCTCTTCAGAAGGGTCAGTGTGAATGGCCTGCTTCCACACTGTGGTGCTCCTATGATGCCAACAGTGTAGGTTGAGTACCTGCACGTGCTTTCTCAAGCTTGCCTCTGTGTTGACCTTCATGTTAACCCAGCCACTGGGCTTTGTCCTTCTATCGAGAAGAGCAGACGATGCCACTCAGATGACTTTGACTTTCCACTGTGGGTGTAGTACAGTCTGCCAGCAGCAGGGGATGGTGTTGCATCACCTTGATGGCAGGATCGGGTCCAAACTCTGAGGGGTCTGACCCCTTTTTGATTGGAGCGAGGGAGAGGGGAAAGCTCACTGTCATTTGTCGCTACCGGTTGCTTAAAGGTTTTAATTTGCACGCCGTTTGCGTGCGAGTTATATGCCCACTGACGGGACGAAGTGACAACAAAATCAGAGTGGGAAACAGAAATTGCTGGAGCAAGTCAGCATCTGGAGTGGGGGTGGGGGAAGGGGAAGAAAGCAGACAAGGTTTCTGGTCCGGTGAGCCTTCTTGAGGACGGCAGTTTTCATTTGTCGCCAAAAAATGAGGAAGTCTCAAATGATCATCTCCTTGGTAGATGAAAGGACAAGTTGGCCAGGGAGAGCAGAATGGAGAGTATCGTAGGTTTTGTTTGTTGACAAGAGCAGACCGCTCCGCCCTGGGAACGCATGGGACTTGAAATCGGCACTCCTGCATTGAGATATGGAGCTGGCCTCTCAAAATGCCGCAGACTCCCCGGCGGGGAATTGAACCCCGGTCTCCCGCGTGACAGGCGGGGATACTAACCACTATACTACCGAGGATTGGACGACAGCGTACTCTGTCGCATCCGTATTAGGTAGAATGTTCTTATGTGAAATTTGGATTTTGTTGTCAATTTGAGTTCTCCTTTAGATCATCTTCTACCTCTGTGGAGATGATTAAGAGAATAGTTATTGTTGTTTTCATGTTTTATTATTCGACTATCTTTCTTTCAAGTAATCCGCCGCTGCTGCTGCTGCTGCTGCTGTAAAACAGCCTTTTCGTTGTGCCCTACCGTCTGCGTTAAACTTCGTCTGCTGCTGATCCACGCGCGCTCTCCCATTACCTGCTTCTAACAAACTGATTTGTGTACGACAGCACAAATCCAACAGCCTGGCTTCAATTCCCACTGCCAAATGGACTCAGCACGAAAGCTTCCCTTTTTCAAGCTCGTCCCCTCAGGTTCTACTACCACCCATCAATCGCTTCCTCATCAGAGAGCAGTGCTCCCGGAGGACGGTGGGGTGACTTTACTGTACGCTGCATCAGATCTCTCAGCCATGCATTTAACATCGAAACGTAGAAATTAAGTGCAGGAGTAGGCCATTCAGCCCTTCAAGTCAGGCAGAATCCGAGGAGCAGGAAAATCAGGATGCTGCCTGACTTGCTTCGCGTTTCCAGCGCCACACTGATCGAGACTCTGATTTCCAGCAACTGCAGTCCTCACTTGTTCCATTCAGCCCTTCAAGACACCGCCACCGTTCAATGTGATCACGATTGAACATGTAATTTCAGTAAGCACTCCAGCTTCCTCTCCGTACCCCTGGATCCCTTTAGCTGCAAGGTCTACGTCCGGCTCCCTCTTGGGTGTATCTCACAAACCGGCATAGCCGCATCTTCCTGTGGGAGACAAGTCCACAGGTTCACCACTCTCTGAGAGAAAAATTCTTCCTGAATCGCTTGCCCTTCGTTCGGAGACTGTGACCCCTGGTTCTGGACGTCCCCAACATTGGGAACCGGTGAACTTTTGCTGGGATCCCTCAGTACCAAGCATGGATCTGCATGGGTTTCTCTTCAGAAGGGTCAGTGTGAATGGCCTGCTTCCACACTGTGGTGCTCCTATGATGCCAACAGTGTAGGTTGAGTACCTGCACGTGCTTTCTCAAGCTTGCCTCTGTGTTGACCTTCATGTTAACCCAGCCACTGGGCTTTGTCCTTCTATCGAGAAGAGCAGACGATGCCACTCAGATGACTTTGACTTTCCACTGTGGGTGTAGTACAGTCTGCCAGCAGCAGGGGATGGTGTTGCATCACCTTAATGGCAGGATCGGGTCCAAACTCTGAGGGGTCTGACCCCTTTTTGATTGGAGCGAGGGAGAGGGGAAAGCTCACTGTCATTTGTCGCTACCGGTTGCTTAAAGGTTTTAATTTGCACGCCGTTTGCGTGCGAGTTATATGCCCACTGACGGGACGAAGTGACAACAAAATCAGAGTGGGAAACAGAAATTGCTGGAGCAAGTCAGCATCTGGAGTGGGGGTGGGGGAAGGGGAAGAAAGCAGACAAGGTTTCTGGTCCGGTGAGCCTTCTTGAGGACGGCAGTTTTCATTTGTCGCCAAAAAATGAGGAAGTCTCAAATGATCATCTCCTTGGTAGATGAAAGGACAAGTTGGCCAGGGAGAGCAGAATGGAGAGTATCGTAGGTTTTGTTTGTTGACAAGAGCAGACCGCTCCGCCCTGGGAACGCATGGGACTGGAAATCGGCACTCCTGCATTGAGATATGGAGCTGGCCTCTCAAAATGCCGCAGACTCCCCGGCGGGGAATTGAACCCCGGTCTCCCGCGTGACAGGCGGGGATACTAACCACTATACTACCGAGGATTGGACGACAGCGCACTCTGTCGCATCCGTATTAGGTAGAATGTTCTTATGTGAAATTTGGATTTTATTGTCAATTTGAGTTCTCCTTTAGATCATCTTCTACCTCTGTGGAGATGATTAAGAGAATAGTTATTGTTGTTTTCATGTTTTATTATTCGACTATCTTTCTTTCAAGTAATCCGCCGCTGCTGCTGCTGCTGCTGTAAAACAGCCTTTTCGTTGTGCCCTACCGTCTGTGTTAAACTTCGTCTGCTGCTGATCCACTGATCGAGACTCTGATTTCCAGCAACTGCAGTCCTCACTTGTTCCATTCAGCCCTTCAAGACACCACCACCGTTCAATGTGATCACGATTGAACATGTAATTTCAGTAAGCACTCCAGCTTCCTCTCCGTACCCCTGGATCCCTTTAGCTGCAAGGTCTACGTCCGGCTCCCTCTTGAGTGTATCTCACAAACCGGCATAGCCGCATCTTCCTGTGGGAGACAAGTCCACAGGTTCACCACTCTCTGAGAGAAAAATTCTTCCTGAATCGCTTGCCCTTCGTTCGGAGACTGTGACCCCTGGTTCTGGACGTCCCCAACATTGGGAACCGGTGAACTTTTGCTGGGATCCCTCAGTACCAAGCATGGATCTGCATGGGTTTCTCTTCAGAAGGGTCAGTGTGAATGGCCTGCTTCCACACTGTGGTGCTCCTATGATGCCAACAGTGTAGGTTGAGTACCTGCACGTGCTTTCTCAAGCTTGCCTCTGTGTTGACCTTCATGTTAACCCAGCCACTGGGCTTTGTCCTTCTATCGAGAAGAGCAGACGATGCCACTCAGATGACTTTGACTTTCCACTGTGGGTGTAGTACAGTCTGCCAGCAGCAGGGGATGGTGTTGCATCACCTTGATGGCAGGATCGGGTCCAAACTCTGAGGGGTCTGACCCCTTTTTGATTGGAGCGAGGGAGAGGGGAAAGCTCACTGTCATTTGTCGCTACCGGTTGCTTAAAGGTTTTAATTTGCACGCCGTTTGCGTGCGAGTTATATGCCCACTGACGGGACGAAGTGACAACAAAATCAGAGTGGGAAACAGAAATTGCTGGAGCAAGTCAGCATCTGGAGTGGGGGTGGGGGAAGGGGAAGAAAGCAGACAAGGTTTCTGGTCCGGTGAGCCTTCTTGAGGACGGCAGTTTTCATTTGTCGCCAAAAAATGAGGAAGTCTCAAATGATCATCTCCTTGGTAGATGAAAGGACAAGTTGGCCAGGGAGAGCATCGTAGGTTTTGTTTGTTGACAAGAGCAGACCGCTCGGCCCTGGGAACGCATGGGACTTGAAATCGGCACTCCTGCATTGAGATATGGAGCTGGCCTCTCAAAATGCCGCAGACTCCCCGGCGGGGAATTGAACCCCGGTCTTCCGCGTGACAGGCGGGGATACTAACCACTATACTACCGAGGATTGGACGACAGCGCACTCTGTCGCATCCGTATTAGGTAGAATGTTCTTATGTGAAATTTGGATTTTGTTGTCAATTTGAGTTCTCCTTTAGATCATCTTCTACCTCTGTGGAGATGATTAAGAGAATAGTTATTGTTGTTTTCATGTTTTATTATTCGACTATCTTTCTTTCAAGTAATCCGCCGCTGCTGCTGCTGCTGCTGTAAAACAGCCTTTTCGTTGTGCCCTACCGTCTGCGTTAAACTTCGTCTGCTGCTGATCCACGCGCGCTCTCCCATTACCTGCTTCTAACAAACTGATTTGTGTACGACAGCACAAATCCAACAGCCTGGCTTCAATTCCCACTGCCAAATGGACTCAGCACGAAAGCTTCCCTTTTTCAAGCTCGTCCCCTCAGGTTCTACTACCACCCATCAATCGCTTCCTCATCAGAGAGCAGTGCTCCCGGAGGACGGTGGGGTGACTTTACTGTACGCTGCATCAGATCTCTCAGCCATGCATTTAACATCGAAACGTAGAAATTAAGTGCAGGAGTAGGCCATTCAGCCCTTCAAGTCAGGCAGAATCCGAGGAGCAGGAAAATCAGGATGCTGCCTGACTTGCTTCGCGTTTCCAGCGCCACACTGATCGAGACTCTGATTTCCAGCAACTGCAGTCCTCACTTGTTCCATTCAGCCCTTCAAGACACCGCCACCGTTCAATGTGATCACGATTGAACATGTAATTTCAGTAAGCACTCCAGCTTCCTCTCCGTACCCCTGGATCCCTTTAGCTGCAAGGTCTACGTCCGGCTCCCTCTTGAGTGTATCTCACAAACCGGCATAGCCGCATCTTCCTGTGGGAGACAAGTCCACAGGTTCACCACTCTCTGAGAGAAAAATTCTTCCTGAATCGCTTGCCCTTCGTTCGGAGACTGTGACCCCTGGTTCTGGACGTCCCCAACATTGGGAACCGGTGAACTTTTGCTGGGATCCCTCAGTACCAAGCATGGATCTGCATGGGTTTCTCTTCAGAAGGGTCAGTGTGAATGGCCTGCTTCCACACTGTGGTGCTCCTATGATGCCAACAGTGTAGGTTGAGTACCTGCACGTGCTTTCTCAAGCTTGCCTCTGTGTTGACCTTCATGTTAACCCAGCCACTGGGCTTTGTCCTTCTATCGAGAAGAGCAGACGATGCCACTCAGATGACTTTGACTTTCCACTGTGGGTGTAGTACAGTCTGCCAGCAGCAGGGGATGGTGTTGCATCACCTTAATGGCAGGATCGGGTCCAAACTCTGAGGGGTCTGACCCCTTTTTGATTGGAGCGAGGGAGAGGGGAAAGCTCACTGTCATTTGTCGCTACCGGTTGCTTAAAGGTTTTAATTTGCACGCCGTTTGCGTGCGAGTTATATGCCCACTGACGGGACGAAGTGACAACAAAATCAGAGTGGGAAACAGAAATTGCTGGAGCAAGTCAGCATCTGGAGTGGGGGTGGGGGAAGGGGAAGAAAGCAGACAAGGTTTCTGGTCCGGTGAGCCTTCTTGAGGACGGCAGTTTTCATTTGTCGCCAAAAAATGAGGAAGTCTCAAATGATCATCTCCTTGGTAGATGAAAGGACAAGTTGGCCAGGGAGAGCAGAATGGAGAGTATCGTAGGTTTTGTTTGTTGACAAGAGCAGACCGCTCCGCCCTGGGAACGCATGGGACTTGAAATCGGCACTCCTGCATTGAGATATGGAGCTGGCCTCTCAAAATGCCGCAGACTCCCCGGCGGGGAATTGAACCCCGGTCTCCCGCGTGACAGGCGGGGATACTAACCACTATACTACCGAGGATTGGACGACAGCGCACTCTGTCGCATCCGTATTAGGTAGAATGTTCTTATGTGAAATTTGGATTTTGTTGTCAATTTGAGTTCTCCTTTAGATCATCTTCTACCTCTGTGGAGATGATTAAGAGAATAGTTATTGTTGTTTTCATGTTTTATTATTCGACTATCTTTCTTTCAAGTAATCCGCCGCTGCTGCTGCTGCTGCTGCTGTAAAACAGCCTTTTCGTTGTGCCCTACCGTCTGCGTTAAACTTCGTCTGCTGCTGATCCACGCGCGCTCTCCCATTACCTGCTTCTAACAAACTGATTTGTGTACGACAGCACAAATCCAACAGCCTGGCTTCAATTCCCACTGCCAAATGGACTCAGCACGAAAGCTTCCCTTTTTCAAGCTCGTCCCCTCAGGTTCTACTACCACCCATCAATCGCTTCCTCATCAGAGAGCAGTGCTCCCGGAGGACGGTGGGGTGACTTTACTGTACGCTGCATCAGATCTCTCAGCCATGCATTTAACATCGAAACGTAGAAATTAAGTGCAGGAGTAGGCCATTCAGCCCTTCAAGTCAGGCAGAATCCGAGGAGCAGGAAAATCAGGATGCTGCCTGACTTGCTTCGCGTTTCCAGCGCCACACTGATCGAGACTCTGATTTCCAGCAACTGCAGTCCTCACTTGTTCCATTCAGCCCTTCAAGACACCGCCACCGTTCAATGTGATCACGATTGAACATGTAATTTCAGTAAGCACTCCAGCTTCCTCTCCGTACCCCTGGATCCCTTTAGCTGCAAGGTCTACGTCCGGCTCCCTCTTGAGTGTATCTCACAAACCGGCATAGCCGCATCTTCCTGTGGGAGACAAGTCCACAGGTTCACCACTCTCTGAGAGAAAAATTCTTCCTGAATCGCTTGCCCTTCGTTCGGAGACTGTGACCCCTGGTTCTGGACGTCCCCAACATTGGGAACCGGTGAACTTTTGCTGGGATCCCTCAGTACCAAGCATGGATCTGCATGGGTTTCTCTTCAGAAGGGTCAGTGTGAATGGCCTGCTTCCACACTGTGGTGCTCCTATGATGCCAACAGTGTAGGTTGAGTACCTGCACGTGCTTTCTCAAGCTTGCCTCTGTGTTGACCTTCATGTTAACCCAGCCACTGGGCTTTGTCCTTCTATCGAGAAGAGCAGACGATGCCACTCAGATGACTTTGACTTTCCACTGTGGGTGTAGTACAGTCTGCCAGCAGCAGGGGATGGTGTTGCATCACCTTAATGGCAGGATCGGGTCCAAACTCTGAGGGGTCTGACCCCTTTTTGATTGGAGCGAGGGAGAGGGGAAAGCTCACTGTCATTTGTCGCTACCGGTTGCTTAAAGGTTTTAATTTGCACGCCGTTTGCGTGCGAGTTATATGCCCACTGACGGGACGAAGTGACAACAAAATCAGAGTGGGAAACAGAAATTGCTGGAGCAAGTCAGCATCTGGAGTGGGGGTGGGGGAAGGGGAAGAAAGCAGACAAGGTTTCTGGTCCGGTGAGCCTTCTTGAGGACGGCAGTTTTCATTTGTCGCCAAAAAAGGAGGAAGTCTCAAATGATCATCTCCTTGGTAGATGAAAGGACAAGTTGGCCAGGGAGAGCAGAATGGAGAGTATCGTAGGTTTTGTTTGTTGACAAGAGCAGACCGCTCGGCCCTGGGAACGCATGGGACTTGAAATCGGCACTCCTGCATTGAGATATGGAGCTGGCCTCTCAAAATGCCGCAGACTCCCCGGCGGGGAATTGAACCCCGGTCTCCCGCGTGACAGGCGGGGATACTAACCACTATACTACCGAGGATTGGACGACAGCGCACTCTGTCGCATCCGTATTAGGTAGAATGTTCTTATGTGAAATTTGGATTTTGTTGTCAATTTGAGTTCTCCTTTAGATCATCTTCTACCTCTGTGGAGATGATTAAGAGAATAGTTATTGTTGTTTTCATGTTTTATTATTCGACTATCTTTCTTTCAAGTAATCCGCCGCTGCTGCTGCTGCTGTAAAACAGCCTTTTCGTTGTGCCCTACCGTCTGCGTTAAACTTCGTCTGCTGCTGTAAAACAGCCTTTTCGTTGTGCCCTACCGTCTGCGTTAAACTTCGTCTGCTGCTGATCCACGCGCGCTCTCCCATTACCTGCTTCTAACAAACTGATTTGTGTACGACAGCACAAATCCAACAGCCTGGCTTCAATTCCCACTGCCAAATGGACTCAGCACGAAAGCTTCCCTTTTTCAAGCTCGTCCCCTCAGGTTCTACTACCACCCATCAATCGCTTCCTCATCAGAGAGCAGTGCTCCCGGAGGACGGTGGGGTGACTTTACTGTACGCTGCATCAGATCTCTCAGCCATGCATTTAACATCGAAACGTAGAAATTAAGTGCAGGAGTAGGCCATTCAGCCCTTCAAGTCAGGCAGAATCCGAGGAGCAGGAAAATCAGGATGCTGCCTGACTTGCTTCGCGTTTCCAGCGCCACACTGATCGAGACTCTGATTTCCAGCAACTGCAGTCCTCACTTGTTCCATTCAGCCCTTCAAGACACCGCCACCGTTCAATGTGATCACGATTGAACATGTAATTTCAGTAAGCACTCCAGCTTCCTCTCCGTACCCCTGGATCCCTTTAGCTGCAAGGTCTACGTCCGGCTCCCTCTTGAGTGTATCTCACAAACCGGCATAGCCGCATCTTCCTGTGGGAGACAAGTCCACAGGTTCACCACTCTCTGAGAGAAAAATTCTTCCTGAATCGCTTGCCCTTCGTTCGGAGACTGTGACCCCTGGTTCTGGACGTCCCCAACATTGGGAACCGGTGAACTTTTGCTGGGATCCCTCAGTACCAAGCATGGATCTGCATGGGTTTCTCTTCAGAAGGGTCAGTGTGAATGGCCTGCTTCCACACTGTGGTGCTCCTATGATGCCAACAGTGTAGGTTGAGTACCTGCACGTGCTTTCTCAAGCTTGCCTCTGTGTTGACCTTCATGTTAACCCAGCCACTGGGCTTTGTCCTTCTATCGAGAAGAGCAGACGATGCCACTCAGATGACTTTGACTTTCCACTGTGGGTGTAGTACAGTCTGCCAGCAGCAGGGGATGGTGTTGCATCACCTTAATGGCAGGATCGGGTCCAAACTCTGAGGGGTCTGACCCCTTTTTGATTGGAGCGAGGGAGAGGGGAAAGCTCACTGTCATTTGTCGCTACCGGTTGCTTAAAGGTTTTAATTTGCACGCCGTTTGCGTGCGAGTTATATGCCCACTGACGGGACGAAGTGACAACAAAATCAGAGTGGGAAACAGAAATTGCTGGAGCAAGTCAGCATCTGGAGTGGGGGTGGGGGAAGGGGAAGAAAGCAGACAAGGTTTCTGGTCCGGTGAGCCTTCTTGAGGACGGCAGTTTTCATTTGTCGCCAAAAAATGAGGAAGTCTCAAATGATCATCTCCTTGGTAGATGAAAGGACAAGTTGGCCAGGGAGAGCAGAATGGAGAGTATCGTAGGTTTTGTTTGTTGACAAGAGCAGACCGCTCCGCCCTGGGAACGCATGGGACTTGAAATCGGCACTCCTGCATTGAGATATGGAGCTGGCCTCTCAAAATGCCGCAGACTCCCCGGCGGGGAATTGAACCCCGGTCTCCCGCGTGACAGGCGGGGATACTAACCACTATACTACCGAGGATTGGACGACAGCGCACTCTGTCGCATCCGTATTAGGTAGAATGTTCTTATGTGAAATTTGGATTTTGTTGTCAATTTGAGTTCTCCTTTAGATCATCTTCTACCTCTGTGGAGATGATTAAGAGAATAGTTATTGTTGTTTTCATGTTTTATTATTCGACTATCTATCTTTCAAGTAATCCGCCGCTGCTGCTGCTGCTGCTGTAAAACAGCCTTTTCGTTGTGCCCTACCGTCTGCGTTAAACTTCGTCTGCTGCTGATCCACGCGCGCTCTCCCATTACCTGCTTCTAACAAACTGATTTGTGTACGACAGCACAAATCCAACAGCCTGGCTTCAATTCCCACTGCCAAATGGACTCAGCACGAAAGCTTCCCTTTTTCAAGCTCGTCCCCTCAGGTTCTACTACCACCCATCAATCGCTTCCTCATCAGAGAGCAGTGCTCCCGGAGGACGGTGGGGTGACTTTACTGTACGCTGCATCAGATCTCTCAGCCATGCATTTAACATCGAAACGTAGAAATTAAGTGCAGGAGTAGGCCATTCAGCCCTTCAAGTCAGGCAGAATCCGAGGAGCAGGAAAATCAGGATGCTGCCTGACTTGCTTCGCGTTTCCAGCGCCACACTGATCGAGACTCTGATTTCCAGCAACTGCAGTCCTCACTTGTTCCATTCAGCCCTTCAAGACACCGCCACCGTTCAATGTGATCACGATTGAACATGTAATTTCAGTAAGCACTCCAGCTTCCTCTCCGTACCCCTGGATCCCTTTAGCTGCAAGGTCTACGTCCGGCTCCCTCTTGAGTGTATCTCACAAACCGGCATAGCCGCATCTTCCTGTGGGAGACAAGTCCACAGGTTCACCACTCTCTGAGAGAAAAATTCTTCCTGAATCGCTTGCCCTTCGTTCGGAGACTGTGACCCCTGGTTCTGGACGTCCCCAACATTGGGAACCGGTGAACTTTTGCTGGGATCCCTCAGTACCAAGCATGGATCTGCATGGGTTTCTCTTCAGAAGGGTCAGTGTGAATGGCCTGCTTCCACACTGTGGTGCTCCTATGATGCCAACAGTGTAGGTTGAGTACCTGCACGTGCTTTCTCAAGCTTGCCTCTGTGTTGACCTTCATGTTAACCCAGCCACTGGGCTTTGTCCTTCTATCGAGAAGAGCAGACGATGCCACTCAGATGACTTTGACTTTCCACTGTGGGTGTAGTACAGTCTGCCAGCAGCAGGGGATGGTGTTGCATCACCTTAATGGCAGGATCGGGTCCAAACTCTGAGGGGTCTGACCCCTTTTTGATTGGAGCGAGGGAGAGGGGAAAGCTCACTGTCATTTGTCGCTACCGGTTGCTTAAAGGTTTTAATTTGCACGCCGTTTGCGTGCGAGTTATATGCCCACTGACGGGACGAAGTGACAACAAAATCAGAGTGGGAAACAGAAATTGCTGGAGCAAGTCAGCATCTGGAGTGGGGGTGGGGGAAGGGGAAGAAAGCAGACAAGGTTTCTGGTCCGGTGAGCCTTCTTGAGGACGGCAGTTTTCATTTGTCGCCAAAAAATGAGGAAGTCTCAAATGATCATCTCCTTGGTAGATGAAAGGACAAGTTGGCCAGGGAGAGCAGAATGGAGAGTATCGTAGGTTTTGTTTGTTGACAAGAGCAGACCGCTCCGCCCTGGGAACGCATGGGACTTGAAATCGGCACTCCTGCATTGAGATATGGAGCTGGCCTCTCAAAATGCCACAGACTCCCCGGCAGGGAATTGAACCCCGGACTCCCGCGTGACAGGCGGGGATACTAACCACTATACTACCGAGGATTGGACGACAGCGCACTCTGTCGCATCCGTATTAGGTAGAATGTTCTTATGTGAAATTTGGATTTTGTTGTCAATTTGAGTTCTCCTTTAGATCATCTTCTACCTCTGTGGAGATGATTAAGAGAATAGTTATTGTTGTTTTCATGTTTTATTATTCGACTATCTTTCTTTCAAGTAATCCGCCGCTGCTGCTGCTGCTGTAAAACAGCCTTTTCGTTGTGCCCTACCGTCTGCGTTAAACTTCGTCTGCTGCTGATCCACGCGCGCTCTCCCATTACCTGCTTCTAACAAACTGATTTGTGTACGACAGCACAAATCCAACAGCCTGGCTTCAATTCCCACTGCCAAATGGACTCAGCACGAAAGCTTCCCTTTTTCAAGCTCGTCCCCTCAGGTTCTACTACCACCCATCAATCGCTTCCTCATCAGAGAGCAGTGCTCCCGGAGGACGGTGGGGTGACTTTACTGTACGCTGCATCAGATCTCTCAGCCATGCATTTAACATCGAAACGTAGAAATTAAGTGCAGGAGTAGGCCATTCAGCCCTTCAAGTCAGGCAGAATCCGAGGAGCAGGAAAATCAGGATGCTGCCTCACTTGCTTCGCGTTTCCAGCGCCACTCTGATCGAGACTCTGATTTCCAGCAACTGCAGTCCTCACTTGTTCCATTCAGCCCTTCAAGACACCGCCACCGTTCAATGTGATCACGATTGAACATGTAATTTCAGTAAGCACTCCAGCTTCCTCTCCGTACCCCTGGATCCCTTTAGCTGCAAGGTCTACGTCCGGCTCCCTCTTGAGTGTATCTCACAAACCGGCATAGCCGCATCTTCCTGTGGGAGACAAGTCCACAGGTTCACCACTCTCTGAGAGAAAAATTCTTCCTGAATCGCTTGCCCTTCGTTCGGAGACTGTGACCCCTGGTTCTGGACGCCCCCAACATTGGGAACCGGTGAACTTTTGCTGGGATCCCTCAGTACCAAGCCTGGATCTGCATGGGTTTCTCTTCAGAAGGGTCAGTGTGAATGGCCTGCTTCCACACTGTGGTGCTCCTATGATGCCAACAGTGTAGGTTGAGTACCTGCACGTGCTTTCTCAAGCTTGCCTCTGTGTTGACCTTCATGTTAACCCAGCCACTGGGCTTTGTCCTTCTATCGAGAAGAGCAGACGATGCCACTCAGATGACTTTGACTTTCCACTGTGGGTGTAGTACAGTCTGCCAGCAGCAGGGGATGGTGTTGCATCACCTTGATGGCAGGATCGGGTCCAAACTCTGAGGGGTCTGACCCCTTTTTGATTGGAGCGAGGGAGAGGGGAAAGCTCACTGTCATTTGTCGCTACCGGTTGCTTAAAGGTTTTAATTTGCACGCCGTTTGCGTGCGAGTTATATGCCCACTGACGGGACGAAGTGACAACAAAATCAGAGTGGGAAACAGAAATTGCTGGAGCAAGTCAGCATCTGGAGTGGGGGTGGGGGAAGGGGAAGAAAGCAGACAAGGTTTCTGGTCCGGTGAGCCTTCTTGAGGACGGCAGTTTTCATTTGTCGCCAAAAAAGGAGGAAGTCTCAAATGATCATCTCCTTGGTAGATGAAAGGACAAGTTGGCCAGGGAGAGCAGAATGGAGAGTATCGTAGGTTTTGTTTGTTGACAAGAGCAGACCGCTCGGCCCTGGGAACGCATGGGACTTGAAATCGGCACTCCTGCATTGAGATATGGAGCTGGCCTCTCAAAATGCCGCAGACTCCCCGGCGGGGAATTGAACCCCGGTCTCCCGCGTGACAGGCGGGGATACTAACCACTATACTACCGAGGATTGGACGACAGCGCACTCTGTCGCATCCGTATTAGGTAGAATGTTCTTATGTGAAATTTGGATTTTGTTGTCAATTTGAGTTCTCCTTTAGATCATCTTCTACCTCTGTGGAGATGATTAAGAGAATAGTTATTGTTGTTTTCATGTTTTATTATTCGACTATCTTTCTTTCAAGTAATCCGCCGCTGCTGCTGCTGCTGCTGTAAAACAGCCTTTTCGTTGTGCCCTACCGTCTGCGTTAAACTTCGTCTGCTGCTGATCCACGCGCGCTCTTCCATTACCTGCTTCTAACAAACTGATTTGTGTACGACAGCACAAATCCAACAGCCTGGCTTCAATTCCCACTGCCAAATGGACTCAGCACGAAAGCTTCCCTTTTTCAAGCTCGTCCCCTCAGGTTCTACTACCACCCATCAATCGCTTCCTCATCAGAGAGCAGTGCTCCCGGAGGACGGTGGGGTGACTTTACTGTACGCTGCATCAGATCTCTCAGCCATGCATTTAACATCGAAACGTAGAAATTAAGTGCAGGAGTAGGCCATTCAGCCCTTCAAGTCAGGCAGAATCCGAGGAGCAGGAAAATCAGGATGCTGCCTCACTTGCTTCGCGTTTCCAGCGCCACTCTGATCGAGACTCTGATTTCCAGCAACTGCAGTCCTCACTTGTTCCATTCAGCCCTTCAAGACACCGCCACCGTTCAATGTGATCACGATTGAACATGTAATTTCAGTAAGCACTCCAGCTTCCTCTCCGTACCCCTGGATCCCTTTAGCTGCAAGGTCTACGTCCGGCTCCCTCTTGAGTGTATCTCACAAACCGGCATAGCCGCATCTTCCTGTGGGAGACAAGTCCACAGGTTCACCACTCTCTGAGAGAAAAATTCTTCCTGAATCGCTTGCCCTTCGTTCGGAGACTGTCACCCCTGGTTCTGGACGCCCCCAACATTGGGAACCGGTGAACTTTTGCTGGGATCCCTCAGTACCAAGCCTGGATCTGCATGGGTTTCTCTTCAGAAGGGTCAGTGTGAATGGCCTGCTTCCACACTGTGGTGCTCCTATGATGCCAACAGTGTAGGTTGAGTACCTGCACGTGCTTTCTCAAGCTTGCCTCTGTGTTGACCTTCATGTTAACCCAGCCACTGGGCTTTGTCCTTCTATCGAGAAGAGCAGACGATGCCACTCAGATGACTTTGACTTTCCACTGTGGGTGTAGTACAGTCTGCCAGCAGCAGGGGATGGTGTTGCATCACCTTGATGGCAGGATCGGGTCCAAACTCTGAGGGGTCTGACCCCTTTTTGATTGGAGCGAGGGAGAGGGGAAAGCTCACTGTCATTTGTCGCTACCGGTTGCTTAAAGGTTTTAATTTGCACGCCGTTTGCGTGCGAGTTATATGCCCACTGACGGGACGAAGTGGCAACAAAATCAGAGTGGGAAACAGAAATTGCTGGAGCAAGTCAGCATCTGGAGTGGGGGTGGGGGAAGGGGAAGAAAGCAGACAAGGTTTCTGGTCCGGTGAGCCTTCTTGAGGACGGCAGTTTTCATTTGTCGCCAAAAAAGGAGGAAGTCTCAAATGATCATCTCCTTGGTAGATGAAAGGACAAGTTGGCCAGGGAGAGCAGAATGGAGAGTATCGTAGGTTTTGTTTGTTGACAAGAGCAGACCGCTCGGCCCTGGGAACGCATGGGACTTGAAATCGGCACTCCTGCATTGAGATATGGAGCTGGCCTCTCAAAATGCCGCAGACTCCCCGGCGGGGAATTGAACCCCGGTCGCCCGCGTGACAGGCGGGGATACTAACCACTATACTACCGAGGATTGGACGACTGCGCACTCTGTCGCATCCGTATTAGGTAGAATGTTCTTATGTGAAATTTGGATTTTGTTGTCAATTTGAGTTCTCCTTTAGATCATCTTCTACCTCTGTGGAGATGATTAAGAGAATAGTTATTGTTGTTTTCATGTTTTATTATTCGACTATCTTTCTTTCAAGTAATCCGCCGCTGCTGCTGCTGCTGCTGTAAAACAGCCTTTTCGTTGTGCCCTACCGTCTGCGTTAAACTTCGTCTGCTGCTGATCCACGCGCGCTCTCCCATTACCTGCTTCTAACAAACTGATTTGTGTACGACAGCACAAATCCAACAGCCTGGCTTCAATTCCCACTGCCAAATGGACTCAGCACGAAAGCTTCCCTTTTTCAAGCTCGTCCCCTCAGGTTCTACTACCACCCATCAATCGCTTCTTCATCAGAGAGCAGTGCTCCCGGAGGACGGTGGGGTGACTTTACTGTACGCTGCATCAGATCTCTCAGCCATGCATTTAACATCGAAACGTAGAAATTAAGTGCAGGAGTAGGCCATTCAGCCCTTCAAGTCAGGCAGAATCCGAGGAGCAGGAAAATCAGGATGCTGCCTGACTTGCTTCGCGTTTCCAGCGCCACACTGATCGAGACTCTGATTTCCAGCAACTGCAGTCCTCACTTGTTCCATTCAGCCCTTCAAGACACCGCCACCGTTCAATGTGATCACGATTGAACATGTAATTTCAGTAAGCACTCCAGCTTCCTCTCCGTACCCCTGGATCCCTTTAGCTGCAAGGTCTACGTCCGGCTCCCTCTTGAGTGTATCTCACAAACCGGCATAGCCGCATCTTCCTGTGGGAGACAAGTCCACAGGTTCACCACTCTCTGAGAGAAAAATTCTTCCTGAATCGCTTGCCCTTCGTTCGGAGACTGTGACCCCTGGTTCTGGACGTCCCCAACATTGGGAACCGGTGAACTTTTGCTGGGATCCCTCAGTACCAAGCATGGATCTGCATGGGTTTCTCTTCAGAAGGGTCAGTGTGAATGGCCTGCTTCCACACTGTGGTGCTCCTATGATGCCAACAGTGTAGGTTGAGTACCTGCACGTGCTTTCTCAAGCTTGCCTCTGTGTTGACCTTCATGTTAACCCAGCCACTGGGCTTTGTCCTTCTATCGAGAAGAGCAGACGATGCCACTCAGATGACTTTGACTTTCCACTGTGGGTGTAGTACAGTCTGCCAGCAGCAGGGGATGGTGTTGCATCACCTTAATGGCAGGATCGGGTCCAAACTCTGAGGGGTCTGACCCCTTTTTGATTGGAGCGAGGGAGAGGGGAAAGCTCACTGTCATTTGTCGCTACCGGTTGCTTAAAGGTTTTAATTTGCACGCCGTTTGCGTGCGAGTTATATGCCCACTGACGGGACGAAGTGACAACAAAATCAGAGTGGGAAACAGAAATTGCTGGAGCAAGTCAGCATCTGGAGTGGGGGTGGGGGAAGGGGAAGAAAGCAGACAAGGTTTCTGGTCCGGTGAGCCTTCTTGAGGACGGCAGTTTTCATTTGTCGCCAAAAAAGGAGGAAGTCTCAAATGATCATCTCCTTGGTAGATGAAAGGACAAGTTGGCCAGGGAGAGCAGAATGGAGAGTATCGTAGGTTTTGTTTGTTGACAAGAGCAGACCGCTCCGCCCTGGGAACGCATGGGACTTGAAATCGGCACTCCTGCATTGAGATATGGAGCTGGCCTCTCAAAATGCCGCAGACTCCCCGGCGGGGAATTGAACCCCGGTCTCCCGCGTGACAGGCGGGGATACTAACCACTATACTACCGAGGATTGGACGACAGCGCACTCTGTCGCATCCGTATTAGGTAGAATGTTCTTATGTGAAATTTGGATTTTGTTGTCAATTTGAGTTCTCCTTTAGATCATCTTCTACCTCTGTGGAGATGATTAAGAGAATAGTTATTGTTGTTTTCATGTTTTATTATTCGACTATCTTTCTTTCAAGTAATCCGCCGCTGCTGCTGCTGCTGTAAAACAGCCTTTTCGTTGTGCCCTACCGTCTGCGTTAAACTTCGTCTGCTGCTGTAAAACAGCCTTTTCGTTGTGCCCTACCGTCTGCGTTAAACTTCGTCTGCTGCTGATCCACGCGCGCTCTCCCATTACCTGCTTCTAACAAACTGATTTGTGTACGACAGCACAAATCCAACAGCCTGGCTTCAATTCCCACTGCCAAATGGACTCAGCACGAAAGCTTCCCTTTTTCAAGCTCGTCCCCTCAGGTTCTACTACCACCCATCAATCGCTTCCTCATCAGAGAGCAGTGCTCCCGGAGGACGGTGGGGTGACTTTACTGTACGCTGCATCAGATCTCTCAGCCATGCATTTAACATCGAAACGTAGAAATTAAGTGCAGGAGTAGGCCATTCAGCCCTTCAAGTCAGGCAGAATCCGAGGAGCAGGAAAATCAGGATGCTGCCTGACTTGCTTCGCGTTTCCAGCGCCACACTGATCGAGACTCTGATTTCCAGCAACTGCAGTCCTCACTTGTTCCATTCAGCCCTTCAAGACACCGCCACCGTTCAATGTGATCACGATTGAACATGTAATTTCAGTAAGCACTCCAGCTTCCTCTCCGTACCCCTGGATCCCTTTAGCTGCAAGGTCTACGTCCGGCTCCCTCTTGAGTGTATCTCACAAACCGGCATAGCCGCATCTTCCTGTGGGAGACAAGTCCACAGGTTCACCACTCTCTGAGAGAAAAATTCTTCCTGAATCGCTTGCCCTTCGTTCGGAGACTGTGACCCCTGGTTCTGGACGTCCCCAACATTGGGAACCGGTGAACTTTTGCTGGGATCCCTCAGTACCAAGCATGGATCTGCATGGGTTTCTCTTCAGAAGGGTCAGTGTGAATGGCCTGCTTCCACACTGTGGTGCTCCTATGATGCCAACAGTGTAGGTTGAGTACCTGCACGTGCTTTCTCAAGCTTGCCTCTGTGTTGACCTTCATGTTAACCCAGCCACTGGGCTTTGTCCTTCTATCGAGAAGAGCAGACGATGCCACTCAGATGACTTTGACTTTCCACTGTGGGTGTAGTACAGTCTGCCAGCAGCAGGGGATGGTGTTGCATCACCTTAATGGCAGGATCGGGTCCAAACTCTGAGGGGTCTGACCCCTTTTTGATTGGAGCGAGGGAGAGGGGAAAGCTCACTGTCATTTGTCGCTACCGGTTGCTTAAAGGTTTTAATTTGCACGCCGTTTGCGTGCGAGTTATATGCCCACTGACGGGACGAAGTGACAACAAAATCAGAGTGGGAAACAGAAATTGCTGGAGCAAGTCAGCATCTGGAGTGGGGGTGGGGGAAGGGGAAGAAAGCAGACAAGGTTTCTGGTCCGGTGAGCCTTCTTGAGGACGGCAGTTTTCATTTGTCGCCAAAAAATGAGGAAGTCTCAAATGATCATCTCCTTGGTAGATGAAAGGACAAGTTGGCCAGGGAGAGCAGAATGGAGAGTATCGTAGGTTTTGTTTGTTGACAAGAGCAGACCGCTCCGCCCTGGGAACGCATGGGACTTGAAATCGGCACTCCTGCATTGAGATATGGAGCTGGCCTCTCAAAATGCCGCAGACTCCCCGGCGGGGAATTGAACCCCGGTCTCCCGCGTGACAGGCGGGGATACTAACCACTATACTACCGAGGATTGGACGACAGCGCACTCTGTCGCATCCGTATTAGGTAGAATGTTCTTATGTGAAATTTGGATTTTGTTGTCAATTTGAGTTCTCCTTTAGATCATCTTCTACCTCTGTGGAGATGATTAAGAGAATAGTTATTGTTGTTTTCATGTTTTATTATTCGACTATCTATCTTTCAAGTAATCCGCCGCTGCTGCTGCTGCTGCTGTAAAACAGCCTTTTCGTTGTGCCCTACCGTCTGCGTTAAACTTCGTCTGCTGCTGATCCACGCGCGCTCTCCCATTACCTGCTTCTAACAAACTGATTTGTGTACGACAGCACAAATCCAACAGCCTGGCTTCAATTCCCACTGCCAAATGGACTCAGCACGAAAGCTTCCCTTTTTCAAGCTCGTCCCCTCAGGTTCTACTACCACCCATCAATCGCTTCCTCATCAGAGAGCAGTGCTCCCGGAGGACGGTGGGGTGACTTTACTGTACGCTGCATCAGATCTCTCAGCCATGCATTTAACATCGAAACGTAGAAATTAAGTGCAGGAGTAGGCCATTCAGCCCTTCAAGTCAGGCAGAATCCGAGGAGCAGGAAAATCAGGATGCTGCCTGACTTGCTTCGCGTTTCCAGCGCCACACTGATCGAGACTCTGATTTCCAGCAACTGCAGTCCTCACTTGTTCCATTCAGCCCTTCAAGACACCGCCACCGTTCAATGTGATCACGATTGAACATGTAATTTCAGTAAGCACTCCAGCTTCCTCTCCGTACCCCTGGATCCCTTTAGCTGCAAGGTCTACGTCCGGCTCCCTCTTGAGTGTATCTCACAAACCGGCATAGCCGCATCTTCCTGTGGGAGACAAGTCCACAGGTTCACCACTCTCTGAGAGAAAAATTCTTCCTGAATCGCTTGCCCTTCGTTCGGAGACTGTGACCCCTGGTTCTGGACGTCCCCAACATTGGGAACCGGTGAACTTTTGCTGGGATCCCTCAGTACCAAGCATGGATCTGCATGGGTTTCTCTTCAGAAGGGTCAGTGTGAATGGCCTGCTTCCACACTGTGGTGCTCCTATGATGCCAACAGTGTAGGTTGAGTACCTGCACGTGCTTTCTCAAGCTTGCCTCTGTGTTGACCTTCATGTTAACCCAGCCACTGGGCTTTGTCCTTCTATCGAGAAGAGCAGACGATGCCACTCAGATGACTTTGACTTTCCACTGTGGGTGTAGTACAGTCTGCCAGCAGCAGGGGATGGTGTTGCATCACCTTAATGGCAGGATCGGGTCCAAACTCTGAGGGGTCTGACCCCTTTTTGATTGGAGCGAGGGAGAGGGGAAAGCTCACTGTCATTTGTCGCTACCGGTTGCTTAAAGGTTTTAATTTGCACGCCGTTTGCGTGCGAGTTATATGCCCACTGACGGGACGAAGTGACAACAAAATCAGAGTGGGAAACAGAAATTGCTGGAGCAAGTCAGCATCTGGAGTGGGGGTGGGGGAAGGGGAAGAAAGCAGACAAGGTTTCTGGTCCGGTGAGCCTTCTTGAGGACGGCAGTTTTCATTTGTCGCCAAAAAATGAGGAAGTCTCAAATGATCATCTCCTTGGTAGATGAAAGGACAAGTTGGCCAGGGAGAGCAGAATGGAGAGTATCGTAGGTTTTGTTTGTTGACAAGAGCAGACCGCTCCGCCCTGGGAACGCATGGGACTTGAAATCGGCACTCCTGCATTGAGATATGGAGCTGGCCTCTCAAAATGCCACAGACTCCCCGGCAGGGAATTGAACCCCGGACTCCCGCGTGACAGGCGGGGATACTAACCACTATACTACCGAGGATTGGACGACAGCGCACTCTGTCGCATCCGTATTAGGTAGAATGTTCTTATGTGAAATTTGGATTTTGTTGTCAATTTGAGTTCTCCTTTAGATCATCTTCTACCTCTGTGGAGATGATTAAGAGAATAGTTATTGTTGTTTTCATGTTTTATTATTCGACTATCTTTCTTTCAAGTAATCCGCCGCTGCTGCTGCTGCTGTAAAACAGCCTTTTCGTTGTGCCCTACCGTCTGCGTTAAACTTCGTCTGCTGCTGATCCACGCGCGCTCTCCCATTACCTGCTTCTAACAAACTGATTTGTGTACGACAGCACAAATCCAACAGCCTGGCTTCAATTCCCACTGCCAAATGGACTCAGCACGAAAGCTTCCCTTTTTCAAGCTCGTCCCCTCAGGTTCTACTACCACCCATCAATCGCTTCCTCATCAGAGAGCAGTGCTCCCGGAGGACGGTGGGGTGACTTTACTGTACGCTGCATCAGATCTCTCAGCCATGCATTTAACATCGAAACGTAGAAATTAAGTGCAGGAGTAGGCCATTCAGCCCTTCAAGTCAGGCAGAATCCGAGGAGCAGGAAAATCAGGATGCTGCCTCACTTGCTTCGCGTTTCCAGCGCCACTCTGATCGAGACTCTGATTTCCAGCAACTGCAGTCCTCACTTGTTCCATTCAGCCCTTCAAGACACCGCCACCGTTCAATGTGATCACGATTGAACATGTAATTTCAGTAAGCACTCCAGCTTCCTCTCCGTACCCCTGGATCCCTTTAGCTGCAAGGTCTACGTCCGGCTCCCTCTTGAGTGTATCTCACAAACCGGCATAGCCGCATCTTCCTGTGGGAGACAAGTCCACAGGTTCACCACTCTCTGAGAGAAAAATTCTTCCTGAATCGCTTGCCCTTCGTTCGGAGACTGTGACCCCTGGTTCTGGACGCCCCCAACATTGGGAACCGGTGAACTTTTGCTGGGATCCCTCAGTACCAAGCCTGGATCTGCATGGGTTTCTCTTCAGAAGGGTCAGTGTGAATGGCCTGCTTCCACACTGTGGTGCTCCTATGATGCCAACAGTGTAGGTTGAGTACCTGCACGTGCTTTCTCAAGCTTGCCTCTGTGTTGACCTTCATGTTAACCCAGCCACTGGGCTTTGTCCTTCTATCGAGAAGAGCAGACGATGCCACTCAGATGACTTTGACTTTCCACTGTGGGTGTAGTACAGTCTGCCAGCAGCAGGGGATGGTGTTGCATCACCTTGATGGCAGGATCGGGTCCAAACTCTGAGGGGTCTGACCCCTTTTTGATTGGAGCGAGGGAGAGGGGAAAGCTCACTGTCATTTGTCGCTACCGGTTGCTTAAAGGTTTTAATTTGCACGCCGTTTGCGTGCGAGTTATATGCCCACTGACGGGACGAAGTGACAACAAAATCAGAGTGGGAAACAGAAATTGCTGGAGCAAGTCAGCATCTGGAGTGGGGGTGGGGGAAGGGGAAGAAAGCAGACAAGGTTTCTGGTCCGGTGAGCCTTCTTGAGGACGGCAGTTTTCATTTGTCGCCAAAAAAGGAGGAAGTCTCAAATGATCATCTCCTTGGTAGATGAAAGGACAAGTTGGCCAGGGAGAGCAGAATGGAGAGTATCGTAGGTTTTGTTTGTTGACAAGAGCAGACCGCTCGGCCCTGGGAACGCATGGGACTTGAAATCGGCACTCCTGCATTGAGATATGGAGCTGGCCTCTCAAAATGCCGCAGACTCCCCGGCGGGGAATTGAACCCCGGTCTCCCGCGTGACAGGCGGGGATACTAACCACTATACTACCGAGGATTGGACGACAGCGCACTCTGTCGCATCCGTATTAGGTAGAATGTTCTTATGTGAAATTTGGATTTTGTTGTCAATTTGAGTTCTCCTTTAGATCATCTTCTACCTCTGTGGAGATGATTAAGAGAATAGTTATTGTTGTTTTCATGTTTTATTATTCGACTATCTTTCTTTCAAGTAATCCGCCGCTGCTGCTGCTGCTGCTGTAAAACAGCCTTTTCGTTGTGCCCTACCGTCTGCGTTAAACTTCGTCTGCTGCTGATCCACGCGCGCTCTTCCATTACCTGCTTCTAACAAACTGATTTGTGTACGACAGCACAAATCCAACAGCCTGGCTTCAATTCCCACTGCCAAATGGACTCAGCACGAAAGCTTCCCTTTTTCAAGCTCGTCCCCTCAGGTTCTACTACCACCCATCAATCGCTTCCTCATCAGAGAGCAGTGCTCCCGGAGGACGGTGGGGTGACTTTACTGTACGCTGCATCAGATCTCTCAGCCATGCATTTAACATCGAAACGTAGAAATTAAGTGCAGGAGTAGGCCATTCAGCCCTTCAAGTCAGGCAGAATCCGAGGAGCAGGAAAATCAGGATGCTGCCTCACTTGCTTCGCGTTTCCAGCGCCACTCTGATCGAGACTCTGATTTCCAGCAACTGCAGTCCTCACTTGTTCCATTCAGCCCTTCAAGACACCGCCACCGTTCAATGTGATCACGATTGAACATGTAATTTCAGTAAGCACTCCAGCTTCCTCTCCGTACCCCTGGATCCCTTTAGCTGCAAGGTCTACGTCCGGCTCCCTCTTGAGTGTATCTCACAAACCGGCATAGCCGCATCTTCCTGTGGGAGACAAGTCCACAGGTTCACCACTCTCTGAGAGAAAAATTCTTCCTGAATCGCTTGCCCTTCGTTCGGAGACTGTCACCCCTGGTTCTGGACGCCCCCAACATTGGGAACCGGTGAACTTTTGCTGGGATCCCTCAGTACCAAGCCTGGATCTGCATGGGTTTCTCTTCAGAAGGGTCAGTGTGAATGGCCTGCTTCCACACTGTGGTGCTCCTATGATGCCAACAGTGTAGGTTGAGTACCTGCACGTGCTTTCTCAAGCTTGCCTCTGTGTTGACCTTCATGTTAACCCAGCCACTGGGCTTTGTCCTTCTATCGAGAAGAGCAGACGATGCCACTCAGATGACTTTGACTTTCCACTGTGGGTGTAGTACAGTCTGCCAGCAGCAGGGGATGGTGTTGCATCACCTTGATGGCAGGATCGGGTCCAAACTCTGAGGGGTCTGACCCCTTTTTGATTGGAGCGAGGGAGAGGGGAAAGCTCACTGTCATTTGTCGCTACCGGTTGCTTAAAGGTTTTAATTTGCACGCCGTTTGCGTGCGAGTTATATGCCCACTGACGGGACGAAGTGGCAACAAAATCAGAGTGGGAAACAGAAATTGCTGGAGCAAGTCAGCATCTGGAGTGGGGGTGGGGGAAGGGGAAGAAAGCAGACAAGGTTTCTGGTCCGGTGAGCCTTCTTGAGGACGGCAGTTTTCATTTGTCGCCAAAAAAGGAGGAAGTCTCAAATGATCATCTCCTTGGTAGATGAAAGGACAAGTTGGCCAGGGAGAGCAGAATGGAGAGTATCGTAGGTTTTGTTTGTTGACAAGAGCAGACCGCTCGGCCCTGGGAACGCATGGGACTTGAAATCGGCACTCCTGCATTGAGATATGGAGCTGGCCTCTCAAAATGCCGCAGACTCCCCGGCGGGGAATTGAACCCCGGTCGCCCGCGTGACAGGCGGGGATACTAACCACTATACTACCGAGGATTGGACGACTGCGCACTCTGTCGCATCCGTATTAGGTAGAATGTTCTTATGTGAAATTTGGATTTTGTTGTCAATTTGAGTTCTCCTTTAGATCATCTTCTACCTCTGTGGAGATGATTAAGAGAATAGTTATTGTTGTTTTCATGTTTTATTATTCGACTATCTTTCTTTCAAGTAATCCGCCGCTGCTGCTGCTGCTGCTGTAAAACAGCCTTTTCGTTGTGCCCTACCGTCTGCGTTAAACTTCGTCTGCTGCTGATCCACGCGCGCTCTCCCATTACCTGCTTCTAACAAACTGATTTGTGTACGACAGCACAAATCCAACAGCCTGGCTTCAATTCCCACTGCCAAATGGACTCAGCACGAAAGCTTCCCTTTTTCAAGCTCGTCCCCTCAGGTTCTACTACCACCCATCAATCGCTTCTTCATCAGAGAGCAGTGCTCCCGGAGGACGGTGGGGTGACTTTACTGTACGCTGCATCAGATCTCTCAGCCATGCATTTAACATCGAAACGTAGAAATTAAGTGCAGGAGTAGGCCATTCAGCCCTTCAAGTCAGGCAGAATCCGAGGAGCAGGAAAATCAGGATGCTGCCTGACTTGCTTCGCGTTTCCAGCGCCACTCTGATCGAGACTCTGATTTCCAGCAACTGCAGTCCTCACTTGTTCCATTCAGCCCTTCAAGACACCGCCACCGTTCAATGTGATCACGATTGAACATGTAATTTCAGTAAGCACTCCAGCTTCCTCTCCGTACCCCTGGATCCCTTTAGCTGCAAGGTCTACGTCCGGCTCCCTCTTGAGTGTATCTCACAAACCGGCATAGCCGCATCTTCCTGTGGGAGACAAGTCCACAGGTTCACCACTCTCTGAGAGAAAAATTCTTCCTGAATCGCTTGCCCTTCGTTCGGAGACTGTCACCCCTGGTTCTGGACGCCCCCAACATTGGGAACCGGTGAACTTTTGCTGGGATCCCTCAGTACCAAGCCTGGATCTGCATGGGTTTCTCTTCAGAAGGGTCAGTGTGAATGGCCTGCTTCCACACTGTGGTGCTCCTATGATGCCAACAGTGTAGGTTGAGTACCTGCACGTGCTTTCTCAAGCTTGCCTCTGTGTTGACCTTCATGTTAACCCAGCCACTGGGCTTTGTCCTTCTATCGAGAAGAGCAGACGATGCCACTCAGATGACTTTGACTTTCCACTGTGGGTGTAGTACAGTCTGCCAGCAGCAGGGGATGGTGTTGCATCACCTTAATGGCAGGATCGGGTCCAAACTCTGAGGGGTCTGACCCCTTTTTGATTGGAGCGAGGGAGAGGGGAAAGCTCACTGTCATTTGTCGCTACCGGTTGCTTAAAGGTTTTAATTTGCACGCCGTTTGCGTGCGAGTTATATGCCCACTGACGGGACGAAGTGACAACAAAATCAGAGTGGGAAACAGAAATTGCTGGAGCAAGTCAGCATCTGGAGTGGGGGTGGGGGAAGGGGAAGAAAGCAGACAAGGTTTCTGGTCCGGTGAGCCTTCTTGAGGACGGCAGTTTTCATTTGTCGCCAAAAAATGAGGAAGTCTCAAATGATCATCTCCTTGGTAGATGAAAGGACAAGTTGGCCAGGGAGAGCAGAATGGAGAGTATCGTAGGTTTTGTTTGTTGACAAGAGCAGACCGCTCCGCCCTGGGAACGCATGGGACTTGAAATCGGCACTCCTGCATTGAGATATGGAGCTGGCCTCTCAAAATGCCACAGACTCCCCGGCAGGGAATTGAACCCCTGACTCCCGCGTGACAGGCGGGGATACTAACCACTATACTACCGAGGATTGGACGACAGCGCACTCTGTCGCATCCGTATTAGGTAGAATGTTCTTATGTGAAATTTGGATTTTGTTGTCAATTTGAGTTCTCCTTTAGATCATCTTCTACCTCTGTGGAGATGATTAAGAGAATAGTTATTGTTGTTTTCATGTTTTATTATTCGACTATCTTTCTTTCAAGTAATCCGCCGCTGCTGCTGCTGCTGTAAAACAGCCTTTTCGTTGTGCCCTACCGTCTGCGTTAAACTTCGTCTGCTGCTGATCCACGCGCGCTCTCCCATTACCTGCTTCTAACAAACTGATTTGTGTACGACAGCACAAATCCAACAGCCTGGCTTCAATTCCCACTGCCAAATGGACTCAGCACGAAAGCTTCCCTTTTTCAAGCTCGTCCCCTCAGGTTCTACTACCACCCATCAATCGCTTCCTCATCAGAGAGCAGTGCTCCCGGAGGACGGTGGGGTGACTTTACTGTACGCTGCATCAGATCTCTCAGCCATGCATTTAACATCGAAACGTAGAAATTAAGTGCAGGAGTAGGCCATTCAGCCCTTCAAGTCAGGCAGAATCCGAGGAGCAGGAAAATCAGGATGCTGCCTCACTTGCTTCGCGTTTCCAGCGCCACTCTGATCGAGACTCTGATTTCCAGCAACTGCAGTCCTCACTTGTTCCATTCAGCCCTTCAAGACACCGCCACCGTTCAATGTGATCACGATTGAACATGTAATTTCAGTAAGCACTCCAGCTTCCTCTCCGTACCCCTGGATCCCTTTAGCTGCAAGGTCTACGTCCGGCTCCCTCTTGAGTGTATCTCACAAACCGGCATAGCCGCATCTTCCTGTGGGAGACAAGTCCACAGGTTCACCACTCTCTGAGAGAAAAATTCTTCCTGAATCGCTTGCCCTTCGTTCGGAGACTGTCACCCCTGGTTCTGGACGCCCCCAACATTGGGAACCGGTGAACTTTTGCTGGGATCCCTCAGTACCAAGCCTGGATCTGCATGGGTTTCTCTTCAGAAGGGTCAGTGTGAATGGCCTGCTTCCACACTGTGGTGCTCCTATGATGCCAACAGTGTAGGTTGAGTACCTGCACGTGCTTTCTCAAGCTTGCCTCTGTGTTGACCTTCATGTTAACCCAGCCACTGGGCTTTGTCCTTCTATCGAGAAGAGCAGACGATGCCACTCAGATGACTTTGACTTTCCACTGTGGGTGTAGTACAGTCTGCCAGCAGCAGGGGATGGTGTTGCATCACCTTGATGGCAGGATCGGGTCCAAACTCTGAGGGGTCTGACCCCTTTTTGATTGGAGCGAGGGAGAGGGGAAAGCTCACTGTCATTTGTCGCTACCGGTTGCTTAAAGGTTTTAATTTGCACGCCGTTTGCGTGCGAGTTATATGCCCACTGACGGGACGAAGTGACAACAAAATCAGAGTGGGAAACAGAAATTGCTGGAGCAAGTCAGCATCTGGAGTGGGGGTGGGGGAAGGGGAAGAAAGCAGACAAGGTTTCTGGTCCGGTGAGCCTTCTTGAGGACGGCAGTTTTCATTTGTCGCCAAAAAAGGAGGAAGTCTCAAATGATCATCTCCTTGGTAGATGAAAGGACAAGTTGGCCAGGGAGAGCAGAATGGAGAGTATCGTAGGTTTTGTTTGTTGACAAGAGCAGACCGCTCGGCCCTGGGAACGCATGGGACTTGAAATCGGCACTCCTGCATTGAGATATGGAGCTGGCCTCTCAAAATGCCGCAGACTCCCCGGCGGGGAATTGAACCCCGGTCTCCCGCGTGACAGGCGGGGATACTAACCACTATACTACCGAGGATTGGACGACAGCGCACTCTGTCGCATCCGTATTAGGTAGAATGTTCTTATGTGAAATTTGGATTTTGTTGTCAATTTGAGTTCTCCTTTAGATCATCTTCTACCTCTGTGGAGATGATTAAGAGAATAGTTATTGTTGTTTTCATGTTTTATTATTCGACTATCTTTCTTTCAAGTAATCCGCCGCTGCTGCTGCTGCTGCTGTAAAACAGCCTTTTCGTTGTGCCCTACCGTCTGCGTTAAACTTCGTCTGCTGCTGATCCACGCGCGCTCTTCCATTACCTGCTTCTAACAAACTGATTTGTGTACGACAGCACAAATCCAACAGCCTGGCTTCAATTCCCACTGCCAAATGGACTCAGCACGAAAGCTTCCCTTTTTCAAGCTCGTCCCCTCAGGTTCTACTACCACCCATCAATCGCTTCCTCATCAGAGAGCAGTGCTCCCGGAGGACGGTGGGGTGACTTTACTGTACGCTGCATCAGATCTCTCAGCCATGCATTTAACATCGAAACGTAGAAATTAAGTGCAGGAGTAGGCCATTCAGCCCTTCAAGTCAGGCAGAATCCGAGGAGCAGGAAAATCAGGATGCTGCCTCACTTGCTTCGCGTTTCCAGCGCCACTCTGATCGAGACTCTGATTTCCAGCAACTGCAGTCCTCACTTGTTCCATTCAGCCCTTCAAGACACCGCCACCGTTCAATGTGATCACGATTGAACATGTAATTTCAGTAAGCACTCCAGCTTCCTCTCCGTACCCCTGGATCCCTTTAGCTGCAAGGTCTACGTCCGGCTCCCTCTTGAGTGTATCTCACAAACCGGCATAGCCGCATCTTCCTGTGGGAGACAAGTCCACAGGTTCACCACTCTCTGAGAGAAAAATTCTTCCTGAATCGCTTGCCCTTCGTTCGGAGACTGTCACCCCTGGTTCTGGACGCCCCCAACATTGGGAACCGGTGAACTTTTGCTGGGATCCCTCAGTACCAAGCCTGGATCTGCATGGGTTTCTCTTCAGAAGGGTCAGTGTGAATGGCCTGCTTCCACACTGTGGTGCTCCTATGATGCCAACAGTGTAGGTTGAGTACCTGCACGTGCTTTCTCAAGCTTGCCTCTGTGTTGACCTTCATGTTAACCCAGCCACTGGGCTTTGTCCTTCTATCGAGAAGAGCAGACGATGCCACTCAGATGACTTTGACTTTCCACTGTGGGTGTAGTACAGTCTGCCAGCAGCAGGGGATGGTGTTGCATCACCTTGATGGCAGGATCGGGTCCAAACTCTGAGGGGTCTGACCCCTTTTTGATTGGAGCGAGGGAGAGGGGAAAGCTCACTGTCATTTGTCGCTACCGGTTGCTTAAAGGTTTTAATTTGCACGCCGTTTGCGTGCGAGTTATATGCCCACTGACGGGACGAAGTGGCAACAAAATCAGAGTGGGAAACAGAAATTGCTGGAGCAAGTCAGCATCTGGAGTGGGGGTGGGGGAAGGGGAAGAAAGCAGACAAGGTTTCTGGTCCGGTGAGCCTTCTTGAGGACGGCAGTTTTCATTTGTCGCCAAAAAAGGAGGAAGTCTCAAATGATCATCTCCTTGGTAGATGAAAGGACAAGTTGGCCAGGGAGAGCAGAATGGAGAGTATCGTAGGTTTTGTTTGTTGACAAGAGCAGACCGCTCGGCCCTGGGAACGCATGGGACTTGAAATCGGCACTCCTGCATTGAGATATGGAGCTGGCCTCTCAAAATGCCGCAGACTCCCCGGCGGGGAATTGAACCCCGGTCGCCCGCGTGACAGGCGGGGATACTAACCACTATACTACCGAGGATTGGACGACTGCGCACTCTGTCGCATCCGTATTAGGTAGAATGTTCTTATGTGAAATTTGGATTTTGTTGTCAATTTGAGTTCTCCTTTAGATCATCTTCTACCTCTGTGGAGATGATTAAGAGAATAGTTATTGTTGTTTTCATGTTTTATTATTCGACTATCTTTCTTTCAAGTAATCCGCCGCTGCTGCTGCTGCTGCTGTAAAACAGCCTTTTCGTTGTGCCCTACCGTCTGCGTTAAACTTCGTCTGCTGCTGATCCACGCGCGCTCTCCCATTACCTGCTTCTAACAAACTGATTTGTGTACGACAGCACAAATCCAACAGCCTGGCTTCAATTCCCACTGCCAAATGGACTCAGCACGAAAGCTTCCCTTTTTCAAGCTCGTCCCCTCAGGTTCTACTACCACCCATCAATCGCTTCTTCATCAGAGAGCAGTGCTCCCGGAGGACGGTGGGGTGACTTTACTGTACGCTGCATCAGATCTCTCAGCCATGCATTTAACATCGAAACGTAGAAATTAAGTGCAGGAGTAGGCCATTCAGCCCTTCAAGTCAGGCAGAATCCGAGGAGCAGGAAAATCAGGATGCTGCCTGACTTGCTTCGCGTTTCCAGCGCCACTCTGATCGAGACTCTGATTTCCAGCAACTGCAGTCCTCACTTGTTCCATTCAGCCCTTCAAGACACCGCCACCGTTCAATGTGATCACGATTGAACATGTAATTTCAGTAAGCACTCCAGCTTCCTCTCCGTACCCCTGGATCCCTTTAGCTGCAAGGTCTACGTCCGGCTCCCTCTTGAGTGTATCTCACAAACCGGCATAGCCGCATCTTCCTGTGGGAGACAAGTCCACAGGTTCACCACTCTCTGAGAGAAAAATTCTTCCTGAATCGCTTGCCCTTCGTTCGGAGACTGTCACCCCTGGTTCTGGACGCCCCCAACATTGGGAACCGGTGAACTTTTGCTGGGATCCCTCAGTACCAAGCCTGGATCTGCATGGGTTTCTCTTCAGAAGGGTCAGTGTGAATGGCCTGCTTCCACACTGTGGTGCTCCTATGATGCCAACAGTGTAGGTTGAGTACCTGCACGTGCTTTCTCAAGCTTGCCTCTGTGTTGACCTTCATGTTAACCCAGCCACTGGGCTTTGTCCTTCTATCGAGAAGAGCAGACGATGCCACTCAGATGACTTTGACTTTCCACTGTGGGTGTAGTACAGTCTGCCAGCAGCAGGGGATGGTGTTGCATCACCTTAATGGCAGGATCGGGTCCAAACTCTGAGGGGTCTGACCCCTTTTTGATTGGAGCGAGGGAGAGGGGAAAGCTCACTGTCATTTGTCGCTACCGGTTGCTTAAAGGTTTTAATTTGCACGCCGTTTGCGTGCGAGTTATATGCCCACTGACGGGACGAAGTGACAACAAAATCAGAGTGGGAAACAGAAATTGCTGGAGCAAGTCAGCATCTGGAGTGGGGGTGGGGGAAGGGGAAGAAAGCAGACAAGGTTTCTGGTCCGGTGAGCCTTCTTGAGGACGGCAGTTTTCATTTGTCGCCAAAAAATGAGGAAGTCTCAAATGATCATCTCCTTGGTAGATGAAAGGACAAGTTGGCCAGGGAGAGCAGAATGGAGAGTATCGTAGGTTTTGTTTGTTGACAAGAGCAGACCGCTCCGCCCGGGGAACGCATGGGACTTGAAATCGGCACTCCTGCATTGAGATATGGAGCTGGCCTCTCAAAATGCCGCAGACTCCCCGGCGGGGAATTGAACCCCGGTCTCCCGCGTGACAGGCGGGGATACTAACCACTATACTACCGAGGATTGGACGACAGCGTACTCTGTCGCATCCGTATTAGGTAGAATGTTCTTATGTGAAATTTGGATTTTGTTGTCAATTTGAGTTCTCCTTTAGATCATCTTCTACCTCTGTGGAGATGATTAAGAGAATAGTTATTGTTGTTTTCATGTTTTATTATTCGACTATCTTTCTTTCAAGTAATCCGCCGCTGCTGCTGCTGCTGCTGCTGTAAAACAGCCTTTTCGTTGTGCCCTACCGTCTGCGTTAAACTTCGTCTGCTGCTGATCCACGCGCGCTCTCCCATTACCTGCTTCTAACAAACTGATTTGTGTACGACAGCACAAATCCAACAGCCTGGCTTCAATTCCCACTGCCAAATGGACTCAGCACGAAAGCTTCCCTTTTTCAAGCTCGTCCCCTCAGGTTCTACTACCACCCATCAATCGCTTCCTCATCAGAGAGCAGTGCTCCCGGAGGACGGTGGGGTGACTTTACTGTACGCTGCATCAGATCTCTCAGCCATGCATTTAACATCGAAACGTAGAAATTAAGTGCAGGAGTAGGCCATTCAGCCCTTCAAGTCAGGCAGAATCCGAGGAGCAGGAAAATCAGGATGCTGCCTGACTTGCTTCGCGTTTCCAGCGCCACACTGATCGAGACTCTGATTTCCAGCAACTGCAGTCCTCACTTGTTCCATTCAGCCCTTCAAGACACCGCCACCGTTCAATGTGATCACGATTGAACATGTAATTTCAGTAAGCACTCCAGCTTCCTCTCCGTACCCCTGGATCCCTTTAGCTGCAAGGTCTACGTCCGGCTCCCTCTTGGGTGTATCTCACAAACCGGCATAGCCGCATCTTCCTGTGGGAGACAAGTCCACAGGTTCACCACTCTCTGAGAGAAAAATTCTTCCTGAATCGCTTGCCCTTCGTTCGGAGACTGTGACCCCTGGTTCTGGACGTCCCCAACATTGGGAACCGGTGAACTTTTGCTGGGATCCCTCAGTACCAAGCATGGATCTGCATGGGTTTCTCTTCAGAAGGGTCAGTGTGAATGGCCTGCTTCCACACTGTGGTGCTCCTATGATGCCAACAGTGTAGGTTGAGTACCTGCACGTGCTTTCTCAAGCTTGCCTCTGTGTTGACCTTCATGTTAACCCAGCCACTGGGCTTTGTCCTTCTATCGAGAAGAGCAGACGATGCCACTCAGATGACTTTGACTTTCCACTGTGGGTGTAGTACAGTCTGCCAGCAGCAGGGGATGGTGTTGCATCACCTTAATGGCAGGATCGGGTCCAAACTCTGAGGGGTCTGACCCCTTTTTGATTGGAGCGAGGGAGAGGGGAAAGCTCACTGTCATTTGTCGCTACCGGTTGCTTAAAGGTTTTAATTTGCACGCCGTTTGCGTGCGAGTTATATGCCCACTGACGGGACGAAGTGACAACAAAATCAGAGTGGGAAACAGAAATTGCTGGAGCAAGTCAGCATCTGGAGTGGGGGTGGGGGAAGGGGAAGAAAGCAGACAAGGTTTCTGGTCCGGTGAGCCTTCTTGAGGACGGCAGTTTTCATTTGTCGCCAAAAAATGAGGAAGTCTCAAATGATCATCTCCTTGGTAGATGAAAGGACAAGTTGGCCAGGGAGAGCAGAATGGAGAGTATCGTAGGTTTTGTTTGTTGACAAGAGCAGACCGCTCCGCCCTGGGAACGCATGGGACTTGAAATCGGCACTCCTGCATTGAGATATGGAGCTGGCCTCTCAAAATGCCGCAGACTCCTCGGCGGGGAATTGAACCCCGGTCTCCCGCGTGACAGGCGGGGATACTAACCACTATACTACCGAGGATTGGACGACAGCGCACTCTGTCGCATCCGTATTAGGTAGAATGTTCTTATGTGAAATTTGGATTTTGTTGTCAATTTGAGTTCTCCTTTAGATCATCTTCTACCTCTGTGGAGATGATTAAGAGAATAGTTATTGTTGTTTTCATGTTTTATTATTCGACTATCTTTCTTTCAAGTAATCCGCCGCTGCTGCTGCTGCTGCTGTAAAACAGCCTTTTCGTTGTGCCCTACCGTCTGTGTTAAACTTCGTCTGCTGCTGATCCACTGATCGAGACTCTGATTTCCAGCAACTGCAGTCCTCACTTGTTCCATTCAGCCCTTCAAGACACCACCACCGTTCAATGTGATCACGATTGAACATGTAATTTCAGTAAGCACTCCAGCTTCCTCTCCGTACCCCTGGATCCCTTTAGCTGCAAGGTCTACGTCCGGCTCCCTCTTGAGTGTATCTCACAAACCGGCATAGCCGCATCTTCCTGTGGGAGACAAGTCCACAGGTTCACCACTCTCTGAGAGAAAAATTCTTCCTGAATCGCTTGCCCTTCGTTCGGAGACTGTGACCCCTGGTTCTGGACGTCCCCAACATTGGGAACCGGTGAACTTTTGCTGGGATCCCTCAGTACCAAGCATGGATCTGCATGGGTTTCTCTTCAGAAGGGTCAGTGTGAATGGCCTGCTTCCACACTGTGGTGCTCCTATGATGCCAACAGTGTAGGTTGAGTACCTGCACGTGCTTTCTCAAGCTTGCCTCTGTGTTGACCTTCATGTTAACCCAGCCACTGGGCTTTGTCCTTCTATCGAGAAGAGCAGACGATGCCACTCAGATGACTTTGACTTTCCACTGTGGGTGTAGTACAGTCTGCCAGCAGCAGGGGATGGTGTTGCATCACCTTAATGGCAGGATCGGGTCCAAACTCTGAGGGGTCTGACCCCTTTTTGATTGGAGCGAGGGAGAGGGGAAAGCTCACTGTCATTTGTCGCTACCGGTTGCTTAAAGGTTTTAATTTGCACGCCGTTTGCGTGCGAGTTATATGCCCACTGACGGGACGAAGTGACAACAAAATCAGAGTGGGAAACAGAAATTGCTGGAGCAAGTCAGCATCTGGAGTGGGGGTGGGGGAAGGGGAAGAAAGCAGACAAGGTTTCTGGTCCGGTGAGCCTTCTTGAGGACGGCAGTTTTCATTTGTCGCCAAAAAATGAGGAAGTCTCAAATGATCATCTCCTTGGTAGATGAAAGGACAAGTTGGCCAGGGAGAGCAGAATGGAGAGTATCGTAGGTTTTGTTTGTTGACAAGAGCAGACCGCTCCGCCCTGGGAACGCATGGGACTTGAAATCGGCACCCCTGCATTGAGATATGGAGCTGGCCTCTCAAAATGCCGCAGACTCCTCGGCGGGGAATTGAACCCCGGTCTCCCGCGTGACAGGCGGGGATACTAACCACTATACTACCGAGGATTGGACGACAGCGCACTCTGTCGCATCCGTATTAGGTAGAATGTTCTTATGTGAAATTTGGATTTTGTTGTCAATTTGAGTTCTCCTTTAGATCATCTTCTACCTCTGTGGAGATGATTAAGAGAATAGTTATTGTTGTTTTCATGTTTTATTATTCGACTATCTTTCTTTCAAGTAATCCGCCGCTGCTGCTGCTGCTGCTGTAAAACAGCCTTTTCGTTGTGCCCTACCGTCTGTGTTAAACTTCGTCTGCTGCTGATCCACTGATCGAGACTCTGATTTCCAGCAACTGCAGTCCTCACTTGTTCCATTCAGCCCTTCAAGACACCACCACCGTTCAATGTGATCACGATTGAACATGTAATTTCAGTAAGCACTCCAGCTTCCTCTCCGTACCCCTGGATCCCTTTAGCTGCAAGGTCTACGTCCGGCTCCCTCTTGAGTGTATCTCACAAACCGGCATAGCCGCATCTTCCTGTGGGAGACAAGTCCACAGGTTCACCACTCTCTGAGAGAAAAATTCTTCCTGAATCGCTTGCCCTTCGTTCGGAGACTGTGACCCCTGGTTCTGGACGTCCCCAACATTGGGAACCGGTGAACTTTTGCTGGGATCCCTCAGTACCAAGCCTGGATCTGCATGGGTTTCTCTTCAGAAGGGTCAGTGTGAATGGCCTGCTTCCACACTGTGGTGCTCCTATGATGCCAACAGTGTAGGTTGAGTACCTGCACGTGCTTTCTCAAGCTTGCCTCTGTGTTGACCTTCATGTTAACCCAGCCACTGGGCTTTGTCCTTCTATCGAGAAGAGCAGACGATGCCACTCAGATGACTTTGACTTTCCACTGTGGGTGTAGTACAGTCTGCCAGCAGCAGGGGATGGTGTTGCATCACCTTGATGGCAGGATCGGGTCCAAACTCTGAGGGGTCTGACCCCTTTTTGATTGGAGCGAGGGAGAGGGGAAAGCTCACTGTCATTTGTCGCTACCGGTTGCTTAAAGGTTTTAATTTGCACGCCGTTTGCGTGCGAGTTATATGCCCACTGACGGGACGAAGTGACAACAAAATCAGAGTGGGAAACAGAAATTGCTGGAGCAAGTCAGCATCTGGAGTGGGGGTGGGGGAAGGGGAAGAAAGCAGACAAGGTTTCTGGTCCGGTGAGCCTTCTTGAGGACGGCAGTTTTCATTTGTCGCCAAAAAATGAGGAAGTCTCAAATGATCATCTCCTTGGTAGATGAAAGGACAAGTTGGCCAGGGAGAGCATCGTAGGTTTTGTTTGTTGACAAGAGCAGACCGCTCGGCCCTGGGAACGCATGGGACTTGAAATCGGCACTCCTGCATTGAGATATGGAGCTGGCCTCTCAAAATGCCGCAGACTCCCCGGCGGGGAATTGAACCCCGGTCTTCCGCGTGACAGGCGGGGATACTAACCACTATACTACCGAGGATTGGACGACAGCGCACTCTGTCGCATCCGTATTAGGTAGAATGTTCTTATGTGAAATTTGGATTTTGTTGTCAATTTGAGTTCTCCTTTAGATCATCTTCTACCTCTGTGGAGATGATTAAGAGAATAGTTATTGTTGTTTTCATGTTTTATTATTCGACTATCTTTCTTTCAAGTAATCCGCCGCTGCTGCTGCTGCTGCTGTAAAACAGCCTTTTCGTTGTGCCCTACCGTCTGCGTTAAACTTCGTCTGCTGCTGATCCACGCGCGCTCTCCCATTACCTGCTTCTAACAAACTGATTTGTGTACGACAGCACAAATCCAACAGCCTGGCTTCAATTCCCACTGCCAAATGGACTCAGCACGAAAGCTTCCCTTTTTCAAGCTCGTCCCCTCAGGTTCTACTACCACCCATCAATCGCTTCCTCATCAGAGAGCAGTGCTCCCGGAGGACGGTGGGGTGACTTTACTGTACGCTGCATCAGATCTCTCAGCCATGCATTTAACATCGAAACGTAGAAATTAAGTGCAGGAGTAGGCCATTCAGCCCTTCAAGTCAGGCAGAATCCGAGGAGCAGGAAAATCAGGATGCTGCCTGACTTGCTTCGCGTTTCCAGCGCCACACTGATCGAGACTCTGATTTCCAGCAACTGCAGTCCTCACTTGTTCCATTCAGCCCTTCAAGACACCGCCACCGTTCAATGTGATCACGATTGAACATGTAATTTCAGTAAGCACTCCAGCTTCCTCTCCGTACCCCTGGATCCCTTTAGCTGCAAGGTCTACGTCCGGCTCCCTCTTGAGTGTATCTCACAAACCGGCATAGCCGCATCTTCCTGTGGGAGACAAGTCCACAGGTTCACCACTCTCTGAGAGAAAAATTCTTCCTGAATCGCTTGCCCTTCGTTCGGAGACTGTGACCCCTGGTTCTGGACGTCCCCAACATTGGGAACCGGTGAACTTTTGCTGGGATCCCTCAGTACCAAGCATGGATCTGCATGGGTTTCTCTTCAGAAGGGTCAGTGTGAATGGCCTGCTTCCACACTGTGGTGCTCCTATGATGCCAACAGTGTAGGTTGAGTACCTGCACGTGCTTTCTCAAGCTTGCCTCTGTGTTGACCTTCATGTTAACCCAGCCACTGGGCTTTGTCCTTCTATCGAGAAGAGCAGACGATGCCACTCAGATGACTTTGACTTTCCACTGTGGGTGTAGTACAGTCTGCCAGCAGCAGGGGATGGTGTTGCATCACCTTAATGGCAGGATCGGGTCCAAACTCTGAGGGGTCTGACCCCTTTTTGATTGGAGCGAGGGAGAGGGGAAAGCTCACTGTCATTTGTCGCTACCGGTTGCTTAAAGGTTTTAATTTGCACGCCGTTTGCGTGCGAGTTATATGCCCACTGACGGGACGAAGTGACAACAAAATCAGAGTGGGAAACAGAAATTGCTGGAGCAAGTCAGCATCTGGAGTGGGGGTGGGGGAAGGGGAAGAAAGCAGACAAGGTTTCTGGTCCGGTGAGCCTTCTTGAGGACGGCAGTTTTCATTTGTCGCCAAAAAATGAGGAAGTCTCAAATGATCATCTCCTTGGTAGATGAAAGGACAAGTTGGCCAGGGAGAGCAGAATGGAGAGTATCGTAGGTTTTGTTTGTTGACAAGAGCAGACCGCTCCGCCCTGGGAACGCATGGGACTTGAAATCGGCACTCCTGCATTGAGATATGGAGCTGGCCTCTCAAAATGCCGCAGACTCCCCGGCGGGGAATTGAACCCCGGTCTCCCGCGTGACAGGCGGGGATACTAACCACTATACTACCGAGGATTGGACGACAGCGCACTCTGTCGCATCCGTATTAGGTAGAATGTTCTTATGTGAAATTTGGATTTTGTTGTCAATTTGAGTTCTCCTTTAGATCATCTTCTACCTCTGTGGAGATGATTAAGAGAATAGTTATTGTTGTTTTCATGTTTTATTATTCGACTATCTTTCTTTCAAGTAATCCGCCGCTGCTGCTGCTGCTGCTGCTGTAAAACAGCCTTTTCGTTGTGCCCTACCGTCTGCGTTAAACTTCGTCTGCTGCTGATCCACGCGCGCTCTCCCATTACCTGCTTCTAACAAACTGATTTGTGTACGACAGCACAAATCCAACAGCCTGGCTTCAATTCCCACTGCCAAATGGACTCAGCACGAAAGCTTCCCTTTTTCAAGCTCGTCCCCTCAGGTTCTACTACCACCCATCAATCGCTTCCTCATCAGAGAGCAGTGCTCCCGGAGGACGGTGGGGTGACTTTACTGTACGCTGCATCAGATCTCTCAGCCATGCATTTAACATCGAAACGTAGAAATTAAGTGCAGGAGTAGGCCATTCAGCCCTTCAAGTCAGGCAGAATCCGAGGAGCAGGAAAATCAGGATGCTGCCTGACTTGCTTCGCGTTTCCAGCGCCACACTGATCGAGACTCTGATTTCCAGCAACTGCAGTCCTCACTTGTTCCATTCAGCCCTTCAAGACACCGCCACCGTTCAATGTGATCACGATTGAACATGTAATTTCAGTAAGCACTCCAGCTTCCTCTCCGTACCCCTGGATCCCTTTAGCTGCAAGGTCTACGTCCGGCTCCCTCTTGAGTGTATCTCACAAACCGGCATAGCCGCATCTTCCTGTGGGAGACAAGTCCACAGGTTCACCACTCTCTGAGAGAAAAATTCTTCCTGAATCGCTTGCCCTTCGTTCGGAGACTGTGACCCCTGGTTCTGGACGTCCCCAACATTGGGAACCGGTGAACTTTTGCTGGGATCCCTCAGTACCAAGCATGGATCTGCATGGGTTTCTCTTCAGAAGGGTCAGTGTGAATGGCCTGCTTCCACACTGTGGTGCTCCTATGATGCCAACAGTGTAGGTTGAGTACCTGCACGTGCTTTCTCAAGCTTGCCTCTGTGTTGACCTTCATGTTAACCCAGCCACTGGGCTTTGTCCTTCTATCGAGAAGAGCAGACGATGCCACTCAGATGACTTTGACTTTCCACTGTGGGTGTAGTACAGTCTGCCAGCAGCAGGGGATGGTGTTGCATCACCTTAATGGCAGGATCGGGTCCAAACTCTGAGGGGTCTGACCCCTTTTTGATTGGAGCGAGGGAGAGGGGAAAGCTCACTGTCATTTGTCGCTACCGGTTGCTTAAAGGTTTTAATTTGCACGCCGTTTGCGTGCGAGTTATATGCCCACTGACGGGACGAAGTGACAACAAAATCAGAGTGGGAAACAGAAATTGCTGGAGCAAGTCAGCATCTGGAGTGGGGGTGGGGGAAGGGGAAGAAAGCAGACAAGGTTTCTGGTCCGGTGAGCCTTCTTGAGGACGGCAGTTTTCATTTGTCGCCAAAAAATGAGGAAGTCTCAAATGATCATCTCCTTGGTAGATGAAAGGACAAGTTGGCCAGGGAGAGCAGAATGGAGAGTATCGTAGGTTTTGTTTGTTGACAAGAGCAGACCGCTCCGCCCTGGGAACGCATGGGACTTGAAATCGGCACTCCTGCATTGAGATATGGAGCTGGCCTCTCAAAATGCCGCAGACTCCCCGGCGGGGAATTGAACCCCGGTCTCCCGCGTGACAGGCGGGGATACTAACCACTATACTACCGAGGATTGGACGACAGCGCACTCTGTCGCATCCGTATTAGGTAGAATGTTCTTATGTGAAATTTGGATTTTGTTGTCAATTTGAGTTCTCCTTTAGATCATCTTCTACCTCTGTGGAGATGATTAAGAGAATAGTTATTGTTGTTTTCATGTTTTATTATTCGACTATCTATCTTTCAAGTAATCCGCCGCTGCTGCTGCTGCTGCTGTAAAACAGCCTTTTCGTTGTGCCCTACCGTCTGCGTTAAACTTCGTCTGCTGCTGATCCACGCGCGCTCTCCCATTACCTGCTTCTAACAAACTGATTTGTGTACGACAGCACAAATCCAACAGCCTGGCTTCAATTCCCACTGCCAAATGGACTCAGCACGAAAGCTTCCCTTTTTCAAGCTCGTCCCCTCAGGTTCTACTACCACCCATCAATCGCTTCCTCATCAGAGAGCAGTGCTCCCGGAGGACGGTGGGGTGACTTTACTGTACGCTGCATCAGATCTCTCAGCCATGCATTTAACATCGAAACGTAGAAATTAAGTGCAGGAGTAGGCCATTCAGCCCTTCAAGTCAGGCAGAATCCGAGGAGCAGGAAAATCAGGATGCTGCCTGACTTGCTTCGCGTTTCCAGCGCCACACTGATCGAGACTCTGATTTCCAGCAACTGCAGTCCTCACTTGTTCCATTCAGCCCTTCAAGACACCGCCACCGTTCAATGTGATCACGATTGAACATGTAATTTCAGTAAGCACTCCAGCTTCCTCTCCGTACCCCTGGATCCCTTTAGCTGCAAGGTCTACGTCCGGCTCCCTCTTGAGTGTATCTCACAAACCGGCATAGCCGCATCTTCCTGTGGGAGACAAGTCCACAGGTTCACCACTCTCTGAGAGAAAAATTCTTCCTGAATCGCTTGCCCTTCGTTCGGAGACTGTGACCCCTGGTTCTGGACGTCCCCAACATTGGGAACCGGTGAACTTTTGCTGGGATCCCTCAGTACCAAGCATGGATCTGCATGGGTTTCTCTTCAGAAGGGTCAGTGTGAATGGCCTGCTTCCACACTGTGGTGCTCCTATGATGCCAACAGTGTAGGTTGAGTACCTGCACGTGCTTTCTCAAGCTTGCCTCTGTGTTGACCTTCATGTTAACCCAGCCACTGGGCTTTGTCCTTCTATCGAGAAGAGCAGACGATGCCACTCAGATGACTTTGACTTTCCACTGTGGGTGTAGTACAGTCTGCCAGCAGCAGGGGATGGTGTTGCATCACCTTAATGGCAGGATCGGGTCCAAACTCTGAGGGGTCTGACCCCTTTTTGATTGGAGCGAGGGAGAGGGGAAAGCTCACTGTCATTTGTCGCTACCGGTTGCTTAAAGGTTTTAATTTGCACGCCGTTTGCGTGCGAGTTATATGCCCACTGACGGGACGAAGTGACAACAAAATCAGAGTGGGAAACAGAAATTGCTGGAGCAAGTCAGCATCTGGAGTGGGGGTGGGGGAAGGGGAAGAAAGCAGACAAGGTTTCTGGTCCGGTGAGCCTTCTTGAGGACGGCAGTTTTCATTTGTCGCCAAAAAATGAGGAAGTCTCAAATGATCATCTCCTTGGTAGATGAAAGGACAAGTTGGCCAGGGAGAGCAGAATGGAGAGTATCGTAGGTTTTGTTTGTTGACAAGAGCAGACCGCTCCGCCCTGGGAACGCATGGGACTTGAAATCGGCACTCCTGCATTGAGATATGGAGCTGGCCTCTCAAAATGCCGCAGACTCCCCGGCGGGGAATTGAACCCCGGTCTCCCGCGTGACAGGCGGGGATACTAACCACTATACTACCGAGGATTGGACGACAGCGCACTCTGTCGCATCCGTATTAGGTAGAATGTTCTTATGTGAAATTTGGATTTTGTTGTCAATTTGAGTTCTCCTTTAGATCATCTTCTACCTCTGTGGAGATGATTAAGAGAATAGTTATTGTTGTTTTCATGTTTTATTATTCGACTATCTATCTTTCAAGTAATCCGCCGCTGCTGCTGCTGCTGCTGTAAAACAGCCTTTTCGTTGTGCCCTACCGTCTGCGTTAAACTTCGTCTGCTGCTGATCCACGCGCGCTCTCCCATTACCTGCTTCTAACAAACTGATTTGTGTACGACAGCACAAATCCAACAGCCTGGCTTCAATTCCCACTGCCAAATGGACTCAGCACGAAAGCTTCCCTTTTTCAAGCTCGTCCCCTCAGGTTCTACTACCACCCATCAATCGCTTCCTCATCAGAGAGCAGTGCTCCCGGAGGACGGTGGGGTGACTTTACTGTACGCTGCATCAGATCTCTCAGCCATGCATTTAACATCGAAACGTAGAAATTAAGTGCAGGAGTAGGCCATTCAGCCCTTCAAGTCAGGCAGAATCCGAGGAGCAGGAAAATCAGGATGCTGCCTGACTTGCTTCGCGTTTCCAGCGCCACACTGATCGAGACTCTGATTTCCAGCAACTGCAGTCCTCACTTGTTCCATTCAGCCCTTCAAGACACCGCCACCGTTCAATGTGATCACGATTGAACATGTAATTTCAGTAAGCACTCCAGCTTCCTCTCCGTACCCCTGGATCCCTTTAGCTGCAAGGTCTACGTCCGGCTCCCTCTTGAGTGTATCTCACAAACCGGCATAGCCGCATCTTCCTGTGGGAGACAAGTCCACAGGTTCACCACTCTCTGAGAGAAAAATTCTTCCTGAATCGCTTGCCCTTCGTTCGGAGACTGTGACCCCTGGTTCTGGACGTCCCCAACATTGGGAACCGGTGAACTTTTGCTGGGATCCCTCAGTACCAAGCATGGATCTGCATGGGTTTCTCTTCAGAAGGGTCAGTGTGAATGGCCTGCTTCCACACTGTGGTGCTCCTATGATGCCAACAGTGTAGGTTGAGTACCTGCACGTGCTTTCTCAAGCTTGCCTCTGTGTTGACCTTCATGTTAACCCAGCCACTGGGCTTTGTCCTTCTATCGAGAAGAGCAGACGATGCCACTCAGATGACTTTGACTTTCCACTGTGGGTATAGTACAGTCTGCCAGCAGCAGGGGATGGTGTTGCATCACCTTAATGGCAGGATCGGGTCCAAACTCTGAGGGGTCTGACCCCTTTTTGATTGGAGCGAGGGAGAGGGGAAAGCTCACTGTCATTTGTCGCTACCGGTTGCTTAAAGGTTTTAATTTGCACGCCGTTTGCGTGCGAGTTATATGCCCACTGACGGGACGAAGTGACAACAAAATCAGAGTGGGAAACAGAAATTGCTGGAGCAAGTCAGCATCTGGAGTGGGGGTGGGGGAAGGGGAAGAAAGCAGACAAGGTTTCTGGTCCGGTGAGCCTTCTTGAGGACGGCAGTTTTCATTTGTCGCCAAAAAATGAGGAAGTCTCAAATGATCATCTCCTTGGTAGATGAAAGGACAAGTTGGCCAGGGAGAGCAGAATGGAGAGTATCGTAGGTTTTGTTTGTTGACAAGAGCAGACCGCTCCGCCCTGGGAACGCATGGGACTTGAAATCGGCACTCCTGCATTGAGATATGGAGCTGGCCTCTCAAAATGCCGCAGACTCCCCGGCGGGGAATTGAACCCCGGTCTCCCGCGTGACAGGCGGGGATACTAACCACTATACTACCGAGGATTGGACGACAGCGCACTCTGTCGCATCCGTATTAGGTAGAATGTTCTTATGTGAAATTTGGATTTTGTTGTCAATTTGAGTTCTCCTTTAGATCATCTTCTACCTCTGTGGAGATGATTAAGAGAATAGTTATTGTTGTTTTCATGTTTTATTATTCGACTATCTTTCTTTCAAGTAATCCGCCGCTGCTGCTGCTGCTGTAAAACAGCCTTTTCGTTGTGCCCTACCGTCTGCGTTAAACTTCGTCTGCTGCTGATCCACGCGCGCTCTCCCATTACCTGCTTCTAACAAACTGATTTGTGTACGACAGCACAAATCCAACAGCCTGGCTTCAATTCCCACTGCCAAATGGACTCAGCACGAAAGCTTCCCTTTTTCAAGCTCGTCCCCTCAGGTTCTACTACCACCCATCAATCGCTTCCTCATCAGAGAGCAGTGCTCCCGGAGGACGGTGGGGTGACTTTACTGTACGCTGCATCAGATCTCTCAGCCATGCATTTAACATCGAAACGTAGAAATTAAGTGCAGGAGTAGGCCATTCAGCCCTTCAAGTCAGGCAGAATCCGAGGAGCAGGAAAATCAGGATGCTGCCTCACTTGCTTCGCGTTTCCAGCGCCACTCTGATCGAGACTCTGATTTCCAGCAACTGCAGTCCTCACTTGTTCCATTCAGCCCTTCAAGACACCGCCACCGTTCAATGTGATCACGATTGAACATGTAATTTCAGTAAGCACTCCAGCTTCCTCTCCGTACCCCTGGATCCCTTTAGCTGCAAGGTCTACGTCCGGCTCCCTCTTGAGTGTATCTCACAAACCGGCATAGCCGCATCTTCCTGTGGGAGACAAGTCCACAGGTTCACCACTCTCTGAGAGAAAAATTCTTCCTGAATCGCTTGCCCTTCGTTCGGAGACTGTCACCCCTGGTTCTGGACGCCCCCAACATTGGGAACCGGTGAACTTTTGCTGGGATCCCTCAGTACCAAGCCTGGATCTGCATGGGTTTCTCTTCAGAAGGGTCAGTGTGAATGGCCTGCTTCCACACTGTGGTGCTCCTATGATGCCAACAGTGTAGGTTGAGTACCTGCACGTGCTTTCTCAAGCTTGCCTCTGTGTTGACCTTCATGTTAACCCAGCCACTGGGCTTTGTCCTTCTATCGAGAAGAGCAGACGATGCCACTCAGATGACTTTGACTTTCCACTGTGGGTGTAGTACAGTCTGCCAGCAGCAGGGGATGGTGTTGCATCACCTTAATGGCAGGATCGGGTCCAAACTCTGAGGGGTCTGACCCCTTTTTGATTGGAGCGAGGGAGAGGGGAAAGCTCACTGTCATTTGTCGCTACCGGTTGCTTAAAGGTTTTAATTTGCACGCCGTTTGCGTGCGAGTTATATGCCCACTGACGGGACGAAGTGACAACAAAATCAGAGTGGGAAACAGAAATTGCTGGAGCAAGTCAGCATCTGGAGTGGGGGTGGGGGAAGGGGAAGAAAGCAGACAAGGTTTCTGGTCCGGTGAGCCTTCTTGAGGACGGCAGTTTTCATTTGTCGCCAAAAAATGAGGAAGTCTCAAATGATCATCTCCTTGGTAGATGAAAGGACAAGTTGGCCAGGGAGAGCAGAATGGAGAGTATCGTAGGTTTTGTTTGTTGACAAGAGCAGACCGCTCCGCCCTGGGAACGCATGGGACTTGAAATCGGCACTCCTGCATTGAGATATGGAGCTGGCCTCTCAAAATGCCACAGACTCCCCGGCAGGGAATTGAACCCCGGACTCCCGCGTGACAGGCGGGGATACTAACCACTATACTACCGAGGATTGGACGACAGCGCACTCTGTCGCATCCGTATTAGGTAGAATGTTCTTATGTGAAATTTGGATTTTGTTGTCAATTTGAGTTCTCCTTTAGATCATCTTCTACCTCTGTGGAGATGATTAAGAGAATAGTTATTGTTGTTTTCATGTTTTATTATTCGACTATCTTTCTTTCAAGTAATCCGCCGCTGCTGCTGCTGCTGTAAAACAGCCTTTTCGTTGTGCCCTACCGTCTGCGTTAAACTTCGTCTGCTGCTGATCCACGCGCGCTCTCCCATTACCTGCTTCTAACAAACTGATTTGTGTACGACAGCACAAATCCAACAGCCTGGCTTCAATTCCCACTGCCAAATGGACTCAGCACGAAAGCTTCCCTTTTTCAAGCTCGTCCCCTCAGGTTCTACTACCACCCATCAATCGCTTCCTCATCAGAGAGCAGTGCTCCCGGAGGACGGTGGGGTGACTTTACTGTACGCTGCATCAGATCTCTCAGCCATGCATTTAACATCGAAACGTAGAAATTAAGTGCAGGAGTAGGCCATTCAGCCCTTCAAGTCAGGCAGAATCCGAGGAGCAGGAAAATCAGGATGCTGCCTCACTTGCTTCGCGTTTCCAGCGCCACTCTGATCGAGACTCTGATTTCCAGCAACTGCAGTCCTCACTTGTTCCATTCAGCCCTTCAAGACACCGCCACCGTTCAATGTGATCACGATTGAACATGTAATTTCAGTAAGCACTCCAGCTTCCTCTCCGTACCCCTGGATCCCTTTAGCTGCAAGGTCTACGTCCGGCTCCCTCTTGAGTGTATCTCACAAACCGGCATAGCCGCATCTTCCTGTGGGAGACAAGTCCACAGGTTCACCACTCTCTGAGAGAAAAATTCTTCCTGAATCGCTTGCCCTTCGTTCGGAGACTGTGACCCCTGGTTCTGGACGCCCCCAACATTGGGAACCGGTGAACTTTTGCTGGGATCCCTCAGTACCAAGCCTGGATCTGCATGGGTTTCTCTTCAGAAGGGTCAGTGTGAATGGCCTGCTTCCACACTGTGGTGCTCCTATGATGCCAACAGTGTAGGTTGAGTACCTGCACGTGCTTTCTCAAGCTTGCCTCTGTGTTGACCTTCATGTTAACCCAGCCACTGGGCTTTGTCCTTCTATCGAGAAGAGCAGACGATGCCACTCAGATGACTTTGACTTTCCACTGTGGGTGTAGTACAGTCTGCCAGCAGCAGGGGATGGTGTTGCATCACCTTGATGGCAGGATCGGGTCCAAACTCTGAGGGGTCTGACCCCTTTTTGATTGGAGCGAGGGAGAGGGGAAAGCTCACTGTCATTTGTCGCTACCGGTTGCTTAAAGGTTTTAATTTGCACGCCGTTTGCGTGCGAGTTATATGCCCACTGACGGGACGAAGTGACAACAAAATCAGAGTGGGAAACAGAAATTGCTGGAGCAAGTCAGCATCTGGAGTGGGGGTGGGGGAAGGGGAAGAAAGCAGACAAGGTTTCTGGTCCGGTGAGCCTTCTTGAGGACGGCAGTTTTCATTTGTCGCCAAAAAATGAGGAAGTCTCAAATGATCATCTCCTTGGTAGATGAAAGGACAAGTTGGCCAGGGAGAGCAGAATGGAGAGTATCGTAGGTTTTGTTTGTTGACAAGAGCAGACCGCTCCGCCCTGGGAACGCATGGGACTTGAAATCGGCACCCCTGCATTGAGATATGGAGCTGGCCTCTCAAAATGCCGCAGACTCCTCGGCGGGGAATTGAACCCCGGTCTCCCGCGTGACAGGCGGGGATACTAACCACTATACTACCGAGGATTGGACGACAGCGCACTCTGTCGCATCCGTATTAGGTAGAATGTTCTTATGTGAAATTTGGATTTTGTTGTCAATTTGAGTTCTCCTTTAGATCATCTTCTACCTCTGTGGAGATGATTAAGAGAATAGTTATTGTTGTTTTCATGTTTTATTATTCGACTATCTTTCTTTCAAGTAATCCGCCGCTGCTGCTGCTGCTGCTGTAAAACAGCCTTTTCGTTGTGCCCTACCGTCTGTGTTAAACTTCGTCTGCTGCTGATCCACTGATCGAGACTCTGATTTCCAGCAACTGCAGTCCTCACTTGTTCCATTCAGCCCTTCAAGACACCACCACCGTTCAATGTGATCACGATTGAACATGTAATTTCAGTAAGCACTCCAGCTTCCTCTCCGTACCCCTGGATCCCTTTAGCTGCAAGGTCTACGTCCGGCTCCCTCTTGAGTGTATCTCACAAACCGGCATAGCCGCATCTTCCTGTGGGAGACAAGTCCACAGGTTCACCACTCTCTGAGAGAAAAATTCTTCCTGAATCGCTTGCCCTTCGTTCGGAGACTGTGACCCCTGGTTCTGGACGTCCCCAACATTGGGAACCGGTGAACTTTTGCTGGGATCCCTCAGTACCAAGCCTGGATCTGCATGGGTTTCTCTTCAGAAGGGTCAGTGTGAATGGCCTGCTTCCACACTGTGGTGCTCCTATGATGCCAACAGTGTAGGTTGAGTACCTGCACGTGCTTTCTCAAGCTTGCCTCTGTGTTGACCTTCATGTTAACCCAGCCACTGGGCTTTGTCCTTCTATCGAGAAGAGCAGACGATGCCACTCAGATGACTTTGACTTTCCACTGTGGGTGTAGTACAGTCTGCCAGCAGCAGGGGATGGTGTTGCATCACCTTGATGGCAGGATCGGGTCCAAACTCTGAGGGGTCTGACCCCTTTTTGATTGGAGCGAGGGAGAGGGGAAAGCTCACTGTCATTTGTCGCTACCGGTTGCTTAAAGGTTTTAATTTGCACGCCGTTTGCGTGCGAGTTATATGCCCACTGACGGGACGAAGTGACAACAAAATCAGAGTGGGAAACAGAAATTGCTGGAGCAAGTCAGCATCTGGAGTGGGGGTGGGGGAAGGGGAAGAAAGCAGACAAGGTTTCTGGTCCGGTGAGCCTTCTTGAGGACGGCAGTTTTCATTTGTCGCCAAAAAATGAGGAAGTCTCAAATGATCATCTCCTTGGTAGATGAAAGGACAAGTTGGCCAGGGAGAGCATCGTAGGTTTTGTTTGTTGACAAGAGCAGACCGCTCGGCCCTGGGAACGCATGGGACTTGAAATCGGCACTCCTGCATTGAGATATGGAGCTGGCCTCTCAAAATGCCGCAGACTCCCCGGCGGGGAATTGAACCCCGGTCTTCCGCGTGACAGGCGGGGATACTAACCACTATACTACCGAGGATTGGACGACAGCGCACTCTGTCGCATCCGTATTAGGTAGAATGTTCTTATGTGAAATTTGGATTTTGTTGTCAATTTGAGTTCTCCTTTAGATCATCTTCTACCTCTGTGGAGATGATTAAGAGAATAGTTATTGTTGTTTTCATGTTTTATTATTCGACTATCTTTCTTTCAAGTAATCCGCCGCTGCTGCTGCTGCTGCTGTAAAACAGCCTTTTCGTTGTGCCCTACCGTCTGCGTTAAACTTCGTCTGCTGCTGATCCACGCGCGCTCTCCCATTACCTGCTTCTAACAAACTGATTTGTGTACGACAGCACAAATCCAACAGCCTGGCTTCAATTCCCACTGCCAAATGGACTCAGCACGAAAGCTTCCCTTTTTCAAGCTCGTCCCCTCAGGTTCTACTACCACCCATCAATCGCTTCCTCATCAGAGAGCAGTGCTCCCGGAGGACGGTGGGGTGACTTTACTGTACGCTGCATCAGATCTCTCAGCCATGCATTTAACATCGAAACGTAGAAATTAAGTGCAGGAGTAGGCCATTCAGCCCTTCAAGTCAGGCAGAATCCGAGGAGCAGGAAAATCAGGATGCTGCCTGACTTGCTTCGCGTTTCCAGCGCCACACTGATCGAGACTCTGATTTCCAGCAACTGCAGTCCTCACTTGTTCCATTCAGCCCTTCAAGACACCGCCACCGTTCAATGTGATCACGATTGAACATGTAATTTCAGTAAGCACTCCAGCTTCCTCTCCGTACCCCTGGATCCCTTTAGCTGCAAGGTCTACGTCCGGCTCCCTCTTGAGTGTATCTCACAAACCGGCATAGCCGCATCTTCCTGTGGGAGACAAGTCCACAGGTTCACCACTCTCTGAGAGAAAAATTCTTCCTGAATCGCTTGCCCTTCGTTCGGAGACTGTGACCCCTGGTTCTGGACGTCCCCAACATTGGGAACCGGTGAACTTTTGCTGGGATCCCTCAGTACCAAGCATGGATCTGCATGGGTTTCTCTTCAGAAGGGTCAGTGTGAATGGCCTGCTTCCACACTGTGGTGCTCCTATGATGCCAACAGTGTAGGTTGAGTACCTGCACGTGCTTTCTCAAGCTTGCCTCTGTGTTGACCTTCATGTTAACCCAGCCACTGGGCTTTGTCCTTCTATCGAGAAGAGCAGACGATGCCACTCAGATGACTTTGACTTTCCACTGTGGGTGTAGTACAGTCTGCCAGCAGCAGGGGATGGTGTTGCATCACCTTAATGGCAGGATCGGGTCCAAACTCTGAGGGGTCTGACCCCTTTTTGATTGGAGCGAGGGAGAGGGGAAAGCTCACTGTCATTTGTCGCTACCGGTTGCTTAAAGGTTTTAATTTGCACGCCGTTTGCGTGCGAGTTATATGCCCACTGACGGGACGAAGTGACAACAAAATCAGAGTGGGAAACAGAAATTGCTGGAGCAAGTCAGCATCTGGAGTGGGGGTGGGGGAAGGGGAAGAAAGCAGACAAGGTTTCTGGTCCGGTGAGCCTTCTTGAGGACGGCAGTTTTCATTTGTCGCCAAAAAATGAGGAAGTCTCAAATGATCATCTCCTTGGTAGATGAAAGGACAAGTTGGCCAGGGAGAGCAGAATGGAGAGTATCGTAGGTTTTGTTTGTTGACAAGAGCAGACCGCTCCGCCCTGGGAACGCATGGGACTTGAAATCGGCACTCCTGCATTGAGATATGGAGCTGGCCTCTCAAAATGCCGCAGACTCCCCGGCGGGGAATTGAACCCCGGTCTCCCGCGTGACAGGCGGGGATACTAACCACTATACTACCGAGGATTGGACGACAGCGCACTCTGTCGCATCCGTATTAGGTAGAATGTTCTTATGTGAAATTTGGATTTTGTTGTCAATTTGAGTTCTCCTTTAGATCATCTTCTACCTCTGTGGAGATGATTAAGAGAATAGTTATTGTTGTTTTCATGTTTTATTATTCGACTATCTTTCTTTCAAGTAATCCGCCGCTGCTGCTGCTGCTGCTGCTGTAAAACAGCCTTTTCGTTGTGCCCTACCGTCTGCGTTAAACTTCGTCTGCTGCTGATCCACGCGCGCTCTCCCATTACCTGCTTCTAACAAACTGATTTGTGTACGACAGCACAAATCCAACAGCCTGGCTTCAATTCCCACTGCCAAATGGACTCAGCACGAAAGCTTCCCTTTTTCAAGCTCGTCCCCTCAGGTTCTACTACCACCCATCAATCGCTTCCTCATCAGAGAGCAGTGCTCCCGGAGGACGGTGGGGTGACTTTACTGTACGCTGCATCAGATCTCTCAGCCATGCATTTAACATCGAAACGTAGAAATTAAGTGCAGGAGTAGGCCATTCAGCCCTTCAAGTCAGGCAGAATCCGAGGAGCAGGAAAATCAGGATGCTGCCTGACTTGCTTCGCGTTTCCAGCGCCACACTGATCGAGACTCTGATTTCCAGCAACTGCAGTCCTCACTTGTTCCATTCAGCCCTTCAAGACACCGCCACCGTTCAATGTGATCACGATTGAACATGTAATTTCAGTAAGCACTCCAGCTTCCTCTCCGTACCCCTGGATCCCTTTAGCTGCAAGGTCTACGTCCGGCTCCCTCTTGAGTGTATCTCACAAACCGGCATAGCCGCATCTTCCTGTGGGAGACAAGTCCACAGGTTCACCACTCTCTGAGAGAAAAATTCTTCCTGAATCGCTTGCCCTTCGTTCGGAGACTGTGACCCCTGGTTCTGGACGTCCCCAACATTGGGAACCGGTGAACTTTTGCTGGGATCCCTCAGTACCAAGCATGGATCTGCATGGGTTTCTCTTCAGAAGGGTCAGTGTGAATGGCCTGCTTCCACACTGTGGTGCTCCTATGATGCCAACAGTGTAGGTTGAGTACCTGCACGTGCTTTCTCAAGCTTGCCTCTGTGTTGACCTTCATGTTAACCCAGCCACTGGGCTTTGTCCTTCTATCGAGAAGAGCAGACGATGCCACTCAGATGACTTTGACTTTCCACTGTGGGTGTAGTACAGTCTGCCAGCAGCAGGGGATGGTGTTGCATCACCTTAATGGCAGGATCGGGTCCAAACTCTGAGGGGTCTGACCCCTTTTTGATTGGAGCGAGGGAGAGGGGAAAGCTCACTGTCATTTGTCGCTACCGGTTGCTTAAAGGTTTTAATTTGCACGCCGTTTGCGTGCGAGTTATATGCCCACTGACGGGACGAAGTGACAACAAAATCAGAGTGGGAAACAGAAATTGCTGGAGCAAGTCAGCATCTGGAGTGGGGGTGGGGGAAGGGGAAGAAAGCAGACAAGGTTTCTGGTCCGGTGAGCCTTCTTGAGGACGGCAGTTTTCATTTGTCGCCAAAAAATGAGGAAGTCTCAAATGATCATCTCCTTGGTAGATGAAAGGACAAGTTGGCCAGGGAGAGCAGAATGGAGAGTATCGTAGGTTTTGTTTGTTGACAAGAGCAGACCGCTCCGCCCTGGGAACGCATGGGACTTGAAATCGGCACTCCTGCATTGAGATATGGAGCTGGCCTCTCAAAATGCCGCAGACTCCCCGGCGGGGAATTGAACCCCGGTCTCCCGCGTGACAGGCGGGGATACTAACCACTATACTACCGAGGATTGGACGACAGCGCACTCTGTCGCATCCGTATTAGGTAGAATGTTCTTATGTGAAATTTGGATTTTGTTGTCAATTTGAGTTCTCCTTTAGATCATCTTCTACCTCTGTGGAGATGATTAAGAGAATAGTTATTGTTGTTTTCATGTTTTATTATTCGACTATCTATCTTTCAAGTAATCCGCCGCTGCTGCTGCTGCTGCTGTAAAACAGCCTTTTCGTTGTGCCCTACCGTCTGCGTTAAACTTCGTCTGCTGCTGATCCACGCGCGCTCTCCCATTACCTGCTTCTAACAAACTGATTTGTGTACGACAGCACAAATCCAACAGCCTGGCTTCAATTCCCACTGCCAAATGGACTCAGCACGAAAGCTTCCCTTTTTCAAGCTCGTCCCCTCAGGTTCTACTACCACCCATCAATCGCTTCCTCATCAGAGAGCAGTGCTCCCGGAGGACGGTGGGGTGACTTTACTGTACGCTGCATCAGATCTCTCAGCCATGCATTTAACATCGAAACGTAGAAATTAAGTGCAGGAGTAGGCCATTCAGCCCTTCAAGTCAGGCAGAATCCGAGGAGCAGGAAAATCAGGATGCTGCCTGACTTGCTTCGCGTTTCCAGCGCCACACTGATCGAGACTCTGATTTCCAGCAACTGCAGTCCTCACTTGTTCCATTCAGCCCTTCAAGACACCGCCACCGTTCAATGTGATCACGATTGAACATGTAATTTCAGTAAGCACTCCAGCTTCCTCTCCGTACCCCTGGATCCCTTTAGCTGCAAGGTCTACGTCCGGCTCCCTCTTGAGTGTATCTCACAAACCGGCATAGCCGCATCTTCCTGTGGGAGACAAGTCCACAGGTTCACCACTCTCTGAGAGAAAAATTCTTCCTGAATCGCTTGCCCTTCGTTCGGAGACTGTGACCCCTGGTTCTGGACGTCCCCAACATTGGGAACCGGTGAACTTTTGCTGGGATCCCTCAGTACCAAGCATGGATCTGCATGGGTTTCTCTTCAGAAGGGTCAGTGTGAATGGCCTGCTTCCACACTGTGGTGCTCCTATGATGCCAACAGTGTAGGTTGAGTACCTGCACGTGCTTTCTCAAGCTTGCCTCTGTGTTGACCTTCATGTTAACCCAGCCACTGGGCTTTGTCCTTCTATCGAGAAGAGCAGACGATGCCACTCAGATGACTTTGACTTTCCACTGTGGGTGTAGTACAGTCTGCCAGCAGCAGGGGATGGTGTTGCATCACCTTAATGGCAGGATCGGGTCCAAACTCTGAGGGGTCTGACCCCTTTTTGATTGGAGCGAGGGAGAGGGGAAAGCTCACTGTCATTTGTCGCTACCGGTTGCTTAAAGGTTTTAATTTGCACGCCGTTTGCGTGCGAGTTATATGCCCACTGACGGGACGAAGTGACAACAAAATCAGAGTGGGAAACAGAAATTGCTGGAGCAAGTCAGCATCTGGAGTGGGGGTGGGGGAAGGGGAAGAAAGCAGACAAGGTTTCTGGTCCGGTGAGCCTTCTTGAGGACGGCAGTTTTCATTTGTCGCCAAAAAATGAGGAAGTCTCAAATGATCATCTCCTTGGTAGATGAAAGGACAAGTTGGCCAGGGAGAGCAGAATGGAGAGTATCGTAGGTTTTGTTTGTTGACAAGAGCAGACCGCTCCGCCCTGGGAACGCATGGGACTTGAAATCGGCACTCCTGCATTGAGATATGGAGCTGGCCTCTCAAAATGCCGCAGACTCCCTGGCGGGGAATTGAACCCCGGTCTCCCGCGTGACAGGCGGGGATACTAACCACTATACTACCGAGGATTGGACGACAGCGCACTCTGTCGCATCCGTATTAGGTAGAATGTTCTTATGTGAAATTTGGATTTTGTTGTCAATTTGAGTTCTCCTTTAGATCATCTTCTACCTCTGTGGAGATGATTAAGAGAATAGTTATTGTTGTTTTCATGTTTTATTATTCGACTATCTATCTTTCAAGTAATCCGCCGCTGCTGCTGCTGCTGCTGTAAAACAGCCTTTTCGTTGTGCCCTACCGTCTGCGTTAAACTTCGTCTGCTGCTGATCCACGCGCGCTCTCCCATTACCTGCTTCTAACAAACTGATTTGTGTACGACAGCACAAATCCAACAGCCTGGCTTCAATTCCCACTGCCAAATGGACTCAGCACGAAAGCTTCCCTTTTTCAAGCTCGTCCCCTCAGGTTCTACTACCACCCATCAATCGCTTCCTCATCAGAGAGCAGTGCTCCCGGAGGACGGTGGGGTGACTTTACTGTACGCTGCATCAGATCTCTCAGCCATGCATTTAACATCGAAACGTAGAAATTAAGTGCAGGAGTAGGCCATTCAGCCCTTCAAGTCAGGCAGAATCCGAGGAGCAGGAAAATCAGGATGCTGCCTGACTTGCTTCGCGTTTCCAGCGCCACACTGATCGAGACTCTGATTTCCAGCAACTGCAGTCCTCACTTGTTCCATTCAGCCCTTCAAGACACCGCCACCGTTCAATGTGATCACGATTGAACATGTAATTTCAGTAAGCACTCCAGCTTCCTCTCCGTACCCCTGGATCCCTTTAGCTGCAAGGTCTACGTCCGGCTCCCTCTTGAGTGTATCTCACAAACCGGCATAGCCGCATCTTCCTGTGGGAGACAAGTCCACAGGTTCACCACTCTCTGAGAGAAAAATTCTTCCTGAATCGCTTGCCCTTCGTTCGGAGACTGTGACCCCTGGTTCTGGACGTCCCCAACATTGGGAACCGGTGAACTTTTGCTGGGATCCCTCAGTACCAAGCATGGATCTGCATGGGTTTCTCTTCAGAAGGGTCAGTGTGAATGGCCTGCTTCCACACTGTGGTGCTCCTATGATGCCAACAGTGTAGGTTGAGTACCTGCACGTGCTTTCTCAAGCTTGCCTCTGTGTTGACCTTCATGTTAACCCAGCCACTGGGCTTTGTCCTTCTATCGAGAAGAGCAGACGATGCCACTCAGATGACTTTGACTTTCCACTGTGGGTATAGTACAGTCTGCCAGCAGCAGGGGATGGTGTTGCATCACCTTAATGGCAGGATCGGGTCCAAACTCTGAGGGGTCTGACCCCTTTTTGATTGGAGCGAGGGAGAGGGGAAAGCTCACTGTCATTTGTCGCTACCGGTTGCTTAAAGGTTTTAATTTGCACGCCGTTTGCGTGCGAGTTATATGCCCACTGACGGGACGAAGTGACAACAAAATCAGAGTGGGAAACAGAAATTGCTGGAGCAAGTCAGCATCTGGAGTGGGGGTGGGGGAAGGGGAAGAAAGCAGACAAGGTTTCTGGTCCGGTGAGCCTTCTTGAGGACGGCAGTTTTCATTTGTCGCCAAAAAATGAGGAAGTCTCAAATGATCATCTCCTTGGTAGATGAAAGGACAAGTTGGCCAGGGAGAGCAGAATGGAGAGTATCGTAGGTTTTGTTTGTTGACAAGAGCAGACCGCTCCGCCCTGGGAACGCATGGGACTTGAAATCGGCACTCCTGCATTGAGATATGGAGCTGGCCTCTCAAAATGCCGCAGACTCCCCGGCGGGGAATTGAACCCCGGTCTCCCGCGTGACAGGCGGGGATACTAACCACTATACTACCGAGGATTGGACGACAGCGCACTCTGTCGCATCCGTATTAGGTAGAATGTTCTTATGTGAAATTTGGATTTTGTTGTCAATTTGAGTTCTCCTTTAGATCATCTTCTACCTCTGTGGAGATGATTAAGAGAATAGTTATTGTTGTTTTCATGTTTTATTATTCGACTATCTTTCTTTCAAGTAATCCGCCGCTGCTGCTGCTGCTGTAAAACAGCCTTTTCGTTGTGCCCTACCGTCTGCGTTAAACTTCGTCTGCTGCTGATCCACGCGCGCTCTCCCATTACCTGCTTCTAACAAACTGATTTGTGTACGACAGCACAAATCCAACAGCCTGGCTTCAATTCCCACTGCCAAATGGACTCAGCACGAAAGCTTCCCTTTTTCAAGCTCGTCCCCTCAGGTTCTACTACCACCCATCAATCGCTTCCTCATCAGAGAGCAGTGCTCCCGGAGGACGGTGGGGTGACTTTACTGTACGCTGCATCAGATCTCTCAGCCATGCATTTAACATCGAAACGTAGAAATTAAGTGCAGGAGTAGGCCATTCAGCCCTTCAAGTCAGGCAGAATCCGAGGAGCAGGAAAATCAGGATGCTGCCTCACTTGCTTCGCGTTTCCAGCGCCACTCTGATCGAGACTCTGATTTCCAGCAACTGCAGTCCTCACTTGTTCCATTCAGCCCTTCAAGACACCGCCACCGTTCAATGTGATCACGATTGAACATGTAATTTCAGTAAGCACTCCAGCTTCCTCTCCGTACCCCTGGATCCCTTTAGCTGCAAGGTCTACGTCCGGCTCCCTCTTGAGTGTATCTCACAAACCGGCATAGCCGCATCTTCCTGTGGGAGACAAGTCCACAGGTTCACCACTCTCTGAGAGAAAAATTCTTCCTGAATCGCTTGCCCTTCGTTCGGAGACTGTCACCCCTGGTTCTGGACGCCCCCAACATTGGGAACCGGTGAACTTTTGCTGGGATCCCTCAGTACCAAGCCTGGATCTGCATGGGTTTCTCTTCAGAAGGGTCAGTGTGAATGGCCTGCTTCCACACTGTGGTGCTCCTATGATGCCAACAGTGTAGGTTGAGTACCTGCACGTGCTTTCTCAAGCTTGCCTCTGTGTTGACCTTCATGTTAACCCAGCCACTGGGCTTTGTCCTTCTATCGAGAAGAGCAGACGATGCCACTCAGATGACTTTGACTTTCCACTGTGGGTGTAGTACAGTCTGCCAGCAGCAGGGGATGGTGTTGCATCACCTTAATGGCAGGATCGGGTCCAAACTCTGAGGGGTCTGACCCCTTTTTGATTGGAGCGAGGGAGAGGGGAAAGCTCACTGTCATTTGTCGCTACCGGTTGCTTAAAGGTTTTAATTTGCACGCCGTTTGCGTGCGAGTTATATGCCCACTGACGGGACGAAGTGACAACAAAATCAGAGTGGGAAACAGAAATTGCTGGAGCAAGTCAGCATCTGGAGTGGGGGTGGGGGAAGGGGAAGAAAGCAGACAAGGTTTCTGGTCCGGTGAGCCTTCTTGAGGACGGCAGTTTTCATTTGTCGCCAAAAAATGAGGAAGTCTCAAATGATCATCTCCTTGGTAGATGAAAGGACAAGTTGGCCAGGGAGAGCAGAATGGAGAGTATCGTAGGTTTTGTTTGTTGACAAGAGCAGACCGCTCCGCCCTGGGAACGCATGGGACTTGAAATCGGCACTCCTGCATTGAGATATGGAGCTGGCCTCTCAAAATGCCACAGACTCCCCGGCAGGGAATTGAACCCCGGACTCCCGCGTGACAGGCGGGGATACTAACCACTATACTACCGAGGATTGGACGACAGCGCACTCTGTCGCATCCGTATTAGGTAGAATGTTCTTATGTGAAATTTGGATTTTGTTGTCAATTTGAGTTCTCCTTTAGATCATCTTCTACCTCTGTGGAGATGATTAAGAGAATAGTTATTGTTGTTTTCATGTTTTATTATTCGACTATCTTTCTTTCAAGTAATCCGCCGCTGCTGCTGCTGCTGTAAAACAGCCTTTTCGTTGTGCCCTACCGTCTGCGTTAAACTTCGTCTGCTGCTGATCCACGCGCGCTCTCCCATTACCTGCTTCTAACAAACTGATTTGTGTACGACAGCACAAATCCAACAGCCTGGCTTCAATTCCCACTGCCAAATGGACTCAGCACGAAAGCTTCCCTTTTTCAAGCTCGTCCCCTCAGGTTCTACTACCACCCATCAATCGCTTCCTCATCAGAGAGCAGTGCTCCCGGAGGACGGTGGGGTGACTTTACTGTACGCTGCATCAGATCTCTCAGCCATGCATTTAACATCGAAACGTAGAAATTAAGTGCAGGAGTAGGCCATTCAGCCCTTCAAGTCAGGCAGAATCCGAGGAGCAGGAAAATCAGGATGCTGCCTGACTTGCTTCGCGTTTCCAGCGCCACTCTGATCGAGACTCTGATTTCCAGCAACTGCAGTCCTCACTTGTTCCATTCAGCCCTTCAAGACACCGCCACCGTTCAATGTGATCACGATTGAACATGTAATTTCAGTAAGCACTCCAGCTTCCTCTCCGTACCCCTGGATCCCTTTAGCTGCAAGGTCTACGTCCGGCTCCCTCTTGAGTGTATCTCACAAACCGGCATAGCCGCATCTTCCTGTGGGAGACAAGTCCACAGGTTCACCACTCTCTGAGAGAAAAATTCTTCCTGAATCGCTTGCCCTTCGTTCGGAGACTGTGACCCCTGGTTCTGGACGCCCCCAACATTGGGAACCGGTGAACTTTTGCTGGGATCCCTCAGTACCAAGCCTGGATCTGCATGGGTTTCTCTTCAGAAGGGTCAGTGTGAATGGCCTGCTTCCACACTGTGGTGCTCCTATGATGCCAACAGTGTAGGTTGAGTACCTGCACGTGCTTTCTCAAGCTTGCCTCTGTGTTGACCTTCATGTTAACCCAGCCACTGGGCTTTGTCCTTCTATCGAGAAGAGCAGACGATGCCACTCAGATGACTTTGACTTTCCACTGTGGGTGTAGTACAGTCTGCCAGCAGCAGGGGATGGTGTTGCATCACCTTGATGGCAGGATCGGGTCCAAACTCTGAGGGGTCTGACCCCTTTTTGATTGGAGCGAGGGAGAGGGGAAAGCTCACTGTCATTTGTCGCTACCGGTTGCTTAAAGGTTTTAATTTGCACGCCGTTTGCGTGCGAGTTATATGCCCACTGACGGGACGAAGTGACAACAAAATCAGAGTGGGAAACAGAAATTGCTGGAGCAAGTCAGCATCTGGAGTGGGGGTGGGGGAAGGGGAAGAAAGCAGACAAGGTTTCTGGTCCGGTGAGCCTTCTTGAGGACGGCAGTTTTCATTTGTCGCCAAAAAAGGAGGAAGTCTCAAATGATCATCTCCTTGGTAGATGAAAGGACAAGTTGGCCAGGGAGAGCAGAATGGAGAGTATCGTAGGTTTTGTTTGTTGACAAGAGCAGACCGCTCGGCCCTGGGAACGCATGGGACTTGAAATCGGCACTCCTGCATTGAGATATGGAGCTGGCCTCTCAAAATGCCGCAGACTCCCCGGCGGGGAATTGAACCCCGGTCTCCCGCGTGACAGGCGGGGATACTAACCACTATACTACCGAGGATTGGACGACAGCGCACTCTGTCGCATCCGTATTAGGTAGAATGTTCTTATGTGAAATTTGGATTTTGTTGTCAATTTGAGTTCTCCTTTAGATCATCTTCTACCTCTGTGGAGATGATTAAGAGAATAGTTATTGTTGTTTTCATGTTTTATTATTCGACTATCTTTCTTTCAAGTAATCCGCCGCTGCTGCTGCTGCTGCTGTAAAACAGCCTTTTCGTTGTGCCCTACCGTCTGCGTTAAACTTCGTCTGCTGCTGATCCACGCGCGCTCTTCCATTACCTGCTTCTAACAAACTGATTTGTGTACGACAGCACAAATCCAACAGCCTGGCTTCAATTCCCACTGCCAAATGGACTCAGCACGAAAGCTTCCCTTTTTCAAGCTCGTCCCCTCAGGTTCTACTACCACCCATCAATCGCTTCCTCATCAGAGAGCAGTGCTCCCGGAGGACGGTGGGGTGACTTTACTGTACGCTGCATCAGATCTCTCAGCCATGCATTTAACATCGAAACGTAGAAATTAAGTGCAGGAGTAGGCCATTCAGCCCTTCAAGTCAGGCAGAATCCGAGGAGCAGGAAAATCAGGATGCTGCCTCACTTGCTTCGCGTTTCCAGCGCCACTCTGATCGAGACTCTGATTTCCAGCAACTGCAGTCCTCACTTGTTCCATTCAGCCCTTCAAGACACCGCCACCGTTCAATGTGATCACGATTGAACATGTAATTTCAGTAAGCACTCCAGCTTCCTCTCCGTACCCCTGGATCCCTTTAGCTGCAAGGTCTACGTCCGGCTCCCTCTTGAGTGTATCTCACAAACCGGCATAGCCGCATCTTCCTGTGGGAGACAAGTCCACAGGTTCACCACTCTCTGAGAGAAAAATTCTTCCTGAATCGCTTGCCCTTCGTTCGGAGACTGTGACCCCTGGTTCTGGACGCCCCCAACATTGGGAACCGGTGAACTTTTGCTGGGATCCCTCAGTACCAAGCCTGGATCTGCATGGGTTTCTCTTCAGAAGGGTCAGTGTGAATGGCCTGCTTCCACACTGTGGTGCTCCTATGATGCCAACAGTGTAGGTTGAGTACCTGCACGTGCTTTCTCAAGCTTGCCTCTGTGTTGACCTTCATGTTAACCCAGCCACTGGGCTTTGTCCTTCTATCGAGAAGAGCAGACGATGCCACTCAGATGACTTTGACTTTCCACTGTGGGTGTAGTACAGTCTGCCAGCAGCAGGGGATGGTGTTGCATCACCTTGATGGCAGGATCGGGTCCAAACTCTGAGGGGTCTGACCCCTTTTTGATTGGAGCGAGGGAGAGGGGAAAGCTCACTGTCATTTGTCGCTACCGGTTGCTTAAAGGTTTTAATTTGCACGCCGTTTGCGTGCGAGTTATATGCCCACTGACGGGACGAAGTGGCAACAAAATCAGAGTGGGAAACAGAAATTGCTGGAGCAAGTCAGCATCTGGAGTGGGGGTGGGGGAAGGGGAAGAAAGCAGACAAGGTTTCTGGTCCGGTGAGCCTTCTTGAGGACGGCAGTTTTCATTTGTCGCCAAAAAAGGAGGAAGTCTCAAATGATCATCTCCTTGGTAGATGAAAGGACAAGTTGGCCAGGGAGAGCAGAATGGAGAGTATCGTAGGTTTTGTTTGTTGACAAGAGCAGACCGCTCGGCCCTGGGAACGCATGGGACTTGAAATCGGCACTCCTGCATTGAGATATGGAGCTGGCCTCTCAAAATGCCGCAGACTCCCCGGCGGGGAATTGAACCCCGGTCGCCCGCGTGACAGGCGGGGATACTAACCACTATACTACCGAGGATTGGACGACTGCGCACTCTGTCGCATCCGTATTAGGTAGAATGTTCTTATGTGAAATTTGGATTTTGTTGTCAATTTGAGTTCTCCTTTAGATCATCTTCTACCTCTGTGGAGATGATTAAGAGAATAGTTATTGTTGTTTTCATGTTTTATTATTCGACTATCTTTCTTTCAAGTAATCCGCCGCTGCTGCTGCTGCTGCTGTAAAACAGCCTTTTCGTTGTGCCCTACCGTCTGCGTTAAACTTCGTCTGCTGCTGATCCACGCGCGCTCTCCCATTACCTGCTTCTAACAAACTGATTTGTGTACGACAGCACAAATCCAACAGCCTGGCTTCAATTCCCACTGCCAAATGGACTCAGCACGAAAGCTTCCCTTTTTCAAGCTCGTCCCCTCAGGTTCTACTACCACCCATCAATCGCTTCTTCATCAGAGAGCAGTGCTCCCGGAGGACGGTGGGGTGACTTTACTGTACGCTGCATCAGATCTCTCAGCCATGCATTTAACATCGAAACGTAGAAATTAAGTGCAGGAGTAGGCCATTCAGCCCTTCAAGTCAGGCAGAATCCGAGGAGCAGGAAAATCAGGATGCTGCCTGACTTGCTTCGCGTTTCCAGCGCCACTCTGATCGAGACTCTGATTTCCAGCAACTGCAGTCCTCACTTGTTCCATTCAGCCCTTCAAGACACCGCCACCGTTCAATGTGATCACGATTGAACATGTAATTTCAGTAAGCACTCCAGCTTCCTCTCCGTACCCCTGGATCCCTTTAGCTGCAAGGTCTACGTCCGGCTCCCTCTTGAGTGTATCTCACAAACCGGCATAGCCGCATCTTCCTGTGGGAGACAAGTCCACAGGTTCACCACTCTCTGAGAGAAAAATTCTTCCTGAATCGCTTGCCCTTCGTTCGGAGACTGTCACCCCTGGTTCTGGACGCCCCCAACATTGGGAACCGGTGAACTTTTGCTGGGATCCCTCAGTACCAAGCCTGGATCTGCATGGGTTTCTCTTCAGAAGGGTCAGTGTGAATGGCCTGCTTCCACACTGTGGTGCTCCTATGATGCCAACAGTGTAGGTTGAGTACCTGCACGTGCTTTCTCAAGCTTGCCTCTGTGTTGACCTTCATGTTAACCCAGCCACTGGGCTTTGTCCTTCTATCGAGAAGAGCAGACGATGCCACTCAGATGACTTTGACTTTCCACTGTGGGTGTAGTACAGTCTGCCAGCAGCAGGGGATGGTGTTGCATCACCTTAATGGCAGGATCGGGTCCAAACTCTGAGGGGTCTGACCCCTTTTTGATTGGAGCGAGGGAGAGGGGAAAGCTCACTGTCATTTGTCGCTACCGGTTGCTTAAAGGTTTTAATTTGCACGCCGTTTGCGTGCGAGTTATATGCCCACTGACGGGACGAAGTGACAACAAAATCAGAGTGGGAAACAGAAATTGCTGGAGCAAGTCAGCATCTGGAGTGGGGGTGGGGGAAGGGGAAGAAAGCAGACAAGGTTTCTGGTCCGGTGAGCCTTCTTGAGGACGGCAGTTTTCATTTGTCGCCAAAAAAGGAGGAAGTCTCAAATGATCATCTCCTTGGTAGATGAAAGGACAAGTTGGCCAGGGAGAGCAGAATGGAGAGTATCGTAGGTTTTGTTTGTTGACAAGAGCAGACCGCTCCGCCCTGGGAACGCATGGGACTTGAAATCGGCACTCCTGCATTGAGATATGGAGCTGGCCTCTCAAAATGCCACAGACTCCCCGGCAGGGAATTGAACCCCGGACTCCCGCGTGACAGGCGGGGATACTAACCACTATACTACCGAGGATTGGACGACAGCGCACTCTGTCGCATCCGTATTAGGTAGAATGTTCTTATGTGAAATTTGGATTTTGTTGTCAATTTGAGTTCTCCTTTAGATCATCTTCTACCTCTGTGGAGATGATTAAGAGAATAGTTATTGTTGTTTTCATGTTTTATTATTCGACTATCTTTCTTTCAAGTAATCCGCCGCTGCTGCTGCTGCTGTAAAACAGCCTTTTCGTTGTGCCCTACCGTCTGCGTTAAACTTCGTCTGCTGCTGATCCACGCGCGCTCTCCCATTACCTGCTTCTAACAAACTGATTTGTGTACGACAGCACAAATCCAACAGCCTGGCTTCAATTCCCACTGCCAAATGGACTCAGCACGAAAGCTTCCCTTTTTCAAGCTCGTCCCCTCAGGTTCTACTACCACCCATCAATCGCTTCCTCATCAGAGAGCAGTGCTCCCGGAGGACGGTGGGGTGACTTTACTGTACGCTGCATCAGATCTCTCAGCCATGCATTTAACATCGAAACGTAGAAATTAAGTGCAGGAGTAGGCCATTCAGCCCTTCAAGTCAGGCAGAATCCGAGGAGCAGGAAAATCAGGATGCTGCCTCACTTGCTTCGCGTTTCCAGCGCCACTCTGATCGAGACTCTGATTTCCAGCAACTGCAGTCCTCACTTGTTCCATTCAGCCCTTCAAGACACCGCCACCGTTCAATGTGATCACGATTGAACATGTAATTTCAGTAAGCACTCCAGCTTCCTCTCCGTACCCCTGGATCCCTTTAGCTGCAAGGTCTACGTCCGGCTCCCTCTTGAGTGTATCTCACAAACCGGCATAGCCGCATCTTCCTGTGGGAGACAAGTCCACAGGTTCACCACTCTCTGAGAGAAAAATTCTTCCTGAATCGCTTGCCCTTCGTTCGGAGACTGTCACCCCTGGTTCTGGACGCCCCCAACATTGGGAACCGGTGAACTTTTGCTGGGATCCCTCAGTACCAAGCCTGGATCTGCATGGGTTTCTCTTCAGAAGGGTCAGTGTGAATGGCCTGCTTCCACACTGTGGTGCTCCTATGATGCCAACAGTGTAGGTTGAGTACCTGCACGTGCTTTCTCAAGCTTGCCTCTGTGTTGACCTTCATGTTAACCCAGCCACTGGGCTTTGTCCTTCTATCGAGAAGAGCAGACGATGCCACTCAGATGACTTTGACTTTCCACTGTGGGTGTAGTACAGTCTGCCAGCAGCAGGGGATGGTGTTGCATCACCTTAATGGCAGGATCGGGTCCAAACTCTGAGGGGTCTGACCCCTTTTTGATTGGAGCGAGGGAGAGGGGAAAGCTCACTGTCATTTGTCGCTACCGGTTGCTTAAAGGTTTTAATTTGCACGCCGTTTGCGTGCGAGTTATATGCCCACTGACGGGACGAAGTGACAACAAAATCAGAGTGGGAAACAGAAATTGCTGGAGCAAGTCAGCATCTGGAGTGGGGGTGGGGGAAGGGGAAGAAAGCAGACAAGGTTTCTGGTCCGGTGAGCCTTCTTGAGGACGGCAGTTTTCATTTGTCGCCAAAAAATGAGGAAGTCTCAAATGATCATCTCCTTGGTAGATGAAAGGACAAGTTGGCCAGGGAGAGCAGAATGGAGAGTATCGTAGGTTTTGTTTGTTGACAAGAGCAGACCGCTCCGCCCTGGGAACGCATGGGACTTGAAATCGGCACTCCTGCATTGAGATATGGAGCTGGCCTCTCAAAATGCCACAGACTCCCCGGCAGGGAATTGAACCCCGGACTCCCGCGTGACAGGCGGGGATACTAACCACTATACTACCGAGGATTGGACGACAGCGCACTCTGTCGCATCCGTATTAGGTAGAATGTTCTTATGTGAAATTTGGATTTTGTTGTCAATTTGAGTTCTCCTTTAGATCATCTTCTACCTCTGTGGAGATGATTAAGAGAATAGTTATTGTTGTTTTCATGTTTTATTATTCGACTATCTTTCTTTCAAGTAATCCGCCGCTGCTGCTGCTGCTGTAAAACAGCCTTTTCGTTGTGCCCTACCGTCTGCGTTAAACTTCGTCTGCTGCTGATCCACGCGCGCTCTCCCATTACCTGCTTCTAACAAACTGATTTGTGTACGACAGCACAAATCCAACAGCCTGGCTTCAATTCCCACTGCCAAATGGACTCAGCACGAAAGCTTCCCTTTTTCAAGCTCGTCCCCTCAGGTTCTACTACCACCCATCAATCGCTTCCTCATCAGAGAGCAGTGCTCCCGGAGGACGGTGGGGTGACTTTACTGTACGCTGCATCAGATCTCTCAGCCATGCATTTAACATCGAAACGTAGAAATTAAGTGCAGGAGTAGGCCATTCAGCCCTTCAAGTCAGGCAGAATCCGAGGAGCAGGAAAATCAGGATGCTGCCTCACTTGCTTCGCGTTTCCAGCGCCACTCTGATCGAGACTCTGATTTCCAGCAACTGCAGTCCTCACTTGTTCCATTCAGCCCTTCAAGACACCGCCACCGTTCAATGTGATCACGATTGAACATGTAATTTCAGTAAGCACTCCAGCTTCCTCTCCGTACCCCTGGATCCCTTTAGCTGCAAGGTCTACGTCCGGCTCCCTCTTGAGTGTATCTCACAAACCGGCATAGCCGCATCTTCCTGTGGGAGACAAGTCCACAGGTTCACCACTCTCTGAGAGAAAAATTCTTCCTGAATCGCTTGCCCTTCGTTCGGAGACTGTGACCCCTGGTTCTGGACGCCCCCAACATTGGGAACCGGTGAACTTTTGCTGGGATCCCTCAGTACCAAGCCTGGATCTGCATGGGTTTCTCTTCAGAAGGGTCAGTGTGAATGGCCTGCTTCCACACTGTGGTGCTCCTATGATGCCAACAGTGTAGGTTGAGTACCTGCACGTGCTTTCTCAAGCTTGCCTCTGTGTTGACCTTCATGTTAACCCAGCCACTGGGCTTTGTCCTTCTATCGAGAAGAGCAGACGATGCCACTCAGATGACTTTGACTTTCCACTGTGGGTGTAGTACAGTCTGCCAGCAGCAGGGGATGGTGTTGCATCACCTTGATGGCAGGATCGGGTCCAAACTCTGAGGGGTCTGACCCCTTTTTGATTGGAGCGAGGGAGAGGGGAAAGCTCACTGTCATTTGTCGCTACCGGTTGCTTAAAGGTTTTAATTTGCACGCCGTTTGCGTGCGAGTTATATGCCCACTGACGGGACGAAGTGACAACAAAATCAGAGTGGGAAACAGAAATTGCTGGAGCAAGTCAGCATCTGGAGTGGGGGTGGGGGAAGGGGAAGAAAGCAGACAAGGTTTCTGGTCCGGTGAGCCTTCTTGAGGACGGCAGTTTTCATTTGTCGCCAAAAAAGGAGGAAGTCTCAAATGATCATCTCCTTGGTAGATGAAAGGACAAGTTGGCCAGGGAGAGCAGAATGGAGAGTATCGTAGGTTTTGTTTGTTGACAAGAGCAGACCGCTCGGCCCTGGGAACGCATGGGACTTGAAATCGGCACTCCTGCATTGAGATATGGAGCTGGCCTCTCAAAATGCCGCAGACTCCCCGGCGGGGAATTGAACCCCGGTCTCCCGCGTGACAGGCGGGGATACTAACCACTATACTACCGAGGATTGGACGACAGCGCACTCTGTCGCATCCGTATTAGGTAGAATGTTCTTATGTGAAATTTGGATTTTGTTGTCAATTTGAGTTCTCCTTTAGATCATCTTCTACCTCTGTGGAGATGATTAAGAGAATAGTTATTGTTGTTTTCATGTTTTATTATTCGACTATCTTTCTTTCAAGTAATCCGCCGCTGCTGCTGCTGCTGCTGTAAAACAGCCTTTTCGTTGTGCCCTACCGTCTGCGTTAAACTTCGTCTGCTGCTGATCCACGCGCGCTCTTCCATTACCTGCTTCTAACAAACTGATTTGTGTACGACAGCACAAATCCAACAGCCTGGCTTCAATTCCCACTGCCAAATGGACTCAGCACGAAAGCTTCCCTTTTTCAAGCTCGTCCCCTCAGGTTCTACTACCACCCATCAATCGCTTCCTCATCAGAGAGCAGTGCTCCCGGAGGACGGTGGGGTGACTTTACTGTACGCTGCATCAGATCTCTCAGCCATGCATTTAACATCGAAACGTAGAAATTAAGTGCAGGAGTAGGCCATTCAGCCCTTCAAGTCAGGCAGAATCCGAGGAGCAGGAAAATCAGGATGCTGCCTGACTTCCTTCGCGTTTCCAGCGCCACTCTGATCGAGACTCTGATTTCCAGCAACTGCAGTCCTCACTTGTTCCATTCAGCCCTTCAAGACACCGCCACCGTTCAATGTGATCACGATTGAACATGTAATTTCAGTAAGCACTCCAGCTTCCTCTCCGTACCCCTGGATCCCTTTAGCTGCAAGGTCTACGTCCGGCTCCCTCTTGAGTGTATCTCACAAACCGGCATAGCCGCATCTTCCTGTGGGAGACAAGTCCACAGGTTCACCACTCTCTGAGAGAAAAATTCTTCCTGAATCGCTTGCCCTTCGTTCGGAGACTGTCACCCCTGGTTCTGGACGCCCCCAACATTGGGAACCGGTGAACTTTTGCTGGGATCCCTCAGTACCAAGCCTGGATCTGCATGGGTTTCTCTTCAGAAGGGTCAGTGTGAATGGCCTGCTTCCACACTGTGGTGCTCCTATGATGCCAACAGTGTAGGTTGAGTACCTGCACGTGCTTTCTCAAGCTTGCCTCTGTGTTGACCTTCATGTTAACCCAGCCACTGGGCTTTGTCCTTCTATCGAGAAGAGCAGACGATGCCACTCAGATGACTTTGACTTTCCACTGTGGGTGTAGTACAGTCTGCCAGCAGCAGGGGATGGTGTTGCATCACCTTAATGGCAGGATCGGGTCCAAACTCTGAGGGGTCTGACCCCTTTTTGATTGGAGCGAGGGAGAGGGGAAAGCTCACTGTCATTTGTCGCTACCGGTTGCTTAAAGGTTTTAATTTGCACGCCGTTTGCGTGCGAGTTATATGCCCACTGACGGGACGAAGTGACAACAAAATCAGAGTGGGAAACAGAAATTGCTGGAGCAAGTCAGCATCTGGAGTGGGGGTGGGGGAAGGGGAAGAAAGCAGACAAGGTTTCTGGTCCGGTGAGCCTTCTTGAGGACGGCAGTTTTCATTTGTCGCCAAAAAAGGAGGAACTCTCAAATGATCATCTCCTTGGACAAGTTGGCCAGGGAGAGCAGAATGGAGAGTATCGTAGGTTTTGTTTGTTGACAAGAGCAGACCGCTCCGCCCTGGGAACGCATGGGACTTGAAATCGGCACTCCTGCATTGAGATATGGAGCTGGCCTCTCAAAATGCCGCAGACTCCCCGGCGGGGAATTGAACCCCGGTCTCCCGCGTGACAGGCGGGGATACTAACCACTATACTACCGAGGATTGGACGACAGCGCACTCTGTCGCATCCGTATTAGGTAGAATGTTCTTATGTGAAATTTGGATTTTGTTGTCAATTTGAGTTCTCCTTTAGATCATCTTCTACCTCTGTGGAGATGATTAAGAGAATAGTTATTGTTGTTTTCATGTTTTATTATTCGACTATCTTTCTTTCAAGTAATCCGCCGCTGCTGCTGCTGCTGCTGCTGTAAAACAGCCTTTTCGTTGTGCCCTACCGTCTGCGTTAAACTTCGTCTGCTGCTGATCCACGCGCGCTCTCCCATTACCTGCTTCTAACAAACTGATTTGTGTACGACAGCACAAATCCAACAGCCTGGCTTCAATTCCCACTGCCAAATGGACTCAGCACGAAAGCTTCCCTTTTTCAAGCTCGTCCCCTCAGGTTCTACTACCACCCATCAATCGCTTCCTCATCAGAGAGCAGTGCTCCCGGAGGACGGTGGGGTGACTTTACTGTACGCTGCATCAGATCTCTCAGCCATGCATTTAACATCGAAACGTAGAAATTAAGTGCAGGAGTAGGCCATTCAGCCCTTCAAGTCAGGCAGAATCCGAGGAGCAGGAAAATCAGGATGCTGCCTGACTTGCTTCGCGTTTCCAGCGCCACTCTGATCGAGACTCTGATTTCCAGCAACTGCAGTCCTCACTTGTTCCATTCAGCCCTTCAAGACACCGCCACCGTTCAATGTGATCACGATTGAACATGTAATTTCAGTAAGCACTCCAGCTTCCTCTCCGTACCCCTGGATCCCTTTAGCTGCAAGGTCTACGTCCGGCTCCCTCTTGAGTGTATCTCACAAACCGGCATAGCCGCATCTTCCTGTGGGAGACAAGTCCACAGGTTCACCACTCTCTGAGAGAAAAATTCTTCCTGAATCGCTTGCCCTTCGTTCGGAGACTGTCACCCCTGGTTCTGGACGCCCCCAACATTGGGAACCGGTGAACTTTTGCTGGGATCCCTCAGTACCAAGCCTGGATCTGCATGGGTTTCTCTTCAGAAGGGTCAGTGTGAATGGCCTGCTTCCACACTGTGGTGCTCCTATGATGCCAACAGTGTAGGTTGAGTACCTGCACGTGCTTTCTCAAGCTTGCCTCTGGGTTTACAGCACAGCAGCAGCAGCAGCAGCGGCGGATTACTTGAAAGAAAGATAGTCGAATCATAAAACATGAAAACAACAATAACTATTCTCTTAATCATCTCCACAGAGGTAGAAGATGATCTAAAGGAGAACTCAAATTGACAACAAAATCCAAATTTCACATAAGAACATTCTACCTAATACCGATGCGACAGAGCTTCATGTTAACCCAGCCACTGGGCTTTGTCCTTCTATCGAGAAGAGCAGACGATGCCACTCAGATGACTTTGACTTTCCACTGTGGGTGTAGTACAGTCTGCCAGCAGCAGGGGATGGTGTTGCATCACCTTAATGGCAGGATCGGGTCCAAACTCTGAGGGGTCTGACCCCTTTTTGATTGGAGCGAGGGAGAGGGGAAAGCTCACTGTCATTTGTCGCTACCGGTTGCTTAAAGGTTTTAATTTGCACGCCGTTTGCGTGCGAGTTATATGCCCACTGACGGGACGAAGTGACAACAAAATCAGAGTGGGAAACAGAAATTGCTGGAGCAAGTCAGCATCTGGAGTGGGGGTGGGGGAAGGGGAAGAAAGCAGACAAGGTCTCTGGTCCGGTGAGCCTTCTTGAGGACGGCAGTTTTCATTTGTCGCCAAAAAAGGAGGAAGTCTCAAATGATCATCTCCTTGGTAGATGAAAGGACAAGTTGGCTAGGGAGAGCAGAATTGAGACGATCGTAGGTTTTGTTTGTTGACAAGAGCAGACCGCTCGGCCCTGGGAACGCATGGGACTTGAAATCGGCACTCCTGCATTGAGATATGGAGCTGGCCTCTCAAAATGCCGCAGACTCCCCGGCGGGGAATTGAACCCCGGTCTCCCGCGTGACAGGCGGGGACACTAACCACTATACTACCGAGGATTGGACGACAGCGCGCTCTGTCGCATCCGTATTAGGTAGAATGTTCTTATGTGAAATTTGGATTTTGTTGTCAATTTGAGTTCTCCTTTAGATCATCTTCTACCTCTGTGGAGATGATTAAGAGAATAGTTATTGTTGTTTTCATGTTTTATGATTCGACTATCTTTCTTTCAAGTAATCCGCCGCTGCTGCTGCTGCTGCTGCTGCTGTAAAACAGCCTTTTCGTTGTGCCCTACCGTCTGCGTTAAACTTCGTCTGCTGCTGATCCACGCGCGCTCTCCCATTACCTGCTTCTAACAAACTGATTTGTGTACGACAGCACAAATCCAACAGCCTGGCTTCAATTCCCACTGCCAAATGGACTCAGCACGAAAGCTTCCCTTTTTCAAGCTCGTCCCCTCAGGTTCTACTACCACCCATCAATCGCTTCCTCATCAGAGAGCAGTGCTCCCGGAGGACGGTGGGGTGACTTTACTGTACGCTGCATCAGATCTCTCAGCCATGCATTTAACATCGAAACGTAGAAATTAAGTGCAGGAGTAGGCCATTCAGCCCTTCAAGTCAGGCAGAATCCGAGGAGCAGGAAAATCAGGATGCTGCCTGACTTGCTTCGCGTTTCCAGCGCCACTCTGATCGAGACTCTGATTTCCAGCAACTGCAGTCCTCACTTGTTCCATTCAGCCCTTCAAGACACCGCCACCGTTCAATGTGATCACGATTGAACATGTAATTTCAGTAAGCACTCCAGCTTCCTCTCCGTACCCCTGGATCCCTTTAGCTGCAAGGTCTACGTCCGGCTCCCTCTTGAGTGTATCTCACAAACCGGCATAGCCGCATCTTCCTGTGGGAGACAAGTCCACAGGTTCACCACTCTCTGAGAGAAAAATTCTTCCTGAATCGCTTGCCCTTCGTTCGGAGACTGTCACCCCTGGTTCTGGACGCCCCCAACATTGGGAACCGGTGAACTTTTGCTGGGATCCCTCAGTACCAAGCCTGGATCTGCATGGGTTTCTCTTCAGAAGGGTCAGTGTGAATGGCCTGCTTCCACACTGTGGTGCTCCTATGATGCCAACAGTGTAGGTTGAGTACCTGCACGTGCTTTCTCAAGCTTGCCTCTGTGTTGACCTTCATGTTAACCCAGCCACTGGGATTTGTCCTTCTATCGAGAAGAGCAGACAATGCCACTCAGATGACTTTGACTTTCCACTGTGGGTGTAGTACAGTCTGCCAGCAGCAGGGGATGGTGTTGCATCACCTTAATGGCAGGATCGGGTCCAAACTCTGAGGGGTCTGACCCCTTTTTGATTGGAGCGAGGGAGAGGGGAAAGCTCACTGTCATTTGTCGCTACCGGTTGCTTAAAGGTTTTAATTTGCACGCCGTTTGCGTGCGAGTTATATGCCCACTGATGGGACGAAGTGACAACAAAATCAGAGTGGGAAACAGAAATTGCTGGAGCAAGTCAGCATCTGGAGTGGGGGTGGGGGAAGGGGAAGAAAGCAGACAAGGTTTCTGGTCCGGTGAGCCTTCTTGAGGACGGCAGTTTTCATTTGTCGCCAAAAAAGGAGGAAGTCTCAAATGATCATCTCCTTGGTAGATGAAAGGACAAGTTGGCCAGGGAGAGCAGAATGGAGAGTATCGTAGGTTTTGTTTGTTGACAAGAGCAGACCGCTCGGCCCTGGGAACGCATGGGACTTGAAATCGGCACTCCTGCATTGAGATATGGAGCTGGCTTCTCAAAATGCCGCAGACCCCCCCGGCGGGGAATTGAACCCCGGTCTCCCGCGTGACAGGCGGGGATACTAACCACTATACTACCGAGGATTGGACGACAGCGCACTCTGTCGCATCCGTATTAGGTAGAATGTTCTTATGTGAAATTTGGATTTTGTTGTCAATTTGAGTTCTCCTTTAGATCATCTTCTACCTCTGTGGAGATGATTAAGAGAATAGTTATTGTTGTTTTCATGTTTTATTATTCGACTATCTTTCTTTCAAGTAATCCGCCACTGCTGCTGCTGCTGCTGCTGCTGTAAAACAGCCTTTTCGTTGTGCCCTACCGTCTGCGTTAAACTTCGTCTGCTGCTGATCCACGCGCGCTCTCCCATTACCTGCTTCTAACAAACTGATTTGTGTACGACAGCACAAATCCAACAGCCTGGCTTCAATTCCCACTGCCAAATGGACTCAGCACGAAAGCTTCCCTTTTTCAAGCTCGTCCCCTCAGGTTCTACTACCACCCATCAATCGCTTCCTCATCAGAGAGCAGTGCTCCCGGAGGACGGTGGGGTGACTTTACTGTACGCTGCATCAGATCTCTCAGCCATGCATTTAACATCGAAACGTAGAAATTAAGTGCAGGAGTAGGCCATTCAGCCCTTCAAGTCAGGCAGAATCCGAGGAGCAGGAAAATCAGGATGCTGCCTGACTTGCTTCGCGTTTCCAGCGCCACTCTGATCGAGACTCTGATTTCCAGCAACTGCAGTCCTCACTTGTTCCATTCAGCCCTTCAAGACACCGCCACCGTTCAATGTGATCACGATTGAACATGTAATTTCAGTAAGCACTCCAGCTTCCTCTCCGTACCCCTGGATCCCTTTAGCTGCAAGGTCTACGTCCGGCTCCCTCTTGAGTGTATCTCACAAACCGGCATAGCCGCATCTTCCTGTGGGAGACAAGTCCACAGGTTCACCACTCTCTGAGAGAAAAATTCTTCCTGAATCGCTTGCCCTTCGTTCGGAGACTGTCACCCCTGGTTCTGGACGCCCCCAACATTGGGAACCGGTGAACTTTTGCTGGGATCCCTCAGTACCAAGCCTGGATCTGCATGGGTTTCTCTTCAGAAGGGTCAGTGTGAATGGCCTGCTTCCACACTGTGGTGCTCCTATGATGCCAACAGTGTAGGTTGAGTACCTGCACGTGCTTTCTCAAGCTTGCCTCTGTGTTGACCTTCATGTTAACCCAGCCACTGGGCTTTGTCCTTCTATCGAGAAGAGCAGACGATGCCACTCAGATGACTTTGACTTTCCACTGTGGGTGTAGTACAGTCTGCCAGCAGCAGGGGATGGTGTTGCATCACCTTAATGGCAGGATCGGGTCCAAACTCTGAGGGGTCTGACCCCTTTTTGATTGGAGCGAGGGAGAGGGGAAAGCTCACTGTCATTTGTCGCTACCGGTTGCTTAAAGGTTTTAATTTGCACGCCGTTTGCGTGCGAGTTATATGCCCACTGACGGGACGAAGTGACAACAAAATCAGAGTGGGAAACAGAAATTGCTGGAGCAAGTCAGCATCTGGAGTGGGGGTGGGGGAAGGGGAAGAAAGCAGACAAGGTTTCTGGTCCGGTGAGCCTTCTTGAGGACGGCAGTTTTCATTTGTCGCCAAAAAAGGAGGAAGTCTCAAATGATCATCTCGTTGGTAGATGAAAGGACAAGTTGGCGAGGGAGAGCAGAATTGAGACGATCGTAGGTTTTGTTTGTTGACAAGAGCAGACCGCTCGGCCCTGGGAACGCACGGGACTTGAAATCGGCACTCCTGCATTGAGATATGGAGCTGGCCTCTCAAAATCCAGCAGACTCCCCGGCGGGGAATTGAACCTCGGTCTCCCGCGCGACAGGCGGGGCTACTAACCACTATACTACCGAGGATTGGACGACAGCGCACTCTGTCGCATCCGTATTAGGTAGAATGTTCTTATGTGAAATTTGGATTTTGTTGTCAATTTGAGTTCTCCTTTAGATCATCTTCTACCTCTGTGGAGATGATTAAGAGAATAGTTATTGTTGTTTTCATGTTTTATTATTCGACTATCTTTCTTTCAAGTAATCCGCCGCTGCTGCTGCTGCTGCTGTAAAACAGCCTTTTCGTTGTGCCCTACCGTCTGCGTTAAACTTCGTCTGCTGCTGATCCATGCGCGCTCTCCCATTACCTGCTTCTAACAAACTGATTTGTGTACGACAGCACAAATCCAACAGCCTGGCTTCAATTCCCACTGCCAAATGGACTCAGCACGAAAGCTTCCCTTTTTCAAGCTCGTCCCCTCAGGTTCTACTACCACCCATCAATCGCTTCCTCATCAGAGAGCAGTGCTCCCGGAGGACGGTGGGGTGACTTTACTGTACGCTGCATCAGATCTCTCAGCCATGCATTTAACATCGAAACGTAGAAATTAAGTGCAGGAGTAGGCCATTCAGCCCTTCAAGTCAGGCAGAATCCGAGGAGCAGGAAAATCAGGATGCTGCCTGACTTGCTTCGCGTTTCCAGCGCCACTCTGATCGAGACTCTGATTTCCAGCAACTGCAGTCCTCACTTGTTCCATTCAGCCCTTCAAGACTCCGCCACCATTCAATGTGATCACGATTGAACATGTAATTTCAGTAACCACTCCAGCTTCCTCTCCGTACCCCTGGATCCCTTTAGCTGCAAGGTCTACGTCCGGCTTCCTCTTGGAGTGTATCTCACAAACCGGCATAGCCGCATCTTCCTGTGGGAGACAAGTCCACAGGTTCACCACTCTCTGAGAGAAAAATTCGTCCTGAATCGCTTGCCCTTCGTTCGGAGACTGTGACCCCTGGTTCTGGACGTCCCCAACATTGGGAACCGGTGAACTTTTGCTGGGATCCCTCAGTACCAAGCATGGATCTGCATGGGTTTCTCTTCAGAAGGGTCAGTGTGAATGGCCTGCTTCCACACTGTGGTGCTCCTATGATGCCAACAGTGTAGGTTGAGTACCTGCACGTGCTTTCTCAAGCTTGCCTCTGTGTTGACCTTCATGTTAACCCAGCCACTGGGCTTTGTCCTTCTATCGAGAAGAGCAGACGATGCCACTCAGATGACTTTGACTTTCCACTGTGGGTGTAGTACAGTCTGCCAGCAGCAGGGGATGGTGTTGCATCACCTTGATGGCAGGACCGGGTCCAAACTCTGAGGGGTCTGACCCCTTTTTGATTGGAGCGAGGGAGAGGGGGAAAGCTCACATTCATTTGTCGCTACCGGTTGCTTAAAGGTTTTAATTTGCACGCCGTTTGCGTGCGAGTTATATGCCCACTGACGGGACGAAGTGACAACAAAATCAGAGTGGGAAACAGAAATTGCTGGAGCAAGTCAGCATCTGGAGTGGGGGTGGGGGAAGGGGAAGAAAGCAGACAAGGTTTCTGGTCCGGTGAGCCTTCTTGAGGACGGCAGTTTTCATTTGTCGCCAAAAAAGGAGGAAGTCTCAAATGATCATCTCCTTGGTAGATGAAAGGACAAGTTGGCCAGGGAGAGTAGAATGGAGAGTATCGTAGGTTTTGTTTGTTGACAAGAGCAGACCGCTCGGCCCTGGGAACGCATGGGACTTGAAATCGGCACTCCTGCATTGAGATATGGAGCTGGCCTCTCAAAATGCCACAGACTCCCCGGCGGGGAATTGAACCCCGGTCTCCCGCGTGACAGGCGGGGATACTAACCACTACACTACCGAGGAGTGGACGCTGGCGCATTCTCTCACATCCGTATTAGGTAGAATGTTCTTATGTGAAATTTGGATTTTGTTGTCAATTTCAGTTCTTCTTTAGATCATCTTCTACCTCTGTGGAGATGATTAAGAGAATAGTTATTGTTGTTTTCATGTTTTATTATTTGACTATCTATCTTTCAAGTAATCCGCCGCTGCTGCTGCTGCTGCTGCTGTAAAACAGCCTTTTCGTTGTGCCCTACCGTCTGCGTTAAACTTCGTCTGCTGCTGATCCATGCGCGCTCTCCCATTACCTGCTTCTAACAAACTGATTTGTGTACGACAGCACAAATCCAACAGCCTGGCTTCAATTCCCACTGCCAAATGGACTCAGCACGAAAGCTTCCCTTTTTCAAGCTCGTCCCCTCAGGTTCTACTACCACCCATCAATCGCTTCCTCATCAGAGAGCAGTGCTCCCGGAGGACGGTGGGGTGACTTTACTGTACGCTGCATCAGATCTCTCAGCCATGCATTTAACATCGAAACGTAGAAATTAAGTGCAGGAGTAGGCCATTCAGCCCTTCAAGTCAGGCAGAATCCGAGGAGCAGGAAAATCAGGATGCTGCCTGACTTGCTTCGCGTTTCCAGCGCCACTCTGATCGAGACTCTGATTTCCAGCAACTGCAGTCCTCACTTGTTCCATTCAGCACTTCAAGACTCCGCCACCGTTCAATGTGATCACGATTGAACATGTAATTTCAGTAACCACTCCAGCTTCCTCTCCGTACCCCTGGATCCCTTTAGCTGCAAGGTCTACGTCCGGCTTCCTCTTGGAGTGTATCTCACAAACCGGCATAGCCGCATCTTCCTGTGGGAGACAAGTCCACAGGTTCACCACTCTCTGAGAGAAAAATTCTTCCTGAATCGCTTGCCCTTCGTTCGGAGACTGTGACCCCTGGTTCTGGACGTCCCCAACATTGGGAACCGGTGAACTTTTGCTGGGATCCCTCAGTACCAAGCATGGATCTGCATGGGTTTCTCTTCAGAAGGGTCAGTGTGAATGGCCTGCTTCCACACTGTGGTGCTCCTATGATGCCAACAGTGTAGGTTGAGTACCTGCACGTGCTTTCTCAAGCTTGCCTCTGTGTTGACCTTCATGTTAACCCAGCCACTGGGCTTTGTCCTTCTATCGAGAAGAGCAGACGATGCCACTCAGATGACTTTGACTTTCCACTGTGGGTGTAGTACAGTCTGCCAGCAGCAGGGGATGGTGTTGCATCACCTTGATGGCAGGACCGGGTCCAAACTCTGAGGGGTCTGACCCCTTTTTGATTGGAGCGAGGGAGAGGGGGAAAGCTCACATTCATTTGTCGCTACCGGTTGCTTAAAGGTTTTAATTTGCACGCCGTTTGCGTGCGAGTTATATGCCCACTGACGGGACGAAGTGACAACAAAATCAGAGTGGGAAACAGAAATTGCTGGAGCAAGTCAGCATCTGGAGTGGGGGTGGGGGAAGGGGAAGAAAGCAGACAAGGTTTCTGGTCCGGTGAGCCTTCTTGAGGACGGCAGTTTTCATTTGTCGCCAAAAAAGGAGGAAGTCTCAAATGATCATCTCCTTGGTAGATGAAAGGACAAGTTGGCCAGGGAGAGTAGAATGGAGAGTATCGTAGGTTTTGTTTGTTGACAAGAGCAGACCGCTCGGCCCTGGGAACGCATGGGACTTGAAATCGGCACTCCTGCATTGAGATATGGAGCTGGCCTCTCAAAATGCCGCAGACTCCCCGGCGGGGAATTGAACCCCGGTCTCCCGCGTGACAGGCGGGGATACTAACCACTATACTACCGAGGAGTGGACGCTGGCGCATTCTCTCACATCCGTATTAGGTAGAATGTTCTTATGTGAAATTTGGATTTTGTTGTCAATTTCAGTTCTTCTTTAGATCATCTTCTACCTCTGTGGAGATGATTAAGAGAATAGTTATTGTTGTTTTCATGTTTTATTATTTGACTATCTATCTTTCAAGTAATCCGCCGCTGCTGCTGCTGCTGCTGCTGTAAAACAGCCTTTTCGTTGTGCCCTACCGTCTGCGTTAAACTTCGTCTGCTGCTGATCCACGCGCTCTCTCCCATTGCCTGTTTCTAACAAACTGATTTGTGTACGACAGCACAAATCCAACAGCCTGGCTTCAATTCCCACTGCCAAATGGACTCAGCACGAAAGCTTCCCCTTTTCAAGCTCGTCCCCTCAGGTTCTACTACCACCCATCAATCGCTTCCTCATCAGAGAGCAGTGCTCCCGGAGGACGGTGGGGTGACTTTACTGTACGCTGCATCAGATCTCTCAGCCATGCATTTAACATCGAAACGTAGAAATTAAGTGCAGGAGTAGGCCATTCAGCCCTTCAAGTCAGGCAGAATCCGAGGAGCAGGAAAATCAGGATGCTGCCTGACTTGCTTCGCGTTTCCAGCGCCACACTGATCGAGACTCTGATTTCCAGCAACTGCAGTCCTCACTTGTTCCATTCAGCCCTTCAAGACATCACCACCATTCAATGTGATCATGACTGAACATGTAATTTCAGTAACCACTCCAGCTTCCTCTCCGTACCCCTGGATCCCTTTAGCTGCAAGGTCTACGTCCGGCTCCCTCTTGGAGTGTATCTCACAAACCGGCAGAGCCGCATCTTCCTGTGGGAGACAAGTCCACAGGTTCACCACTCTCTGAGAGAAAAATTCTTCCTGAATCGCTTGCCCTTCGTTCGGAGACTGTGACCCCTGGTTCTGGACGCCCCCAACATTGGGAACCGGTGAACTTTTGCTGGGATCCCTCAGTACCAAGCATGGATCTGCATGGGTTTCTCTTCAGAAGGGTCAGTGTGAATGGCCTGCTTCCACACTGTGGTGCTCCTATGATGCCAACAGTGTAGGTTGAGTACCTGCACGTGCTTTCTCAAGCTTGCCTCTGTGTTGACCTTCATGTTAACCCAGCCACTGGGCTTTGTCCTTCTATCGAGAAGAGCAGACGATGCCACTCAGATGACTTTGACTTTCCACTGTGGGTGTAGTACAGTCTGCCAGCAGCAGGGGATGGTGTTGCATCACCTTAATGGCAGGATCGGGTCCAAACTCTGAGGGGTCTGACCCCTTTTTGATTGGAGCGAGGGAGAGGGGAAAGCTCACTGTCATTTGTCGCTACCGGTTGCTTAAAGGTTTTAATTTGCACGCCGTTTGCGTGCGAGTTATATGCCCACTGATGGGACGAAGTGACAACAAAATCAGAGTGGGAAACAGAAATTGCTGGAGCAAGTCAGCATCTGGAGTGGGGGTGGGGGAAGGGGAAGAAAGCAGACAAGGTTTCTGGTCCGGTGAGCCTTCTTGAGGACGGCAGTTTTCATTTGTCGCCAAAAAAGGAGGAAGTCTCAAATGATCATCTCCTTGGTAGATGAAAGGACAAGTTGGCCAGGGAGAGCAGAATGGAGAGTATCGTAGGTTTTGTTTGTTGACAAGAGCAGACCGCTCGGCCCTGGGAACGCATGGGACTTGAAATCGGCACTCCTGCATGCTGGCCTCTCAAAATGCCGCAAACCCCCGGCGGGGAATTGAACCCCGGTCTCCCGCGGGACAGGCGGGGATACTAACCACTATACTACCGAGGATTGGACGACAGCGCACTCTGTCGCATCCGTATTAGGTAGAATGTTCTTATGTGAAATTTGGATTTTGTTGTCAATTTGAGTTCTCCTTTAGATCATCTTCTACCTCTGTGGAGATGATTAAGAGAATAGTTATTGTTGTTTTCATGTTTTATTATTCGACTATCTTTCTTTCAAGTAATCCGCCGCTGCTGCTGCTGCTGCTGTAAAACAGCCTTTTCGTTGTGCCCTACCGTCTGCGTTAAACTTCGTCTGCTGCTGATCCACGCGCGCTCTCCCATTACCTGCTTCTAACAAACTGATTTGTGTACGACAGCACAAATCCAACAGCCTGGCTTCAATTCCCACTGCCAAATGGACTCAGCACGAAAGCTTCCCTTTTTCAAGCTCGTCCCCTCAGGTTCTACTACCACCCATCAATCGCTTCCTCATCAGAGAGCAGTGCTCCCGGAGGACGGTGGGGTGACTTTACTGTACGCTGCATCAGATCTCTCAGCCATGCATTTAACATCGAAACGTAGAAATTAAGTGCAGGAGTAGGCCATTCAGCCCTTCAAGTCAGGCAGAATCCGAGGAGCAGGAAAATCAGGATGCTGCCTGACTTGCTTCGCGTTTCCAGCGCCACTCTGATCGAGACTCTGATTTCCAGCAACTGCAGTCCTCACTTGTTCCATTCAGCCCTTCAAGACACCGCCACCGTTCAATGTGATCACGATTGAACATGTAATTTCAGTAAGCACTCCAGCTTCCTCTCCGTACCCCTGGATCCCTTTAGCTGCAAGGTCTACGTCCGGCTCCCTCTTGAGTGTATCTCACAAACCGGCATAGCCGCATCTTCCTGTGGGAGACAAGTCCACAGGTTCACCACTCTCTGAGAGAAAAATTCTTCCTGAATCGCTTGCCCTTCGTTCGGAGACTGTCACCCCTGGTTCTGGACGCCCCCAACATTGGGAACCGGTGAACTTTTGCTGGGATCCCTCAGTACCAAGCCTGGATCTGCATGGGTTTCTCTTCAGAAGGGTCAGTGTGAATGGCCTGCTTCCACACTGTGGTGCTCCTATGATGCCAACAGTGTAGGTTGAGTACCTGCACGTGCTTTCTCAAGCTTGCCTCTGTGTTGACCTTCATGTTAACCCAGCCACTGGGCTTTGTCCTTCTATCGAGAAGAGCAGACGATGCCACTCAGATGACTTTGACTTTCCACTGTGGGTGTAGTACAGTCTGCCAGCAGCAGGGGATGGTGTTGCATCACCTTAATGGCAGGATCGGGTCCAAACTCTGAGGGGTCTGACCCCTTTTTGATTGGAGCGAGGGAGAGGGGAAAGCTCACTGTCATTTGTCGCTACCGGTTGCTTAAAGGTTTTAATTTGCACGCCGTTTGCGTGCGAGTTATATGCCCACTGACGGGACGAAGTGACAACAAAATCAGAGTGGGAAACAGAAATTGCTGGAGCAAGTCAGCATCTGGAGTGGGGGTGGGGGAAGGGGAAGAAAGCAGACAAGGTTTCTGGTCCGGTGAGCCTTCTTGAGGACGGCAGTTTTCATTTGTCGCCAAAAAAGGAGGAAGTCTCAAATGATCATCTCCTTGGTAGATGAAAGGACAAGTTGGCCAGGGAGAGCAGAATGGAGAGTATCGTAGGTTTTGTTTGTTGACAAGAGCAGACCGCTCGGCCCTGGGAACGCAGGGGACTTGAAATCGGCACTCCTGCATTGAGATATGGAGCTGGCCTCTCAAAATGCCGCAGACTCCCCAGCGGGGAATTGAACCCCGGTCTCCCGCGTGACTGGCGGGGATACTAACCACTATACTACCGAGGAGTGGACGCTGGCGCATTCTCTCACATCCGTATTAGGTAGAATGTTCTTATGTGAAATTTGGATTTTGTTGTCAATTTCAGTTCTTCTTTAGATCATCTTCTACCTCTGTGGAGATGATTAAGAGAATAGTTATTGTTGTTTTCATGTTTTATTATTTGACTATCTATCTTTCAAGTAATCCGCCGCTGCTGCTGCTGCTGTAAAACAGCCTTTTCGTTGTGCCCTACCGTCTGCGTTAAACTTCGTCTGCTGCTGATCCACGCGCTCTCTCCCATTGCCTGCTTCTAACAAACTGATTTGTGTACGACAGCACAAATCCAACAGCCTGGCTTCAATTCCCACTGCCAAATGGACTCAGCACGAAAGCTTCCCCTTTTCAAGCTCGTCCCCTCAGGTTCTACTACCACCCATCAATCGCTTCCTCATCAGAGAGCAGTGCTCCCGGAGGACGGTGGGGTGACTTTACTGTACGCTGCATCAGATCTCTCAGCCATGCATTTAACATCGAAACATAGAAATTAAGTGCAGGAGTAGGCCATTCAGCCCTTCAAGTCAGGCAGAATCCGAGGAGCAGGAAAATCAGGATGCTGCCTGACTTGCTTCGCGTTTCCAGCGCCACACTGATCGAGACTCTGATTTCCAGCAACTGCAGTCCTCACTTGTTCCATTCAGCCCTTCAAGACATCACCACCGTTCAATGTGATCATGACTGAACATGTAATTTCAGTAACCACTCCAGCTTCCTCTCCGTACCCCTGGATCCCTTTAGCTGCAAGGTCTACGTCCGGCTTCCTCTTGGAGTGTATCTCACAAACCGGCAGAGCCGCATCTTCCTGTGGGAGACAAGTCCACAGGTTCACCACTCTCTGAGAGAAAAATTCTTCCTGAATCGCTTGCCCTTCGTTCGGAGACTGTGACCCCTGGTTCTGGACGCCCCCAACATTGGGAACCGGTGAACTTTTGCTGGGATCCCTCAGTACCAAGCATGGATCTGCATGGGTTTCTCTTCAGAAGGGTCAGTGTGAATGGCCTGCTTCCACACTGTGGTGCTCCTATGATGCCAACAGTGTAGGTTGAGTACCTGCACGTGCTTTCTCAAGCTTGCCTCTGTGTTGACCTTCATGTTAACCCAGCCACTGGGCTTTGTCCTTCTATCGAGAAGAGCAGACGATGCCACTCAGATGACTTTGACTTTCCACTGTGGGTGTAGTACAGTCTGCCAGCAGCAGGGGATGGTGTTGCATCACCTTGATGGCAGGACCGGGTCCAAACTCTGAGGGGTCTGACCCCTTTTTGATTGGAGCGAGGGAGAGGGGGAAAGCTCACATTCATTTGTCGCTACCGGTTGCTTAAAGGTTTTAATTTGCACCCCGTTTGCGTGGGAGTTATATGCCCACTGACGGGACGAAGTGACTACAAAATCAGAGTGGGAAACAGAAATTGCTGGAGCAAGTCAGCATCTGGAGTGGGGGTGGGGGAAGGGGAAGAAAGCAGACAAGGTTTCTGGTCCGATGAGCCTTCTTGAGGACGGCAGTTTTCATTTGTCGCCAAAAAGGGAGGAAGTCTCAAATGATCATCTCGTTGGTAGATGAAAGGACAAGTTGGCGAGGGAGAGCAGAATTGAGACGATCGTAGGTTTTGTTTGTTGACAAGAGCAGACCGCTCGGCCCTGGGAACGCACGGGACTTGAAATCGGCACTCCTGCATTGAGATATGGCGCTGGCCTCTCAAAATGCCGCAGACTCCCCGGCGGGGAATTGAACCCCGGTCTCCCGCGTGACAGGCGGGGATACTAACCACTATACTACCGAGGATTGGACGACAGCGCACTCTGTCGCATCCGTATTAGGTAGAATGTTCTTATGTGAAATTTGGATTTTGTTGTCAATTTGAGTTCTCCTTTAGATCATCTTCTACCTCTGTGGAGATGATTAAGAGAATAGTTATTGTTGTTTTCATGTTTTATTATTCGACTATCTTTCTTTCAAGTAATCCGCCGCTGCTGCTGCTGCTGCTGCTGCTGTAAAACAGCCTTTTCGTTGTGCCCTACCGTCTGCGTTAAACTTCGTCTGCTGCTGATCCACGCGCGCTCTCCCATTACCTGCTTCTAACAAACTGATTTGTGTACGACAGCACAAATCCAACAGCCTGGCTTCAATTCCCACTGCCAAATGGACTCAGCACGAAAGCTTCCCTTTTTCTAGCTCGTCCCCTCAGGTTCTACTACCACCCATCAATCGCTTCCTCATCAGAGAGCAGTGCTCCCGGAGGACGGTGGGGTGACTTTACTGTACGCTGCATCAGATCTCTCAGCCATGCATTTAACATCGAAACGTAGAAATTAAGTGCAGGAGTAGGCCATTCAGCCCTTCAAGTCAGGCAGAATCCGAGGAGCAGGAAAATCAGGATGCTGCCTGACTTGCTTCGCGTTTCCAGCGCCACTCTGATCGAGACTCTGATTTCCAGCAACTGCAGTCCTCACTTGTTCCATTCAGCCCTTCAAGACACCGCCACCGTTCAATGTGATCACGATTGAACATGTAATTTCAGTAAGCACTCCAGCTTCCTCTCCGTACCCCTGGATCCCTTTAGCTGCAAGGTCTACGTCCGGCTCCCTCTTGAGTGTATCTCACAAACCGGCATAGCCGCATCTTCCTGTGGGAGACAAGTCCACAGGTTCACCACTCTCTGAGAGAAAAATTCTTCCTGAATCGCTTGCCCTTCGTTCGGAGACTGTGACCCCTGGTTCTGGACGCCCCCAACATTGGGAACCGGTGAACTTTTGCTGGGATCCCTCAGTACCAAGCCTGGATCTGCATGGGTTTCTCTTCAGAAGGGTCAGTGTGAATGGCCTGCTTCCACACTGTGGTGCTCCTATGATGCCAACAGTGTAGGTTGAGTACCTGCACGTGCTTTCTCAAGCTTGCCTCTGTGTTGACCTTCATGTTAACCCAGCCACTGGGCTTTGTCCTTCTATCGAGAAGAGCAGACGATGCCACTCAGATGACTTTGACTTTCCACTGTGGGTGTAGTACAGTCTGCCAGCAGCAGGGGATGGTGTTGCATCACCTTAATGGCAGGATCGGGTCCAAACTCTGAGGGGTCTGACCCCTTTTTGATTGGAGCGAGGGAGAGGGGAAAGCTCACTGTCATTTGTCGCTACCGGTTGCTTAAAGGTTTTAATTTGCACGCCGTTTGCGTGCGAGTTATATGCCCACTGACGGGACGAAGTGACAACAAAATCAGAGTGGGAAACAGAAATTGCTGGAGCAAGTCAGCATCTGGAGTGGGGGTGGGGGAAGGGGAAGAAAGCAGACAAGGTTTCTGGTCCGGTGAGCCTTCTTGAGGACGGCAGTTTTCATTTGTCGCCAAAAAAGGAGGAAGTCTCAAATGATCATCTCCTTGGTAGATGAAAGGACAAGTTGGCCAGGGAGAGCAGAATGGAGAGTATCGTAGGTTTTGTTTGTTGACAAGAGCAGACCGCTCGGCCCTGGGAACGCATGGGACTTGAAATCGGCACTCCTGCATTGAGATATGGAGCTGGCCTCTCAAAATGCCGCAGACTCCCCGGCGGGGAATTGAACCCCGGTCTCCCGCGTGACAGGCGGGGATACTAACCACTATACTACCGAGGATTGGACGACAGCGCACTCTGTCGCATCCGTATTAGGTAGAATGTTCTTATGTGAAATTTGGATTTTGTTGTCAATTTGAGTTCTCCTTTAGATCATCTTCTACCTCTGTGGAGATGATTAAGAGAATAGTTCTTGTTGTTTTCATGTTTTATTATTCGACTATCTTTCTTTCAAGTAATCCGCCGCTGCTGCTGCTGCTGCTGCTGTAAAACAGCCTTTTCGTTGTGCCCTACCGTCTGCGTTAAACTTCGTCTGCTGCTGATCCACGCGCGCTCTCCCATTACCTGCTTCTAACAAACTGATTTGTGTACGACAGCACAAATCCAACAGCCTGGCTTCAATTCCCACTGCCAAATGGACTCAGCACGAAAGCTTCCCTTTTTCAAGCTCGTCCCCTCAGGTTCTACTACCACCCATCAATCGCTTCCTCATCAGAGAGCAGTGCTCCCGGAGGACGGTGGGGTGACTTTACTGTACGCTGCATCAGATCTCTCAGCCATGCATTTAACATCGAAACGTAGAAATTAAGTGCAGGAGTAGGCCATTCAGCCCTTCAAGTCAGGCAGAATCCGAGGAGCAGGAAAATCAGGATGCTGCCTGACTTGCTTCGCGTTTCCAGCGCCACTCTGATCGAGACTCTGATTTCCAGCAACTGCAGTCCTCACTTGTTCCATTCAGCCCTTCAAGACACCGCCACCGTTCAATGTGATCACGATTGAACATGTAATTTCAGTAAGCACTCCAGCTTCCTCTCCGTACCCCTGGATCCCTTTAGCTGCAAGGTCTACGTCCGGCTCCCTCTTGAGTGTATCTCACAAACCGGCATAGCCGCATCTTCCTGTGGGAGACAAGTCCACAGGTTCACCACTCTCTGAGAGAAAAATTCTTCCTGAATCGCTTGCCCTTCGTTCGGAGACTGTGACCCCTGGTTTTGGACGCCCCCAACATTGGGAACCGGTGAACTTTTGCTGGGATCCCTCAGTACCAAGCCTGGATCTGCATGGGTTTCTCTTCAGAAGGGTCAGTGTGAATGGCCTGCTTCCACACTGTGGTGCTCCTATGATGCCAACAGTGTAGGTTGAGTACCTGCACGTGCTTTCTCAAGCTTGCCTCTGTGTTGACCTTCATGTTAACCCAGCCACTGGGCTTTGTCCTTCTATCGAGAAGAGCAGACGATGCCACTCAGATGACTTTGACTTTCCACTGTGGGTGTAGTACAGTCTGCCAGCAGCAGGGGATGGTGTTGCATCACCTTAATGGCAGGATCGGGTCCAAACTCTGAGGGGTCTGACCCCTTTTTGATTGGAGCGAGGGAGAGGGGAAAGCTCACTGTCATTTGTCGCTACCGGTTGCTTAAAGGTTTTAATTTGCACGCCGTTTGCGTGCGAGTTATATGCCCACTGACGGGACGAAGTGACAACAAAATCAGAGTGGGAAACAGAAATTGCTGGAGCAAGTCAGCATCTGGAGTGGGGGTGGGGGAAGGGGAAGAAAGCAGACAAGGTTTCTGGTCCGGTGAGCCTTCTTGAGGACGGCAGTTTTCATTTGTCGCCAAAAAAGGAGGAAGTCTCAAATGATCATCTCCTTGGTAGATGAAAGGACAAGTTGGCCAGGGAGAGCAGAATGGAGAGTATCGTAGGTTTTGTTTGTTGACAAGAGCAGACCGCTCGGCCCTGGGAACGCATGGGACTTGAAATCGGCACTCCTGCATGCTGGCCTCTCAAAATGCCGCAGACCCCCCGGCGGGGAATTGAACCCCGGTCTCCCGCGTGACAGGCGGGGATACTAACCACTATACTACCGAGGATTGGACGACAGCGCACTCTGTCGCATCCGTATTAGGTAGAATGTTCTTATGTGAAATTTGGATTTTGTTGTCAATTTGAGTTCTCCTTTAGATCATCTTCTACCTCTGTGGAGATGATTAAGAGAATAGTTATTGTTGTTTTCATGTTTTATTATTCGACTATCTTTCTTTCAAGTAATCCGCCGCTGCTGCTGCTGCTGCTGCTGTAAAACAGCCTTTTCGTTGTGCCCTACCGTCTGCGTTAAACTTCGTCTGCTGCTGATCCACGCGCGCTCTCCCATTACCTGCTTCTAACAAACTGATTTGTGTACGACAGCACAAATCCAACAGCCTGGCTTCAATTCCCACTGCCAAATGGACTCAGCACGAAAGCTTCCCTTTTTCAAGCTCGTCCCCTCAGGTTCTACTACCACCCATCAATCGCTTCCTCATCAGAGAGCAGTGCTCCCGGAGGACGGTGGGGTGACTTTACTGTACGCTGCATCAGATCTCTCAGCCATGCATTTAACATCGAAACGTAGAAATTAAGTGCAGGAGTAGGCCATTCAGCCCTTCAAGTCAGGCAGAATCCGAGGAGCAGGAAAATCAGGATGCTGCCTGACTTGCTTCGCGTTTCCAGCGCCACTCTGATCGAGACTCTGATTTCCAGCAACTGCAGTCCTCACTTGTTCCATTCAGCCCTTCAAGACACCGCCACCGTTCAATGTGATCACGATTGAACATGTAATTTCAGTAAGCACTCCAGCTTCCTCTCCGTACCCCTGGATCCCTTTAGCTGCAAGGTCTACGTCCGGCTCCCTCTTGAGTGTATCTCACAAACCGGCATAGCCACATCTTCCTGTGGGAGACAAGTCCACAGGTTCACCACTCTCTGAGAGAAAAATTCTTCCTGAATCGCTTGCCCTTCGTTCGGAGACTGTGACCCCTGGTTCTGGACGCCCCCAACATTGGGAACCGGTGAACTTTTGCTGGGATCCCTCAGTACCAAGCCTGGATCTGCATGGGTTTCTCTTCAGAAGGGTCAGTGTGAATGGCCTGCTTCCACACTGTGGTGCTCCTATGATGCCAACAGTGTAGGTTGAGTACCTGCACGTGCTTTCTCAAGCTTGCCTCTGTGTTGACCTTCATGTTAACCCAGCCACTGGGCTTTGTCCTTCTATCGAGAAGAGCAGACGATGCCACTCAGATGACTTTGACTTTCCACTGTGGGTGTAGTACAGTCTGCCAGCAGCAGGGGATGGTGTTGCATCACCTTAATGGCAGGATCGGGTCCAAACTCTGAGGGGTCTGACCCCTTTTTGATTGGAGCGAGGGAGAGGGGAAAGCTCACTGTCATTTGTCGCTACCGGTTGCTTAAAGGTTTTAATTTGCACGCCGTTTGCGTGCGAGTTATATGCCCACTGACGGGACGAAGTGACAACAAAATCAGAGTGGGAAACAGAAATTGCTGGAGCAAGTCAGCATCTGGAGTGGGGGTGGGGGAAGGGGAAGAAAGCAGACAAGGTTTCTGGTCCGGTGAGCCTTCTTGAGGACGGCAGTTTTCATTTGTCGCCAAAAAAGGAGGAAGTCTCAAATGATCATCTCCTTGGTAGATGAAAGGACAAGTTGGCCAGGGAGAGCAGAATGGAGAGTATCGTAGGTTTTGTTTGTTGACAAGAGCAGACCGCTCGGCCCTGGGAACGCACGGGACTTGAAATCGGCACTCCTGCATTGAGATATGGAGCTGGCCCCTCAAAATGCCGCAGACTCCCCGGCGGGGAATTGAACCCCGGTCTCCCGCGTGACAGGCGGGGATACTAACCACTATACGACCGAGGATTGGACGACAGCGCGCTCTGTCGCATCCGTATTAGGTAGAATGTTCTTATGTGAAATTTGGATTTTGTTGTCAATTTGAGTTCTCCTTTAGATCATCTTCTACCTCTGTGGAGATGATTAAGAGAATAGTTCTTGTTGTTTTCATGTTTTATTATTCGACTATCTTTCTTTCAAGTAATCCGCCGCTGCTGCTGCTGCTGCTGCTGTAAAACAGCCTTTTCGTTGTGCCCTACCGTCTGCGTTAAACTTCGTCTGCTGCTGATCCACGCGCGCTCTCCCATTACCTGCTTCTAACAAACTGATTTGTGTACGACAGCACAAATCCAACAGCCTGGCTTCAATTCCCACTGCCAAATGGACTCAGCACGAAAGCTTCCCTTTTTCAAGCTCGTCCCCTCAGGTTCTACTACCACCCATCAATCGCTTCCTCATCAGAGAGCAGTGCTCCCGGAGGACGGTGGGGTGACTTTACTGTACGCTGCATCAGATCTCTCAGCCATGCATTTAACATCGAAACGTAGAAATTAAGTGCAGGAGTAGGCCATTCAGCCCTTCAAGTCAGGCAGAATCCGAGGAGCAGGAAAATCAGGATGCTGCCTGACTTGCTTCGCGTTTCCAGCGCCACTCTGATCGAGACTCTGATTTCCAGCAACTGCAGTCCTCACTTGTTCCATTCAGCCCTTCAAGACACCGCCACCGTTCAATGTGATCACGATTGAACATGTAATTTCAGTAAGCACTCCAGCTTCCTCTCCGTACCCCTGGATCCCTTTAGCTGCAAGGTCTACGTCCGGCTCCCTCTTGAGTGTATCTCACAAACCGGCATAGCCGCATCTTCCTGTGGGAGACAAGTCCACAGGTTCACCACTCTCTGAGAGAAAAATTCTTCCTGAATCGCTTGCCCTTCGTTCGGAGACTGTCACCCCTGGTTCTGGACGCCCCCAACATTGGGAACCGGTGAACTTTTGCTGGGATCCCTCAGTACCAAGCCTGGATCTGCATGGGTTTCTCTTCAGAAGGGTCAGTGTGAATGGCCTGCTTCCACACTGTGGTGCTCCTATGATGCCAACAGTGTAGGTTGAGTACCTGCACGTGCTTTCTCAAGCTTGCCTCTGTGTTGACCTTCATGTTAACCCAGCCACTGGGCTTTGTCCTTCTATCGAGAAGAGCAGACGATGCCACTCAGATGACTTTGACTTTCCACTGTGGGTGTAGTACAGTCTGCCAGCAGCAGGGGATGGTGTTGCATCACCTTGATGGCAGGACCGGGTCCAAACTCTGAAGGGTCTGACCCCTTTTTGATTGGAGCGAGGGAGAGGGGGAAAGCTCACATTCATTTGTCGCTACCGGTTGCTTAAAGGTTTTAATTTGCACCCCGTTTGCGTGGGAGTTATATGCCCACTGACGGGACGAAGTGACTACAAAATCAGAGTGGGAAACAGAAATTGCTGGAGCAAGTCAGCATCTGGAGTGGGGGTGGGGGAAGGGGAAGAAAGCAGACAAGGTTTCTGGTCCGATGAGCCTTCTTGAGGACGGCAGTTTTCATTTGTCGCCAAAAAAGGAGGAAGTCTCAAATGATCATCTCGTTGGTAGATGAAAGGACAAGTTGGCGAGGGAGAGCAGAATTGAGACGATCGTAGGTTTTGTTTGTTGACAAGAGCAGACCGCTCCGCCCTGGGAACGCACGGGACTTGAAATCGGCACTCCTGCATTGAGATATGGAGCTGGCCTCTCAAAATGCCGCAGACTCCCCGGCGGGGAATTGAACCCCGGTCTCCCGCGTGACAGGCGGGGATACTAACCACTATACTACCGAGGATTGGACGACAGCGCACTCTGTCGCATCCGTATTAGGTAGAATGTTCTTATGTGAAATTTGGATTTTGTTGTCAATTTGAGTTCTCCTTTAGATCATCTTCTACCTCTGTGGAGATGATTAAGAGAATAGTTATTGTTGTTTTCATGTTTTATTATTCGACTATCTTTCTTTCAAGTAATCCGCCGCTGCTGCTGCTGCTGCTGCTGCTGTAAAACAGCCTTTTCGTTGTGCCCTACCGTCTGCGTTAAACTTCGTCTGCTGCTGATCCACGCGCGCTCTCCCATTACCTGCTTCTAACAAACTGATTTGTGTACGACAGCACAAATCCAACAGCCTGGCTTCAATTCCCACTGCCAAATGGACTCAGCACGAAAGCTTCCCTTTTTCTAGCTCGTCCCCTCAGGTTCTACTACCACCCATCAATCGCTTCCTCATCAGAGAGCAGTGCTCCCGGAGGACGGTGGGGTGACTTTACTGTACGCTGCATCAGATCTCTCAGCCATGCATTTAACATCGAAACGTAGAAATTAAGTGCAGGAGTAGGCCATTCAGCCCTTCAAGTCAGGCAGAATCCGAGGAGCAGGAAAATCAGGATGCTGCCTGACTTGCTTCGCGTTTCCAGCGCCACTCTGATCGAGACTCTGATTTCCAGCAACTGCAGTCCTCACTTGTTCCATTCAGCCCTTCAAGACACCGCCACCGTTCAATGTGATCACGATTGAACATGTAATTTCAGTAAGCACTCCAGCTTCCTCTCCGTACCCCTGGATCCCTTTAGCTGCAAGGTCTACGTCCGGCTCCCTCTTGAGTGTATCTCACAAACCGGCATAGCCGCATCTTCCTGTGGGAGACAAGTCCACAGGTTCACCACTCTCTGAGAGAAAAATTCTTCCTGAATCGCTTGCCCTTCGTTCGGAGACTGTCACCCCTGGTTCTGGACGCCCCCAACATTGGGAACCGGTGAACTTTTGCTGGGATCCCTCAGTACCAAGCCTGGATCTGCATGGGTTTCTCTTCAGAAGGGTCAGTGTGAATGGCCTGCTTCCACACTGTGGTGCTCCTATGATGCCAACAGTGTAGGTTGAGTACCTGCACGTGCTTTCTCAAGCTTGCCTCTGTGTTGACCTTCATGTTAACCCAGCCACTGGGCTTTGTCCTTCTATCGAGAAGAGCAGACGATGCCACTCAGATGACTTTGACTTTCCACTGTGGGTGTAGTACAGTCTGCCAGCAGCAGGGGATGGTGTTGCATCACCTTAATGGCAGGATCGGGTCCAAACTCTGAGGGGTCTGACCCCTTTTTGATTGGAGCGAGGGAGAGGGGAAAGCTCACTGTCATTTGTCGCTACCGGTTGCTTAAAGGTTTTAATTTGCACGCCGTTTGCGTGCGAGTTATATGCCCACTGACGGGACGAAGTGACAACAAAATCAGAGTGGGAAACAGAAATTGCTGGAGCAAGTCAGCATCTGGAGTGGGGGTGGGGGAAGGGGAAGAAAGCAGACAAGGTTTCTGGTCCGGTGAGCCTTCTTGAGGACGGCAGTTTTCATTTGTCGCCAAAAAAGGAGGAAGTCTCAAATGATCATCTCCTTGGTAGATGAAAGGACAAGTTGGCCAGGGAGAGCAGAATGGAGAGTATCGTAGGTTTTGTTTGTTGACAAGAGCAGACCGCTCGGCCCTGGGAACGCATGGGACTTGAAATCGGCACTCCTGCATTGAGATATGGAGCTGGCCTCTCAAAATGCCGCAGACTCCCCGGCGGGGAATTGAACCCCGGTCTCCCGCGTGACAGGCGGGGATACTAACCACTATACTACCGAGGATTGGACGACAGCGCACTCTGTCGCATCCGTATTAGGTAGAATGTTCTTATGTGAAATTTGGATTTTGTTGTCAATTTGAGTTCTCCTTTAGATCATCTTCTACCTCTGTGGAGATGATTAAGAGAATAGTTCTTGTTGTTTTCATGTTTTATTATTCGACTATCTTTCTTTCAAGTAATCCGCCGCTGCTGCTGCTGCTGCTGCTGCTGTAAAACAGCCTTTTCGTTGTGCCCTACCGTCTGCGTTAAACTTCGTCTGCTGCTGATCCACGCGCGCTCTCCCATTACCTGCTTCTAACAAACTGATTTGTGTACGACAGCACAAATCCAACAGCCTGGCTTCAATTCCCACTGCCAAATGGACTCAGCACGAAAGCTTCCCTTTTTCAAGCTCGTCCCCTCAGGTTCTACTACCACCCATCAATCGCTTCCTCATCAGAGAGCAGTGCTCCCGGAGGACGGTGGGGTGACTTTACTGTACGCTGCATCAGATCTCTCAGCCATGCATTTAACATCGAAACGTAGAAATTAAGTGCAGGAGTAGGCCATTCAGCCCTTCAAGTCAGGCAGAATCCGAGGAGCAGGAAAATCAGGATGCTGCCTGACTTGCTTCGCGTTTCCAGCGCCACTCTGATCGAGACTCTGATTTCCAGCAACTGCAGTCCTCACTTGTTCCATTCAGCCCTTCAAGACACCGCCACCGTTCAATGTGATCACGATTGAACATGTAATTTCAGTAAGCACTCCAGCTTCCTCTCCGTACCCCTGGATCCCTTTAGCTGCAAGGTCTACGTCCGGCTCCCTCTTGAGTGTATCTCACAAACCGGCATAGCCGCATCTTCCTGTGGGAGACAAGTCCACAGGTTCACCACTCTCTGAGAGAAAAATTCTTCCTGAATCGCTTGCCCTTCGTTCGGAGACTGTGACCCCTGGTTTTGGACGCCCCCAACATTGGGAACCGGTGAACTTTTGCTGGGATCCCTCAGTACCAAGCCTGGATCTGCATGGGTTTCTCTTCAGAAGGGTCAGTGTGAATGGCCTGCTTCCACACTGTGGTGCTCCTATGATGCCAACAGTGTAGGTTGAGTACCTGCACGTGCTTTCTCAAGCTTGCCTCTGTGTTGACCTTCATGTTAACCCAGCCACTGGGCTTTGTCCTTCTATCGAGAAGAGCAGACGATGCCACTCAGATGACTTTGACTTTCCACTGTGGGTGTAGTACAGTCTGCCAGCAGCAGGGGATGGTGTTGCATCACCTTAATGGCAGGATCGGGTCCAAACTCTGAGGGGTCTGACCCCTTTTTGATTGGAGCGAGGGAGAGGGGAAAGCTCACTGTCATTTGTCGCTACCGGTTGCTTAAAGGTTTTAATTTGCACGCCGTTTGCGTGCGAGTTATATGCCCACTGACGGGACGAAGTGACAACAAAATCAGAGTGGGAAACAGAAATTGCTGGAGCAAGTCAGCATCTGGAGTGGGGGTGGGGGAAGGGGAAGAAAGCAGACAAGGTTTCTGGTCCGGTGAGCCTTCTTGAGGACGGCAGTTTTCATTTGTCGCCAAAAAAGGAGGAAGTCTCAAATGATCATCTCCTTGGTAGATGAAAGGACAAGTTGGCCAGGGAGAGCAGAATGGAGAGTATCGTAGGTTTTGTTTGTTGACAAGAGCAGACCGCTCGGCCCTGGGAACGCATGGGACTTGAAATCGGCACTCCTGCATGCTGGCCTCTCAAAATGCCGCAGACCCCCCGGCGGGGAATTGAACCCCGGTCTCCCGCGTGACAGGCGGGGATACTAACCACTATACTACCGAGGATTGGACGACAGCGCACTCTGTCGCATCCGTATTAGGTAGAATGTTCTTATGTGAAATTTGGATTTTGTTGTCAATTTGAGTTCTCCTTTAGATCATCTTCTACCTCTGTGGAGATGATTAAGAGAATAGTTATTGTTGTTTTCATGTTTTATTATTCGACTATCTTTCTTTCAAGTAATCCGCCGCTGCTGCTGCTGCTGCTGCTGTAAAACAGCCTTTTCGTTGTGCCCTACCGTCTGCGTTAAACTTCGTCTGCTGCTGATCCACGCGCGCTCTCCCATTACCTGCTTCTAACAAACTGATTTGTGTACGACAGCACAAATCCAACAGCCTGGCTTCAATTCCCACTGCCAAATGGACTCAGCACGAAAGCTTCCCTTTTTCAAGCTCGTCCCCTCAGGTTCTACTACCACCCATCAATCGCTTCCTCATCAGAGAGCAGTGCTCCCGGAGGACGGTGGGGTGACTTTACTGTACGCTGCATCAGATCTCTCAGCCATGCATTTAACATCGAAACGTAGAAATTAAGTGCAGGAGTAGGCCATTCAGCCCTTCAAGTCAGGCAGAATCCGAGGAGCAGGAAAATCAGGATGCTGCCTGACTTGCTTCGCGTTTCCAGCGCCACTCTGATCGAGACTCTGATTTCCAGCAACTGCAGTCCTCACTTGTTCCATTCAGCCCTTCAAGACACCGCCACCGTTCAATGTGATCACGATTGAACATGTAATTTCAGTAAGCACTCCAGCTTCCTCTCCGTACCCCTGGATCCCTTTAGCTGCAAGGTCTACGTCCGGCTCCCTCTTGAGTGTATCTCACAAACCGGCATAGCCACATCTTCCTGTGGGAGACAAGTCCACAGGTTCACCACTCTCTGAGAGAAAAATTCTTCCTGAATCGCTTGCCCTTCGTTCGGAGACTGTGACCCCTGGTTCTGGACGCCCCCAACATTGGGAACCGGTGAACTTTTGCTGGGATCCCTCAGTACCAAGCCTGGATCTGCATGGGTTTCTCTTCAGAAGGGTCAGTGTGAATGGCCTGCTTCCACACTGTGGTGCTCCTATGATGCCAACAGTGTAGGTTGAGTACCTGCACGTGCTTTCTCAAGCTTGCCTCTGTGTTGACCTTCATGTTAACCCAGCCACTGGGCTTTGTCCTTCTATCGAGAAGAGCAGACGATGCCACTCAGATGACTTTGACTTTCCACTGTGGGTGTAGTACAGTCTGCCAGCAGCAGGGGATGGTGTTGCATCACCTTAATGGCAGGATCGGGTCCAAACTCTGAGGGGTCTGACCCCTTTTTGATTGGAGCGAGGGAGAGGGGAAAGCTCACTGTCATTTGTCGCTACCGGTTGCTTAAAGGTTTTAATTTGCACGCCGTTTGCGTGCGAGTTATATGCCCACTGACGGGACGAAGTGACAACAAAATCAGAGTGGGAAACAGAAATTGCTGGAGCAAGTCAGCATCTGGAGTGGGGGTGGGGGAAGGGGAAGAAAGCAGACAAGGTTTCTGGTCCGGTGAGCCTTCTTGAGGACGGCAGTTTTCATTTGTCGCCAAAAAAGGAGGAAGTCTCAAATGATCATCTCCTTGGTAGATGAAAGGACAAGTTGGCCAGGGAGAGCAGAATGGAGAGTATCGTAGGTTTTGTTTGTTGACAAGAGCAGACCGCTCGGCGATGGGAACGCACGGGACTAGAAATCGGCACTCCTGCATTGAGATATGGAGCTGGCCCCTCAAAATGCCGCAGACTCCCCGGCGGGGAATTGAACCCCGGTCTCCCGCGTGACAGGCGGGGATACTAACCACTATACGACCGAGGATTGGACGACAGCGCGCTCTGTCGCATCCGTATTAGGTAGAATGTTCTTATGTGAAATTTGGATTTTGTTGTCAATTTGAGTTCTCCTTTAGATCATCTTCTACCTCTGTGGAGATGATTAAGAGAATAGTTCTTGTTGTTTTCATGTTTTATTATTCGACTATCTTTCTTTCAAGTAATCCGCCGCTGCTGCTGCTGCTGCTGCTGCTGTAAAACAGCCTTTTCGTTGTGCCCTACCGTCTGCGTTAAACTTCGTCTGCTGCTGATCCACGCGCGCTCTCCCATTACCTGCTTCTAACAAACTGATTTGTGTACGACAGCACAAATCCAACAGCCTGGCTTCAATTCCCACTGCCAAATGGACTCAGCACGAAAGCTTCCCTTTTTCAAGCTCGTCCCCTCAGGTTCTACTACCACCCATCAATCGCTTCCTCATCAGAGAGCAGTGCTCCCGGAGGACGGTGGGGTGACTTTACTGTACGCTGCATCAGATCTCTCAGCCATGCATTTAACATCGAAACGTAGAAATTAAGTGCAGGAGTAGGCCATTCAGCCCTTCAAGTCAGGCAGAATCCGAGGAGCAGGAAAATCAGGATGCTGCCTGACTTGCTTCGCGTTTCCAGCGCCACTCTGATCGAGACTCTGATTTCCAGCAACTGCAGTCCTCACTTGTTCCATTCAGCCCTTCAAGACACCGCCACCGTTCAATGTGATCACGATTGAACATGTAATTTCAGTAAGCACTCCAGCTTCCTCTCCGTACCCCTGGATCCCTTTAGCTGCAAGGTCTACGTCCGGCTCCCTCTTGAGTGTATCTCACAAACCGGCATAGCCGCATCTTCCTGTGGGAGACAAGTCCACAGGTTCACCACTCTCTGAGAGAAAAATTCTTCCTGAATCGCTTGCCCTTCGTTCGGAGACTGTCACCCCTGGTTCTGGACGCCCCCAACATTGGGAACCGGTGAACTTTTGCTGGGATCCCTCAGTACCAAGCCTGGATCTGCATGGGTTTCTCTTCAGAAGGGTCAGTGTGAATGGCCTGCTTCCACACTGTGGTGCTCCTATGATGCCAACAGTGTAGGTTGAGTACCTGCACGTGCTTTCTCAAGCTTGCCTCTGTGTTGACCTTCATGTTAACCCAGCCACTGGGCTTTGTCCTTCTATCGAGAAGAGCAGACGATGCCACTCAGATGACTTTGACTTTCCACTGTGGGTGTAGTACAGTCTGCCAGCAGCAGGGGATGGTGTTGCATCACCTTGATGGCAGGACCGGGTCCAAACTCTGAAGGGTCTGACCCCTTTTTGATTGGAGCGAGGGAGAGGGGGAAAGCTCACATTCATTTGTCGCTACCGGTTGCTTAAAGGTTTTAATTTGCACCCCGTTTGCGTGGGAGTTATATGCCCACTGACGGGACGAAGTGACTACAAAATCAGAGTGGGAAACAGAAATTGCTGGAGCAAGTCAGCATCTGGAGTGGGGGTGGGGGAAGGGGAAGAAAGCAGACAAGGTTTCTGGTCCGATGAGCCTTCTTGAGGACGGCAGTTTTCATTTGTCGCCAAAAAAGGAGGAAGTCTCAAATGATCATCTCGTTGGTAGATGAAAGGACAAGTTGGCGAGGGAGAGCAGAATTGAGACGATCGTAGGTTTTGTTTGTTGACAAGAGCAGACCGCTCCGCCCTGGGAACGCACGGGACTTGAAATCGGCACTCCTGCATTGAGATATGGAGCTGGCCTCTCAAAATGCCGCAGACTCCCCGGCGGGGAATTGAACCCCGGTCTCCCGCGTGACAGGCGGGGATACTAACCACTATACTACCGAGGATTGGACGACAGCGCACTCTGTCGCATCCGTATTAGGTAGAATGTTCTTATGTGAAATTTGGATTTTGTTGTCAATTTGAGTTCTCCTTTAGATCATCTTCTACCTCTGTGGAGATGATTAAGAGAATAGTTATTGTTGTTTTCATGTTTTATTATTCGACTATCTTTCTTTCAAGTAATCCGCCGCTGCTGCTGCTGCTGCTGCTGCTGTAAAACAGCCTTTTCGTTGTGCCCTACCGTCTGCGTTAAACTTCGTCTGCTGCTGATCCACGCGCGCTCTCCCATTACCTGCTTCTAACAAACTGATTTGTGTACGACAGCACAAATCCAACAGCCTGGCTTCAATTCCCACTGCCAAATGGACTCAGCACGAAAGCTTCCCTTTTTCAAGCTCGTCCCCTCAGGTTCTACCACCACCCATCAATCGCTTCCTCATCAGAGAGCAGTGCTCCCGGAGGACGGTGGGGTGACTTTACTGTACGCTGCATCAGATCTCTCAGCCATGCATTTAACATCGAAACGTAGAAATTAAGTGCAGGAGTAGGCCATTCAGCCCTTCAAGTCAGGCAGAATCCGAGGAGCAGGAAAATCAGGATGCTGCCTGACTTGCTTCGCGTTTCCAGCGCCACTCTGATCGAGACTCTGATTTCCAGCAACTGCAGTCCTCACTTGTTCCATTCAGCCCTTCAAGACTCCGCCACCGTTCAATGTGATCACGATTGAACATGTAATTTCAGTAAGCACTCCACCTTCCTCTCCGTACCCCTGGATCCCTTTAGCTTCAAGGTCTACGTCCGGCTCCCTCTTGAGTGTATCTCACAAACCGGCATAGCCGCATCTTCCTGTGGGAGACAAGTCCACAGGTTCACCACTCTCTGAGAGAAAAATTCTTCCTGAATCGCTTGCCCTTCGTTCGGAGACTGTGACCCCTGGTTCTGGACGCCCCCAACATTGGGAACCGGTGAACTTTTGCTGGGATCCCTCAGTACCAAGCCTGGATCTGCATGGGTTTCTCTTCAGAAGGGTCAGTGTGAATGGCCTGCTTCCACACTGTGGTGCTCCTATGATGCCAACAGTGTAGGTTGAGTACCTGCACGTGCTTTCTCAAGCTTGCCTCTGTGTTGACCTTCATGTTAACCCAGCCACTGGGCTTTGTCCTTCTATCGAGAAGAGCAGACGATGCCACTCAGATGACTTTGACTTTCCACTGTGGGTGTAGTACAGTCTGCCAGCAGCAGGGGATGGTGTTGCATCACCTTAATGGCAGGATCGGGTCCAAACTCTGAGGGGTCTGACCCCTTTTTGATTGGAGCGAGGGAGAGGGGAAAGCTCACTGTCATTTGTCGCTACCGGTTGCTTAAAGGTTTTAATTTGCACGCCGTTTGCGTGCGAGTTATATGCCCACTGACGGGACGAAGTGACAACAAAATCAGAGTGGGAAACAGAAATTGCTGGAGCAAGTCAGCATCTGGAGTGGGGGTGGGGGAAGGGGAAGAAAGCAGACAAGGTTTCTGGTCCGGTGAGCCTTCTTGAGGACGGCAGTTTTCATTTGTCGCCAAAAAAGGAGGAAGTCTCAAATGATCATCTCCTTGGTAGATGAAAGGACAAGTTGGCCAGGGAGAGCAGAATGGAGAGTATCGTAGGTTTTGTTTGTTGACAAGAGCAGACCGCTCGGCCCTGGGAACGCATGGGACTTGAAATCGGCACTCCTGCATTGAGATATGGAGCTGGCCTCTCAAAATGCCGCAGACTCCCCGGCGGGGAATTGAACCCCGGTCTCCCGCGTGACAGGCGGTGATACTAACCACTATACGACCGAGGATTGGACGACAGCGCGCTCTGTCGCATCCGTATTAGGTAGAATGTTCTTATGTGAAATTTGGATTTTGTTGTCAATTTGAGTTCTCCTTTAGATCATCTTCTACCTCTGTGGAGATGATTAAGAGAATAGTTATTGTTGTTTTCATGTTTTATTATTCGACTATCTTTCTTTCAAGTAATCCGCCGCTGCTGCTGCTGCTGCTGCTGCTGTAAAACAGCCTTTTCGTTGTGCCCTACCGTCTGCGTTAAACTTCGTCTGCTGCTGATCCACGCGCACTCTCCCATTACCTGCTTCTAACAAACTGATTTGTGTACGACAGCACAAATCCAACAGCCTGGCTTCAATTCCCACTGCCAAATGGACTCAGCACGAAAGCTTCCCTTTTTCAAGCTCGTCCCCTCAGGTTCTACTACCACCCATCAATCGCTTCCTCATCAGAGAGCAGTGCTCCCGGAGGACGGTGGGGTGACTTTACTGTACGCTGCATCAGATCTCTCAGCCATGCATTTAACATCGAAACATAGAAATTAAGTGCAGGAGTAGGCCATTCAGCCCTTCAAGTCAGGCACAATCCGAGGAGAAGGAAAATCAGGATGCTGCCTGACTTGCTTCGCGTTTCCAGCGCCACACTGATCGAGACTCTGATTTCCAGCAACTGCAGTCCTCACTTGTTCCATTCAGCCCTTCAAGACATCACCACCGTTCAATGTGATCATGACTGAACATGTAATTTCAGTAACCACTCCAGCTTCCTCTCCGTACCCCTGGATCCCTTTAGCTGCAAGGTCTACGTCCGGCTCCCTCTTGGAGTGTATCTCACAAACCGGCATAGCCGCATCTTCCTGTGGGAGACAAGTCCACAGGTTCACCACTCTCTGAGAGAAAAATTCTTCCTGAATCGCTTGCCCTTCGTTCGGAGACTGTGAGCCCTGGTTCTGGACGTCCCCAACATTGGGAACCGGTGAACTTTTGCTGGGATCCCTCAGTACCAAGCATGGATCTGCATGGGTTTCTCTTCAGAAGGGTCAGTGTGAATGGCCTGCTTCCACACTGTGATGCTCCTATGATGCCAACAGTGTAGGTTGAGTACCTGCACGTGCTTTCTCAAGCTTGCCTCTGTGTTGACCTTCATGTTAACCCAGCCACTGGGCTTTGTCCTTCTATCGAGAAGAGCAGACGATGCCACTCAGATGACTTTGACTTTCCACTGTGGGTGTAGTACAGTCTGCCAGCAGCAGGGGATGGTGTTGCATCACCTTAATGGCAGGATCGGGTCCAAACTCTGAGGGGTCTGACCCCTTTTTGATTGGAGCGAGGGAGAGGGGAAAGCTCACTGTCATTTGTCGCAACCGGTTGCTTAAAGGTTTTAATTTGCACCCCGTTTGCGTGGGAGTTATATGCCCACTGACGGGACGAAGTGACAACAAAATCAGAGTGGGAAACAGAAATTGCTGGAGCAAGTCAGCATCTGGAGTGGGGGTGGGGGAAGGGGAAGAAAGCAGACAAGGTTTCTGGTCCGGTGAGCCTTCTTGAGGACGGCAGTTTTCATTTGTCGCCAAAAAAGGAGGAAGTCTCAAATGATCATCTCCTTGGTAGATGAAAGGACAAGTTGGCCAGGGAGAGCAGAATGGAGAGTATCGTAGGTTTTGTTTGTTGACAAGAGAAGACCGCTCGGCCCTGGGAACGCATGGGACTTGAAATCGGCACTCCTGCATTGAGATATGGAGCTGGCCTCTCAAAATGCCGCAGACTCCCCGGCGGGGAATTGAACCCCGGTCTCCCGCGTGACAGGCGGGGATACTAACCACTATACGACCGAGGATTGGACGACAGCGCGCTCTGTCGCATCCGTATTAGGTAGAATGTTCTTATGTGAAATTTGGATTTTGTTGTCAATTTGAGTTCTCCTTTAGATCATCTTCTACCTCTGTGGAGATGATTAAGAGAATAGTTATTGTTGTTTTCATGTTTTATTATTCGACTATCTTTCTTTCAAGTAATCCGCCGCTGCTGCTGCTGCTGCTGCTGCTGTAAAACAGCCTTTTCGTTGTGCCCTACCGTCTGCGTTAAACTTCGTCTGCTGCTGATCCACGCGCACTCTCCCATTACCTGCTTCTAACAAACTGATTTGTGTACGACAGCACAAATCCAACAGCCTGGCTTCAATTCCCACTGCCAAATGGACTCAGCACGAAAGCTTCCCTTTTTCAAGCTCGTCCCCTCAGGTTCTACTACCACCCATCAATCGCTTCCTCATCAGAGAGCAGTGCTCCCGGAGGACGGTGGGGTGACTTTACTGTACGCTGCATCAGATCTCTCAGCCATGCATTTAACATCGAAACATAGAAATTAAGTGCAGGAGTAGGCCATTCAGCCCTTCAAGTCAGGCACAATCCGAGGAGAAGGAAAATCAGGATGCTGCCTGACTTGCTTCGCGTTTCCAGCGCCACACTGATCGAGACTCTGATTTCCAGCAACTGCAGTCCTCACTTGTTCCATTCAGCCCTTCAAGACATCACCACCGTTCAATGTGATCATGACTGAACATGTAATTTCAGTAACCACTCCAGCTTCCTCTCCGTACCCCTGGATCCCTTTAGCTGCAAGGTCTACGTCCGGCTCCCTCTTGGAGTGTATCTCACAAACCGGCATAGCCGCATCTTCCTGTGGGAGACAAGTCCACAGGTTCACCACTCTCTGAGAGAAAAATTCTTCCTGAATCGCTTGCCCTTCGTTCGGAGACTGTGAGCCCTGGTTCTGGACGTCCCCAACATTGGGAACCGGTGAACTTTTGCTGGGATCCCTCAGTACCAAGCATGGATCTGCATGGGTTTCTCTTCAAAAGGGTCAGTGTGAATGGCCTGCTTCCACACTGTGATGCTCCTATGATGCCAACAGTGTAGGTTGAGTACCTGCACGTGCTTTCTCAAGCTTGCCTCTGTGTTGACCTTCATGTTAACCCAGCCACTGGGCTTTGTCCTTCTATCGAGAAGAGCAGACGATGCCACTCAGATGACTTTGACTTTCCACTGTGGGTGTAGTACAGTCTGCCAGCAGCAGGGGATGGTGTTGCATCACCTTAATGGCAGGATCGGGTCCAAACTCTGAGGGGTCTGACCCCTTTTTGATTGGAGCGAGGGAGAGGGGAAAGCTCACTGTCATTTGTCGCAACCGGTTGCTTAAAGGTTTTAATTTGCACCCCGTTTGCGTGGGAGTTATATGCCCACTGACGGGACGAAGTGACAACAAAATCAGAGTGGGAAACAGAAATTGCTGGAGCAAGTCAGCATCTGGAGTGGGGGTGGGGGAAGGGGAAGAAAGCAGACAAGGTTTCTGGTCCGGTGAGCCTTCTTGAGGACGGCAGTTTTCATTTGTCGCCAAAAAAGGAGGAAGTCTCAAATGATCATCTCCTTGGTAGATGAAAGGACAAGTTGGCCAGGGAGAGCAGAATGGAGAGTATCGTAGGTTTTGTTTGTTGACAAGAGAAGACCGCTCGGCCCTGGGAACGCATGGGACTTGAAATCGGCACTCCTGCATTGAGATATGGAGCTGGCCTCTCAAAATGCCGCAGACTCCCCGGCGGGGAATTGAACCCCGGTCTCCCGCGTGACAGGCGGGGATACTAACCACTATACTACCGAGGATTGGACGACAGCGCCCGCTGTCGCATCCGTATTAGGTAGAATGTTCTTATGTGAAATTTGGATTTTGTTGTCAATTTGAGTTCTCCTTTAGATCATCTTCTACCTCTGTGGAGATGATTAAGAGAATAGTTATTGTTGTTTTCATGTTTTATTATTCGACTATCTTTCTTTCAAGTAATCCGCCGCTGCTGCTGCTGCTGCTGCTGCTGTAAAACAGCCTTTTCGTTGTGCCCTACCGTCTGCGTTAAACTTCGTCTGCTGCTGATCCACGCGCACTCTCCCATTACCTGCTTCTAACAAACTGATTTGTGTACGACAGCACAAATCCAACAGCCTGGCTTCAATTCCCACTGCCAAATGGACTCAGCACGAAAGCTTCCCTTTTTCAAGCTCGTCCCCTCAGGTTCTACTACCACCCATCAATCGCTTCCTCATCAGAGAGCAGTGCTCCCGGAGGACGGTGGGGTGACTTTACTGTACGCTGCATCAGATCTCTCAGCCATGCATTTAACATCGAAACATAGAAATTAAGTGCAGGAGTAGGCCATTCAGCCCTTCAAGTCAGGCAGAATCCGAGGAGCAGGAAAATCAGGATGCTGCCTGACTTGCTTCGCGTTTCCAGCGCCACACTGATCGAGACTCTGATTTCCAGCAACTGCAGTCCTCACTTGTTCCATTCAGCCCTTCAAGACATCACCACCGTTCAATGTGATCATGACTGAACATGTAATTTCAGTAACCACTCCAGCTTCCTCTCCGTACCCCTGGATCCCTTTAGCTGCAAGGTCTACGTGCGGCTCCCTCTTGGAGTGTATCTCACAAACCGGCATAGCCGCATCTTCCTGTGGGAGACAAGTCCACAGGTTCACCACTCTCTGAGAGAAAAATTCTTCCTGAATCGCTTGCCCTTCGTTCGGAGACTGTGAGCCCTGGTTCTGGACGTCCCCAACATTGGGAACCGGTGAACTTTTGCTGGGATCCCTCAGTACCAAGCATGGATCTGCATGGGTTTCTCTTCAGAAGGGTCAGTGTGAATGGCCTGCTTCCACACTGTGATGCTCCTATGATGCCAACAGTGTAGGTTGAGTACCTGCACGTGCTTTCTCAAGCTTGCCTCTGTGTTGACCTTCATGTTAACCCAGCCACTGGGCTTTGTCCTTCTATCGAGAAGAGCAGACGATGCCACTCAGATGACTTTGACTTTCCACTGTGGGTGTAGTACAGTCTGCCAGCAGCAGGGGATGGTGTTGCATCACCTTAATGGCAGGATCGGGTCCAAACTCTGAGGGGTCTGACCCCTTTTTGATTGGAGCGAGGGAGAGGGGAAAGCTCACTGTCATTTGTCGCAACCGGTTGCTTAAAGGTTTTAATTTGCACCCCGTTTGCGTGGGAGTTATATGCCCACTGACGGGACGAAGTGACAACAAAATCAGAGTGGGAAACAGAAATTGCTGGAGCAAGTCAGCATCTGGAGTGGGGGTGGGGGAAGGGGAAGAAAGCAGACAAGGTTTCTGGTCCGGTGAGCCTTCTTGAGGACGGCAGTTTTCATTTGTCGCCAAAAAAGGAGGAAGTCTCAAATGATCATCTCCTTGGTAGATGAAAGGACAAGTTGGCCAGGGAGAGCAGAATGGAGAGTATCGTAGGTTTTGTTTGTTGACAAGAGCAGACCGCTCGGCCCTGGGAACGCATGGGACTTGAAATCGGCACTCCTGCATTGAGATATGGAGCTGGCCTCTCAAAATGCCGCAGACTCCCCGGCGGGGAATTGAACCCCGGTCTCCCGCGTGACAGGCGGGGATACTAACCACTATACTACCGAGGATTGGACGACAGCGCCCTCTGTCGCATCCGTATTAGGTAGAATGTTCTTATGTGAAATTTGGATTTTGTTGTCAATTTGAGTTCTCCTTTAGATCATCTTCTACCTCTGTGGAGATGATTAAGAGAATAGTTATTGTTGTTTTCATGTTTTGTTATTCGACTATCTTTCTTTCAAGTAATCCGCCGCTGCTGCTGCTGCTGCTGTAAAACAGCCTTTTCGTTGTGCCCTACCGTCTGCGTTAAACTTCGTCTGCTGCTGATCCACGCGCGCTCTCCCATTACCTGCTTCTAACAAACTGATTTGTGTACGACAGCACAAATCCAACAGCCTGGCTTCAATTCCCACTGCCAAATGGACTCAGCACGAAAGCTTCCCTTTTTCAAGCTCGTCCCCTCAGGTTCTACTACCACCCATCAATCGCTTCCTCATCAGAGAGCAGTGCTCCCGGAGGACGGTGGGGTGACTTTACTGTACGCTGCATCAGATCTCTCAGCCATGCATTTAACATCGAAACGTAGAAATTAAGTGCAGGTGTAGGCCATTCAGCCCTTCAAGTCAGGCAGAATCCGAGGAGCAGGAAAATCAGGATGCTGCCTGACTTGCTTCGCGTTTCCAGCGCCACTCTGATCGAGACTCTGATTTCCAGCAACTGCAGTCCTCACTTGTTCCATTCAGCCCTTCAAGACACCGCCACCGTTCAATGTGATCACGATTGAACATGTAATTTCAGTAAGCACTCCAGCTTCCTCTCCGTACCCCTGGATCCCTTTAGCTGCAAGGTCTACGTCCGGCTCCCTCTTGAGTGCATCTCACAAACCGGCATAGCCGCATCTTCCTGTGGGAGACAAGTCCACAGGTTCACCACTCTCTGAGAGAAAAATTCTTCCTGAATCGCTTGCCCTTCGTTCGGAGACTGTGACCCCTGGTTCTGGACGCCCCCAACATTGGGAACCGGTGAACTTTTGCTGGGATCCCTCAGTACCAAGCCTGGATCTGCATGGGTTTCTCTTCAGAAGGGTCAGTGTGAATGGCCTGCTTCCACACTGTGGTGCTCCTATGATGCCAACAGTGTAGGTTGAGTACCTGCACGTGCTTTCTCAAGCTTGCCTCTGTGTTGACCTTCATGTTAACCCAGCCACTGGGCTTTGTCCTTCTATCGAGAAGAGCAGACGATGCCACTCAGATGACTTTGACTTTCCACTGTGGGTGTAGTACAGTCTGCCAGCAGCAGGGGATGGTGTTGCATCACCTTAATGGCAGGACCGGGTCCAAACTCTGAGGGGTCTGACCCCTTTTTGATTGGAGCGAGGGAGAGGGGAAAGCTCACATTCATTTGTCGCTACCGGTTGCTTAAAGGTTTTAATTTGCACGCCGTTTGCGTGCGAGTTATATGCCCACTGACGGGACGAAGTGACAACAAAATCAGAGTGGGAAACAGAAATTGCTGGAGCAAGTCAGCATCTGGAGTGGGGGTGGGGGAAGGGGAAGAAAGCAGACAAGGTTTCTGGTCCGGTGAGCCTTCTTGAGGACGGCAGTTTTCATTTGTCGCCAAAAAAGGAGGAAGTCTCAAATGATCATCTCCTTGGTAGATGAAAGGACAAGTTGGCCAGGGAGAGCAGAATGGAGAGTATCGTAGGTTTTGTTTGTTGACAAGAGCAGACCGCTCGGCCCTGGGAACGCATGGGACTTGAAATCGGCACTCCTGCATTGAGATATGGAGCTGGCCTCTCAAAATGCCGCAGACTCCCCGGCGGGGAATTGAACCCCGGTCTCCCGCGTGACAGGCGGGGATACTAACCACTATACTACCGAGGATTGGACGACAGCGCACTCTGTCGCATCCGTATTAGGTAGAATGTTCTTATGTGAAATTTGGATTTTGTTGTCAATTTGAGTTCTCCTTTAGATCATCTTCTACCTCTGTGGAGATGATTAAGAGAATAGTTATTGTTGTTTTCATGTTTTATTATTCGACTATCTTTCTTTCAAGTAATCCGCCGCTGCTGCTGCTGCTGCTGCTGTAAAACAGCCTTTTCGTTGTGCCCTACCGTCTGCGTTAAACTTCGTCTGCTGCTGATCCACGCGCACTCTCCCATTACCTGCTTCTAACAAACTGATTTGTGTACGACAGCACAAATCCAACAGCCTGGCTTTAATTCCCACTGCCAAATGGACTCAGCACGAAAGCTTCCCTTTTTCAAGCTCGTCCCCTCAGGTTCTACTACCACCCATCAATCGCTTCCTCATCAGAGAGCAGTGCTCCCGGAGGACGGTGGGGTGACTTTACTGTACGCTGCATCAGATCTCTCAGCCATGCATTTAACATCGAAACATAGAAATTAAGTGCAGGAGTAGGCCATTCAGCCCTTCAAGTCAGGCACAATCCGAGGAGCAGGAAAATCAGGATGCTGCCTGACTTGCTTCGCGTTTCCAGCGCCACACTGATCGAGACTCTGATTTCCAGCAACTGCAGTCCTCACTTGTTCCATTCAGCCCTTCAAGACATCACCACCGTTCAATGTGATCATGACTGAACATGTAATTTCAGTAACCACTCCAGCTTCCTCTCCGTACCCCTGGATCCCTTTAGCTGCAAGGTCTACGTCCGGCTCCCTCTTGGAGTGTATCTCACAAACCGGCATAGCCGCATCTTCCTGTGGGAGACAAGTCCACAGGTTCACCACTCTCTGAGAGAAAAATTCTTCCTGAATCGCTTGCCCTTCGTTCGGAGACTGTGACCCCTGGTTCTGGACGTCCCCAACATTGGGAACCGGTGAACCTTTGCTGGGATCCCTCAGTACCAAGCATGGATCTGCATGGGTTTCTCTTCAGAAGGGTCAGTGTGAATGGCCTGCTTCCACACTGTGGTGCTCCTATGATGCCAACAGTGTAGGTTGAGTACCTGCACGTGCTTTCTCAAGCTTGCCTCTGTGTTGACCTTCATGTTAACCCAGCCACTGGGCTTTGTCCTTCTATCGAGAAGAGCAGACGATGCCACTCAGATGACTTTGACTTTCCACTGTGGGTGTAGTACAGTCTGCCAGCAGCAGGGGATGGTGTTGCATCACCTTAATGGCAGGATCGGGTCCAAACTCTGAGGGGTCTGACCCCTTTTTGATTGGAGCGAGGGAGAGGGGAAAGCTCACTGTCATTTGTCGCAACCGGTTGCTTAAAGGTTTTAATTTGCACCCCGTTTGCGTGGGAGTTATATGCCCACTGACGGGACGAAGTGACAACAAAATCAGAGTGGGAAACAGAAATTGCTGGAGCAAGTCAGCATCTGGAGTGGGGGTGGGGGAAGGGGAAGAAAGCAGACAAGGTTTCTGGTCCGGTGAGCCTTCTTGAGGACGGCAGTTTTCATTTGTCGCCAAAAAGGAGGAAGTCTCAAATGATCATCTCCTTGGTAGATGAAAGGACAAGTTGGCCAGGGAGAGCAGAATGGAGAGTATCGTAGGTTTTGTTTGTTGACAAGAGCAGACCGCTCGGCCCTGGGAACGCATGGGACTTGAAATCGGCACTCCTCCATTGAGATATGAAGCTGGCCTCTCAAAATGCCGCAGACTCCCCGGCGGGGAATTGAACCCCGGTCTCCCGCGTAACAGGCGGGGATACTAACCACTATACTACCGAGGATTGGACGACAGCGCACTCTGTCGCATCCGTATTAGGTAGAATGTTCTTATGTGAAATTTGGATTTTGTTGTCAATTTGAGTTCTCCTTTAGATCATCTTCTACCTCTGTGGAGATGATTAAGAGAATAGTTATTGTTGTTTTCATGTTTTGTTATTCGACTATCTTTCTTTCAAGTAATCCGCCGCTGCTGCTGCTGCTGCTGTAAAACAGCCTTTTCGTTGTGCCCTACCGTCTGCGTTAAACTTCGTCTGCTGCTGATCCACGCGCGCTCTCCCATTACCTGCTTCTAACAAACTGATTTGTGTACGACAGCACAAATCCAACAGCCTGGCTTCAATTCCCACTGCCAAATGGACTCAGCACGAAAGCTTCCCTTTTTCAAGCTCGTCCCCTCAGGTTCTACTACCACCCATCAATCGCTTCCTCATCAGAGAGCAGTGCTCCCGGAGGACGGTGGGGTGACTTTACTGTACGCTGCATCAGATCTCTCAGCCATGCATTTAACATCGAAACGTAGAAATTAAGTGCAGGTGTAGGCCATTCAGCCCTTCAAGTCAGGCAGAATCCGAGGAGCAGGAAAATCAGGATGCTGCCTGACTTGCTTCGCGTTTCCAGCGCCACTCTGATCGAGACTCTGATTTCCAGCAACTGCAGTCCTCACTTGTTCCATTCAGCCCTTCAAGACATCACCACCGTTCAATGTGATCATGACTGAACATGTAATTTCAGTAACCACTCCAGCTTCCTCTCCGTACCCCTGGATCCCTTTAGCTGCAAGGTCTACGTCCGGCTCCCTCTTGGAGTGTATCTCACAAACCGGCATAGCCGCATCTTCCTGTGGGAGACAAGTCCACAGGTTCACCACTCTCTGAGAGAAAAATTCTTCCTGAATCGCTTGCCCTTCGTTCGGAGACTGTGAGCCCTGGTTCTGGACGTCCCCAACATTGGGAACCGGTGAACTTTTGCTGGGATCCCTCAGTACCAAGCATGGATCTGCATGGGTTTCTCTTCAGAAGGGTCAGTGTGAATGGCCTGCTTCCACACTGTGATGCTCCTATGATGCCAACAGTGTAGGTTGAGTACCTGCACGTGCTTTCTCAAGCTTGCCTCTGTGTTGACCTTCATGTTAACCCAGCCACTGGGCTTTGTCCTTCTATCGAGAAGAGCAGACGATGCCACTCAGATGACTTTGACTTTCCACTGTGGGTGTAGTACAGTCTGCCAGCAGCAGGGGATGGTGTTGCATCACCTTAATGGCAGGATCGGGTCCAAACTCTGAGGGGTCTGACCCCTTTTTGATTGGAGCGAGGGAGAGGGGAAAGCTCACTGTCATTTGTCGCAACCGGTTGCTTAAAGGTTTTAATTTGCACCCCGTTTGCGTGGGAGTTATATGCCCACTGACGGGACGAAGTGACAACAAAATCAGAGTGGGAAACAGAAATTGCTGGAGCAAGTCAGCATCTGGAGTGGGGGTGGGGGAAGGGGAAGAAAGCAGACAAGGTTTCTGGTCCGGTGAGCCTTCTTGAGGACGGCAGTTTTCATTTGTCGCCAAAAAAGGAGGAAGTCTCAAATGATCATCTCCTTGGTAGATGAAAGGACAAGTTGGCCAGGGAGAGCAGAATGGAGAGTATCGTAGGTTTTGTTTGTTGACAAGAGAAGACCGCTCGGCCCTGGGAACGCATGGGACTTGAAATCGGCACTCCTGCATTGAGATATGGAGCTGGCCTCTCAAAATGCCGCAGACTCCCCGGCGGGGAATTGAACCCCGGTCTCCCGCGTGACAGGCGGGGATACTAACCACTATACTACCGAGGATTGGACGACAGCGCCCTCTGTCGCATCCGTATTAGGTAGAATGTTCTTATGTGAAATTTGGATTTTGTTGTCAATTTGAGTTCTCCTTTAGATCATCTTCTACCTCTGTGGAGATGATTAAGAGAATAGTTATTGTTGTTTTCATGTTTTATTATTCGACTATCTTTCTTTCAAGTAATCCGCCGCTGCTGCTGCTGCTGCTGCTGCTGTAAAACAGCCTTTTCGTTGTGCCCTACCGTCTGCGTTAAACTTCGTCTGCTGCTGATCCACGCGCACTCTCCCATTACCTGCTTCTAACAAACTGATTTGTGTACGACAGCACAAATCCAACAGCCTGGCTTCAATTCCCACTGCCAAATGGACTCAGCACGAAAGCTTCCCTTTTTCAAGCTCGTCCCCTCAGGTTCTACTACCACCCATCAATCGCTTCCTCATCAGAGAGCAGTGCTCCCGGAGGACGGTGGGGTGACTTTACTGTACGCTGCATCAGATCTCTCAGCCATGCATTTAACATCGAAACATAGAAATTAAGTGCAGGAGTAGGCCATTCAGCCCTTCAAGTCAGGCAGAATCCGAGGAGCAGGAAAATCAGGATGCTGCCTGACTTGCTTCGCGTTTCCAGCGCCACACTGATCGAGACTCTGATTTCCAGCAACTGCAGTCCTCACTTGTTCCATTCAGCCCTTCAAGACATCACCACCGTTCAATGTGATCATGACTGAACATGTAATTTCAGTAACCACTCCAGCTTCCTCTCCGTACCCCTGGATCCCTTTAGCTGCAAGGTCTACGTCCGGCTCCCTCTTGGAGTGTATCTCACAAACCGGCATAGCCGCATCTTCCTGTGGGAGACAAGTCCACAGGTTCACCACTCTCTGAGAGAAAAATTCTTCCTGAATCGCTTGCCCTTCGTTCGGAGACTGTGAGCCCTGGTTCTGGACGTCCCCAACATTGGGAACCGGTGAACTTTTGCTGGGATCCCTCAGTACCAAGCATGGATCTGCATGGGTTTCTCTTCAGAAGGGTCAGTGTGAATGGCCTGCTTCCACACTGTGATGCTCCTATGATGCCAACAGTGTAGGTTGAGTACCTGCACGTGCTTTCTCAAGCTTGCCTCTGTGTTGACCTTCATGTTAACCCAGCCACTGGGCTTTGTCCTTCTATCGAGAAGAGCAGACGATGCCACTCAGATGACTTTGACTTTCCACTGTGGGTGTAGTACAGTCTGCCAGCAGCAGGGGATGGTGTTGCATCACCTTAATGGCAGGATCGGGTCCAAACTCTGAGGGGTCTGACCCCTTTTTGATTGGAGCGAGGGAGAGGGGAAAGCTCACTGTCATTTGTCGCAACCGGTTGCTTAAAGGTTTTAATTTGCACCCCGTTTGCGTGGGAGTTATATGCCCACTGACGGGACGAAGTGACAACAAAATCAGAGTGGGAAACAGAAATTGCTGGAGCAAGTCAGCATCTGGAGTGGGGGTGGGGGAAGGGGAAGAAAGCAGACAAGGTTTCTGGTCCGGTGAGCCTTCTTGAGGACGGCAGTTTTCATTTGTCGCCAAAAAAGGAGGAAGTCTCAAATGATCATCTCCTTGGTAGATGAAAGGACAAGTTGGCCAGGGAGAGCAGAATGGAGAGTATCGTAGGTTTTGTTTGTTGACAAGAGCAGACCGCTCGGCCCTGGGAACGCATGGGACTTGAAATCGGCACTCCTGCATTGAGATATGGAGCTGGCCTCTCAAAATGCCGCAGACTCCCCGGCGGGGAATTAAACCCCGGTCTCCCGCGTGACAGGCAGGGATACTAACCACTATACTACCGAGGATTGGACGACAGCGCCCTCTGTCGCATCCGTATTAGGTAGAATGTTCTTATGTGAAATTTGGATTTTGTTGTCAATTTGAGTTCTCCTTTAGATCATCTTCTACCTCTGTGGAGATGATTAAGAGAATAGTTATTGTTGTTTTCATGTTTTGTTATTCGACTATCTTTCTTTCAAGTAATCCGCCGCTGCTGCTGCTGCTGCTGTAAAACAGCCTTTTCGTTGTGCCCTACCGTCTGCGTTAAACTTCGTCTGCTGCTGATCCACGCGCGCTCTCCCATTACCTGCTTCTAACAAACTGATTTGTGTACGACAGCACAAATCCAACAGCCTGGCTTCAATTCCCACTGCCAAATGGACTCAGCACGAAAGCTTCCCTTTTTCAAGCTCGTCCCCTCAGGTTCTACTACCACCCATCAATCGCTTCCTCATCAGAGAGCAGTGCTCCCGGAGGACGGTGGGGTGACTTTACTGTACGCTGCATCAGATCTCTCAGCCATGCATTTAACATCGAAACGTAGAAATTAAGTGCAGGTGTAGGCCATTCAGCCCTTCAAGTCAGGCAGAATCCGAGGAGCAGGAAAATCAGGATGCTGCCTGACTTGCTTCGCGTTTCCAGCGCCACTCTGATCGAGACTCTGATTTCCAGCAACTGCAGTCCTCACTTGTTCCATTCAGCCCTTCAAGACACCGCCACCGTTCAATGTGATCACGATTGAACATGTAATTTCAGTAAGCACTCCAGCTTCCTCTCCGTACCCCTGGATCCCTTTAGCTGCAAGGTCTACGTCCGGCTCCCTCTTGAGTGCATCTCACAAACCGGCATAGCCGCATCTTCCTGTGGGAGACAAGTCCACAGGTTCACCACTCTCTGAGAGAAAAATTCTTCCTGAATCGCTTGCCCTTCGTTCGGAGACTCTGACCCCTGGTTCTGGACGCCCCCAACATTGGGAACCGGTGAACTTTTGCTGGGATCCCTCAGTACCAAGCCTGGATCTGCATGGGTTTCTCTTCAGAAGGGTCAGTGTGAATGGCCTGCTTCCACACTGTGGTGCTCCTATGATGCCAACAGTGTAGGTTGAGTACCTGCACGTGCTTTCTCAAGCTTGCCTCTGTGTTGACCTTCATGTTAACCCAGCCACTGGGCTTTGTCCTTCTATCGAGAAGAGCAGACGATGCCACTCAGATGACTTTGACTTTCCACTGTGGGTGTAGTACAGTCTGCCAGCAGCAGGGGATGGTGTTGCATCACCTTAATGGCAGGACCGGGTCCAAACTCTGAGGGGTCTGACCCCTTTTTGATTGGAGCGAGGGAGAGGGGAAAGCTCACATTCATTTGTCGCTACCGGTTGCTTAAAGGTTTTAATTTGCACGCCGTTTGCGTGCGAGTTATATGCCCACTGACGGGACGAAGTGACAACAAAATCAGAGTGGGAAACAGAAATTGCTGGAGCAAGTCAGCATCTGGAGTGGGGGTGGGGGAAGGGGAAGAAAGCAGACAAGGTTTCTGGTCCGGTGAGCCTTCTTGAGGACGGCAGTTTTCATTTGTCGGCAAAAAAGGAGGAAGTCTCAAATGATCATCTCCTTGGTAGATGAAAGGACAAGTTGGCCAGGGAGAGCAGAATGGAGAGTATCGTAGGTTTTGTTTGTTGACAAGAGCAGACCGCTCGGCCCTGGGAACGCATGGGACTTGAAATCGGCACTCCTGCATTGAGATATGGAGCTGGCCTCTCAAAATGCCGCAGACTCCCCGGCGGGGAATTGAACCCCGGTCTCCCGCGTGACAGGCGGGGATACTAACCACTATACTACCGAGGATTGGACGACAGCGCACTCTGTCGCATCCGTATTAGGTAGAATGTTCTTATGTGAAATTTGGATTTTGTTGTCAATTTGAGTTCTCCTTTAGATCATCTTCTACCTCTGTGGAGATGATTAAGAGAATAGTTATTGTTGTTTTCATGTTTTATTATTCGACTATCTTTCTTTCAAGTAATCCGCCGCTGCTGCTGCTGCTGCTGCTGTAAAACAGCCTTTTCGTTGTGCCCTACCGTCTGCGTTAAACTTCGTCTGCTGCTGATCCACGCGCACTCTCCCATTACCTGCTTCTAACAAACTGATTTGTGTACGACAGCACAAATCCAACAGCCTGGCTTTAATTCCCACTGCCAAATGGACTCAGCACGAAAGCTTCCCTTTTTCAAGCTCGTCCCCTCAGGTTCTACTACCACCCATCAATCGCTTCCTCATCAGAGAGCAGTGCTCCCGGAGGACGGTGGGGTGACTTTACTGTACGCTGCATCAGATCTCTCAGCCATGCATTTAACATCGAAACATAGAAATTAAGTGCAGGAGTAGGCCATTCAGCCCTTCAAGTCAGGCACAATCCGAGGAGCAGGAAAATCAGGATGCTGCCTGACTTGCTTCGCGTTTCCAGCGCCACACTGATCGAGACTCTGATTTCCAGCAACTGCAGTCCTCACTTGTTCCATTCAGCCCTTCAAGACATCACCACCGTTCAATGTGATCATGACTGAACATGTAATTTCAGTAACCACTCCAGCTTCCTCTCCGTACCCCTGGATCCCTTTAGCTGCAAGGTCTACGTCCGGCTCCCTCTTGGAGTGTATCTCACAAACCGGCATAGCCGCATCTTCCTGTGGGAGACAAGTCCACAGGTTCACCACTCTCTGAGAGAAAAATTCTTCCTGAATCGCTTGCCCTTCGTTCGGAGACTGTGACCCCTGGTTCTGGACGTCCCCAACATTGGGAACCGGTGAACCTTTGCTGGGATCCCTCAGTACCAAGCATGGATCTGCATGGGTTTCTCTTCAGAAGGGTCAGTGTGAATGGCCTGCTTCCACACTGTGGTGCTCCTATGATGCCAACAGTGTAGGTTGAGTACCTGCACGTGCTTTCTCAAGCTTGCCTCTGTGTTGACCTTCATGTTAACCCAGCCACTGGGCTTTGTCCTTCTATCGAGAAGAGCAGACGATGCCACTCAGATGACTTTGACTTTCCACTGTGGGTGTAGTACAGTCTGCCAGCAGCAGGGGATGGTGTTGCATCACCTTAATGGCAGGATCGGGTCCAAACTCTGAGGGGTCTGACCCCTTTTTGATTGGAGCGAGGGAGAGGGGAAAGCTCACTGTCATTTGTCGCAACCGGTTGCTTAAAGGTTTTAATTTGCACCCCGTTTGCGTGGGAGTTATATGCCCACTGACGGGACGAAGTGACAACAAAATCAGAGTGGGAAACAGAAATTGCTGGAGCAAGTCAGCATCTGGAGTGGGGGTGGGGGAAGGGGAAGAAAGCAGACAAGGTTTCTGGTCCGGTGAGCCTTCTTGAGGACGGCAGTTTTCATTTGTCGCCAAAAAGGAGGAAGTCTCAAATGATCATCTCCTTGGTAGATGAAAGGACAAGTTGGCCAGGGAGAGCAGAATGGAGAGTATCGTAGGTTTTGTTTGTTGACAAGAGCAGACCGCTCGGCCCTGGGAACGCATGGGACTTGAAATCGGCACTCCTCCATTGAGATATGGAGCTGGCCTCTCAAAATGCCGCAGACTCCCCGGCGGGGAATTGAACCCCGGTCTCCCGCGTAACAGGCGGGGATACTAACCACTATACTACCGAGGATTGGACGACAGCGCACTCTGTCGCATCCGTATTAGGTAGAATGTTCTTATGTGAAATTTGGATTTTGTTGTCAATTTGAGTTCTCCTTTAGATCATCTTCTACCTCTGTGGAGATGATTAAGAGAATAGTTATTGTTGTTTTCATGTTTTGTTATTCGACTATCTTTCTTTCAAGTAATCCGCCGCTGCTGCTGCTGCTGCTGTAAAACAGCCTTTTCGTTGTGCCCTACCGTCTGCGTTAAACTTCGTCTGCTGCTGATCCACGCGCGCTCTCCCATTACCTGCTTCTAACAAACTGATTTGTGTACGACAGCACAAATCCAACAGCCTGGCTTCAATTCCCACTGCCAAATGGACTCAGCACGAAAGCTTCCCTTTTTCAAGCTCGTCCCCTCAGGTTCTACTACCACCCATCAATCGCTTCCTCATCAGAGAGCAGTGCTCCCGGAGGACGGTGGGGTGACTTTACTGTACGCTGCATCAGATCTCTCAGCCATGCATTTAACATCGAAACGTAGAAATTAAGTGCAGGTGTAGGCCATTCAGCCCTTCAAGTCAGGCAGAATCCGAGGAGCAGGAAAATCAGGATGCTGCCTGACTTGCTTCGCGTTTCCAGCGCCACTCTGATCGAGACTCTGATTTCCAGCAACTGCAGTCCTCACTTGTTCCATTCAGCCCTTCAAGACATCACCACCGTTCAATGTGATCATGACTGAACATGTAATTTCAGTAACCACTCCAGCTTCCTCTCCGTACCCCTGGATCCCTTTAGCTGCAAGGTCTACGTCCGGCTCCCTCTTGGAGTGTATCTCACAAACCGGCATAGCCGCATCTTCCTGTGGGAGACAAGTCCACAGGTTCACCACTCTCTGAGAGAAAAATTCTTCCTGAATCGCTTGCCCTTCGTTCGGAGACTGTGAGCCCTGGTTCTGGACGTCCCCAACATTGGGAACCGGTGAACTTTTGCTGGGATCCCTCAGTACCAAGCATGGATCTGCATGGGTTTCTCTTCAGAAGGGTCAGTGTGAATGGCCTGCTTCCACACTGTGATGCTCCTATGATGCCAACAGTGTAGGTTGAGTACCTGCACGTGCTTTCTCAAGCTTGCCTCTGTGTTGACCTTCATGTTAACCCAGCCACTGGGCTTTGTCCTTCTATCGAGAAGAGCAGACGATGCCACTCAGATGACTTTGACTTTCCACTGTGGGTGTAGTACAGTCTGCCAGCAGCAGGGGATGGTGTTGCATCACCTTAATGGCAGGATCGGGTCCAAACTCTGAGGGGTCTGACCCCTTTTTGATTGGAGCGAGGGAGAGGGGAAAGCTCACTGTCATTTGTCGCAACCGGTTGCTTAAAGGTTTTAATTTGCACCCCGTTTGCGTGGGAGTTATATGCCCACTGACGGGACGAAGTGACAACAAAATCAGAGTGGGAAACTGAAATTGCTGGAGCAAGTCAGCATCTGGAGTGGGGGTGGGGGAAGGGGAAGAAAGCAGACAAGGTTTCTGGTCCGGTGAGCCTTCTTGAGGACGGCAGTTTTCATTTGTCGCCAAAAAAGGAGGAAGTCTCAAATGATCATCTCCTTGGTAGATGAAAGGACAAGTTGGCCAGGGAGAGCAGAATGGAGAGTATCGTAGGTTTTGTTTGTTGACAAGAGAAGACCGCTCGGCCCTGGGAACGCATGGGACTTGAAATCCGCACTCCTGCATTGAGATATGGAGCTGGCCTCTCAAAATGCCGCAGACTCCCCGGCGGGGAATTGAACCCCGGTCTCCCGCGTGACAGGCGGGGATACTAACCACTATACTACCGAGGATTGGACGACAGCGCACTCTGTCGCATCCGTATTAGGTAGAATGTTCTTATGTGAAATTTGGATTTTGTTGTCAATTTGAGTTCTCCTTTAGATCATCTTCTACCTCTGTGGAGATGATTAAGAGAATAGTTATTGTTGTTTTCATGTTTTATTATTCGACTATCTTTCTTTCAAGTAATCCGCCGCTGCTGCTGCTGCTGCTGCTGCTGTAAAACAGCCTTTTCGTTGTGCCCTACCGTCTGCGTTAAACTTCGTCTGCTGCTGATCCACGCGCACTCTCCCATTACCTGCTTCTAACAAACTGATTTGTGTACGACAGCACAAATCCAACAGCCTGGCTTCAATTCCCACTGCCAAATGGACTCAGCACGAAAGCTTCCCTTTTTCAAGCTCGTCCCCTCAGGTTCTACTACCACCCATCAATCGCTTCCTCATCAGAGAGCAGTGCTCCCGGAGGACGGTGGGGTGACTTTACTGTACGCTGCATCAGATCTCTCAGCCATGCATTTAACATCGAAACATAGAAATTAAGTGCAGGAGTAGGCCATTCAGCCCTTCAAGTCAGGCACAATCCGAGGAGCAGGAAAATCAGGATGCTGCCTGACTTGCTTCGCGTTTCCAGCGCCACACTGATCGAGACTCTGATTTCCAGCAACTGCAGTCCTCACTTGTTCCATTCAGCCCTTCAAGACATCACCACCGTTCAATGTGATCATGACTGAACATGTAATTTCAGTAACCACTCCAGCTTCCTCTCCGTACCCCTGGATCCCTTTAGCTGCAAGGTCTACGTCCGGCTCCCTCTTGGAGTGTATCTCACAAACCGGCATAGCCGCATCTTCCTGTGGGAGACAAGTCCACAGGTTCACCACTCTCTGAGAGAAAAATTCTTCCTGAATCGCTTGCCCTTCGTTCGGAGACTGTGAGCCCTGGTTCTGGACGTCCCCAACATTGGGAACCGGTGAACTTTTGCTGGGATCCCTCAGTACCAAGCATGGATCTGCATGGGTTTCTCTTCAGAAGGGTCAGTGTGAATGGCCTGCTTCCACACTGTGATGCTCCTATGATGCCAACAGTGTAGGTTGAGTACCTGCACGTGCTTTCTCAAGCTTGCCTCTGTGTTGACCTTCATGTTAACCCGGCCACTGGGCTTTGTCCTTCTATCGAGAAGAGCAGACGATGCCACTCAGATGACTTTGACTTTCCACTGTGGGTGTAGTACAGTCTGCCAGCAGCAGGGGATGGTGTTGCATCACCTTAATGGCAGGATCGGGTCCAAACTCTGAGGGGTCTGACCCCTTTTTGATTGGAGCGAGGGAGAGGGGAAAGCTCACTGTCATTTGTCGCAACCGGTTGCTGAAAGGTTTTAATTTGCACCCCGTTTGCGTGGGAGTTATATGCCCACTGACGGGACGAAGTGACAACAAAATCAGAGTGGGAAACAGAAATTGCTGGAGCAAGTCAGCATCTGGAGTGGGGGTGGGGGAAGGGGAAGAAAGCAGACAAGGTTTCTGGTCCGGTGAGCCTTCTTGAGGACGGCAGTTTTCATTTGTCGCCAAAAAAGGAGGAAGTCTCAAATGATCATCTCCTTGGTAGATGAAAGGACAAGTTGGCCAGGGAGAGCAGAATGGAGAGTATCGTAGGTTTTGTTTGTTGACAAGAGAAGACCGCTCGGCCCTGGGAACGCATGGGACTTGAAATCGGCACTCCTGCATTGAGACATGGAGCTGGCCTCTCAAAATGCCGCAGACTCCCCGGCGGGGAATTGAACCCCGGTCCCCCCCGTGCCAGGCGGGGATACTAACCACTATACTACCGAGGATTGGACGACAGCGCACTCTGTCGCATCCGTATTAGGTAGAATGTTCTTATGTGAAATTTGGATTTTGTTGTCAATTTGAGTTCTCCTTTAGATCATCTTCTACCTCTGTGGAGATGATTAAGAGAATAGTTATTGTTGTTTTCATGTTTTGTTATTCGACTATCTTTCTTTCAAGTAATCCGCCGCTGCTGCTGCTGCTGCTGCTGTAAAACAGCCTTTTCGTTGTGCCCTACCGTCTGCGTTAAACTTCGTCTGCTGCTGATCCACGCGCGCTCTCCCATTACCTGCTTCTAACAAACTGATTTGTGTACGACAGCACAAATCCAACAGCCTGGCTTCAATTCCCACTGCCAAATGGACTCAGCACGAAAGCTTCCCCTTTTCAAGCTCGTCCCCTCAGGTTCTACTACCACCCATCAATCGCTTCCTCATCAGAGAGCAGTGCTCCTGGAGGACGGTGGGGTGACTTTACTGTACGCTGCATCAGATCTCTCAGCCATGCATTTAACATCGAAACGTAGAAATTAAGTGCAGGAGTAGGCCATTCAGCCCTTCAAGTCAGGCACAATCCGAGGAGCAGGAAGATGCGGCTATGCCGGTTTGTGAGATACACTCAAGAGGGAGCCGGACGTAGACCTTGCAGCTAAAGAGATCCAGGGGTACGGAGAGGAAGCTGGAGTGGTTACTGAAATTACATGTTCAGTCATGATCACATTGAATGGTGGTGATGTCTTGAAGGGCTGAATGGAACAAGTGAGGACTGCAGTTGCTGGAAATCAGAGTCTCGATCAGAGTGGCGCTGGAAACGCGAAGCAAGTCAGGCAGCATCCTGATTTTCCTGCTCCTCGGATTCTGCCTGACTTGAAGGGCTGAATGGCCTACTCCTGCACTTAATTTCTATGTTTCGATGTTAAATGCATGGCTGAGAGATCTGATGCAGCGTACAGGAAAGTCACCCCACCGTCCTCCGGGAGCACTGCTCTCTGATGAGGAAGCGATTGATGGGTGGTAGTAGAACCTGAGGGGACGAGCTTGAAAAGGGGAAGCTTTCGTGCTGAGTCCATTTGGCAGTGGGAATTGAAGCCAGGCTGTTGGATTTGTGCTGTCGTACACAAATCAGTTTGTTAGAAGCAGGTAATGGGAGAGAGCGCGTGGATCAGCAGCAGACGAAGTTTAACACAGACGGTAGGGCACAACGAAAAGGCTGTTTTACAGCAGCAGCAGCAGCGGCGGCGGATTACTTGAAAGATAGATAGTCAAATAATAAAACATGAAAACAACAATAACTATTCCCTTAATCATCTCCACAGAGGTAGAAGATGATCTAAAGAAGAACTCAAATTGACAACAAAATCCAAATTTCAGATAAGAACATTCTACCTAATACGGATGCGACAGAGCGTGCTGTCGTCCCATCCTTGGTAGTATGGTGGTTAGTATCCCCGCCTGTCACGCGGGAGACCGGGGTTCAATTCCCCGCCGGGGAGTCTGCGGCATTTTGAGAGGCCATATCTCCATGCAAGAGTGCCGATTTCAAGTCCTGTCCGTTCGCTCCAAAGGCGTGCGTTCCCAGGGCCGAGCGGTCTGCTCTTGTCAACAAACAAAACCTACGATACTCTCAATTCTGCTCTCCCTGGCCAACTTGTCCTTTCATCTACCAAGGAGATGATCATTTCAGACTTCCTCCTTTTTTGGCGACAAATGAAAACTGCCGTCCTCAAGAAGGCTCACCGGACCAGAAACCTTGTCTGCTTTCTTCCCCTTCCCCCACCCCCACTCCAGATGCTGACTTGCTCCAGCAATTTCTGTTTCCCACTCTGATTTTGTTGTCACTTCGTCCCGTCAGTGGGCATATAACTCCCACGCAAACGGGGTGCAAATTAAAACCTTTAAGCCACCGGTAGCGACAAATGACAGTGAGCTTTCCCCTCTCCCTCGCTCCAATCAAAAAGGGGTCAGACCCCTCAGAGTTTGGACCCGGTCCTGCCATTAAGGTGATGCAACACCATCCCCTGCTGCTGGCAGACTGTACTACACCCACAGTGGAAAGTCAAAGTCATCTGAGTGGCATCGTCTGCTCTTCTCGATAGAAGGACAAAGCCCAGTGGCTGGGTTAACATGAAGGTCAACACAGAGGCAAGCTTGAGAAAGCACGTGCAGGTACTCAACCTACACTGTTGGCATCATAGGAGCACCACAGTGTGGAAGCAGGCCATTCACACTGACCCTTCTGAAGAGAAACCCATGCAGATCCATGCTTGGTACTGAGGGATCCCAGCAAAAGTTCACCGGTTCCCAATGTTGGGGGCGTCCAGAACCAGGGGTCACAGTCTCCGAACGAAGGGCAAGCGATTCAGGAAGAATTTTTCTCTCAGAGAGTGGTGAACCTGTGGACTTGTCTCCCACAGGAAGATGCGGCTATGCCGGTTTGTGAGATACACTCAAGAGGGAGCCGGACGTAGACCTTGCAGCTAAAGGGATCCAGGGGAGGAAGAGGAAGGAGAGGAAGCTGGAGTGGAGTGGTTACTGAAATTACATGTTCAGTCATGATCACATTGAATGGTGGTGATGTCTTGAAGGGCTGAATGGAACAAGTGAGGACTGCAGTTGCTGGAAATCAGAGTCTCGATCAGAGTGGCGCTGGAAACGCGAAGCAAGTCAGGCAGCATCCTGATTTTCCTGCTCCTCGGATTCTGCCTGACTTGAAGGGCTGAATAGCCTACTCCTGCACTTAATTTCTATGTTTCGATGTTAAATGCATGGCTGAGAGATCTGATGCAGCGTACAGTAAAGTCAGCCCACCGTCCTCCGGGAGCACTGCTCTCTGATGAGGAAGCGATTGATGGGTGGTAGTAGAACCTGAGGGGACGAGCTTGAAAAGGGGAAGCTTTCGTGCTGAGTCCATTTGGCAGTGGGAATTGAAGCCAGGCTGTTGGATTTGTGCTGTCGTACACAAATCAGTTTGTTAGAAGCAGGTAATGGGAGAGAGCGCGTGGATCAGCAGCAGACGAAGTTTAACACAGACGGTAGGGCACAACGAAAAGGCTGTTTTACAGCAGCAGCAGCAGCGGCGGCGGATTACTTGAAAGATAGATAGTCAAATAATAAAACATGAAAACAACAATAACTATTCCCTTAATCATCTCCACAGAGGTAGAAGATGATCTAAAGAAGAACTCAAATTGACAACAGAATCCAAATTTCACATAAGAACATTCTACCTAATACGGATGCGACAGAGCGTGCTGTCATCCAATCCTCGGTAGTATAGTGGTTAGTATCCCCGCATGTCACGCGGGAGACAGGGGTTCAATTCCCCGCCGGGGAGTCTGCGGCATTTTGAGAGGCCAGCTCCATATCTCAATGCAAGAGTGCCGATTTCAAGTCCCGTCCGTTCGCTCCAAAGGCGTGCGTTCCCAGGGCCGAGCGGTCTGCTCTTGTCAACAAACAAAACCTACGATACTCTCAATTCTGCTCTCCCTGGCCAACTTGTCCTTTCATCTACCAAGGAGATGATCATTTCAGACTTCCTCCTTTTTTGGCGACAAATGAAAACTGCCGTCCTCAAGAAGGCTCACCGGACCAGAAACCTTGTCTGCTTTCTTCCCCTTCCCCCACCCCCACTCCAGATGCTGACTTGCTCCAGCAATTTCTGTTTCCCACTCTGATTTTGTTGTCACTTCGTCCCGTCAGTGGGCATATAACTCCCACGCAAACGGGGTGCAAATTAAAACCTTTAAGCAACCGGTAGCGACAAATGACAGTGAGCTTTCCCCTCTCCCTCGCTCCAATCAAAAAGGGGTCAGACCCCTCAGAGTTTGGACCCGGTCCTGCCATTAAGGTGATGCAACACCATCCCCTGCTGCTGGCAGACTGTACTACACCCACAGTGGAAAGTCAAAGTCATCTGAGTGGCATCGTCTGCTCTTCTCGATAGAAGGACAAAGCCCAGTGGCTGGGTTAACATGAAGGTCAACACAGAGGCAAGCTTGAGAAAGCACGTGCAGGTACTCAACCTACACTGTTGGCATCATAGGAGCACCACAGTGTGGAAGCAGGCCATTCACACTGACCCTTCTGAAGAGAAACCCATGCAGATCCATGCTTGGTACTGAGGGATCCCAGCAAAAGTTCACCGGTTCCCAATGTTGGGGGCGTCCAGAACCAGGGGTCACAGTCTCCGAACGAAGGGCAAGCGATTCAGGAAGAATTTTTCTCTCAGAGAGTGGTGTACCTGTGGACTTGTCTCCTACAGGAAGATGCGGCTATGCCGGTTTGTGAGATACACTCAAGAGGGAGCCGGACGTAGACCTTGCAGCTAAAGGGATCCAGGGGAGGAAGAGGAAGGAGAGGAAGCTGGAGTGGAGTGGTTACTGAAATTACATGTTCAGTCATGATCACATTGAATGGTGGTGATGTCTTGAAGGGCTGAATGGAACAAGTGAGGACTGCAGTTGCTGGAAATCAGAGTCTCGATCAGAGTGGCGCTGGAAACGCGAAGCAAGTCAGGCAGCATCCTGATTTTCCTGCTCCTCGGATTCTGCCTGACTTGAAGGGCTGAATGGCCTACTCCTGCACTTAATTTCTATGTTTCGATGTTAAATGCATGGCTGAGAGATCTGATGCAGCGTACAGTAAAGTCAGCCCACCGTCCTCCGGGAGCACTGCTCTCTGATGAGGAAGCGATTGATGGGTGGTAGTAGAACCTGAGGGGACGAGCTTGAAAATGGGAAGCTTTCGTGCTGAGTCCATTTGGCAGTGGGAATTGAAGCCAGGCTGTTGGATTTGTGCTGTCGTACACAAATCAGTTTGTTAGAAGCAGGTAATGGGAGAGAGCGCGTGGATCAGCAGCAGACGAAGTTTAACACAGACGGTAGGGCACAACGAAAAGGCTGTTTTACAGCAGCAGCAGCAGCGGCGGCGGATTACTTGAAAGATAGATAGTCAAATAATAAAACATGAAAACAACAATAACTATTCCCTTAATCATCTCCACAGAGGTAGAAGATGATCTAAAGAAGAACTCAAATTGACAACAAAATCCAAATTTCACATAAGAACATTCTACCTAATACGGATGCGACAGAGCGTGCTGTCGTCCAATCCTCGGTAGTATAGTGGTTAGTATCCCCGCCTGTCACGCAGGCGACCGGGGTTCAATTCCCCGCCGGGGAGTCTGCGGCATTTTGAGAGGCCAGCTCCATATCTCAATGCAAGAGTGCCGATTTCAAGTCCCGTCCGTTCGCTCCAAAGGCGTGCGTTCCCAGGGCCGAGCGGTCTGCTCTTGTCAACAAACAAAACCTACGATACTCTCAATTCTGCTCTCCCTGGCCAACTTGTCCTTTCATCTACCAAGGAGATGATCATTTCAGACTTCCTCCTTTTTTGGCGACAAATGAAAACTGCCGTCCTCAAGAAGGCTCACCGGACCAGAAACCTTGTCTGCTTTCTTCCCCTTCCCCCACCCCCACTCCAGATGCTGACTTGCTCCAGCAATTTCTGTTTCCCACTCTGATTTTGTTGTCACTTCGTCCCGTCAGTGGGCATATAACTCCCACGCAAATGGGGTGCAAATTAAAACCTTTAAGCAACCGGTAGCGACAAATGACAGTGAGCTTTCCCCTCTCCCTCGCTCCAATCAAAAAGGGGTCAGACCCCTCAGAGTTTGGACCCGGTCCTGCCATTAAGGTGATGCAACACCATCCCCTGCTGCTGGCAGACTGTACTACACCCACAGTGGAAAGTCAAAGTCATCTGAGTGGCATCGTCTGCTCTTCTCGATAGAAGGACAAAGCCCTGTGGCTGGGTTAACATGAAGGTCAACACAGAGGCAAGCTTGAGAAAGCACGTGCAGGTACTCAACCTACACTGTTGGCATCATAGGAGCACCACAGTGTGGAAGCAGGCCATTCACACTGACCCTTCTGAAGAGAAACCCATGCAGATCCATGCTTGGTACTGAGGGATCCCAGCAAAAGTTCACCGGTTCCCAATGTTGGGGGCGTCCAGAACCAGGGGTCACAGTCTCCGAACGAAGGGCAAGCGATTCAGGAAGAATTTTTCTCTCAGAGAGTGGTGAACCTGTGGACTTGTCTCCCACAGGAAGATGCGGCTATGCCGGTTTGTGAGATACACTCAAGAGGGAGCCGGACGTAGACCTTGCAGCTAAAGGGATCCAGGGGAGGAAGAGGAAGGAGAGGAAGCTGGAGTGGAGTGGTTACTGAAATTACATGTTCAGTCATGATCACATTGAATGGTGGTGATGTCTTGAAGGGCTGAATGGAACAAGTGAGGACTGCAGTTGCTGGAAATCAGAGTCTCGATCAGAGTGGCGCTGGAAATCAGAGTCTCGATCAGAGTGGCGCTGGAAACGCGAAGCAAGTCAGGCAGCATCCTGATTTTCCTGCTCCTCGGATTCTGCCTGACTTGAAGGGCTGAATGGCCTACTCCTGCACTTAATTTCTATGTTTCGATGTTAAATGCATGGCTGAGAGATCTGATGCAACGTACAGTAAAGTCAGCCCACCGTCCTCCGGGAGCACTGCTCTCTGATGAGGAAGCGATTGATGGGTGGTAGTAGAACCTGAGGGGACGAGCTTGAAAAGGGGAAGCTTTCGTGCTGAGTCCATTTGGCAGTGGGAATTGAAGCCAGGCTGTTGGATTTGTGCTGTCGTACACAAATCAGTTTGTTAGAAGCAGGTAATGGGAGAGAGCGCGTGGATCAGCAGCAGACGAAGTTTAACACAGACGGTAGGGCACAACGAAAAGGCTGTTTTACAGCAGCAGCAGCAGCGGCGGCGGATTACTTGAAAGATAGATAGTCAAATAATAAAACATGAAAACAACAATAACTATTCCCTTAATCATCTCCACAGAGGTAGAAGATGATCTAAAGAAGAACTCAAATTGACAACAGAATCCAAATTTCACATAAGAACAATCTACCTAATACGGATGCGACAGAGCGTGCTGTCGTCCATTCCTCGGTAGTATAGTGGTTAGTATCCCCGCCTGTCACGCGGGAGACAGGGGTTCAATTCCCCGCCGGGGTGTCTGCGGCATTTTGAGAGGCCAGCTCCATATCTCAATGCAAGAGTGTCGATTTCAAGTCCCGTCCGTTCGCTCCAAAGGCGTGCGTTCCCAGGGCCGAGCGGTCTGCTCTTGTCAACAAACAAAACCTACGATACTCTCAATTCTGCTCTCCCTGGCCAACTTGTCCTTTCATCTACCAAGGAGATGATCATTTCAGACTTCCTCCTTTTTTGGCGACAAATGAAAACTGCCGTCCTCAAGAAGGCTCACCGGACCAGAAACCTTGTCTGCTTTCTTCCCCTTCCCCCACCCCCACTCCAGATGCTGACTTGCTCCAGCAATTTCTGTTTCCCACTCTGATTTTGTTGTCACTTCGTCCCGTCAGTGGGCATATAACTCCGACGCAAACGGGGTGCAAATTAAAACCTTTAAGCCACCGGTAGCGACAAATGACAGTGAGCTTTCCCCTCTCCCTCGCTCCAATCAAAAAGGGGTCAGACCCCTCAGAGTTTGGACCCGATCCTGCCATTAAGGTGATGCAACACCATCCCCTGCTGCTGGCAGACTGTACTACACCCACAGTGGAAAGTCAAAGTCATCTGAGTGGCATCGTCTGCTCTTCTCGATAGAAGGACAAAGCCCAGTGGCTGGGTTAACATGAAGGTCAACACAGAGGCAAGCTTGAGAAAGCACGTGCAGGTACTCAACCTACACTGTTGGCATCATAGGAGCACCACAGTGTGGAAGCAGGCCATTCACACTGACCCTTCTGAAGAGAAACCCATGCAGATCCATGCTTGGTACTGAGGGATCCCAGCAAAAGTTCACCGGTTCCCAATGTTGGGGGCGTCCAGAACCAGGGGTCACAGTCTCCGAACGAAGGGCAAGCGATTCAGGAAGAATTTTTCTCTCAGAGAGTGGTGAACCTGTGGACTTGTCTCCCACAGGAAGATGCGGCTATGCCGGTTTGTGAGATACACTCAAGAGGGAGCCGGACGTAGACCTTGCAGCTAAAGGGATCCAGGGGAGGAAGAGGAAGGAGAGGAAGCTGGAGTGGAGTGGTTACTGAAATTACATGTTCAGTCATGATCACATTGAATGGTGGTGATGTCTTGAAGGGCTGAATGGAACAAGTGAGGACTGCAGTTGCTGGAAATCAGAGTCTCGATCAGAGTGGCGCTGGAAACGCGAAGCAAGTCAGGCAGCATCCTGATTTTCCTGCTCCTCGGATTCTGCCTGACTTGAAGGGCTGAATGGCCTACTCCTGCACTTAATTTCTATGTTTCGATGTTAAATGCATGGCTGAGAGATCTGATGCAGCGTACAGTAAAGTCAGCCCACCGTCCTCCGGGAGCACTGCTCTCTGATGAGGAAGCGATTGATGGGTGGTAGTAGAACCTGAGGGGACGAGCTTGAAAAGGGGAAGCTTTCGTGCTGAGTCCATTTGGCAGTGGGAATTGAAGCCAGGCTGTTGGATTTGTGCTGTCGTACACAAATCAGTTTGTTAGAAGCAGGTAATGGGAGAGAGCGCGTGGATCAGCAGCAGACGAAGTTTAACACAGACGGTAGGGCACAACGAAAAGGCTGTTTTACAGCAGCAGCAGCAGCGGCGGCGGATTACTTGAAAGATAGATAGTCAAATAATAAAACATGAAAACAACAATAACTATTCCCTTAATCATCTCCACAGAGGTAGAAGATGATCTAAAGAAGAACTCAAATTGACAACAGAATCCAAATTTCACATAAGAACATTCTACCTAATACGGATGCGACAGAGCGTGCTGTCGTCCAATCCTCGGTAGTATAGTGGTTAGTATCCCCGCCTGTCACGCGGGAGACAGGGGTTCAATTCCCCGCCGGGGAGTCTGCGGCATTTTGAGAGGCCAGCTCCATATCTCAATGCAAGAGTGCCGATTTCAAGTCCCGTCCGTTCGCTCCAAAGGCGTGCGTTCCCAGGGCCGAGCGGTCTGCTCTTGTCAACAAACAAAACCTACGATACTCTCAATTCTGCTCTCCCTGGCCAACTTGTCCTTTCATCTACCAAGGAGATGATCATTTCAGACTTCCTCCTTTTTTGGCGACAAATGAAAACTGCCGTCCTCAAGAAGGCTCACCGGACCAGAAACCTTGTCTGCTTTCTTCCCCTTCCCCCACCCCCACTCCAGATGCTGACTTGCTCCAGCAATTTCTGTTTCCCACTCTGATTTTGTTGTCACTTCGTCCCGTCAGTGGGCATATAACTCCCACGCAAACGGGGTGCAAATTAAAACCTTTAAGCAACCGGTAGCGACAAATGACAGTGAGCTTTCCCCTCTCCCTCGCTCCAATCAAAAAGGGGTCAGACCCCTCAGAGTTTGGACCCGGTCCTGCCATTAAGGTGATGCAACACCATCCCCTGCTGCTGGCAGACTGTACTACACCCACAGTGGAAAGTCAAAGTCATCTGAGTGGCATCGTCTGCTCTTCTCGATAGAAGGACAAAGCCCAGTGGCTGGGTTAACATGAAGGTCAACACAGAGGCAAGCTTGAGAAAGCACGTGCAGGTACTCAACCTACACTGTTGGCATCATAGGAGCACCACAGTGTGGAAGCAGGCCATTCACACTGACCCTTCTGAAGAGAAACCCATGCAGATCCATGCTTGGTACTGAGGGATCCCAGCAAAAGTTCACCGGTTCCCAATGTTGGGGGCGTCCAGAACCAGGGGTCACAGTCTCCGAACGAAGGGCAAGCGATTCAGGAAGAATTTTTCTCTCAGAGAGTGGTGTACCTGTGGACTTGTCTCCTACAGGAAGATGCGGCTATGCCGGTTTGTGAGATACACTCAAGAGGGAGCCGGACGTAGACCTTGCAGCTAAAGGGATCCAGGGGAGGAAGAGGAAGGAGAGGAAGCTGGAGTGGAGTGGTTACTGAAATTACATGTTCAGTCATGATCACATTGAATGGTGGTGATGTCTTGAAGGGCTGAATGGAACAAGTGAGGACTGCAGTTGCTGGAAATCAGAGTCTCGATCAGAGTGGCGCTGGAAACGCGAAGCAAGTCAGGCAGCATCCTGATTTTCCTGCTCCTCGGATTCTGCCTGACTTGAAGGGCTGAATGGCCTACTCCTGCACTTAATTTCTATGTTTCGATGTTAAATGCATGGCTGAGAGATCTGATGCAGCGTACAGTAAAGTCAGCCCACCGTCCTCCGGGAGCACTGCTCTCTGATGAGGAAGCGATTGATGGGTGGTAGTAGAACCTGAGGGGACGAGCTTGAAAATGGGAAGCTTTCGTGCTGAGTCCATTTGGCAGTGGGAATTGAAGCCAGGCTGTTGGATTTGTGCTGTCGTACACAAATCAGTTTGTTAGAAGCAGGTAATGGGAGAGAGCGCGTGGATCAGCAGCAGACGAAGTTTAACACAGACGGTAGGGCACAACGAAAAGGCTGTTTTACAGCAGCAGCAGCAGCGGCGGCGGATTACTTGAAAGATAGATAGTCAAATAATAAAACATGAAAACAACAATAACTATTCCCTTAATCATCTCCACAGAGGTAGAAGATGATCTAAAGAAGAACTCAAATTGACAACAAAATCCAAATTTCACATAAGAACATTCTACCTAATACGGATGCGACAGAGCGTGCTGTCGTCCAATCCTCGGTAGTATAGTGGTTAGTATCCCCGCCTGTCACGCGGGCGACCGGGGTTCAATTCCCCGCCGGGGAGTCTGCGGCATTTTGAGAGGCCAGCTCCATATCTCAATGCAAGAGTGCCGATTTCAAGTCCCGTCCGTTCGCTCCAAAGGCGTGCGTTCCCAGGGCCGAGCGGTCTGCTCTTGTCAACAAACAAAACCTACGATACTCTCAATTCTGCTCTCCCTGGCCAACTTGTCCTTTCATCTACCAAGGAGATGATCATTTCAGACTTCCTCCTTTTTTGGCGACAAATGAAAACTGCCGTCCTCAAGAAGGCTCACCGGACCAGAAACCTTGTCTGCTTTCTTCCCCTTCCCCCACCCCCACTCCAGATGCTGACTTGCTCCAGCAATTTCTGTTTCCCACTCTGATTTTGTTGTCACTTCGTCCCGTCAGTGGGCATATAACTCCCACGCAAATGGGGTGCAAATTAAAACCTTTAAGCAACCGGTAGCGACAAATGACAGTGAGCTTTCCCCTCTCCCTCGCTCCAATCAAAAAGGGGTCAGACCCCTCAGAGTTTGGACCCGGTCCTGCCATTAAGGTGATGCAACACCATCCCCTGCTGCTGGCAGACTGTACTACACCCACAGTGGAAAGTCAAAGTCATCTGAGTGGCATCGTCTGCTCTTCTCGATAGAAGGACAAAGCCCTGTGGCTGGGTTAACATGAAGGTCAACACAGAGGCAAGCTTGAGAAAGCACGTGCAGGTACTCAACCTACACTGTTGGCATCATAGGAGCACCACAGTGTGGAAGCAGGCCATTCACACTGACCCTTCTGAAGAGAAACCCATGCAGATCCATGCTTGGTACTGAGGGATCCCAGCAAAAGTTCACCGGTTCCCAATGTTGGGGGCGTCCAGAACCAGGGGTCACAGTCTCCGAACGAAGGGCAAGCGATTCAGGAAGAATTTTTCTCTCAGAGAGTGGTGAACCTGTGGACTTGTCTCCCACAGGAAGATGCGGCTATGCCGGTTTGTGAGATACACTCAAGAGGGAGCCGGACGTAGACCTTGCAGCTAAAGGGATCCAGGGGAGGAAGAGGAAGGAGAGGAAGCTGGAGTGGAGTGGTTACTGAAATTACATGTTCAGTCATGATCACATTGAATGGTGGTGATGTCTTGAAGGGCTGAATGGAACAAGTGAGGACTGCAGTTGCTGGAAATCAGAGTCTCGATCAGAGTGGCGCTGGAAATCAGAGTCTCGATCAGAGTGGCGCTGGAAACGCGAAGCAAGTCAGGCAGCATCCTGATTTTCCTGCTCCTCGGATTCTGCCTGACTTGAAGGGCTGAATGGCCTACTCCTGCACTTAATTTCTATGTTTCGATGTTAAATGCATGGCTGAGAGATCTGATGCAGCGTACAGTAAAGTCAGCCCACCGTCCTCCGGGAGCACTGCTCTCTGATGAGGAAGCGATTGATGGGTGGTAGTAGAACCTGAGGGGACGAGCTTGAAAATGGGAAGCTTTCGTGCTGAGTCCATTTGGCAGTGGGAATTGAAGCCAGGCTGTTGGATTTGTGCTGTCGTACACAAATCAGTTTGTTAGAAGCAGGTAATGGGAGAGAGCGCGTGGATCAGCAGCAGACGAAGTTTAACACAGACGGTAGGGCACAACGAAAAGGCTGTTTTACAGCAGCAGCAGCAGCGGCGGCGGATTACTTGAAAGATAGATAGTCAAATAATAAAACATGAAAACAACAATAACTATTCCCTTAATCATCTCCACAGAGGTAGAAGATGATCTAAAGAAGAACTCAAATTGACAACAAAATCCAAATTTCACATAAGAACATTCTACCTAATACGGATGCGACAGAGCGTGCTGTCGTCCAATCCTCGGTAGTATAGTGGTTAGTATCCCCGCCTGTCACGCGGGCGACCGGGGTTCAATTCCCCGCCGGGGAGTCTGCGGCATTTTGAGAGGCCAGCTCCATATCTCAATGCAAGAGTGCCGATTTCAAGTCCCGTCCGTTCGCTCCAAAGGCGTGCGTTCCCAGGGCCGAGCGGTCTGCTCTTGTCAACAAACAAAACCTACGATACTCTCAATTCTGCTCTCCCTGGCCAACTTGTCCTTTCATCTACCAAGGAGATGATCATTTCAGACTTCCTCCTTTTTTGGCGACAAATGAAAACTGCCGTCCTCAAGAAGGCTCACCGGACCAGAAACCTTGTCTGCTTTCTTCCCCTTCCCCCACCCCCACTCCAGATGCTGACTTGCTCCAGCAATTTCTGTTTCCCACTCTGATTTTGTTGTCACTTCGTCCCGTCAGTGGGCATATAACTCCCACGCAAATGGGGTGCAAATTAAAACCTTTAAGCAACCGGTAGCGACAAATGACAGTGAGCTTTCCCCTCTCCCTCGCTCCAATCAAAAAGGGGTCAGACCCCTCAGAGTTTGGACCCGGTCCTGCCATTAAGGTGATGCAACACCATCCCCTGCTGCTGGCAGACTGTACTACACCCACAGTGGAAAGTCAAAGTCATCTGAGTGGCATCGTCTGCTCTTCTCGATAGAAGGACAAAGCCCTGTGGCTGGGTTAACATGAAGGTCAACACAGAGGCAAGCTTGAGAAAGCACGTGCAGGTACTCAACCTACACTGTTGGCATCATAGGAGCACCACAGTGTGGAAGCAGGCCATTCACACTGACCCTTCTGAAGAGAAACCCATGCAGATCCATGCTTGGTACTGAGGGATCCCAGCAAAAGTTCACCGGTTCCCAATGTTGGGGGCGTCCAGAACCAGGGGTCACAGTCTCCGAACGAAGGGCAAGCGATTCAGGAAGAATTTTTCTCTCAGAGAGTGGTGAACCTGTGGACTTGTCTCCCACAGGAAGATGCGGCTATGCCGGTTTGTGAGATACACTCAAGAGGGAGCCGGACGTAGACCTTGCAGCTAAAGGGATCCAGGGGAGGAAGAGGAAGGAGAGGAAGCTGGAGTGGAGTGGTTACTGAAATTACATGTTCAGTCATGATCACATTGAATGGTGGTGATGTCTTGAAGGGCTGAATGGAACAAGTGAGGACTGCAGTTGCTGGAAATCAGAGTCTCGATCAGAGTGGCGCTGGAAACGCGAAGCAAGTCAGGCAGCATCCTGATTTTCCTGCTCCTCGGATTCTGCCTGACTTGAAGGGCTGAATGGCCTACTCCTGCACTTAATTTCTATGTTTCGATGTTAAATGCATGGCTGAGAGATCTGATGCAGCGTACAGTAAAGTCAGCCCACCGTCCTCCGGGAGCACTGCTCTCTGATGAGGAAGCGATTGATGGGTGGTAGTAGAACCTGAGGGGACGAGCTTGAAAAGGGGAAGCTTTCGTGCTGAGTCCATTTGGCAGTGGGAATTGAAGCCAGGCTGTTGGATTTGTGCTGTCGTACACAAATCAGTTTGTTAGAAGCAGGTAATGGGAGAGAGCGCGTGGATCAGCAGCAGACGAAGTTTAACACAGACGGTAGGGCACAACGAAAAGGCTGTTTTACAGCAGCAGCAGCAGCGGCGGCGGATTACTTGAAAGATAGATAGTCAAATAATAAAACATGAAAACAACAATAACTATTCCCTTAATCATCTCCACAGAGGTAGAAGATGATCTAAAGAAGAACTCAAATTGACAACAGAATCCAAATTTCACATAAGAACATTCTACCTAATACGGATGCGACAGAGCGTGCTGTCGTCCCATCCTCGGTAGTATAGTGGTTAGTATCCCCGCCTGTCACGCGGGAGACAGGGGTTCAATTCCCCGCCGGGGAGTCTGCGGCATTTTGAGAGGCCAGCTCCATATCTCAATGCAAGAGTGCCGATTTCAAGTCCCGTCCGTTCGCTCCAAAGGCGTGCGTTCCCAGGGCCGAGCGGTCTGCTCTTGTCAACAAACAAAACCTACGATACTCTCAATTCTGCTCTCCCTGGCCAACTTGTCCTTTCATCTACCAAGGAGATGATCATTTCAGACTTCCTCCTTTTTTGGCGACAAATGAAAACTGCCGTCCTCAAGAAGGCTCACCGGACCAGAAACCTTGTCTGCTTTCTTCCCCTTCCCCCACCCCCACTCCAGATGCTGACTTGCTCCAGCAATTTCTGTTTCCCACTCTGATTTTGTTGTCACTTCGTCCCGTCAGTGGGCATATAACTCCCACGCAAACGGGGTGCAAATTAAAACCTTTAAGCAACCGGTAGCGACAAATGACAGTGAGCTTTCCCCTCTCCCTCGCTCCAATCAAAAAGGGGTCAGACCCCTCAGAGTTTGGACCCGGTCCTGCCATTAAGGTGATGCAACACCATCCCCTGCTGCTGGCAGACTGTACTACACCCACAGTGGAAAGTCAAAGTCATCTGAGTGGCATCGTCTGCTCTTCTCGATAGAAGGACAAAGCCCTGTGGCTGGGTTAACATGAAGGTCAACACAGAGGCAAGCTTGAGAAAGCACGTGCAGGTACTCAACCTACACTGTTGGCATCATAGGAGCACCACAGTGTGGAAGCAGGCCATTCACACTGACCCTTCTGAAGAGAAACCCATGCAGATCCATGCTTGGTACTGAGGGATCCCAGCAAAAGTTCACCGGTTCCCAATGTTGGGGGCGTCCAGAACCAGGGGTCACAGTCTCCGAACGAAGGGCAAGCGATTCAGGAAGAATTTTTCTCTCAGAGAGTGGTGTACCTGTGGACTTGTCTCCTACAGGAAGATGCGGCTATGCCGGTTTGTGAGATACACTCAAGAGGGAGCCGGACGTAGACCTTGCAGCTAAAGGGATCCAGGGGAGGAAGAGGAAGGAGAGGAAGCTGGAGTGGAGTGGTTACTGAAATTACATGTTCAGTCATGATCACATTGAATGGTGGTGATGTCTTGAAGGGCTGAATGGAACAAGTGAGGACTGCAGTTGCTGGAAATCAGAGTCTCGATCAGAGTGGCGCTGGAAACGCGAAGCAAGTCAGGCAGCATCCTGATTTTCCTGCTCCTCGGATTCTGCCTGACTTGAAGGGCTGAATGGCCTACTCCTGCACTTAATTTCTATGTTTCGATGTTAAATGCATGGCTGAGAGATCTGATGCAGCGTACAGTAAAGTCAGCCCACCGTCCTCCGGGAGCACTGCTCTCTGATGAGGAAGCGATTGATGGGTGGTAGTAGAACCTGAGGGGACGAGCTTGAAAATGGGAAGCTTTCGTGCTGAGTCCATTTGGCAGTGGGAATTGAAGCCAGGCTGTTGGATTTGTGCTGTCGTACACAAATCAGTTTGTTAGAAGCAGGTAATGGGAGAGAGCGCGTGGATCAGCAGCAGACGAAGTTTAACACAGACGGTAGGGCACAACGAAAAGGCTGTTTTACAGCAGCAGCAGCAGCGGCGGCGGATTACTTGAAAGATAGATAGTCAAATAATAAAACATGAAAACAACAATAACTATTCCCTTAATCATCTCCACAGAGGTAGAAGATGATCTAAAGAAGAACTCAAATTGACAACAAAATCCAAATTTCACATAAGAACATTCTACCTAATACGGATGCGACAGAGCGTGCTGTCGTCCAATCCTCGGTAGTATAGTGGTTAGTATCCCCGCCTGTCACGCGGGCGACCGGGGTTCAATTCCCCGCCGGGGAGTCTGCGGCATTTTGAGAGGCCAGCTCCATATCTCAATGCAAGAGTGCCGATTTCAAGTCCCGTCCGTTCGCTCCAAAGGCGTGCGTTCCCAGGGCCGAGCGGTCTGCTCTTGTCAACAAACAAAACCTACGATACTCTCAATTCTGCTCTCCCTGGCCAACTTGTCCTTTCATCTACCAAGGAGATGATCATTTCAGACTTCCTCCTTTTTTGGCGACAAATGAAAACTGCCGTCCTCAAGAAGGCTCACCGGACCAGAAACCTTGTCTGCTTTCTTCCCCTTCCCCCACCCCCACTCCAGATGCTGACTTGCTCCAGCAATTTCTGTTTCCCACTCTGATTTTGTTGTCACTTCGTCCCGTCAGTGGGCATATAACTCCCACGCAAATGGGGTGCAAATTAAAACCTTTAAGCAACCGGTAGCGACAAATGACAGTGAGCTTTCCCCTCTCCCTCGCTCCAATCAAAAAGGGGTCAGACCCCTCAGAGTTTGGACCCGGTCCTGCCATTAAGGTGATGCAACACCATCCCCTGCTGCTGGCAGACTGTACTACACCCACAGTGGAAAGTCAAAGTCATCTGAGTGGCATCGTCTGCTCTTCTCGATAGAAGGACAAAGCCCTGTGGCTGGGTTAACATGAAGGTCAACACAGAGGCAAGCTTGAGAAAGCACGTGCAGGTACTCAACCTACACTGTTGGCATCATAGGAGCACCACAGTGTGGAAGCAGGCCATTCACACTGACCCTTCTGAAGAGAAACCCATGCAGATCCATGCTTGGTACTGAGGGATCCCAGCAAAAGTTCACCGGTTCCCAATGTTGGGGGCGTCCAGAACCAGGGGTCACAGTCTCCGAACGAAGGGCAAGCGATTCAGGAAGAATTTTTCTCTCAGAGAGTGGTGAACCTGTGGACTTGTCTCCCACAGGAAGATGCGGCTATGCCGGTTTGTGAGATACACTCAAGAGGGAGCCGGACGTAGACCTTGCAGCTAAAGGGATCCAGGGGAGGAAGAGGAAGGAGAGGAAGCTGGAGTGGAGTGGTTACTGAAATTACATGTTCAGTCATGATCACATTGAATGGTGGTGATGTCTTGAAGGGCTGAATGGAACAAGTGAGGACTGCAGTTGCTGGAAATCAGAGTCTCGATCAGAGTGGCGCTGGAAATCAGAGTCTCGATCAGAGTGGCGCTGGAAACGCGAAGCAAGTCAGGCAGCATCCTGATTTTCCTGCTCCTCGGATTCTGCCTGACTTGAAGGGCTGAATGGCCTACTCCTGCACTTAATTTCTATGTTTCGATGTTAAATGCATGGCTGAGAGATCTGATGCAGCGTACAGTAAAGTCAGCCCACCGTCCTCCGGGAGCACTGCTCTCTGATGAGGAAGCGATTGATGGGTGGTAGTAGAACCTGAGGGGACGAGCTTGAAAAGGGGAAGCTTTCGTGCTGAGTCCATTTGGCAGTGGGAATTGAAGCCAGGCTGTTGGATTTGTGCTGTCGTACACAAATCAGTTTGTTAGAAGCAGGTAATGGGAGAGAGCGCGTGGATCAGCAGCAGACGAAGTTTAACACAGACGGTAGGGCACAACGAAAAGGCTGTTTTACAGCAGCAGCAGCAGCGGCGGCGGATTACTTGAAAGATAGATAGTCAAATAATAAAACATGAAAACAACAATAACTATTCCCTTAATCATCTCCACAGAGGTAGAAGATGATCTAAAGAAGAACTCAAATTGACAACAGAATCCAAATTTCACATAAGAACAATCTACCTAATACGGATGCGACAGAGCGTGCTGTCGTCCATTCCTCGGTAGTATAGTGGTTAGTATCCCCGCCTGTCACGCGGGAGACAGGGGTTCAATTCCCCGCCGGGGAGTCTGCGGCATTTTGAGAGGCCAGCTCCATATCTCAATGCAAGAGTGTCGATTTCAAGTCCCGTCCGTTCGCTCCAAAGGCGTGCGTTCCCAGGGCCGAGCGGTCTGCTCTTGTCAACAAACAAAACCTACGATACTCTCAATTCTGCTCTCCCTGGCCAACTTGTCCTTTCATCTACCAAGGAGATGATCATTTCAGACTTCCTCCTTTTTTGGCGACAAATGAAAACTGCCGTCCTCAAGAAGGCTCACCGGACCAGAAACCTTGTCTGCTTTCTTCCCCTTCCCCCACCCCCACTCCAGATGCTGACTTGCTCCAGCAATTTCTGTTTCCCACTCTGATTTTGTTGTCACTTCGTCCCGTCAGTGGGCATATAACTCCCACGCAAACGGGGTGCAAATTAAAACCTTTAAGCCACCGGTAGCGACAAATGACAGTGAGCTTTCCCCTCTCCCTCGCTCCAATCAAAAAGGGGTCAGACCCCTCAGAGTTTGGACCCGATCCTGCCATTAAGGTGATGCAACACCATCCCCTGCTGCTGGCAGACTGTACTACACCCACAGTGGAAAGTCAAAGTCATCTGAGTGGCATCGTCTGCTCTTCTCGATAGAAGGACAAAGCCCAGTGGCTGGGTTAACATGAAGGTCAACACAGAGGCAAGCTTGAGAAAGCACGTGCAGGTACTCAACCTACACTGTTGGCATCATAGGAGCACCACAGTGTGGAAGCAGGCCATTCACACTGACCCTTCTGAAGAGAAACCCATGCAGATCCATGCTTGGTACTGAGGGATCCCAGCAAAAGTTCACCGGTTCCCAATGTTGGGGGCGTCCAGAACCAGGGGTCACAGTCTCCGAACGAAGGGCAAGCGATTCAGGAAGAATTTTTCTCTCAGAGAGTGGTGAACCTGTGGACTTGTCTCCCACAGGAAGATGCGGCTATGCCGGTTTGTGAGATACACTCAAGAGGGAGCCGGACGTAGACCTTGCAGCTAAAGGGATCCAGGGGAGGAAGAGGAAGGAGAGGAAGCTGGAGTGGAGTGGTTACTGAAATTACATGTTCAGTCATGATCACATTGAATGGTGGTGATGTCTTGAAGGGCTGAATGGAACAAGTGAGGACTGCAGTTGCTGGAAATCAGAGTCTCGATCAGAGTGGCGCTGGAAACGCGAAGCAAGTCAGGCAGCATCCTGATTTTCCTGCTCCTCGGATTCTGCCTGACTTGAAGGGCTGAATGGCCTACTCCTGCACTTAATTTCTATGTTTCGATGTTAAATGCATGGCTGAGAGATCTGATGCAGCGTACAGTAAAGTCAGCCCACCGTCCTCCGGGAGCACTGCTCTCTGATGAGGAAGCGATTGATGGGTGGTAGTAGAACCTGAGGGGACGAGCTTGAAAAGGGGAAGCTTTCGTGCTGAGTCCATTTGGCAGTGGGAATTGAAGCCAGGCTGTTGGATTTGTGCTGTCGTACACAAATCAGTTTGTTAGAAGCAGGTAATGGGAGAGAGCGCGTGGATCAGCAGCAGACGAAGTTTAACACAGACGGTAGGGCACAACGAAAAGGCTGTTTTACAGCAGCAGCAGCAGCGGCGGCGGATTACTTGAAAGATAGATAGTCAAATAATAAAACATGAAAACAACAATAACTATTCCCTTAATCATCTCCACAGAGGTAGAAGATGATCTAAAGAAGAACTCAAATTGACAACAGAATCCAAATTTCACATAAGAACATTCTACCTAATACGGATGCGACAGAGCGTGCTGTCGTCCAATCCTCGGTAGTATAGTGGTTAGTATCCCCGCCTGTCACGCGGGAGACAGGGGTTCAATTCCCCGCCGGGGAGTCTGCGGCATTTTGAGAGGCCAGCTCCATATCTCAATGCAAGAGTGCCGATTTCAAGTCCCGTCCGTTCGCTCCAAAGGCGTGCGTTCCCAGGGCCGAGCGGTCTGCTCTTGTCAACAAACAAAACCTACGATACTCTCAATTCTGCTCTCCCTGGCCAACTTGTCCTTTCATCTACCAAGGAGATGATCATTTCAGACTTCCTCCTTTTTTGGCGACAAATGAAAACTGCCGTCCTCAAGAAGGCTCACCGGACCAGAAACCTTGTCTGCTTTCTTCCCCTTCCCCCACCCCCACTCCAGATGCTGACTTGCTCCAGCAATTTCTGTTTCCCACTCTGATTTTGTTGTCACTTCGTCCCGTCAGTGGGCATATAACTCCCACGCAAACGGGGTGCAAATTAAAACCTTTAAGCAACCGGTAGCGACAAATGACAGTGAGCTTTCCCCTCTCCCTCGCTCCAATCAAAAAGGGGTCAGACCCCTCAGAGTTTGGACCCGGTCCTGCCATTAAGGTGATGCAACACCATCCCCTGCTGCTGGCAGACTGTACTACACCCACAGTGGAAAGTCAAAGTCATCTGAGTGGCATCGTCTGCTCTTCTCGATAGAAGGACAAAGCCCAGTGGCTGGGTTAACATGAAGGTCAACACAGAGGCAAGCTTGAGAAAGCACGTGCAGGTACTCAACCTACACTGTTGGCATCATAGGAGCACCACAGTGTGGAAGCAGGCCATTCACACTGACCCTTCTGAAGAGAAACCCATGCAGATCCATGCTTGGTACTGAGGGATCCCAGCAAAAGTTCACCGGTTCCCAATGTTGGGGGCGTCCAGAACCAGGGGTCACAGTCTCCGAACGAAGGGCAAGCGATTCAGGAAGAATTTTTCTCTCAGAGAGTGGTGTACCTGTGGACTTGTCTCCTACAGGAAGATGCGGCTATGCCGGTTTGTGAGATACACTCAAGAGGGAGCCGGACGTAGACCTTGCAGCTAAAGGGATCCAGGGGAGGAAGAGGAAGGAGAGGAAGCTGGAGTGGAGTGGTTACTGAAATTACATGTTCAGTCATGATCACATTGAATGGTGGTGATGTCTTGAAGGGCTGAATGGAACAAGTGAGGACTGCAGTTGCTGGAAATCAGAGTCTCGATCAGAGTGGCGCTGGAAACGCGAAGCAAGTCAGGCAGCATCCTGATTTTCCTGCTCCTCGGATTCTGCCTGACTTGAAGGGCTGAATGGCCTACTCCTGCACTTAATTTCTATGTTTCGATGTTAAATGCATGGCTGAGAGATCTGATGCAGCGTACAGTAAAGTCAGCCCACCGTCCTCCGGGAGCACTGCTCTCTGATGAGGAAGCGATTGATGGGTGGTAGTAGAACCTGAGGGGACGAGCTTGAAAAGGGGAAGCTTTCGTGCTGAGTCCATTTGGCAGTGGGAATTGAAGCCAGGCTGTTGGATTTGTGCTGTCGTACACAAATCAGTTTGTTAGAAGCAGGTAATGGGAGAGAGCGCGTGGATCAGCAGCAGACGAAGTTTAACACAGACGGGAGGGCACAACGAAAAGGCTGTTTTACAGCAGCAGCAGCAGCGGCGGCGGATTACTTGAAAGATAGATAGTCAAATAATAAAACATGAAAACAACAATAACTATTCCCTTAATCATCTCCACAGAGGTAGAAGATGATCTAAAGAAGAACTCAAATTGACAACAAAATCCAAATTTCACATAAGAACATTCTACCTAATACGGATGCGACAGAGCGTGCTGTCGTCCAATCCTCGGTAGTATAGTGGTTAGTATCCTCGCCTGTCACGCGGGAGACAGGGGTTCAATTCCCCGCCGGGGAGTCTGCGGCATTTTGAGAGGCCAGCTCCATATCTCAATGCAAGAGTGCCGATTTCAAGTCCCGTCCGTTCGCTCCAAAGGCGTGCGTTCCCAGGGCCGAGCGGTCTTCTCTTGTCAACAAACAAAACCTACGACACTCTCAATTCTGCTCTCCCTGGCCAACTTGACTTTCATCTACCAAGGAGATGATCATTTGAGACTTCCTCCTTTTTTGGCGACAAATGAAAACTGCCGTCCTCAAGAAGGCTCACCGGACCAGAAACCTTGTCTGCTTTCTTCCCCTTCCCCCACCCCCACTCCAGATGCTGACTTGCTCCAGCAATTTCTGTTTCCCACTCTGATTTTGTTGTCACTTCGTCCCGTCAGTGGGCATATAACTCCCACGCAAACGGGGTGCAAATTAAAACCTTTAAGCAACCGGTAGCGACAAATGACAGTGAGCTTTCCCATCTCCCTCGCTCCAATCAAAAAGGGGTCAGACCCCTCAGAGTTTGGACCCGGTCCTGCCATTAAAGTGATGCAACACCATCCCCTGCTGCTGGCAGACTGTACTACACCCACAGTGGAAAGTCAAAGTCATCTGAGTGGCATCGTCTGCTCTTCTCGATAGAAGGACAAAGCCCTGTGGCTGGGTTAACATGAAGGTCAACACAGAGGCAAGCTTGAGAAAGCACGTGCAGGTACTCAACCTACACTGTTGGCATCATAGGAGCACCACAGTGTGGAAGCAGGCCATTCACACTGACCCTTCTGAAGAGAAACCCATGCAGATCCATGCTTGGTACTGAGGGATCCCAGCAAAAGTTCACCGGTTCCCAATGTTGGGGGCGTCCAGAACCAGGGGTCACAGTCTCCGAACGAAGGGCAAGCGATTCAGGAAGAATTTTTCTCTCAGAGAGTGGTGAACCTGTGGACTTGTCTCCCACAGGAAGATGCGGCTATGCCGGTTTGTGAGATACACTCAAGAGGGAGCCGGACGTAGACCTTGCAGCTAAAGGGATCCAGGGGAGGAAGAGGAAGGAGAGGAAGCTGGAGTGGAGTGGTTACTGAAATTACATGTTCAGTCATGATCACATTGAATGGTGGTGATGTCTTGAAGGGCTGAATGGAACAAGTGAGGACTGCAGTTGCTGGAAATCAGAGTCTCGATCAGAGTGGCGCTGGAAACGCGAAGCAAGTCAGGCAGCATCCTGATTTTCCTGCTCCTCGGATTCTGCCTGACTTGAAGGGCTGAATGGCCTACTCCTGCACTTAATTTCTATGTTTCGATGTTAAATGCATGGCTGAGAGATCTGATGCAGCGTACAGTAAAGTCAGCCCACCGTCCTCCGGGAGCACTGCTCTCTGATGAGGAAGCGATTGATGGGTGGTAGTAGAACCTGAGGGGACGAGCTTGAAAAGGGGAAGCTTTCGTGCTGAGTCCATTTGGCAGTGGGAATTGAAGCCAGGCTGTTGGATTTGTGCTGTCGTACACAAATCAGTTTGTTAGAAGCAGGTAATGGGAGAGAGCGCGTGGATCAGCAGCAGACGAAGTTTAACACAGACGGTAGGGCACAACGAAAAGGCTGTTTTACAGCAGCAGCAGCAGCGGCGGCGGATTACTTGAAAGATAGATAGTCAAATAATAAAACATGAAAACAACAATAACTATTCCCTTAATCATCTCCACAGAGGTAGAAGATGATCTAAAGAAGAACTCAAATTGACAACAAAATCCAAATTTCACATAAGAACATTCTACCTAATACGGATGCGACAGAGCGTGCGGCCGTCCAATCCTCGGTAGTATAGTGGTTAGTATCCCCGCCTGTCACGCGGGAGACAGGGGTTCAATTCCCCGCCGGGGAGTCTGCGGCATTTTGAGAGGCCAGCTCCATATCTCAATGCAAGAGTGCCGATTTCAAGTCCCGTCCGTTCGCTCCAAAGGCGTGCGTTCCCAGGGCCGAGCGGTCTTCTCTTGTCAACAAACAAAACCTACGATACTCTCAATTCTGCTCTCCCTGGCCAACTTGTCCTTTCATCTACCAAGGAGATGATCATTTCAGACTTCCTCCTTTTTTGGCGACAAATGAAAACTGCCGTCCTCAAGAAGGCTCACCGGACCAGAAACCTTGTCTGCTTTCTTCCCCTTCCCCCACCCCCACTCCAGATGCTGACTTGCTCCAGCAATTTCTGTTTCCCACTCTGATTTTGTTGTCACTTCGTCCCGTCAGTGGGCATATAACTCCCACGCAAACGGGGTGCAAATTAAAACCTTTAAGCAACCGGTAGCGACAAATGACAGTGAGCTTTCCCCTCTCCCTCGCTCCAATCAAAAAGGGGTCAGACCCCTCAGAGTTTGGACCCGGTCCTGCCATTAAGGTGATGCAACACCATCCCCTGCTGCTGGCAGACTGTACTACACCCACAGTGGAAAGTCAAAGTCATCTGAGTGGCATCGTCTGCTCTTCTCGATAGAAGGACAAAGCCCAGTGGCTGGGTTAACATGAAGGTCAACACAGAGGCAAGCTTGAGAAAGCACGTGCAGGTACTCAACCTACACTGTTGGCATCATAGGAGCACCACAGTGTGGAAGCAGGCCATTCACACTGACCCTTCTGAAGAGAAACCCATGCAGATCCATGCTTGGTACTGAGGGATCCCAGCAAAAGTTCACCGGTTCCCAATGTTGGGGGCGTCCAGAACCAGGGGTCACAGTCTCCGAACGAAGGGCAAGCGATTCAGGAAGAATTTTTCTCTCAGAGAGTGGTGTACCTGTGGACTTGTCTCCTACAGGAAGATGCGGCTATGCCGGTTTGTGAGATACACTCAAGAGGGAGCCGGACGTAGACCTTGCAGCTAAAGGGATCCAGGGGAGGAAGAGGAAGGAGAGGAAGCTGGAGTGGAGTGGTTACTGAAATTACATGTTCAGTCATGATCACATTGAATGGTGGTGATGTCTTGAAGGGCTGAATGGAACAAGTGAGGACTGCAGTTGCTGGAAATCAGAGTCTCGATCAGAGTGGCGCTGGAAACGCGAAGCAAGTCAGGCAGCATCCTGATTTTCCTGCTCCTCGGATTCTGCCTGACTTGAAGGGCTGAATGGCCTACTCCTGCACTTAATTTCTATGTTTCGATGTTAAATGCATGGCTGAGAGATCTGATGCAGCGTACAGGAAAGTCACCCCACCGTCCTCCGGGAGCACTGCTCTCTGATGAGGAAGCGATTGATGGGTGGTAGTAGAACCTGAGGGGACGAGCTTGAAAAGGGGAAGCTTTCGTGCTGAGTCCATTTGGCAGTGGGAATTGAAGCCAGGCTGTTGGATTTGTGCTGTCGTACACAAATCAGTTTGTTAGAAGCAGGTAATGGGAGAGAGCGCGTGGATCAGCAGCAGACGAAGTTTAACACAGACGGTAGGGCACAACGAAAAGGCTGTTTTACAGCAGGAGCAGCAGCGGCGGCGGATTACTTGAAAGATAGATAGTCAAATAATAAAACATGAAAACAACAATAACTATTCCCTTATTCATCTCCACAGAGGTAGAAGATGATCTAAAGAAGAACTCAAATTGACAACAAAATCCAAATTTCACATAAGAACATTCTACCTAATACGGATGCGACAGTGTGTGCTGTCGTCCAATCCTCGGTAGTATAGTGGTTAGTATCCCCGCCTGTCACGCGGGAGACCGGGGTTCAATTCCCCGCCGGGGAGTCTGCGGCATTTTGAGAGGCCAGCTCCATATCTCAATGCAAGAGTGCCGATTTCAAGTCCCGTGCGTTCCCAGGGCCGAGCGGTCTGCTCTTGTCAACAAACAAAACCTACGATACTCTCAATTCTGCTCTCCCTGGCCAACTTGTCCTTTCATCTACCAAGGAGATGATCATTTCAGACTTCCTCCTTTTTTGGCGACAAATGAAAACTGCCGTCCTCAAGAAGGCTCACCGGACCAGAAACCTTGTCTGCTTTCTTCCCCTTCCCCCACCCCCACTCCAGATGCTGACTTGCTCCAGCAATTTCTGTTTCCCACTCTGATTTGGTTGTCACTTCGTCCCGTCAGTGGGCATATAACTCCCACGCAAATGGGGTGCAAATTAAAACCTTTAAGCAACCGGTAGCGACAAATGACAGTGAGCTTTCCCCTCTCCCTCGCTCCAATCAAAAAGGGGTCAGACCCCTCAGAGTTTGGACCCGGTCCTGCCATTAAGGTGATGCAACACCATCCCCTGCTGCTGGCAGACTGTACTACACCCACAGTGGAAAGTCAAAGTCATCTGAGTGGCATCGTCTGCTCTTCTCGATAGAAGGACAAAGCCCAGTGGCTGGGTTAACATGAAGGTCAGCACAGAGGCAAGCTTGAGAAAGCACGTGCAGGTACTCAACCTACACTGTTGGCATCATAGGAGCACCACAGTGTGGAAGCAGGCCATTCACACTGACCCTTCTGAAGAGAAACCCATGCAGATCCATGCTTGGTACTGAGGGATCCCAGCAAAAGTTCACCGGTTCCCAATGTTGGGGGCGTCCAGAACCAGGGGTCACAGTCTCCGAACGAAGGGCAAGCGATTCAGGAAGAATTTTTCTCTCAGAGAGTGGTGAACCTGTGGACTTGTCTCCCACAGGAAGATGCGGCTATGCCGGTTTGTGAGATACACTCAAGAGGGAGCCGGACGTAGACCTTGCAGCTAAAGGGATCCAGGGGAGGAAGAGGAAGGAGAGGAAGCTGGAGTGGAGTGGTTACTGAAATTACATGTTCAGTCATGATCACATTGAATGGTGGTGATGTCTTGAAGGGCTGAATGGAACAAGTGAGGACTGCAGTTGCTGGAAATCAGAGTATCGATCAGAGTGGCGCTGGAAATCAGAGTATCGATCAGAGTGGCGCTGGAAATCAGAGTCTCGATCAGAGTGGCGCTGGAAATCAGAGTCTCGATCAGAGTGGCGCTGGAAACGCGAAGCAAGTCAGGCAGCATCCTGATTTTCCTGCTCCTCGGATTCTGCCTGACTTGAAGGGCTGAATGGCCTACTCCTGCACTTAATTTCTATGTTTCGATGTTAAATGCATGGCTGAGAGATCTGATGCAGCGTACAGTAAAGTCAGCCCACCGTCCTCCGGGAGCACTGCTCTCTGATGAGGAAGCGATTGATGGGTGGTAGTAGAACCTGAGGGGACGAGCTTGAAAAGGGGAAGCTTTCGTGCTGAGTCCATTTGGCAGTGGGAATTGAAGCCAGGCTGTTGGATTTGTGCTGTCGTACACAAATCAGTTTGTTAGAAGCAGGTAATGGGAGAGAGCGCGTGGATCAGCAGCAGACGAAGTTTAACACAGACGGTAGGGCACAACGAAAAGGCTGTTTTACAGCAGCAGCAGCAGCGGCGGCGGATTACTTGAAAGATAGATAGTCAAATAATAAAACATGAAAACAACAATAACTATTCCCTTAATCATCTCCACAGAGGTAGAAGATGATCTAAAGAAGAACTCAAATTGACAACAAAATCCAAATTTCACATAAGAACATTCTACCTAATACGGATGCGACAGAGCGTGCTGTCGTCCAATCCTCGGTAGTATAGTGGTTAGTATCCCCGCCTGTCACGCGGGAGACCGGGGTTCAATTCCCCGCCGGGGAATCTGCGGCATTTTGAGAGGCCAGCTCCATATCTCAATGCAAGAGTGCCGATTTCAAGTCCCGTCCGTTCGCGCCAAAGGCGTGCGTTCCCAGGGCCGAGCGGTCTGCTCTTGTCAACAAACAAAACCTACGATACTCTCCATTCTGCTCTCCCTGGCCAACTTGTCCTTTCATCTACCAAGGAGATGATCATTTCAGACTTCCTCCTTTTTTGGCGACAAATGAAAACTGCCGTCCTCAAGAAGGCTCACCGGACCAGAAACCTTGTCTGCTTTCTTCCCCTTCCCCCACCCCCACTCCAGATGCTGACTTGCTCCAGCAATTTCTGTTTCCCACTCTGATTTTGTTGTCACTTCGTCCCGTCAGTGGGCATATAACTCCCACGCAAATGGGGTGCAAATTAAAACCTTTAAGCAACCGGTAGCGACAAATGACAGTGAGCTTTCCCCTCTCCCTCGCTCCAATCAAAAAGGGGTCAGACCCCTCAGAGTTTGGACCCGGTCCTGCCATTAAGGTGATGCAACACCATCCCCTGCTGCTGGCAGACTGTACGACACCCACAGTGGAAAGTCAAAGTCATCTGAGTGGCATCGTCTGCTCTTCTCGATAGAAGGACAAAGCCCAGTGGCTGGGTTAACATGAAGGTCAGCACAGAGGCAAGCTTGAGAAAGCACGTGCAGGTACACAACCTACACTGTTGGCATCATAGGAGCACCACAGTGTTGAAGCAGGCCATTCACACTGACCCTTCTGAAGAGAAACCCATGCAGATCCATGCTTGGTACTGAGGGATCCCAGCAAAAGTTCACCGGTTCCCAATGTTGGGGGCGTCCAGAACCAGGGGACACAGTCTCCGAACGAAGGGCAAGCGATTCAGGAAGAATTTTTCTCTCAGAGAGTGGTGAACCTGTGGACTTGTCTCCCACAGGAAGATGCGGCTATGCCGGTTTGTGAGATACACTCAAGAGGGAGCCGGACGTAGACCTTGCAGCTAAAGGGATCCAGGGGAGGAAGAGGAAGGAGAGGAAGCTGGAGTGGAGTGGTTACTGAAATTACATGTTCAGTCATGATCACATTGAATGGTGGTGATGTCTTGAAGGGCTGAATGGAACAAGTGAGGACTGCAGTTGCTGGAAATCAGAGTCTCGATCAGAGTGGCGCTGGAAATCAGAGTCTCGATCAGAGTGGCGCTGGAAATCAGAGTCTCGATCAGAGTGGCGCTGGAAACGCGAAGCAAGTCAGGCAGCATCCTGATTTTCCTGCTCCTCGGATTCTGCCTGACTTGAAGGGCTGAATGGCCTACTCCTGCACTTAATTTCTATGTTTCGATGTTAAATGCATGGCTGAGAGATCTGATGCAGCGTACAGTAAAGTCAGCCCACCGTCCTCCGGGAGCACTGCTCTCTGATGAGGAAGCGATTGATGGGTGGTAGTAGAACCTGAGGGGACGAGCTTGAAAAGGGGAAGCTTTCGTGCTGAGTCCATTTGGCAGTGGGAATTGAAGCCAGGCTGTTGGATTTGTGCTGTCGTACACAAATCAGTTTGTTAGAAGCAGGTAATGGGAGAGAGCGCGTGGATCAGCAGCAGACGAAGTTTAACACAGACGGTAGGGCACAACGAAAAGGCTGTTTTACAGCAGCAGCAGCAGCGGCGGCGGATTACTTGAAAGATAGATAGTCAAATAATAAAACATGAAAACAACAATAACTATTCCCTTAATCATCTCCACAGAGGTAGAAGATGATCTAAAGAAGAACTCAAATTGACAACAGAATCCAAATTTCACATAAGAACATTCTACCTAATACGGATGCGACAGAACGCGCTGTCGTCCAGTCCTTGGTAGTATAGTGGTTAGTATCCCCGCCTGTCACGCGGGCGACCGGGGTTCAATTCCCCGCCGGGGAGTCTGCGGCATTTTGAGAGGCCAGCTCCATATCTCAATGCAAGAGTGCCGATTTCAAGTCCCGTCCGTTCGCTCCAAAGGCGTGCGTTCCCAAGGCCGAGCGGTTTTCTCTTGTCAACAAACAAAACCGACGATACTCTCAATTCTGCTCTCCCTGGCCAAATTGTCCTTTCATCTACCAAGGAGATGATCATTTCAGACTTCCTCCTTTTTTGGCGACAAATGAAAACTGCCGTCCTCAAGAAGGCTCACCGGACCAGAAACCTTGTCTGCTTTCTTCCCCTTCCCCCACCCCCACTCCAGATGCTGACTTGCTCCAGCAATTTCTGTTTCCCACTCTGATTTTGTTGTCACTTCGTCCCGTCAGTGGGCATATAACTCCCACGCAAATGGGGTGCAAATTAAAACCTTTAAGCAACCGGTAGCGACAAATGACAGTGAGCTTTCCCCTCTCCCTCGCTCCAATCAAAAAGGGGTCAGACCCCTCAGAGTTTGGACCCGGTCCTGCCATTAAGGTGATGCAACACCATCCCCTGCTGCTGGCAGACTGTACTACACCCACAGTGGAAAGTCAAAGTCATCTGAGTGGCATCGTCTGCTCTTCTCGATAGAAGGACAAAGCCCAGTGGCTGGGTTAACATGAAGGTCAACACAGAGGCAAGCTTGAGAAAGCACGTGCAGGTACTCAACCTACACTGTTGGCATCATAGGAGCACCACAGTGTGGAAGCAGGCCATTCACACTGACCCTTCTGAAGAGAAACCCATGCAGATCCATGCTTGGTACTGAGGGATCCCAGCAAAAGTTCACCGGTTCCCAATGTTGGGGGCGTCCAGAACCAGGGGTCACAGTCTCCGAACGAAGGGCAAGCGATTCAGGAAGAATTTTTCTCTCAGAGAGTGGTGAACCTGTGGACTTGTCTCCTACAGGAAGATGCGGCTATGCCGGTTTGTGAGATACACTCAAGAGGGAGCCGGACGTAGACCTTGCAGCTAAAGGGATCCAGGGGTACGGAGAGGAAGCTGGAGTGGTTACTGAAATTACATGTTCAGTCATGATCACATTGAATGGTGGTGATGTCTTGAAGGGCTGAATGGAACAAGTGAGGACTGCAGTTGCTGGAAATCAGAGTCTCGATCAGAGTGGCGCTGGAAACGCGAAGCAAGTCAGGCAGCATCCTGATTTTCCTGCTCCTCGGATTCTGCCTGACTTGAAGGGCTGAATGGCCTACTCCTGCACTTAATTTCTATGTTTCGATGTTAAATGCATGGCTGAGAGATCTGATGCAGCGTACAGTAAAGTCACCCCACCGTCCTCCGGGAGCACTGCTCTCTGATGAGGAAGCGATTGATGGGTGGTAGTAGAACCTGAGGGGACGAGCTTGAAAAGGGGAAGCTTTCGTGCTGAGTCCATTTGGCAGTGGGAATTGAAGCCAGGCTGTTGGATTTTTGCTGTCGTACACAAATCAGTTTGTTAGAAGCAGGTAATGGGAGAGAGCGCGTGGATCAGCAGCAGACGAAGTTTAACACAGACGGTAGGGCACAACGAAAAGGCTGTTTTACAGCAGCAGCAGCGGCGGCGGATTACTTGAAAGATAGATAGTCAAATAATAAAACATGAAAACAACAATAACTATTCCCTTAATCATCTCCACAGAGGTAGAAGATGATCTAAAGAAGAACTCAAATTGACAACAGAATCCAAATTTCACATAAGAACATTCTACCTAATACGGATGCGACAGAGCGCGCTGTCGTCCAATCCTCGGTAGTATAGTGGTTAGTATCCCCGCCTGTCACGCGGGAGACCGGGGGTCAATTCCCCGCCGGGGAGTCTGCGGCATTTTGAGAGGCCAGCTCCATATCTCAATGCAAGAGTGCCGATTTCAAGTCCCGTCCGTTCGCTCCAAGGGCGTGCGATCCCAGGGCCGAGCGGTCTGCTCTTGTCAACAAACAAAACCTACGATACTCTCAATTCTGCTCTCCCTGGCCAACTTGTCCTTTCATCTACCAAGGAGATGATCATTTCAGACTTCCTCCTTTTTTGGCGACAAATGAAAACTGCCGTCCTCAAGAAGGCTCACCGGACCAGAAACCTTGTCTGCTTTCTTCCCCTTCCCCCACCCCCACTCCAGATGCTGACTTGCTCCAGCAATTTCTGTTTCCCACTCTGATTTTGTTGTCACTTCGTCCCGTCAGTGGGCATATAACTCCCACGCAAATGGGGTGCAAATTAAAACCTTTAAGCAACCGGTAGCGACAAATGACAGTGAGCTTTCCCCTCTCCCTCGCTCCAATCAAAAAGGGGTCAGACCCCTCAGAGTTTGGACCCGGTCCTGCCATTAAGGTGATGCAACACCATCCCCTGCTGCTGGCAGACTGTACTACACCCACAGTGGAAAGTCAAAGTCATCTGAGTGGCATCGTCTGCTCTTCTCGATAGAAGGACAAAGCCCAGTGGCTGGGTTAACATGAAGGTCAACACAGAGGCAAGCTTGAGAAAGCACGTGCAGGTACTCAACCTACACTGTTGGCATCATAGGAGCACCACAGTGTGGAAGCAGGCCATTCACACTGACCCTTCTGAAGAGAAACCCATGCAGATCCATGCTTGGTACTGAGGGATCCCAGCAAACGTTCACCGGTTCCCAATGTTGGGGGCGTCCAGAACCAGGGGTCACAGTCTCCGAACGAAGGGCAAGCGATTCAGGAAGAATTTTTCTCTCAGAGAGTGGTGAACCTGTGGACTTGTCTCCCACAGGAAGATGCGGCTATGCCGGTTTGTGAGATACACTCAAGAGGGAGCCGGACGTAGACCTTGCAGCTAAAGGGATCCAGGGGTACGGAGAGGAAGCTGGAGTGGTTACTGAAATTACATGTTCAGTCATGATCACATTGAATGGTGGTGATGTCTTGAAGGGCTGAATGGAACAAGTGAGGACTGCAGTTGCTGGAAATCAGAGTCTCGATCAGAGTGGCGCTGGAAACGCGAAGCAAGTCAGGCAGCATCCTGATTTTCCTGCTCCTCGGATTCTGCCTGACTTGAAGGGCTGAATGGCCTACTCCTGCACTTAATTTCTATGTTTCGATGTTAAATGCATGGCTGAGAGATCTGATGCAGCGTACAGTAAAGTCACCCCACCGTCCTCCGGGAGCACTGCTCTCTGATGAGGAAGCGATTGATGGGTGGTAGTAGAACCTGAGGGGACGAGCTTGAAAAGGGGAAGCTTTCGTGCTGAGTCCATTTGGCAGTGGGAATTGAAGCCAGGCTGTTGGATTTGTGCTGTCGTACACAAATCAGTTTGTTAGAAGCAGGTAATGGGAGAGAGCGCGTGGATCAGCAGCAGACGAAGTTTAACACAGACGGTAGGGCACAACGAAAAGGCTGTTTTACAGCAGCAGCAGCGGCGGCGGATTACTTGAAAGATAGATAGTCAAATAATAAAACATGAAAACAACAATAACTATTCCCTTAATCATCTCCACAGAGGTAGAAGATGATCTAAAGAAGAACTCAAATTGACAACAGAATCCAAATTTCACATAAGAACATTCTACCTAATACGGATGCGACAGAGCGCGCTGTCGTCCAATCCTTGGTAGTATAGTGGTTAGTATCCCCGCCTGTCACGCGGGAGACCGGGGTTCAATTCCCCGCCGGGGAGTCTGCGGCATTTTGAGAGGCCAGCTCCATATCTCAATGCAAGAGTGCCGATTTCAAGTCCCGTCCGTTCGCTCCAAAGGCGTGCGTTCCCAGGGCCGAGCGGTCTGCTCTTGTCAACAAACAAAACCTACGATACTCTCAATTCTGCTCTCCCTGGCCAACTTGTCCTTTCATCTACCAAGGAGATGATCATTTCAGACTTCCTCCTTTTTTGGCGACAAATGAAAACTGCCGTCCTCAAGAAGGCTCACCGGACCAGAAACCTTGTCTGCTTTCTTCCCCTTCCCCCACCCCCACTCCAGATGCTGACTTGCTCCAGCAATTTCTGTTTCCCACTCTGATTTTGTTGTCACTTCGTCCCGTCAGTGGGCATATAACTCCCACGCAAACGGGGTGCAAATTAAAACCTTTAAGCAACCGGTAGCGACAAATGACAGTGAGCTTTCCCATCTCCCTCGCTCCAATCAAAAAGGGGTCAGACCCCTCAGAGTTTGGACCCGGTCCTGCCATTAAAATGATGCAACACCATCCCCTGCTGCTGGCAGACTGTACTACACCCACAGTGGAAAGTCAAAGTCATCTGAGTGGCATCGTCTGCTCTTCTCGATAGAAGGACAAAGCCCAGTGGCTGGGTTAACATGAAGGTCAACACAGAGGCAAGCTTGAGAAAGCACGTGCAGGTACTCAACCTACACTGTTTGCATCATTGGAGCACCACAGTGTGGAAGCAGGCCATTCACACTGACCCTTCTGAAGAGAAACCCATGCAGATCCATGCTTGGTACTGAGGGATCCCAGCAAAAGTTCACCGGTTCCCAATGTTGGGGGCGTCCAGAACCAGGGGTCACAGTCTCCGAACGAAGGGCAAGCGATTCAGGAAGAATTTTTCTCTCAGAGAGTGGTGAACCTGTGGACTTGTCTCCTACAGGAAGATGCGGCTATGCCGGTTTGTGAGATACACTCAAGAGGGAGCCGGACGTAGACCTTGCAGCTAAAGGGATCCAGGGGTACGGAGAGGAAGCTGGAGTGGTTACTGAAATTACATGTTCAGTCATGATCACATTGAATGGTGGTGATGTCTTGAAGGGCTGAATGGAACAAGTGAGGACTGCAGTTGCTGGAAATCAGAGTCTCGATCAGAGTGGCGCTGGAAACGCGAAGCAAGTCAGGCAGCATCCTGATTTTCCTGCTCCTCGGATTCTGCCTGACTTGAAGGGCTGAATGGCCTACTCCTGCACTTAATTTCTATGTTTCGATGTTAAATGCATGGCTGAGAGATCTGATGCAGCGTACAGTAAAGTCACCCCACCGTCCTCCGGGAGCACTGCTCTCTGATGAGGAAGCGATTGATGGGTGGTAGTAGAACCTGAGGGGACGAGCTTGAAAAGGGGAAGCTTTCGTGCTGAGTCCATTTGGCAGTGGGAATTGAAGCCAGGCTGTTGGATTTGTGCTGTCGTACACAAATCAGTTTGTTAGAAGCAGGTAATGGGAGAGAGCGCGTGGATCAGCAGCAGACGAAGTTTAACACAGACGGTAGGGCACAACGAAAAGGCTGTTTTACAGCAGCAGCAGCAGCGGCGGCGGATTACTTGAAAGATAGATAGTCAAATAATAAAACATGAAAACAACAATAACTATTCCCTTAATCATCTCCACAGAGGTAGAAGATGATCTAAAGAAGAACTCAAATTGACAACAATATCCAAATTTCACATAAGAACATTCTACCTAATACGGATGCGACAGAGCGCACTGTCGTCCAATCCTCGGTAGTATAGTGGTTAGTATCCCCGCCTGTCACGCGGGAGACCGGGGTTCAATTCCCCGCCGGGGAGTCTGCGGCATTTTGAGAGGCCAGCTCAATATCTCAATGCAAGAGTGCCGATTTCAAGTCCCGTCCGTTCGCTCCAAAGGCGTGCTTTCCCAGGGCCGAGCGGTCTGCTCTTGTCAACAAACAAAACCTACGATACTCTCAATTCTGCTCTCCCTGGCCAACTTGTCCTTTCATCTACCAAGGAGATGATCATTTCAGACTTCCTCCTTTTTTGGCGACAAATGAAAACTGCCGTCCTCAAGAAGGCTCACCGGACCAGAAACCTTGTCTGCTTTCTTCCCCTTCCCCCACCCCCACTCCAGATGCTGACTTGCTCCAGCAATTTCTGTTTCCCACTCTGATTTTGTTGTCACTTCGTCCCGTCAGTGGGCATATAACTCCCACGCAAATGGGGTGCAAATTAAAACCTTTAAGCAACCGGTAGCGACAAATGACAATGAGCTTTCCCCTCTCCCTCGCTCCAATCAAAAAGGGGTCAGACCCCTCAGAGTTTGGACCCGGTCCTGCCATTAAGGTGATGCAACACCATCCCCTGCTGCTGGCAGACTGTACTACACCCACAGTGGAAAGTCAAAGTCATCTGAGTGGCATCGTCTGCTCTTCTCGATAGAAGGACAAAGCCCAGTGGCTGGGTTAACATGAAGGTCAACACAGAGGCAAGCTTGAGAAAGCACGTGCAGGTACTCAACCTACACTGTTTGCATCATTGGAGCACCACAGTGTGGAAGCAGGCCATTCACACTGACCCTTCTGAAGAGAAACCCATGCAGATCCATGCTTGGTACTGAGGGATCCCAGCAAAAGTTCACCGGTTCCCAATGTTGGGGGCGTCCAGAACCAGGGGTCACAGTCTCCGAACGAAGGGCAAGCGATTCAGGAAGAATTTTTCTCTCAGAGAGTGGTGAACCTGTGGACTTGTCTCCTACAGGAAGATGCGGCTATGCCGGTTTGTGAGATACACTCAAGAGGGAGCCGGACGTAGACCTTGCAGCTAAAGGGATCCAGGGGTACGGAGAGGAAGCTGGAGTGGTTACTGAAATTACATGTTCAGTCATGATCACATTGAATGGTGGTGATGTCTTGAAGGGCTGAATGGAACAAGTGAGGACTGCAGTTGCTGTAAATCAGAGTCTCGATCAGAGTGGCGCTGGAAATCAGAATCTCGATCAGAGTGGCGCTGGAAATCAGAGTCTCGATCAGAGTGGCGCTGGAAACGCGAAGCAAGTCAGGCAGCATCCTGATTTTCCTGCTCCTCGGATTCTGCCTGACTTGAAGGGCTGAATGGCCTACTCCTGCACTTAATTTCTATGTTTCGATGTTAAATGCATGGCTGAGAGATCTGATGCAGCGTACAGTAAAGTCACCCCACCGTCCTCCGGGAGCACTGCTCTCTGATGAGGAAGCGATTGATGGGTGGTAGTAGAACCTGAGGGGACGAGCTTGAAAAGGGGAAGCTTTCGTGCTGAGTCCATTTGGCAGTGGGAATTGAAGCCAGGCTGTTGGATTTGTGCTGTCGTACACAAATCAGTTTGTTAGAAGCAGGTAATGGGAGAGAGCGCGTGGATCAGCAGCAGACGAAGTTTAACACAGACGGTAGGGCACAACGAAAAGGCTGTTTTACAGCAGCAGCAGCAGCGGCGGCGGATTACTTGAAAGATAGATAGTCAAATAATAAAACATGAAAACAACAATAACTATTCCCTTAATCATCTCCACAGAGGTAGAAGATGATCTAAAGAAGAACTCAAATTGACAACAAAATCCAAATTTCACATAAGAACATTCTACCTAATACGGATGCGACAGAGCGCGCTGTCGTCCAATCCTCGGTAGTATAGTGGTTAGTATCCCCGCCTGTCACGCGGGAGTTCGGGGTTTAATTCCCCGCCGGGGAGTCTGCGCCATTTTGAGAGGCCAGCTCCATATCTCAATGCAAGAGTGCCGATTTCGAGTCCCGTCCGTTCGCTCCAAAGGCGTGCGTTCCCAGGGCCGAGCGGTCTTCTCTTGTCAACAAACAAAACCTACGATACTCTCAATTCTGCTCTCCCAGGCCAACTTGTCCTTTCATCTACCAAGGAGATGATCATTTGAGACTTCCTCCTTTTTTGGCGACAAATGAAAACTGCCGTCCTCAAGAAGGCTCACCGGACCAGAAACCTTGTCTGCTTTCTTCCCCTTCCCCCACCCCCACTCCAGATGCAGACTTGCTCCAGCAATTTCTGTTTCCCACTCTGATTTTGTTGTCACTTCGTCCCGTCAGTGGGCATATAACTCCCACGCAAATGGGGTGCAAATTAAAACCTTTAAGCAACCGGTAGCGACAAATGACAGTGAGCTTTCCCCTCTCCCTCGCTCCAATCAAAAAGGGGTCAGACCCCTCAGAGTTTGGACCCGGTCCTGCCATTAAGGTGATGCAACACCATCCCCTGCTGCTGGCAGACTGTACTACACCCACAGTGGAAAGTCAAAGTCATCTGAGTGGCATCGTCTGCTCTTCTCGATAGAAGGACAAAGCCCAGTGGCTGGGTTAACATGAAGGTCAACACAGAGGCAAGCTTGAGAAAGCACGTGCAGGTACTCAACCTACACTGTTGGCATCATAGGAGCACCACAGTGTGGAAGCAGGCCATTCACACTGACCCTTCTGAAGAGAAACCCATGCAGATCCATGCTTGGTACTGAGGGATCCCAGCAAAAGTTCACCGGTTCCCAATGTTGGGGGCGTCCAGAACCAGGGGTCACAGTCTCCGAACGAAGGGCAAGCGATTCAGGAAGAATTTTTCTCTCAGAGAGTGGTGAACCTGTGGACTTGTCTCCCACAGGAAGATGCGGCTATGCCGGTTTGTGAGATACACTCAAGAGGGAGCCGGACGTAGACCTTGCAGCTAAAGGGATCCAGGGGAGGAAGAGGAAGGAGAGGAAGCTGGAGTGGAGTGGTTACTGAAATTACATGTTCAGTCATGATCACATTGAATGGTGGTGATGTCTTGAAGGGCTGAATGGAACAAGTGAGGACTGCAGTTGCTGGAAATCAGAGTCTCGATCAGAGTGGCGCTGGAAACGCGAAGCAAGTCAGGCAGCATCCTGATTTTCCTGCTCCTCGGATTCTGCCTGACTTGAAGGGCTGAATGGCCTACTCCTGCACTTAATTTCTATGTTTCGATGTTAAATGCATGGCTGAGAGATCTGATGCAGCGTACAGTAAAGTCACCCCACCGTCCTCCGGGAGCACTGCTCTCTGATGAGGAAGCGATTGATGGGTGGTAGTAGAACCTGAGGGGACGAGCTTGAAAAGGGGAAGCTTTCGTGCTGAGTCCATTTGGCAGTGGGAATTGAAGCCAGGCTGTTGGATTTGTGCTGTCGTACACAAATCAGTTTGTTAGAAGCAGGTAATGGGATAGAGCGCGTGGATCAGCAGCAGACGAAGTTTAACACAGACGGTAGGGCACAACGAAAAGGCTGTTTTACAGCAGCAGCAGCAGCAGCAGCGGCGGCGGATTACTTGAAAGATAGATAGTCAAATAATAAAACATGAAAACAACAATAACTATTCCCTTAATCATCTCCACAGAGGTAGAAGATGATCTAAAGAAGAACTCAAATTGACAACAAAATCCAAATTTCACATAAGAACATTCTACCTAATACGGATGCGACAGAGCGCGCTGTCGTCCAATCCTCGGTAGTATAGTGGTTTGTATCCCCGCCTGTCACGCGGGAGACCGGGGTTTAATTCCCCGCCGGGGAGTCTGCGGCATTTTGAGAGGCCAGCTCCATATCTCAATGCAGGGGTGCCGATTTCAAGTGCCGTCCGTTCGCTCCAAAGGCGTGCGTTCCCAGGGCCGAGCGGTCTTCTCTTGTCAACAAACAAAACCTACGATACTCTCAATTCTGCTCTCCCTGGCCAACTTGTCCTTTCATCTACCAAGGAGATGATCATTTCAGACTTCCTCATTTTTTGGCGACAAATGAAAACTGCCGTCCTCAAGAAGGCTCACCGGACCAGAAACCTTGTCTGCTTTCTTCCCCTTCCCCCACCCCCACTCCAGATGCTGACTTGCTCCAGCAATTTCTGTTTCCCACTCTGATTTTGTTGTCACTTCGTCCCGTCAGTGGGCATATAACTCCCACGCAAATGGGGTGCAAATTAAAACCTTTAAGCAACCGGTAGCGACAAATGACAGTGAGCTTTCCCCTCTCCCTCGCTCCAATCAAAAAGGGGTCAGACCCCTCAGAGTTTGGACCCGGTCCTGCCATTAAGGTGATGCAACACCATCCCCTGCTGCTGGCAGACTGTACTACACCCACAGTGGAAAGTCAAAGTCATCTGAGTGGCATCGTCTGCTCTTCTCGATAGAAGGACAAAGCCCAGTGGCTGGGTTAACATGAAGGTAAACACAGAGGCAAGCTTGAGAAAGCACGTGCAGGTACTCAACCTACACTGTTGGCATCATAGGAGCACCACAGTGTGGAAGCAGGCCATTCACACTGACCCTTCTGAAGAGAAACCCATGCAGATCCATGCTTGGTACTGAGGGATCCCAGCAAACGTTCACCGGTTCCCAATGTTGGGGGCGTCCAGAACCAGGGGTCACAGTCTCCGAACGAAGGGCAAGCGATTCAGGAAGAATTTTTCTCTCAGAGAGTGGTGAACCTGTGGACTTGTCTCCCACAGGAAGATGCGGCTATGCCGGTTTGTGAGATACACTCAAGAGGGAGCCGGACGTAGACCTTGCAGCTAAAGGGATCCAGGTGTACGGAGAGGAAGCTGGAGTGGTTACTGAAATTACATGTTCAGTCATGATCACATTGAATGGTGGTGATGTCTTGAAGGGCTGAATGGAACAAGTGAGGACTGCAGTTGCTGGAAATCAGAGTCTCGATCAGAGTGGCGCTGGAAACGCGAAGCAAGTCAGGCAGCATCCTGATTTTCCTGCTCCTCGGATTCTGCCTGACTTGAAGGGCTGAATGGCCTACTCCTGCACTTAATTTCTATGTTTCGATGTTAAATGCATGGCTGAGAGATCTGATGCAGCGTACAGTAAAGTCACCCCACCGTCCTCCGGGAGCACTGCTCTCTGATGAGGAAGCGATTGATGGGTGGTAGTAGAACCTGAGGGGACGAGCTTGAAAAGGGGAAGCTTTCGTGCTGAGTCCATTTGGCAGTGGGAATTGAAGCCAGGCTGTTGGATTTGTGCTGTCGTACACAAATCAGTTTGTTAGAAGCAGGTAATGGGAGAGAGCGCGTGGATCAGCAGCAGACGAAGTTTAACACAGACGGTAGGGCACAACGAAAAGGCTGTTTTACAGCAGCAGCAGCAGCGGCGGCGGATTACTTGAAAGATAGATAGTCAAATAATAAAACATGAAAACAACAATAACTATTCCCTTAATCATCTCCACAGAGGTAGAAGATGATCTAAAGAAGAACTCAAATTGACAACAGAATCCAAATTTCACATAAGAACATTCTACCTAATACGGATGCGACAGAGCGCGCTGTCGTCCAATCCTCGGTAGTATAGTGGTTAGTATCCCCGCCTGTCACGCGGGAGACCGGGGTTCAATTCCCCGCCGGGGAGTCTGCGGCATTTTGAGAGGCCAGCTCCATATCTCAATGCAAGAGTGCCGATTTCAAGTCCCGTCCGTTCGCTCCAAAGGCGTGCGTTCCCAGGGCCGAGCGGTCGGCTCTTGTCAACAAACAAAACCTACGATACTCTCAATTCTGCTCTCCCTGGCCAACTTGTCCTTTCATCTACCAAGGAGATGATCATTTCAGACTTCCTCCTTTTTTGGCGACAAATGAAAACTGCCGTCCTCAAGAAGGCTCACCGGACCAGAAACCTTGTCTGCTTTCTTCCCCTTCCCCGACCCCCACTCCAGATGCTGACTTGCTCCAGCAATTTCTCTTTCCCACTCTGATTTTGTTGTCACTTCGTCCCGTCAGTGGGCATATAACTCCCACGCAAATGGGGTGCAAATTAAAACCTTTAAGCAACCGGTAGCGACAAATGACAGTGAGCTTTCCCCTCTCCCTCGCTCCAATCAAAAAGGGGTCAGACCCCTCAGAGTTTGGACCCGGTCCTGCCATTAAGGTGATGCAACACCATCCCCTGCTGCTGGCAGACTGTACTACACCCACAGTGGAAAGTCAAAGTCATCTGGGTGGCATCGTCTGCTCTTCTCGATAGAAGGACAAAGCCCAGTGGCTGGGTTAACATGAAGGTCAACACAGAGGCAAGCTTGAGAAAGCACGTGCAGGTACTCAACCTACACTGTTGGCATCATAGGAGCACCACAGTGTGGAAGCAGGCCATTCACACTGACCCTTCTGAAGAGAAACCCATGCAGATCCATGCTTGGTACTGAGGGATCCCAGCAAACGTTCACCGGTTCCCAATGTTGGGGGCGTCCAGAACCAGGGGTCACAGTCTCCGAACGAAGGGCAAGCGATTCAGGAAGAATTTTTCTCTCAGAGAGTGGTGAACCTGTGGACTTGTCTCCCACAGGAAGATGCGGCTATGCCGGTTTGTGAGATACACTCAAGAGGGAGCCGGACGTAGACCTTGCAGCTAAAGGGATCCAGGGGAGGAAGAGGAAGGAGAGGAAGCTGGAGTGGAGTGGTTACTGAAATTACATGTTCAGTCATGATCACATTGAATGGTGGTGATGTCTTGAAGGGCTGAATGGAACAAGTGAGGACTGCAGTTGATGGAAATCAGAGTCTCGATCAGAGTGGCGCTGGAAATCAGAGTCTCGATCAGAGTGGCGCTGGAAATCAGAGTCTCGATCAGAGTGGCGCTGGAAACGCGAAGCAAGTCAGGCAGCATCCTGATTTTCCTGCTCCTCGGATTCTGCCTGACTTGAAGGGCTGAATGGCCTACTCCTGCACTTAATTTCTATGTTTCGATGTTAAATGCATGGCTGAGAGATCTGATGCAGCGTACAGTAAAGTCACCCCACCGTCCTCCGGGAGCACTGCTCTCTGATGAGGAAGCGATTGATGGGTGGTAGTAGAACCTGAGGGGACGAGCTTGAAAAGGGGAAGCTTTCGTGCTGAGTCCATTTGGCAGTGGGAATTGAAGCCAGGCTGTTGGATTTGTGCTGTCGTACACAAATCAGTTTGTTAGAAGCAGGTAATGGGAGAGAGCGCGTGGATCAGCAGCAGACGAAGTTTAACACAGACGGTAGGGCACAACGAAAAGGCTGTTTTACAGCAGCAGCAGCAGCGGCGGCGGATTACTTGAAAGATAGATAGTCAAATAATAAAACATGAAAACAACAATAACTATTCCCTTAATCATCTCCACAGAGGTAGAAGATGATCTAAAGAAGAACTCAAATTGACAACAAAATCCAAATTTCACATAAGAACATTCTACCTAATACGGATGCGACAGCGCGTGCTGTCGTCATATCCTCGGTAGTATAGTGGTTAGTACCCCCCCCTGTCACGCGGGAGACCGGGGTTCAATTCCCCGCCGGGGAGTCTGCGGCATTTTGAGAGGCCAGCTCCGTATCTCAATGCAAGAGTACCGATTTCAAGTCCCGTCCGTTCGCTCCAAAGGCGTGCGTTCCCAGGGCCGAGCGGTCTGCTCTTGCCAACAAACAAAACCTACGATACTCTCAATTCTGCTCTCCCTGGCCAACTTGTCCTTTCATCTACCAAGGAGATGATCATTTCAGACTTCCTCCTTTTTTGGCGACAAATGAAAACTGCCGTCCTCAAGAAGGCTCACCGGACCAGAAACCTTGTCTGCTTTCTTCCCATTCCCCCACCCCCACTCCAGATGCTGACTTGCTCCAGCAATTTCTGTTTCCCACTCTGATTTTGTTGTCACTTCGTCCCGTCAGTGGGCATATAACTCCCACGCAAACGGGGTGCAAATTAAAACCTTTAAGCAACCGGTAGCGACAAATGACAGTGAGCTTTCCCCTCTCCCTCGCTCCAATCAAAAAGGGGTCAGACCCCTCAGAGTTTGGACCCGGTCCTGCCATTCAGGTGATGCAACACCATCCCCTGCTGCTGGCAGACTGTACTACACCCACAGTGGAAAGTCAAAGTCATCTGAGTGGCATCGTCTGCTCTTCTCGATAGAAGGACAAAGCCCAGTGGCTGGGTTAACATGAAGGTCAACACAGAGGCAAGCTTGAGAAAGCACGTGCAGGTACTCAACCTACACTGTTGGCATCATAGGAGCACCACAGTGTGGAAGCAGGCCATTCACACTGACCCTTCTGAAGAGAAACCCATGCAGATCCATGCTTGGTACTGAGGGATCCCAGCAAAAGTTCACCGGTTCCCAATGTTGGGGGCGTCCAGAACCAGGGGTCACAGTCTCCGAACGAAGGGCAAGCGATTCAGGAAGAATTTTTCTCTCAGAGAGTGGTGAACCTGTGGACTTGTCTCCCACAGGAAGATGCGGCTATGCCGGTTTGTGAGATACACTCAAGAGGGAGCCGGACGTAGACCTTGCAGCTAAAGGGATCCAGGGGAGGAAGAGGAAGGAGAGGAAGCTGGAGTGGAGTGGTTACTGAAATTACATGTCCAGTCATGATCACATTGAACGGTGGTGATGTCTTGAAGGGCTGAATGGAACAAGTGAGGACTGCAGTTGCTGGAAATCAGAGTCTCGATCAGAGTGGCGCTGGAAATCAGAGTCTCGATCAGAGTGGCGCTGGAAACGCGAAGCAAGTCAGGCAGCATCCTGATTTTCCTGCTCCTCGGATTCTGCCTGACTTGAAGGGCTGAATGGCCTACTCCTGCACTTAATTTCTATGTTTCGATGTTAAATGCATGGCTGAGAGATCTGATGCAGCGTACAGTAAAGTCACCCCACCGTCCTCCGGGAGCACTGCTCTCTGATGAGGAAGCGATTGATGGGTGGTAGTAGAACCTGAGGGGACGAGCTTGAAAAGGGGAAGCTTTCGTGCTGAGTCCATTTGGCAGTGGGAATTGAAGCCAGGCTGTTGGATTTGTGCTGTCGTACACAAATCAGTTTGTTAGAAGCAGGTAATGGGAGAGAGCGCGTGGATCAGCAGCAGACGAAGTTTAACACAGACGGTAGGGCACAACGAAAAGGCTGTTTTACAGCAGCAGCAGCAGCGGCGGCGGATTACTTGAAAGATAGATAGTCAAATAATAAAACATGAAAACAACAATAACTATTCCCTTAATCATCTCCACAGAGGTAGAAGATGATCTAAAGAAGAACTCAAATTGACAACAGAATCCAAATTTCACATAAGAACATTCTACCTAATACGGATGCGACAGAGCGCGCTGTCGTCCAATCCTTGATAGTATAGTGGTTAGTATCCCCGCCTGTCACGCGGGAGACCGGGGTTCAATTCCCCGCCGGGGAGTCTGCGGCATTTTGAGAGGCCAGCTCCATATCTCAATGCAAGAGTACCGATTTCAAGTCCCGTGCGTTCCCAGGGCCGAGCGGTCTTCTCTTGTCAACAAACAAAACCTACGATACTCTCAATTCTGCTCTCCCTGGCCAACTTGTCCTTTCATCTACCAAGGAGATGATCATTTCAGACTTCCTCCTTTTTTGGCGACAAATGAAAACTGCCGTCCTCAAGAAGGCTCACCGGACCAGAAACCTTGTCTGCTTTCTTCCCCTTCCCCCACCCCCACTCCAGATGCTGACTTGCTCCAGCAATTTCTGTTTCCCACTCTGATTTTGTTGTCACTTCGTCCCGTCAGTGGGCATATAACTCCCACGCAAATGGGGTGCAAATTAAAACCTTTAAGCAACCGTTAGCGACAAATGACAGTGAGCTTTCCCCTCTCCCTCGCTCCAATCAAAAAGGGGTCAGACCCCTCAGAGTTTGGACCCGGACCTGCCATTAAGGTGATGCAACACCATCCCCTGCTGCTGGCAGACTGTACTACACCCACAGTGGAAAGTCAAAGTCATCTGAGTGGCATCGTCTGCTCTTCTCGATAGAAGGACAAAGCCCAGTGGCTGGGTTAACATGAAGGTCAACACAGAGGCAAGCTTGAGAAAGCACGTGCAGGTACTCAACCTACACTGTTGGCATCATAGGAGCACCACAGTGTGGAAGCAGGCCATTCACACTGACCCTTCTGAAGAGAAACCCATGCAGATCCATGCTTGGTACTGAGGGATCCCAGCAAACGTTCACCGGTTCCCAATGTTGGGGGCGTCCAGAACCAGGGGTCACAGTCTCCGAACGAAGGGCAAGCGATTCAGGAAGAATTTTTCTCTCAGAGAGTGGTGAACCTGTGGACTTGTCTCCCACAGGAAGATGCGGCTATGCCGGTTTGTGAGATACACTCAAGAGGGAGCCGGACGTAGACCTTGCAGCTAAAGGGATCCAGGGGTACGGAGAGGAAGCTGGAGTGGTTACTGAAATTACATGTTCAGTCATGATCACATTGAATGGTGGTGATGTCTTGAAGGGCTGAATGGAACAAGTGAGGACTGCAGTTGCTGGAAATCAGAGTCTCGATCAGAGTGGCGCTGGAAACGCGAAGCAAGTCAGGCAGCATCCTGATTTTCCTGCTCCTCGGATTCTGCCTGACTTGAAGGGCTGAATGGCCTACTCCTGCACTTAATTTCTATGTTTCGATGTTAAATGCATGGCTGAGAGATCTGATGCAGCGTACAGTAAAGTCACCCCACCGTCCTCCGGGAGCACTGCTCTCTGATGAGGAAGCGATTGATGGGTGGTAGTAGAACCTGAGGGGACGAGCTTGAAAAGGGGAAGCTTTCGTGCTGAGTCCATTTGGCAGTGGGAATTGAAGCCAGGCTGTTGGATTTGTGCTGTCGTACACAAATCAGTTTGTTAGAAGCAGGTAATGGGAGAGAGCGCGTGGATCAGCAGCAGACGAAGTTTAACACAGACGGTAGGGCACAACGAAAAGGCTGTTTTACAGCAGCAGCAGCAGCGGCGGCGGATTACTTGAAAGATAGATAGTCAAATAATAAAACATGAAAACAACAATAACTATTCCCTTAATCATCTCCACAGAGGTAGAAGATGATCTAAAGAAGAACTCAAATTGACAACAGAATCCAAATTTCACATAAGAACATTCTACCTAATACGGATGCGACAGAGCGCGCTGTCATCCAATCCTCGGTAGTATAGTGGTTAGTATCCCCGCCTGTCACGCGGGAGACCGGGGTTCAATTCCCCGCCGGGGAGTCTGCGGCATTTTGAGAGGCCAGCTCCATATCTCAATGCAAGAGTGCCGATTTCAAGTCCCGTCCGTTCGCTCCAAAGGCGTGCGTTCCCAGGGCCGAGCGGTCTGCTCTTGTCAACAAACAAAACCTACGATACTCTCAATTCTGCTCTCCCTGGCCAACTTGTCCTTTCATCTACCAAGGAGATGATCATTTCAGACTTCCTCCTTTTTTGGCGACAAATGAAAACTGCCGTCCTCAAGAAGGCTCACCGGACCAGAAACCTTGTCTGCTTTCTTCCCCTTCCCCCACCCCCACTCCAGATGCTGACTTGCTCCAGCAATTTCTGTTTCCCACTCTGATTTTGTTGTCACTTCGTCCCGTCAGTGGGCATATAACTCCCACGCAAATGGGGTGCAAACTAAAACCTTTAAGCAACCGGTAGCGACAAATGACAGTGAGCTTTCCCCTCTCCCTCGCTCCAATCAAAAAGGGGTCAGACCCCTCAGAGTTTGGACCCGGTCCTGCCATTAAGGTGATGCAACACCATCCCCTGCTGCTGGCAGACTGTACTACACCCACAGTGGAAAGTCAAAGTCATCTGAGTGGCATCGTCTGCTCTTCTCGATAGAAGGACAAAGCCCAGTGGCTGGGTTAACATGAAGGTCAACACAGAGGCAAGCTTGAGAAAGCACGTGCAGGTACTCAACCTACACTGTTGGCATCATAGGAGCACCACAGTGTGGAAGCAGGCCATTCACACTGACCCTTCTGAAGAGAAACCCATGCAGATCCATGCTTGGTACTGAGGGATCCCAGCAAAAGTTCACCGGTTCCCAATGTTGGGGACGTCCAGAACCAGGGGTCACAGTCTCCGAACGAAGGGCAAGCGATTCAGGAAGAATTTTTCTCTCAGAGAGTGGTGAACCTGTGGACTTGTCTCCCACAGGAAGATGCGGCTATGCCGGTTTGTGAGATACACTCAAGAGGGAGCCGGACGTAGACCTTGCAGCTAAAGGGATCCAGGGGAGGAAGAGGAAGGAGAGGAAGCTGGAGTGGAGTGGTTACTGAAATTACATGTTCAGTCATGATCACATTGAATGGTGGTGATGTCTTGAAGGGCTGAATGGAACAAGTGAGGACTGCAGTTGATGGAAATCAGAGTCTCGATCAGAGTGGCGCTGGAAATCAGAGTCTCGATCAGAGTGGCGCTGGAAATCAGAGTCTCGATCAGAGTGGCGCTGGAAACGCGAAGCAAGTCAGGCAGCATCCTGATTTTCCTGCTCCTCGGATTCTGCCTGACTTGAAGGGCTGAATGGCCTACTCCTGCACTTAATTTCTATGTTTCGATGTTAAATGCATGGCTGAGAGATCTGATGCAGCGTACAGTAAAGTCACCCCACCGTCCTCCGGGAGCACTGCTCTCTGATGAGGAAGCGATTGATGGGTGGTAGTAGAACCTGAGGGGACGAGCTTGAAAAGGGGAAGCTTTCGTGCTGAGTCCATTTGGCAGTGGGAATTGAAGCCAGGCTGTTGGATTTGTGCTGTCGTACACAAATCAGTTTGTTAGAAGCAGGTAATGGGAGAGAGCGCGTGGATCAGCAGCAGACGAAGTTTAACACAGACGGTAGGGCACAACGAAAAGGCTGTTTTACAGCAGCAGCAGCAGCGGCGGCGGTTACTTGAAAGATAGATAGTCAAATAATAAAACATGAAAACAACAATAACTATTCCCTTAATCATCTCCACAGAGGTAGAAGATGATCTAAAGAAGAACTCAAATTGACAACTAAATCCAAATTTCACATAAGAACATTCTACCTAATACGGATGCGACAGAGCGCGCTGTCGTCCAATCCTCGGTAGTATAGTGGTTAGTATCCCCGCCTGTCACGCGGGAGACCGGGGTTCAATTCCCCGCCGGGGAGTCTGCGGCATTTTGAGAGGCCAGCTCCATATCTCAATGCAAGAGTGCCGATTTCAAGTCCCGTCCGTTCGCTCCAAAGGCGTGCGTTCCCAGGGCCGAGCGGTCTGCTCTTGTCAACAAACAAAACCTACGATACTCTCAATTCTGCTCTCCCTGGCCAACTTGTCCTTTCATCTACCAAGGAGATGATCATTTCAGACTTCCTCCTTTTTTGGCGACAAATGAAAACTGCCGTCCTCAAGAAGGCTCACCGGACCAGAAACCTTGTCTGCTTTCTTCCCCTTCCCCGACCCCCACTCCAGATGCTGACTTGCTCCAGCAATTTCTGTTTCCCACTCTGATTTTGTTGTCACTTCGTCCCGTCAGTGGGCATATAACTCCCACGCAAATGGGGTGCAAATTAAAACCTTTAAGCAACCGGTAGCGACAAATGACAGTGAGCTTTCCCCTCTCCCTCGCTCCAATCAAAAAGGGGTCAGACCCCTCAGAGTTTGGACCCGGTCCTGCCATTAAGGTGATGCAACACCATCCCCTGCTGCTGGCAGACTGTACTACACCCACAGTGGAAAGTCAAAGTCATCTGAGTGGCATCGTCTGCTCTTCTCGATAGAAGGACAAAGCCCAGTGGCTGGGTTAACATGAAGGTCAACACAGAGGCAAGCTTGAGAAAGCACGTGCAGGTACTCAACCTACACTGTTGGCATCATAGGAGCACCACAGTGTGGAAGCAGGCCATTCACACTGACCCTTCTGAAGAGAAACCCATGCAGATCCATGCTTGGTACTGAGGGATCCCAGCAAACGTTCACCGGTTCCCAATGTTGGGGGCGTCCAGAACCAGGGGTCACAGTCTCCGAACGAAGGGCAAGCGATTCAGGAAGAATTTTTCTCTCAGAGAGTGGTGAACCTGTGGACTTGTCTCCCACAGGAAGATGCGGCTATGCCGGTTTGTGAGATACACTCAAGAGGGAGCCGGACGTAGACCTTGCAGCTAAAGGGATCCAGGGGAGGAAGAGGAAGGAGAGGAAGCTGGAGTGGAGTGGTTACTGAAATTACATGTTCAGTCATGATCACATTGAATGGTGGTGATGTCTTGAAGGGCTGAATGGAACAAGTGAGGACTGCAGTTGATGGAAATCAGAGTCTCGATCAGAGTGGCGCTGGAAATCAGAGTCTCGATCAGAGTGGCGCTGGAAATCAGAGTCTCGATCAGAGTGGCGCTGGAAACGCGAAGCAAGTCAGGCAGCATCCTGATTTTCCTGCTCCTCGGATTCTGCCTGACTTGAAGGGCTGAATGGCCTACTCCTGCACTTAATTTCTATGTTTCGATGTTAAATGCATGGCTGAGAGATCTGATGCAGCGTACAGTAAAGTCACCCCACCGTCCTCCGGGAGCACTGCTCTCTGATGAGGAAGCGATTGATGGGTGGTAGTAGAACCTGAGGGGACGAGCTTGAAAAGGGGAAGCTTTCGTGCTGAGTCCATTTGGCAGTGGGAATTGAAGCCAGGCTGTTGGATTTGTGCTGTCGTACACAAATCAGTTTGTTAGAAGCAGGTAATGGGAGAGAGCGCGTGGATCAGCAGCAGACGAAGTTTAACACAGACGGTAGGGCACAACGAAAAGGCTGTTTTACAGCAGCAGCAGCAGCGGCGGCGGATTACTTGAAAGATAGATAGTCAAATAATAAAACATGAAAACAACAATAACTATTCCCTTAATCATCTCCACAGAGGTAGAAGATGATCTAAAGAAGAACTCAAATTGACAACAAAATCCAAATTTCACATAAGAACATTCTACCTAATACGGATGCGACAGAGCGCGCTGTCGTCCAATCCTCGGTAGTATAGTGGTTAGTATCCCCGCCTGTCACGCGGGAGACCGGGGTTCAATTCCCCGCCGGGGAGTCTGCGGCATTTTGAGAGGCCAGCTCCATATCTCAATGCAAGAGTGCCGATTTCAAGTCCCGTCCGTTCGCTCCAAAGGCGTGCGTTCCCAGGGCCGAGCGGTCTGCTCTTGTCAACAAACAAAACCTACGATACTCTCAATTCTGCTCTCCCTGGCCAACTTGTCCTTTCATCTACCAAGGAGATGATCATTTCAGACTTCCTCCTTTTTTGGCGACAAATGAAAACTGCCGTCCTCAAGAAGGCTCACCGGACCAGAAACCTTGTCTGCTTTCTTCCCCTTCCCCCACCCCCACTCCAGATGCTGACTTGCTCCAGCAATTTCTGTTTCCCACTCTGATTTTGTTGTCACTTCGTCCCGTCAGTGGGCATATAACTCCCACGCAAATGGGGTGCAAATTAAAACCTTTAAGCAACCGGTAGCGACAAATGACAGTGAGCTTTCCCCTCTCCCTCGCTCCAATCAAAAAGGGGTCAGACCCCTCAGAGTTTGGACCCGGTCCTGCCATTAAGGTGATGCAACACCATCCCCTGCTGCTGGCAGACTGTACTACACCCACAGTGGAAAGTCAAAGTCATCTGAGTGGCATCGTCTGCTCTTCTCGATAGAAGGACAAAGCCCAGTGGCTGGGTTAACATGAAGGTCAACACAGAGGCAAGCTTGAGAAAGCACGTGCAGGTACTCAACCTACACTGTTGGCATCATAGGAGCACCACAGTGTGGAAGCAGGCCATTCACACTGACCCTTCTGAAGAGAAACCCATGCAGATCCATGCTTGGTACTGAGGGATCCCAGCAAACGTTAACCGGTTCCCAATGTTGGGGGCGTCCAGAACCAGGGGTCACAGTCTCCGAACGAAGGGCAAGCGATTCAGGAAGAATTTTTCTCTCAGAGAGTGGTGAACCTGTGGACTTGTCTCCCACAGGAAGATGCGGCTATGCCGGTTTGTGAGATACACTCAAGAGGGAGCCGGACGTAGACCTTGCAGCTAAAGGGATCCAGGGGAGGAAGAGGAAGGAGAGGAAGCTGGAGTGGAGTGGTTACTGAAATTACATGTTCAGTCATGATCACATTGAATGGTGGTGATGTCTTGAAGGGCTGAATGGAACAAGTGAGGACTGCAGTTGCTGGAAATCAGAGTCTCGATCAGAGTGGCGCTGGAAACGCGAAGCAAGTCAGGCAGCATCCTGATTTTCCTGCTCCTCGGATTCTGCCTGACTTGAAGGGCTGAATGGCCTACTCCTGCACTTAATTTCTATGTTTCGATGTTAAATGCATGGCTGAGAGATCTGATGCAGCGTACAGTAAAGTCACCCCACCGTCCTCCGGGAGCACTGCTCTCTGATGAGGAAGCGATTGATGGGTGGTAGTAGAACCTGAGGGGACGAGCTTGAAAAGGGGAAGCTTTCGTGCTGAGTCCATTTGGCAGTGGGAATTGAAGCCAGGCTGTTGGATTTGTGCTGTCGTACACAAATCAGTTTGTTAGAAGCAGGTAATGGGAGAGAGCGCGTGGATCAGCAGCAGACGAAGTTTAACACAGACGGTAGGGCACAACGAAAAGGCTGTTTTACAGCAGCAGCAGCGGCGGCGGATTACTTGAAAGATAGATAGTCAAATAATAAAACATGAAAACAACAATAGCTATTCCCTTAATCATCTCCACAGAGGTAGAAGATGATCTAAAGAAGAACTCAAATTGACAACAAAATCCAAATTTCACATAAGAACATTCTACCTAATACGGATGCGACAGAGTGCGCTGTCGTCCAATCCTCGGTAGTATAGTTGTTAGTATCCCCGCCTGTCACGCGGGAGACCGGGGTTCAATTCCCCGCCGGGGAGTCTGCGGCATTTTGAGAGGCCAGCTCCATATCTCAATGCAAGAGTGCCGATTTCAAGTCCCGTCCGTTCGCTCCAAAGGCGTGCGTTCCCAGGGCCGAGCGGTCTGCTCTTGTCAACAAACAAAACCTACGATACTCTCAATTCTGCTCTCCCTGGCCAACTTGTCCTTTCTCCTTTTTTGGCGACAAATGAAAACTGCCGTCCTCAAGAAGTCTCACCGGACCAGAAACCTTGTCTGCTTTCTTCCCCTTCCCCCACCCCCACTCCAGATGCTGACTTGCTCCAGCAATTTCTCTTTCCCACTCTGATTTTGTTGTCACTTCGTCCCGTCAGTGGGCATATAACTCCCACGCAAATGGGGTGCAAATTAAAACCTTTAAGCAACCGGTAGCGACAAATGACAGTGAGCTTTCCCCTCTCCCTCGCTCCAATCAAAAAGGGGTCAGACCCCTCAGAGTTTGGACCCGGTCCTGCCATTAAGGTGATGCAACACCATCCCCTGCTGCTGGCAGACTGTACTACACCCACAGTGGAAAGTCAAAGTCATCTGAGTGGCATCGTCTGCTCTTCTCGATAGAAGGACAAAGCCCAGTGGCTGGGTTAACATGAAGGTCAACACAGAGGCAAGCTTGAGAAAGCACGTGCAGGTACTCAACCTACACTGTTGGCATCATAGGAGCACCACAGTGTGGAAGCAGGCCATTCACACTGACCCTTCTGAAGAGAAACCCATGCAGATCCATGCTTGGTACTGAGGGATCCCAGCAAAAGTTCACCGGTTCCCAATGTTGGGGGCGTCCAGAACCAGGGGTCACAGTCTCCGAACGAAGGGCAAGCGATTCAGGAAGAATTTTTCTCTCAGAGAGTGGTGAACCTGTGGACTTGTCTCCCACAGGAAGATGCGGCTATGCCGGTTTGTGAGATACACTCAAGAGGGAGCCGGACGTAGACCTTGCAGCTAAAGGGATCCAGGGGAGGAAGAGGAAGGAGAGGAAGCTGGAGTGGAGTGGTTACTGAAATTACATGTTCAGTCATGATCACATTGAATGGTGGTGATGTCTTGAAGGGCTGAATGGAACAAGTGAGGACTGCAGTTGATGGAAATCAGAGTCTCGATCAGAGTGGCGCTGGAAATCAGAGTCTCGATCAGAGTGGCGCTGGAAATCAGAGTCTCGATCAGAGTGGCGCTGGAAACGCGAAGCAAGTCAGGCAGCATCCTGATTTTCCTGCTCCTCGGATTCTGCCTGACTTGAAGGGCTGAATGGCCTACTCCTGCACTTAATTTCTATGTTTCGATGTTAAATGCATGGCTGAGAGATCTGATGCAGCGTACAGTAAAGTCACCCCACCGTCCTCCGGGAGCACTGCTCTCTGATGAAGAAGCGATTGATGGGTGGTAGTAGAACCTGAGGGGACGAGCTTGAAAAGGGGAAGCTTTCGTGCTGAGTCCATTTGGCAGTGGGAATTGAAGCCAGGCTGTTGGATTTGTGCTGTCGTACACAAATCAGTTTGTTAGAAGCAGGTAATGGGAGAGAGCGCGTGGATCAGCAGCAGACGAAGTTTAACACAGACGGTAGGGCACAACGAAAAGGCTGTTTTACAGCAGCAGCAGCAGCGGCGGCGGATTACTTGAAAGATAGATAGTCAAATAATAAAACATGAAAACAACAATAACTATTCCCTTAATCATCTCCACAGAGGTAGAAGATGATCTAAAGAAGAACTCAAATTGACAACAGAATCCAAATTTCACATAAGAACATTCTACCTAATACGGATGCGACAGAGCGCGCTGTCGTCCAATCCTCGGTAGTATAGTGGTTAGTATCCCCGCCTGTCACGCGGGAGACCGGGGTTCAATTCCCCGCCGGGGAGTCTGCGGCATTTTGAGAGGCCAGCTCCATATCTCAATGCAAGAGTGCCGATTTCAAGTCCCGTCCGTTCGCTCCAAAGGCGTGCGTTCCCAGGGCCGAGCGGTCTGCTCTTGTCAACAAACAAAACCTACGATACTCTCAATTCTGCTCTCCCTGGCCAACTTGTCCTTTCATCTACCAAGGAGATGATCATTTCAGACTTCCTCCTTTTTTGGCGACAAATGAAAACTGCCGTCCTCAAGAAGGCTCACCGGACCAGAAACCTTGTCTGCTTTCTTCCCCTTCCCCGACCCCCACTCCAGATGCTGACTTGCTCCAGCAATTTCTCTTTCCCACTCTGATTTTGTTGTCACTTCGTCCCGTCAGTGGGCATATAACTCCCACGCAAATGGGGTGCAAATTAAAACCTTTAAGCAACCGGTAGCGACAAATGACAGTGAGCTTTCCCCTCTCCCTCGCTCCAATCAAAAAGGGGTCAGACCCCTCAGAGTTTGGACCCGGTCCTGCCATTAAGGTGATGCAACACCATCCCCTGCTGCTGGCAGACTGTACTACACCCACAGTGGAAAGTCAAAGTCATCTGAGTGGCATCGTCTGCTCTTCTCGATAGAAGGACAAAGCCCAGTGGCTGGGTTAACATGAAGGTCAACACAGAGGCAAGCTTGAGAAAGCACGTGCAGGTACTCAACCTACACTGTTGGCATCATAGGAGCACCACAGTGTGGAAGCAGGCCATTCACACTGACCCTTCTGAAGAGAAACCCATGCAGATCCATGCTTGGTACTGAGGGATCCCAGCAAACGTTCACCGGTTCCCAATGTTGGGGGCGTCCAGAACCAGGGGTCACAGTCTCCGAACGAAGGGCAAGCGATTCAGGAAGAATTTTTCTCTCAGAGAGTGGTGAACCTGTGGACTTGTCTCCCACAGGAAGATGCGGCTATGCCGGTTTGTGAGATACACTCAAGAGGGAGCCGGACGTAGACCTTGCAGCTAAAGGGATCCAGGGGAGGAAGAGGAAGGAGAGGAAGCTGGAGTGGAGTGGTTACTGAAATTACATGTTCAGTCATGATCACATTGAATGGTGGTGATGTCTTGAAGGGCTGAATGGAACAAGTGAGGACTGCAGTTGATGGAAATCAGAGTCTCGATCAGAGTGGCGCTGGAAATCAGAGTCTCGATCAGAGTGGCGCTGGAAATCAGAGTCTCGATCAGAGTGGCGCTGGAAACGCGAAGCAAGTCAGGCAGCATCCTGATTTTCCTGCTCCTCGGATTCTGCCTGACTTGAAGGGCTGAATGGCCTACTCCTGCACTTAATTTCTATGTTTCGATGTTAAATGCATGGCTGAGAGATCTGATGCAGCGTACAGTAAAGTCACCCCACCGTCCTCCGGGAGCACTGCTCTCTGATGAGGAAGCGATTGATGGGTGGTAGTAGAACCTGAGGGGACGAGCTTGAAAAGGGGAAGCTTTCGTGCTGAGTCCATTTGGCAGTGGGAATTGAAGCCAGGCTGTTGGATTTGTGCTGTCGTACACAAATCAGTTTGTTAGAAGCAGGTAATGGGAGAGAGCGCGTGGATCAGCAGCAGACGAAGTTTAACACAGACGGTAGGGCACAACGAAAAGGCTGTTTTACAGCAGCAGCAGCAGCGGCGGCGGATTACTTGAAAGATAGATAGTCAAATAATAAAACATGAAAACAACAATAACTATTCCCTTAATCATCTCCACAGAGGTAGAAGATGATCTAAAGAAGAACTCAAATTGACAACAAAATCCAAATTTCACATAAGAACATTCTACCTAATACGGATGCGACAGAGTGCGCTGTCGTCCAATCCTCGGTAGTATAGTGGTTAGTATCCCCGCCTGTCACGCGGGAGAACGGGGTTCAATTCCCCGCCGGGGAGTCTGCGGCATTTTGAGAGGCCAGCTCCATATCTCAATGCAAGAGTGCCGATTTCAAGTCCCGTCCGTTCGCTCCAAAGGCGTGCGTTCCCAGGGCCGAGCGGTCTGCTCTTGTCAACAAACAAAACCTACGATACTCTCAATTCTGCTCTCCCTGGCCAACTTGTCCTTTCATCTACCAAGGAGATGATCATTTCAGACTTCCTCCTTTTTTGGCGACAAATGAAAACTGCCGTCCTCAAGAAGGCTCACCGGACCAGAAACCTTGTCTGCTTTCTTCCCCTTCCCCCACCCCCACTCCAGATGCTGACTTGCTCCAGCAATTTCTCTTTCCCACTCTGATTTTGTTGTCACTTCGTCCCGTCAGTGGGCATATAACTCCCACGCAAATGGGGTGCAAATTAAAACCTTTAAGCAACCGGTAGCGACAAATGACAGTGAGCTTTCCCCTCTCCCTCGCTCCAATCAAAAAGGGGTCAGACCCCTCAGAGTTTGGACCCGGTCCTGCCATTAAGGTGATGCAACACCATCCCCTGCTGCTGGCAGACTGTACTACACCCACAGTGGAAAGTCAAAGTCATCTGAGTGGCATCGTCTGCTCTTCTCGATAGAAGGACAAAGCCCAGTGGCTGGGTTAACATGAAGGTCAACACAGAGGCAAGCTTGAGAAAGCACGTGCAGGTACTCAACCTACACTGTTGGCATCATAGGAGCACCACAGTGTGGAAGCAGGCCATTCACACTGACCCTTCTGAAGAGAAACCCATGCAGATCCATGCTTGGTACTGAGGGATCCCAGCAAACGTTCACCGGTTCCCAATGTTGGGGGCGTCCAGAACCAGGGGTCACAGTCTCCGAACGAAGGGCAAGCGATTCAGGAAGAATTTTTCTCTCAGAGAGTGGTGAACCTGTGGACTTGTCTCCCACAGGAAGATGCGGCTATGCCGGTTTGTGAGATACACTCAAGAGGGAGCCGGACGTAGACCTTGCAGCTAAAGGGATCCAGGGGAGGAAGAGGAAGGAGAGGAAGCTGGAGTGGAGTGGTTACTGAAATTACATGTTCAGTCATGATCACATTGAATGGTGGTGATGTCTTGAAGGGCTGAATGGAACAAGTGAGGACTGCAGTTGATGGAAATCAGAGTCTCGATCAGAGTGGCGCTGGAAATCAGAGTCTCGATCAGAGTGGCGCTGGAAATCAGAGTCTCGATCAGAGTGGCGCTGGAAACGCGAAGCAAGTCAGGCAGCATCCTGATTTTCCTGCTCCTCGGATTCTGCCTGACTTGAAGGGCTGAATGGCCTACTCCTGCACTTAATTTCTATGTTTCGATGTTAAATGCATGGCTGAGAGATCTGATGCAGCGTACAGTAAAGTCACCCCACCGTCCTCCGGGAGCACTGCTCTCTGATGAGGAAGCGATTGATGGGTGGTAGTAGAACCTGAGGGGACGAGCTTGAAAAGGGGAAGCTTTCGTGCTGAGTCCATTTGGCAGTGGGAATTGAAGCCAGGCTGTTGGATTTGTGCTGTCGTACACAAATCAGTTTGTTAGAAGCAGGTAATGGGAGAGAGCGCGTGGATCAGCAGCAGACGAAGTTTAACACAGACGGTAGGGCACAACGAAAAGGCTGTTTTACAGCAGCAGCAGCAGCGGCGGCGGTTACTTGAAAGATAGATAGTCAAATAATAAAACATGAAAACAACAATAACTATTCCCTTAATCATCTCCACAGAGGTAGAAGATGATCTAAAGAAGAACTCAAATTGACAACAAAATCCAAATTTCACATAAGAACATTCTACCTAATACGGATGCGACAGAGCGCGCTGTCGTCCAATCCTCGGTAGTATAGTGGTTAGTATCCCCGCCTGTCACGCGGGAGACCGGGGTTCAATTCCCCGCCGGGGAGTCTGCGGCATTTTGAGAGGCCAGCTCCATATCTCAATGCAAGAGTGCCGATTTCAAGTCCCGTCCGTTCGCTCCAAAGGCGTGCGTTCCCAGGGCCGAGCGGTCTGCTCTTGTCAACAAACAAAACCTACGATACTCTCAATTCTGCTCTCCCTGGCCAACTTGTCCTTTCATCTACCAAGGAGATGATCATTTCAGACTTCCTCCTTTTTTGGCGACAAATGAAAACTGCCGTCCTCAAGAAGGCTCACCGGACCAGAAACCTTGTCTGCTTTCTTCCCCTTCCCCGACCCCCACTCCAGATGCTGACTTGCTCCAGCAATTTCTCTTTCCCACTCTGATTTTGTTGTCACTTCGTCCCGTCAGTGGGCATATAACTCCCACGCAAATGGGGTGCAAATTAAAACCTTTAAGCAACCGGTAGCGACAAATGACAGTGAGCTTTCCCCTCTCCCTCGCTCCAATCAAAAAGGGGTCAGACCCCTCAGAGTTTGGACCCGGTCCTGCCATTAAGGTGATGCAACACCATCCCCTGCTGCTGGCAGACTGTACTACACCCACAGTGGAAAGTCAAAGTCATCTGAGTGGCATCGTCTGCTCTTCTCGATAGAAGGACAAAGCCCAGTGGCTGGGTTAACATGAAGGTCAACACAGAGGCAAGCTTGAGAAAGCACGTGCAGGTACTCAACCTACACTGTTGGCATCATAGGAGCACCACAGTGTGGAAGCAGGCCATTCACACTGACCCTTCTGAAGAGAAACCCATGCAGATCCATGCTTGGTACTGAGGGATCCCAGCAAACGTTCACCGGTTCCCAATGTTGGGGGCGTCCAGAACCAGGGGTCACAGTCTCCGAACGAAGGGCAAGCGATTCAGGAAGAATTTTTCTCTCAGAGAGTGGTGAACCTGTGGACTTGTCTCCCACAGGAAGATGCGGCTATGCCGGTTTGTGAGATACACTCAAGAGGGAGCCGGACGTAGACCTTGCAGCTAAAGGGATCCAGGGGAGGAAGAGGAAGGAGAGGAAGCTGGAGTGGAGTGGTTACTGAAATTACATGTTCAGTCATGATCACATTGAATGGTGGTGATGTCTTGAAGGGCTGAATGGAACAAGTGAGGACTGCAGTTGATGGAAATCAGAGTCTCGATCAGAGTGGCGCTGGAAATCAGAGTCTCGATCAGAGTGGCGCTGGAAATCAGAGTCTCGATCAGAGTGGCGCTGGAAACGCGAAGCAAGTCAGGCAGCATCCTGATTTTCCTGCTCCTCGGATTCTGCCTGACTTGAAGGGCTGAATGGCCTACTCCTGCACTTAATTTCTATGTTTCGATGTTAAATGCATGGCTGAGAGATCTGATGCAGCGTACAGTAAAGTCACCCCACCGTCCTCCGGGAGCACTGCTCTCTGATGAGGAAGCGATTGATGGGTGGTAGTAGAACCTGAGGGGACGAGCTTGAAAAGGGGAAGCTTTCGTGCTGAGTCCATTTGGCAGTGGGAATTGAAGCCAGGCTGTTGGATTTGTGCTGTCGTACACAAATCAGTTTGTTAGAAGCAGGTAATGGGAGAGAGCGCGTGGATCAGCAGCAGACGAAGTTTAACACAGACGGTAGGGCACAACGAAAAGGCTGTTTTACAGCAGCAGCAGCAGCGGCGGCGGATTACTTGAAAGATAGATAGTCAAATAATAAAACATGAAAACAACAATAACTATTCCCTTAATCATCTCCACAGAGGTAGAAGATGATCTAAAGAAGAACTCAAATTGACAACAAAATCCAAATTTCACATAAGAACATTCTACCTAATACGGATGCGACAGAGCGTGCTGTCGTCCAATCCTCGGTAGTATAGTGGTTAGTATCCCCGCCTGTCACGCGGGAGACCGGGGTTCAATTCCCCGCCGGGGAGTCTGCGGCATTTTGAGAGGCCAGCTCCATATCTCAATGCAAGAGTGCCGATTTCAAGTCCCGTCCGTTCGCTCCAAAGGCGTGCGTTCCCAGGGCCGAGCGGTCTGCTCTTGTCAACAAACAAAACCTACGATACTCTCAATTCTGCTCTCCCTGGCCAACTTGTCCTTTCATCTACCAAGGAGATGATCATTTCAGACTTCCTCCTTTTTTGGCGACAAATGAAAACTGCCGTCCTCAAGAAGGCTCACCGGACCAGAAACCTTGTCTGCTTTCTTCCCCTTCCCCCACCCCCACTCCAGATGCTGACTTGCTCCAGCAATTTCTGTTTCCCACTCTGATTTTGTTGTCACTTCGTCCCGTCAGTGGGCATATAACTCCCACGCAAATGGGGTGCAAATTAAAACCTTTAAGCAACCGGTAGCGACAAATGACAGTGAGCTTTCCCCTCTCCCTCGCTCCAATCAAAAAGGGGTCAGACCCCTCAGAGTTTGGACCCGGTCCTGCCATTAAGGTGATGCAACACCATCCCCTGCTGCTGGCAGACTGTACTACACCCACAGTGGAAAGTCAAAGTCATCTGAGTGGCATCGTCTGCTCTTCTCGATAGAAGGACAAAGCCCAGTGGCTGGGTTAACATGAAGGTCAACACAGAGGCAAGCTTGAGAAAGCACGTGCAGGTACTCAACCTACACTGTTGGCATCATAGGAGCACCACAGTGTGGAAGCAGGCCATTCACACTGACCCTTCTGAAGAGAAACCCATGCAGATCCATGCTTGGTACTGAGGGATCCCAGCAAACGTTCACCGGTTCCCAATGTTGGGGGCGTCCAGAACCAGGGGTCACAGTCTCCGAACGAAGGGCAAGCGATTCAGGAAGAATTTTTCTCTCAGAGAGTGGTGAACCTGTGGACTTGTCTCCCACAGGAAGATGCGGCTATGCCGGTTTGTGAGATACACTCAAGAGGGAGCCGGACGTAGACCTTGCAGCTAAAGGGATCCAGGGGAGGAAGAGGAAGGAGAGGAAGCTGGAGTGGAGTGGTTACTGAAATTACATGTTCAGTCATGATCACATTGAATGGTGGTGATGTCTTGAAGGGCTGAATGGAACAAGTGAGGACTGCAGTTGCTGGAAATCAGAGTCTCGATCAGAGTGGCGCTGGAAACGCGAAGCAAGTCAGGCAGCATCCTGATTTTCCTGCTCCTCGGATTCTGCCTGACTTGAAGGGCTGAATGGCCTACTCCTGCACTTAATTTCTATGTTTCGATGTTAAATGCATGGCTGAGAGATCTGATGCAGCGTACAGTAAAGTCACCCCACCGTCCTCCGGGAGCACTGCTCTCTGATGAGGAAGCGATTGATGGGTGGTAGTAGAACCTGAGGGGACGAGCTTGAAAAGGGGAAGCTTTCGTGCTGAGTCCATTTGGCAGTGGGAATTGAAGCCAGGCTGTTGGATTTGTGCTGTCGTACACAAATCAGTTTGTTAGAAGCAGGTAATGGGAGAGAGCGCGTGGATCAGCAGCAGACGAAGTTTAACACAGACGGTAGGGCACAACGAAAAGGCTGTTTTACAGCAGCAGCAGCGGCGGCGGATTACTTGAAAGATAGATAGTCAAATAATAAAACATGAAAACAACAATAGCTATTCCCTTAATCATCTCCACAGAGGTAGAAGATGATCTAAAGAAGAACTCAAATTGACAACAAAATCCAAATTTCACATAAGAACATTCTACCTAATACGGATGCGACAGAGTGCGCTGTCGTCCAATCCTCGGTAGTATAGTTGTTAGTATCCCCGCCTGTCACGCGGGAGACCGGGGTTCAATTCCCCGCCGGGGAGTCTGCGGCATTTTGAGAGGCCAGCTCCATATCTCAATGCAAGAGTGCCGATTTCAAGTCCCGTCCGTTCGCTCCAAAGGCGTGCGTTCCCAGGGCCGAGCGGTCTGCTCTTGTCAACAAACAAAACCTACGATACTCTCAATTCTGCTCTCCCTGGCCAACTTGTCCTTTCTCCTTTTTTGGCGACAAATGAAAACTGCCGTCCTCAAGAAGGCTCACCGGACCAGAAACCTTGTCTGCTTTCTTCCCCTTCCCCCACCCCCACTCCAGATGCTGACTTGCTCCAGCAATTTCTCTTTCCCACTCTGATTTTGTTGTCACTTCGTCCCGTCAGTGGGCATATAACTCCCACGCAAATGGGGTGCAAATTAAAACCTTTAAGCAACCGGTAGCGACAAATGACAGTGAGCTTTCCCCTCTCCCTCGCTCCAATCAAAAAGGGGTCAGACCCCTCAGAGTTTGGACCCGGTCCTGCCATTAAGGTGATGCAACACCATCCCCTGCTGCTGGCAGACTGTACTACACCCACAGTGGAAAGTCAAAGTCATCTGAGTGGCATCGTCTGCTCTTCTCGATAGAAGGACAAAGCCCAGTGGCTGGGTTAACATGAAGGTCAACACAGAGGCAAGCTTGAGAAAGCACGTGCAGGTACTCAACCTACACTGTTGGCATCATAGGAGCACCACAGTGTGGAAGCAGGCCATTCACACTGACCCTTCTGAAGAGAAACCCATGCAGATCCATGCTTGGTACTGAGGGATCCCAGCAAAAGTTCACCGGTTCCCAATGTTGGGGGCGTCCAGAACCAGGGGTCACAGTCTCCGAACGAAGGGCAAGCGATTCAGGAAGAATTTTTCTCTCAGAGAGTGGTGAACCTGTGGACTTGTCTCCCACAGGAAGATGCGGCTATGCCGGTTTGTGAGATACACTCAAGAGGGAGCCGGACGTAGACCTTGCAGCTAAAGGGATCCAGGGGTACGGAGAGGAAGCTGGAGTGGTTACTGAAATTACATGTTCAGTCATGATCACATTGAATGGTGGTGATGTCTTGAAGGGCTGAATGGAACAAGTGAGGACTGCAGTTGCTGGAAATCAGAGTCTCGATCAGAGTGGCGCTGGAAACGCGAAGCAAGTCAGGCAGCATCCTGATTTTCCTGCTCCTCGGATTCTGCCTGACTTGAAGGGCTGAATGGCCTACTCCTGCACTTAATTTCTATGTTTCGATGTTAAATGCATGGCTGAGAGATCTGATGCAGCGTACAGTAAAGTCACCCCACCGTCCTCCGGGAGCACTGCTCTCTGATGAGGAAGCGATTGATGGGTGGTAGTAGAACCTGAGGGGACGAGCTTGAAAAGGGGAAGCTTTCGTGCTGAGTCCATTTGGCAGTGGGAATTGAAGCCAGGCTGTTGGATTTGTGCTGTCGTACACAAATCAGTTTGTTAGAAGCAGGTAATGGGAGAGAGCGCGTGGATCAGCAGCAGACGAAGTTTAACACAGACGGTAGGGCACAACGAAAAGGCTGTTTTACAGCAGCAGCAGCAGCGGCGGCGGATTACTTGAAAGATAGATAGTCAAATAATAAAACATGAAAACAACAATAACTATTCCCTTAATCATCTCCACAGAGGTAGAAGATGATCTAAAGAAGAACTCAAATTGACAACAAAATCCAAATTTCACATAAGAACATTCTACCTAATACGGATGCGACAGAGCGCGCTGTCGTCCAATCCTCGGTAGTATAGTGGTTAGTATCCCCGCCTGTCACGCGGGAGACCGGGGTTCAATTCCCCGCCGGGGAGTCTGCGGCATTTTGAGAGGCCAGCTCCATATCTCAATGCAAGAGTGCCGATTTCAAGTCCCGTCCGTTCGCTCCAAAGGCGTGCGTTCCCAGGGCCGAGCGGTCTTCTCTTGTCAACAAACAAAACCTACGATACTCTCAATTCTGCTCTCCCTGGCCAACTTGTCCTTTCATCTACCAAGGAGATGATCATTTCAGACTTCCTCCTTTTTTGGCGACAAATGAAAACTGCCGTCCTCAAGAAGGCTCACCGGACCAGAAACCTTGTCTGCTTTCTTCCCCTTCCCCCACCCCCACTCCAGATGCTGACTTGCTCCAGCAATTTCTGTTTCCCACTCTGATTTTGTTGTCACTTCGTCCCGTCAGTGGGCATATAACTCCCACGCAAATGGGGTGCAAATTAAAACCTTTAAGCAACCGGTAGCGACAAATGACAGTGAGCTTTCCCCTCTCCCTCGCTCCAATCAAAAAGGGGTCAGACCCCTCAGAGTTTGGACCCGGTCCTGCCATTAAGGTGATGCAACACCATCCCCTGCTGCTGGCAGACTGTACTACACCCACAGTGGAAAGTCAAAGTCATCTGAGTGGCATCGTCTGCTCTTCTCGATAGAAGGACAAAGCCCAGTGGCTGGGTTAACATGAAGGTCAACACAGAGGCAAGCTTGAGAAAGCACGTGCAGGTACTCAACCTACACTGTTGGCATCATAGGAGCACCACAGTGTGGAAGCAGGCCATTCACACTGACCCTTCTGAAGAGAAACCCATGCAGATCCATGCTTGGTACTGAGGGATCCCAGCAAACGTTCACCGGTTCCCAATGTTGGGGGCGTCCAGAACCAGGGGTCACAGTCTCCGAACGAAGGGCAAGCGATTCAGGAAGAATTTTTCTCTCAGAGAGTGGTGAACCTGTGGACTTGTCTCCCACAGGAAGATGCGGCTATGCCGGTTTGTGAGATACACTCAAGAGGGAGCCGGACGTAGACCTTGCAGCTAAAGGGATCCAGGGGAGGAAGAGGAAGGAGAGGAAGCTGGAGTGGAGTGGTTACTGAAATTACATGTTCAGTCATGATCACATTGAATGGTGGTGATGTCTTGAAGGGCTGAATGGAACAAGTGAGGACTGCAGTTGCTGGAAATCAGAGTCTCGATCAGAGTGGCGCTGGAAACGCGAAGCAAGTCAGGCAGCATCCTGATTTTCCTGCTCCTCGGATTCTGCCTGACTTGAAGGGCTGAATGGCCTACTCCTGCACTTAATTTCTATGTTTCGATGTTAAATGCATGGCTGAGAGATCTGATGCAGCGTACAGTAAAGTCACCCCACCGTCCTCCGGGAGCACTGCTCTCTGATGAGGAAGCGATTGATGGGTGGTAGTAGAACCTGAGGGGACGAGCTTGAAAAGGGGAAGCTTTCGTGCTGAGTCCATTTGGCAGTGGGAATTGAAGCCAGGCTGTTGGATTTGTGCTGTCGTACACAAATCAGTTTGTTAGAAGCAGGTAATGGGAGAGAGCGCGTGGATCAGCAGCAGACGAAGTTTAACACAGACGGTAGGGCACAACGAAAAGGCTGTTTTACAGCAGCAGCAGCGGCGGCGGATTACTTGAAAGATAGATAGTCAAATAATAAAACATGAAAACAACAATAGCTATTCCCTTAATCATCTCCACAGAGGTAGAAGATGATCTAAAGAAGAACTCAAATTGACAACAAAATCCAAATTTCACATAAGAACATTCTACCTAATACGGATGCGACAGAGTGCGCTGTCGTCCAATCCTCGGTAGTATAGTTGTTAGTATCCCCGCCTGTCACGCGGGAGACCGGGGTTCAATTCCCCGCCGGGGAGTCTGCGGCATTTTGAGAGGCCAGCTCCATATCTCAATGCAAGAGTGCCGATTTCAAGTCCCGTCCGTTCGCTCCAAAGGCGTGCGTTCCCAGGGCCGAGCGGTCTGCTCTTGTCAACAAACAAAACCTACGATACTCTCAATTCTGCTCTCCCTGGCCAACTTGTCCTTTCTCCTTTTTTGGCGACAAATGAAAACTGCCGTCCTCAAGAAGGCTCACCGGACCAGAAACCTTGTCTGCTTTCTTCCCCTTCCCCCACCCCCACTCCAGATGCTGACTTGCTCCAGCAATTTCTCTTTCCCACTCTGATTTTGTTGTCACTTCGTCCCGTCAGTGGGCATATAACTCCCACGCAAATGGGGTGCAAATTAAAACCTTTAAGCAACCGGTAGCGACAAATGACAGTGAGCTTTCCCCTCTCCCTCGCTCCAATCAAAAAGGGGTCAGACCCCTCAGAGTTTGGACCCGGTCCTGCCATTAAGGTGATGCAACACCATCCCCTGCTGCTGGCAGACTGTACTACACCCACAGTGGAAAGTCAAAGTCATCTGAGTGGCATCGTCTGCTCTTCTCGATAGAAGGACAAAGCCCAGTGGCTGGGTTAACATGAAGGTCAACACAGAGGCAAGCTTGAGAAAGCACGTGCAGGTACTCAACCTACACTGTTGGCATCATAGGAGCACCACAGTGTGGAAGCAGGCCATTCACACTGACCCTTCTGAAGAGAAACCCATGCAGATCCATGCTTGGTACTGAGGGATCCCAGCAAAAGTTCACCGGTTCCCAATGTTGGGGGCGTCCAGAACCAGGGGTCACAGTCTCCGAACGAAGGGCAAGCGATTCAGGAAGAATTTTTCTCTCAGAGAGTGGTGAACCTGTGGACTTGTCTCCCACAGGAAGATGCGGCTATGCCGGTTTGTGAGATACACTCAAGAGGGAGCCGGACGTAGACCTTGCAGCTAAAGGGATCCAGGGGAGGAAGAGGAAGGAGAGGAAGCTGGAGTGGAGTGGTTACTGAAATTACATGTTCAGTCATGATCACATTGAATGGTGGTGATGTCTTGAAGGGCTGAATGGAACAAGTGAGGACTGCAGTTGATGGAAATCAGAGTCTCGATCAGAGTGGCGCTGGAAATCAGAGTCTCGATCAGAGTGGCGCTGGAAATCAGAGTCTCGATCAGAGTGGCGCTGGAAACGCGAAGCAAGTCAGGCAGCATCCTGATTTTCCTGCTCCTCGGATTCTGCCTGACTTGAAGGGCTGAATGGCCTACTCCTGCACTTAATTTCTATGTTTCGATGTTAAATGCATGGCTGAGAGATCTGATGCAGCGTACAGTAAAGTCACCCCACCGTCCTCCGGGAGCACTGCTCTCTGATGAGGAAGCGATTGATGGGTGGTAGTAGAACCTGAGGGGACGAGCTTGAAAAGGGGAAGCTTTCGTGCTGAGTCCATTTGGCAGTGGGAATTGAAGCCAGGCTGTTGGATTTGTGCTGTCGTACACAAATCAGTTTGTTAGAAGCAGGTAATGGGAGAGAGCGCGTGGATCAGCAGCAGACGAAGTTTAACACAGACGGTAGGGCACAACGAAAAGGCTGTTTTACAGCAGCAGCAGCAGCGGCGGCGGATTACTTGAAAGATAGATAGTCAAATAATAAAACATGAAAACAACAATAACTATTCCCTTAATCATCTCCACAGAGGTAGAAGATGATCTAAAGAAGAACTCAAATTGACAACAGAATCCAAATTTCACATAAGAACATTCTACCTAATACGGATGCGACAGAGCGCGCTGTCGTCCAATCCTCGGTAGTATAGTGGTTAGTATCCCCGCCTGTCACGCGGGAGACCGGGGTTCAATTCCCCGCCGGGGAGTCTGCGGCATTTTGAGAGGCCAGCTCCATATCTCAATGCAAGAGTGCCGATTTCAAGTCCCGTCCGTTCGCTCCAAAGGCGTGCGTTCCCAGGGCCGAGCGGTCTGCTCTTGTCAACAAACAAAACCTACGATACTCTCAATTCTGCTCTCCCTGGCCAACTTGTCCTTTCATCTACCAAGGAGATGATCATTTCAGACTTCCTCCTTTTTTGGCGACAAATGAAAACTGCCGTCCTCAAGAAGGCTCACCGGACCAGAAACCTTGTCTGCTTTCTTCCCCTTCCCCGACCCCCACTCCAGATGCTGACTTGCTCCAGCAATTTCTCTTTCCCACTCTGATTTTGTTGTCACTTCGTCCCGTCAGTGGGCATATAACTCCCACGCAAATGGGGTGCAAATTAAAACCTTTAAGCAACCGGTAGCGACAAATGACAGTGAGCTTTCCCCTCTCCCTCGCTCCAATCAAAAAGGGGTCAGACCCCTCAGAGTTTGGACCCGGTCCTGCCATTAAGGTGATGCAACACCATCCCCTGCTGCTGGCAGACTGTACTACACCCACAGTGGAAAGTCAAAGTCATCTGAGTGGCATCGTCTGCTCTTCTCGATAGAAGGACAAAGCCCAGTGGCTGGGTTAACATGAAGGTCAACACAGAGGCAAGCTTGAGAAAGCACGTGCAGGTACTCAACCTACACTGTTGGCATCATAGGAGCACCACAGTGTGGAAGCAGGCCATTCACACTGACCCTTCTGAAGAGAAACCCATGCAGATCCATGCTTGGTACTGAGGGATCCCAGCAAACGTTCACCGGTTCCCAATGTTGGGGGCGTCCAGAACCAGGGGTCACAGTCTCCGAACGAAGGGCAAGCGATTCAGGAAGAATTTTTCTCTCAGAGAGTGGTGAACCTGTGGACTTGTCTCCCACAGGAAGATGCGGCTATGCCGGTTTGTGAGATACACTCAAGAGGGAGCCGGACGTAGACCTTGCAGCTAAAGGGATCCAGGGGAGGAAGAGGAAGGAGAGGAAGCTGGAGTGGAGTGGTTACTGAAATTACATGTTCAGTCATGATCACATTGAATGGTGGTGATGTCTTGAAGGGCTGAATGGAACAAGTGAGGACTGCAGTTGCTGGAAATCAGAGTCTCGATCAGAGTGGCGCTGGAAACGCGAAGCAAGTCAGGCAGCATCCTGATTTTCCTGCTCCTCGGATTCTGCCTGACTTGAAGGGCTGAATGGCCTACTCCTGCACTTAATTTCTATGTTTCGATGTTAAATGCATGGCTGAGAGATCTGATGCAGCGTACAGTAAAGTCACCCCACCGTCCTCCGGGAGCACTGCTCTCTGATGAGGAAGCGATTGATGGGTGGTAGTAGAACCTGAGGGGACGAGCTTGAAAAGGGGAAGCTTTCGTGCTGAGTCCATTTGGCAGTGGGAATTGAAGCCAGGCTGTTGGATTTGTGCTGTCGTACACAAATCAGTTTGTTAGAAGCAGGTAATGGGAGAGAGCGCGTGGATCAGCAGCAGACGAAGTTTAACACAGACGGTAGGGCACAACGAAAAGGCTGTTTTACAGCAGCAGCAGCGGCGGCGGATTACTTGAAAGATAGATAGTCAAATAATAAAACATGAAAACAACAATAGCTATTCCCTTAATCATCTCCACAGAGGTAGAAGATGATCTAAAGAAGAACTCAAATTGACAACAAAATCCAAATTTCACATAAGAACATTCTACCTAATACGGATGCGACAGAGTGCGCTGTCGTCCAATCCTCGGTAGTATAGTTGTTAGTATCCCCGCCTGTCACGCGGGAGACCGGGGTTCAATTCCCCGCCGGGGAGTCTGCGGCATTTTGAGAGGCCAGCTCCATATCTCAATGCAAGAGTGCCGATTTCAAGTCCCGTCCGTTCGCTCCAAAGGCGTGCGTTCCCAGGGCCGAGCGGTCTGCTCTTGTCAACAAACAAAACCTACGATACTCTCAATTCTGCTCTCCCTGGCCAACTTGTCCTTTCTCCTTTTTTGGCGACAAATGAAAACTGCCGTCCTCAAGAAGGCTCACCGGACCAGAAACCTTGTCTGCTTTCTTCCCCTTCCCCCACCCCCACTCCAGATGCTGACTTGCTCCAGCAATTTCTCTTTCCCACTCTGATTTTGTTGTCACTTCGTCCCGTCAGTGGGCATATAACTCCCACGCAAATGGGGTGCAAATTAAAACCTTTAAGCAACCGGTAGCGACAAATGACAGTGAGCTTTCCCCTCTCCCTCGCTCCAATCAAAAAGGGGTCAGACCCCTCAGAGTTTGGACCCGGTCCTGCCATTAAGGTGATGCAACACCATCCCCTGCTGCTGGCAGACTGTACTACACCCACAGTGGAAAGTCAAAGTCATCTGAGTGGCATCGTCTGCTCTTCTCGATAGAAGGACAAAGCCCAGTGGCTGGGTTAACATGAAGGTCAACACAGAGGCAAGCTTGAGAAAGCACGTGCAGGTACTCAACCTACACTGTTGGCATCATAGGAGCACCACAGTGTGGAAGCAGGCCATTCACACTGACCCTTCTGAAGAGAAACCCATGCAGATCCATGCTTGGTACTGAGGGATCCCAGCAAAAGTTCACCGGTTCCCAATGTTGGGGGCGTCCAGAACCAGGGGTCACAGTCTCCGAACGAAGGGCAAGCGATTCAGGAAGAATTTTTCTCTCAGAGAGTGGTGAACCTGTGGACTTGTCTCCCACAGGAAGATGCGGCTATGCCGGTTTGTGAGATACACTCAAGAGGGAGCCGGACGTAGACCTTGCAGCTAAAGGGATCCAGGGGAGGAAGAGGAAGGAGAGGAAGCTGGAGTGGAGTGGTTACTGAAATTACATGTTCAGTCATGATCACATTGAATGGTGGTGATGTCTTGAAGGGCTGAATGGAACAAGTGAGGACTGCAGTTGATGGAAATCAGAGTCTCGATCAGAGTGGCGCTGGAAATCAGAGTCTCGATCAGAGTGGCGCTGGAAATCAGAGTCTCGATCAGAGTGGCGCTGGAAACGCGAAGCAAGTCAGGCAGCATCCTGATTTTCCTGCTCCTCGGATTCTGCCTGACTTGAAGGGCTGAATGGCCTACTCCTGCACTTAATTTCTATGTTTCGATGTTAAATGCATGGCTGAGAGATCTGATGCAGCGTACAGTAAAGTCACCCCACCGTCCTCCGGGAGCACTGCTCTCTGATGAGGAAGCGATTGATGGGTGGTAGTAGAACCTGAGGGGACGAGCTTGAAAAGGGGAAGCTTTCGTGCTGAGTCCATTTGGCAGTGGGAATTGAAGCCAGGCTGTTGGATTTGTGCTGTCGTACACAAATCAGTTTGTTAGAAGCAGGTAATGGGAGAGAGCGCGTGGATCAGCAGCAGACGAAGTTTAACACAGACGGTAGGGCACAACGAAAAGGCTGTTTTACAGCAGCAGCAGCAGCGGCGGCGGATTACTTGAAAGATAGATAGTCAAATAATAAAACATGAAAACAACAATAACTATTCCCTTAATCATCTCCACAGAGGTAGAAGATGATCTAAAGAAGAACTCAAATTGACAACAGAATCCAAATTTCACATAAGAACATTCTACCTAATACGGATGCGACAGAGCGCGCTGTCGTCCAATCCTCGGTAGTATAGTGGTTAGTATCCCCGCCTGTCACGCGGGCGACCGGGGTTCAATTCCCCGCCGGGGAGTCTGCGGCATTTTGAGAGGCCAGCTCCATATCTCAATGCAAGAGTGCCGATTTCAAGTCCCGTCCGTTCGCTCCAAAGGCGTGCGTTCCCAGGGCCGAGCGGTCTGCTCTTGTCAACAAACAAAACCTACGATACTCTCAATTCTGCTCTCCCTGGCCAACTTGTCCTTTCATCTACCAAGGAGATGATCATTTCAGACTTCCTCATTTTTTGGCGACAAATGAAAACTGCCGTCCTCAAGAAGGCTCACCGGACCAGAAACCTTGTCTGCTTTCTTCCCCTTCCCCGACCCCCACTCCAGATGCTGACTTGCTCCAGCAATTTCTCTTTCCCACTCTGATTTTGTTGTCACTTCGTCCCGTCAGTGGGCATATAACTCCCACGCAAATGGGGTGCAAATTAAAACCTTTAAGCAACCGGTAGCGACAAATGACAGTGAGCTTTCCCCTCTCCCTCGCTCCAATCAAAAAGGGGTCAGACCCCTCAGAGTTTGGACCCGGTCCTGCCATTAAGGTGATGCAACACCATCCCCTGCTGCTGGCAGACTGTACTACACCCACAGTGGAAAGTCAAAGTCATCTGAGTGGCATCGTCTGCTCTTCTCGATAGAAGGACAAAGCCCAGTGGCTGGGTTAACATGAAGGTCAACACAGAGGCAAGCTTGAGAAAGCACGTGCAGGTACTCAACCTACACTGTTGGCATCATAGGAGCACCACAGTGTGGAAGCAGGCCATTCACACTGACCCTTCTGAAGAGAAACCCATGCAGATCCATGCTTGGTACTGAGGGATCCCAGCAAACGTTCACCGGTTCCCAATGTTGGGGGCGTCCAGAACCAGGGGTCACAGTCTCCGAACGAAGGGCAAGCGATTCAGGAAGAATTTTTCTCTCAGAGAGTGGTGAACCTGTGGACTTGTCTCCCACAGGAAGATGCGGCTATGCCGGTTTGTGAGATACACTCAAGAGGGAGCCGGACGTAGACCTTGCAGCTAAAGGGATCCAGGGGAGGAAGAGGAAGGAGAGGAAGCTGGAGTGGAGTGGTTACTGAAATTACATGTTCAGTCATGATCACATTGAATGGTGGTGATGTCTTGAAGGGCTGAATGGAACAAGTGAGGACTGCAGTTGATGGAAATCAGAGTCTCGATCAGAGTGGCGCTGGAAATCAGAGTCTCGATCAGAGTGGCGCTGGAAATCAGAGTCTCGATCAGAGTGGCGCTGGAAACGCGAAGCAAGTCAGGCAGCATCCTGATTTTCCTGCTCCTCGGATTCTGCCTGACTTGAAGGGCTGAATGGCCTACTCCTGCACTTAATTTCTATGTTTCGATGTTAAATGCATGGCTGAGAGATCTGATGCAGCGTACAGTAAAGTCACCCCACCGTCCTCCGGGAGCACTGCTCTCTGATGAGGAAGCGATTGATGGGTGGTAGTAGAACCTGAGGGGACGAGCTTGAAAAGGGGAAGCTTTCGTGCTGAGTCCATTTGGCAGTGGGAATTGAAGCCAGGCTGTTGGATTTGTGCTGTCGTACACAAATCAGTTTGTTAGAAGCAGGTAATGGGAGAGAGCGCGTGGATCAGCAGCAGACGAAGTTTAACACAGACGGTAGGGCACAACGAAAAGGCTGTTTTACAGCAGCAGCAGCAGCGGCGGCGGATTACTTGAAAGATAGATAGTCAAATAATAAAACATGAAAACAACAATAACTATTCCCTTAATCATCTCCACAGAGGTAGAAGATGATCTAAAGAAGAACTCAAATTGACAACAAAATCCAAATTTCACATAAGAACATTCTACCTAATACGGATGCGACAGAGTGCGCTGTCGTCCAATCCTCGGTAGTATAGTGGTTAGTATCCCCGCCTGTCACGCGGGAGACCGGGGTTCAATTCCCCGCCGGGGAGTCTGCGGCATTTTGAGAGGCCAGCTCCATATCTCAATGCAAGAGTGCCGATTTCAAGTCCCGTCCGTTCGCTCCAAAGGCGTGCGTTCCCAGGGCCGAGCGGTCTGCTCTTGTCAACAAACAAAACCTACGATACTCTCAATTCTGCTCTCCCTGGCCAACTTGTCCTTTCATCTACCAAGGAGATGATCATTTCAGACTTCCTCCTTTTTTGGCGACAAATGAAAACTGCCGTCCTCAAGAAGGCTCACCGGACCAGAAACCTTGTCTGCTTTCTTCCCCTTCCCCCACCCCCACTCCAGATGCTGACTTGCTCCAGCAATTTCTCTTTCCCACTCTGATTTTGTTGTCACTTCGTCCCGTCAGTGGGCATATAACTCCCACGCAAATGGGGTGCAAATTAAAACCTTTAAGCAACCGGTAGCGACAAATGACAGTGAGCTTTCCCCTCTCCCTCGCTCCAATCAAAAAGGGGTCAGACCCCTCAGAGTTTGGACCCGGTCCTGCCATTAAGGTGATGCAACACCATCCCCTGCTGCTGGCAGACTGTACTACACCCACAGTGGAAAGTCAAAGTCATCTGAGTGGCATCGTCTGCTCTTCTCGATAGAAGGACAAAGCCCAGTGGCTGGGTTAACATGAAGGTCAACACAGAGGCAAGCTTGAGAAAGCACGTGCAGGTACTCAACCTACACTGTTGGCATCATAGGAGCACCACAGTGTGGAAGCAGGCCATTCACACTGACCCTTCTGAAGAGAAACCCATGCAGATCCATGCTTGGTACTGAGGGATCCCAGCAAACGTTCACCGGTTCCCAATGTTGGGGGCGTCCAGAACCAGGGGTCACAGTCTCCGAACGAAGGGCAAGCGATTCAGGAAGAATTTTTCTCTCAGAGAGTGGTGAACCTGTGGACTTGTCTCCCACAGGAAGATGCGGCTATGCCGGTTTGTGAGATACACTCAAGAGGGAGCCGGACGTAGACCTTGCAGCTAAAGGGATCCAGGGGAGGAAGAGGAAGGAGAGGAAGCTGGAGTGGAGTGGTTACTGAAATTACATGTTCAGTCATGATCACATTGAATGGTGGTGATGTCTTGAAGGGCTGAATGGAACAAGTGAGGACTGCAGTTGATGGAAATCAGAGTCTCGATCAGAGTGGCGCTGGAAATCAGAGTCTCGATCAGAGTGGCGCTGGAAACGCGAAGCAAGTCAGGCAGCATCCTGATTTTCCTGCTCCTCGGATTCTGCCTGACTTGAAGGGCTGAATGGCCTACTCCTGCACTTAATTTCTATGTTTCGATGTTAAATGCATGGCTGAGAGATCTGATGCAGCGTACAGTAAAGTCACCCCACCGTCCTCCGGGAGCACTGCTCTCTGATGAGGAAGCGATTGATGGGTGGTAGTAGAACCTGAGGGGACGAGCTTGAAAAGGGGAAGCTTTCGTGCTGAGTCCATTTGGCAGTGGGAATTGAAGCCAGGCTGTTGGATTTGTGCTGTCGTACACAAATCAGTTTGTTAGAAGCAGGTAATGGGAGAGAGCGCGTGGATCAGCAGCAGACGAAGTTTAACACAGACGGTAGGGCACAACGAAAAGGCTGTTTTACAGCAGCAGCAGCAGCGGCGGCGGTTACTTGAAAGATAGATAGTCAAATAATAAAACATGAAAACAACAATAACTATTCCCTTAATCATCTCCACAGAGGTAGAAGATGATCTAAAGAAGAACTCAAATTGACAACAAAATCCAAATTTCACATAAGAACATTCTACCTAATACGGATGCGACAGAGCGCGCTGTCGTCCAATCCTCGGTAGTATAGTGGTTAGTATCCCCGCCTGTCACGCGGGAGACCGGGGTTCAATTCCCCGCCGGGGAGTCTGCGGCATTTTGAGAGGCCAGCTCCATATCTCAATGCAAGAGTGCCGATTTCAAGTCCCGTCCGTTCGCTCCAAAGGCGTGCGTTCCCAGGGCCGAGCGGTCTGCTCTTGTCAACAAACAAAACCTACGATACTCTCAATTCTGCTCTCCCTGGCCAACTTGTCCTTTCATCTACCAAGGAGATGATCATTTCAGACTTCCTCCTTTTTTGGCGACAAATGAAAACTGCCGTCCTCAAGAAGGCTCACCGGACCAGAAACCTTGTCTGCTTTCTTCCCCTTCCCCGACCCCCACTCCAGATGCTGACTTGCTCCAGCAATTTCTGTTTCCCACTCTGATTTTGTTGTCACTTCGTCCCGTCAGTGGGCATATAACTCCCACGCAAATGGGGTGCAAATTAAAACCTTTAAGCAACCGGTAGCGACAAATGACAGTGAGCTTTCCCCTCTCCCTCGCTCCAATCAAAAAGGGGTCAGACCCCTCAGAGTTTGGACCCGGTCCTGCCATTAAGGTGATGCAACACCATCCCCTGCTGCTGGCAGACTGTACTACACCCACAGTGGAAAGTCAAAGTCATCTGAGTGGCATCGTCTGCTCTTCTCGATAGAAGGACAAAGCCCAGTGGCTGGGTTAACATGAAGGTCAACACAGAGGCAAGCTTGAGAAAGCACGTGCAGGTACTCAACCTACACTGTTGGCATCATAGGAGCACCACAGTGTGGAAGCAGGCCATTCACACTGACCCTTCTGAAGAGAAACCCATGCAGATCCATGCTTGGTACTGAGGGATCCCAGCAAACGTTCACCGGTTCCCAATGTTGGGGGCGTCCAGAACCAGGGGTCACAGTCTCCGAACGAAGGGCAAGCGATTCAGGAAGAATTTTTCTCTCAGAGAGTGGTGAACCTGTGGACTTGTCTCCCACAGGAAGATGCGGCTATGCCGGTTTGTGAGATACACTCAAGAGGGAGCCGGACGTAGACCTTGCAGCTAAAGGGATCCAGGGGAGGAAGAGGAAGGAGAGGAAGCTGGAGTGGAGTGGTTACTGAAATTACATGTTCAGTCATGATCACATTGAATGGTGGTGATGTCTTGAAGGGCTGAATGGAACAAGTGAGGACTGCAGTTGATGGAAATCAGAGTCTCGATCAGAGTGGCGCTGGAAATCAGAGTCTCGATCAGAGTGGCGCTGGAAATCAGAGTCTCGATCAGAGTGGCGCTGGAAACGCGAAGCAAGTCAGGCAGCATCCTGATTTTCCTGCTCCTCGGATTCTGCCTGACTTGAAGGGCTGAATGGCCTACTCCTGCACTTAATTTCTATGTTTCGATGTTAAATGCATGGCTGAGAGATCTGATGCAGCGTACAGTAAAGTCACCCCACCGTCCTCCGGGAGCACTGCTCTCTGATGAGGAAGCGATTGATGGGTGGTAGTAGAACCTGAGGGGACGAGCTTGAAAAGGGGAAGCTTTCGTGCTGAGTCCATTTGGCAGTGGGAATTGAAGCCAGGCTGTTGGATTTGTGCTGTCGTACACAAATCAGTTTGTTAGAAGCAGGTAATGGGAGAGAGCGCGTGGATCAGCAGCAGACGAAGTTTAACACAGACGGTAGGGCACAACGAAAAGGCTGTTTTACAGCAGCAGCAGCAGCGGCGGCGGATTACTTGAAAGATAGATAGTCAAATAATAAAACATGAAAACAACAATAACTATTCCCTTAATCATCTCCACAGAGGTAGAAGATGATCTAAAGAAGAACTCAAATTGACAACAAAATCCAAATTTCACATAAGAACATTCTACCTAATACGGATGCGACAGAGCGCGCTGTCGTCCAATCCTCGGTAGTATAGTGGTTAGTATCCCCGCCTGTCACGCGGGCGACCGGGGTTCAATTCCCCGCCGGGGAGTCTGCGGCATTTTGAGAGGCCAGCTCCATATCTCAATGCAAGAGTGCCGATTTCAAGTCCCGTCCGTTCGCTCCAAAGGCGTGCGTTCCCAGGGCCGAGCGGTCTGCTCTTGTCAACAAACAAAACCTACGATACTCTCAATTCTGCTCTCCCTGGCCAACTTGTCCTTTCATCTACCAAGGAGATGATCATTTCAGACTTCCTCCTTTTTTGGCGACAAATGAAAACTGCCGTCCTCAAGAAGGCTCACCGGACCAGAAACCTTGTCTGCTTTCTTCCCCTTCCCCCACCCCCACTCCAGATGCTGACTTGCTCCAGCAATTTCTGTTTCCCACTCTGATTTTGTTGTCACTTCGTCCCGTCAGTGGGCATATAACTCCCACGCAAATGGGGTGCAAATTAAAACCTTTAAGCAACCGGTAGCGACAAATGACAGTGAGCTTTCCCCTCTCCCTCGCTCCAATCAAAAAGGGGTCAGACCCCTCAGAGTTTGGACCCGGTCCTGCCATTAAGGTGATGCAACACCATCCCCTGCTGCTGGCAGACTGTACTACACCCACAGTGGAAAGTCAAAGTCATCTGAGTGGCATCGTCTGCTCTTCTCGATAGAAGGACAAAGCCCAGTGGCTGGGTTAACATGAAGGTCAACACAGAGGCAAGCTTGAGAAAGCACGTGCAGGTACTCAACCTACACTGTTGGCATCATAGGAGCACCACAGTGTGGAAGCAGGCCATTCACACTGACCCTTCTGAAGAGAAACCCATGCAGATCCATGCTTGGTACTGAGGGATCCCAGCAAACGTTCACCGGTTCCCAATGTTGGGGGCGTCCAGAACCAGGGGTCACAGTCTCCGAACGAAGGGCAAGCGATTCAGGAAGAATTTTTCTCTCAGAGAGTGGTGAACCTGTGGACTTGTCTCCCACAGGAAGATGCGGCTATGCCGGTTTGTGAGATACACTCAAGAGGGAGCCGGACGTAGACCTTGCAGCTAAAGGGATCCAGGGGAGGAAGAGGAAGGAGAGGAAGCTGGAGTGGAGTGGTTACTGAAATTACATGTTCAGTCATGATCACATTGAATGGTGGTGATGTCTTGAAGGGCTGAATGGAACAAGTGAGGACTGCAGTTGCTGGAAATCAGAGTCTCGATCAGAGTGGCGCTGGAAACGCGAAGCAAGTCAGGCAGCATCCTGATTTTCCTGCTCCTCGGATTCTGCCTGACTTGAAGGGCTGAATGGCCTACTCCTGCACTTAATTTCTATGTTTCGATGTTAAATGCATGGCTGAGAGATCTGATGCAGCGTACAGTAAAGTCACCCCACCGTCCTCCGGGAGCACTGCTCTCTGATGAGGAAGCGATTGATGGGTGGTAGTAGAACCTGAGGGGACGAGCTTGAAAAGGGGAAGCTTTCGTGCTGAGTCCATTTGGCAGTGGGAATTGAAGCCAGGCTGTTGGATTTGTGCTGTCGTACACAAATCAGTTTGTTAGAAGCAGGTAATGGGAGAGAGCGCGTGGATCAGCAGCAGACGAAGTTTAACACAGACGGTAGGGCACAACGAAAAGGCTGTTTTACAGCAGCAGCAGCGGCGGCGGATTACTTGAAAGATAGATAGTCAAATAATAAAACATGAAAACAACAATAGCTATTCCCTTAATCATCTCCACAGAGGTAGAAGATGATCTAAAGAAGAACTCAAATTGACAACAAAATCCAAATTTCACATAAGAACATTCTACCTAATACGGATGCGACAGAGTGCGCTGTCGTCCAATCCTCGGTAGTATAGTTGTTAGTATCCCCGCCTGTCACGCGGGAGACCGGGGTTCAATTCCCCGCCGGGGAGTCTGCGGCATTTTGAGAGGCCAGCTCCATATCTCAATGCAAGAGTGCCGATTTCAAGTCCCGTCCGTTCGCTCCAAAGGCGTGCGTTCCCAGGGCCGAGCGGTCTGCTCTTGTCAACAAACAAAACCTACGATACTCTCAATTCTGCTCTCCCTGGCCAACTTGTCCTTTCTCCTTTTTTGGCGACAAATGAAAACTGCCGTCCTCAAGAAGGCTCACCGGACCAGAAACCTTGTCTGCTTTCTTCCCCTTCCCCCACCCCCACTCCAGATGCTGACTTGCTCCAGCAATTTCTCTTTCCCACTCTGATTTTGTTGTCACTTCGTCCCGTCAGTGGGCATATAACTCCCACGCAAATGGGGTGCAAATTAAAACCTTTAAGCAACCGGTAGCGACAAATGACAGTGAGCTTTCCCCTCTCCCTCGCTCCAATCAAAAAGGGGTCAGACCCCTCAGAGTTTGGACCCGGTCCTGCCATTAAGGTGATGCAACACCATCCCCTGCTGCTGGCAGACTGTACTACACCCACAGTGGAAAGTCAAAGTCATCTGAGTGGCATCGTCTGCTCTTCTCGATAGAAGGACAAAGCCCAGTGGCTGGGTTAACATGAAGGTCAACACAGAGGCAAGCTTGAGAAAGCACGTGCAGGTACTCAACCTACACTGTTGGCATCATAGGAGCACCACAGTGTGGAAGCAGGCCATTCACACTGACCCTTCTGAAGAGAAACCCATGCAGATCCATGCTTGGTACTGAGGGATCCCAGCAAAAGTTCACCGGTTCCCAATGTTGGGGGCGTCCAGAACCAGGGGTCACAGTCTCCGAACGAAGGGCAAGCGATTCAGGAAGAATTTTTCTCTCAGAGAGTGGTGAACCTGTGGACTTGTCTCCCACAGGAAGATGCGGCTATGCCGGTTTGTGAGATACACTCAAGAGGGAGCCGGACGTAGACCTTGCAGCTAAAGGGATCCAGGGGTACGGAGAGGAAGCTGGAGTGGTTACTGAAATTCCATGTTCAGTCATGATCACATTGAATGGTGGTGATGTCTTGAAGGGCTGAATGGAACAAGTGAGGACTGCAGTTGCTGGAAATCAGAGTCTCGATCAGAGTGGCGCTGGAAACGCGAAGCAAGTCAGGCAGCATCCTGATTTTCCTGCTCCTCGGATTCTGCCTGACTTGAAGGGCTGAATGGCCTACTCCTGCACTTAATTTCTATGTTTCGATGTTAAATGCATGTCTGAGAGATCTGATGCAGCGTACAGTAAAGTCACCCCACCGTCCTCCGGGAGCACTGCTCTCTGATGAGGAAGCGATTGATGGGTGGTAGTAGAACCTGAGGGGACGAGCTTGAAAAGGGGAAGCTTTCGTGCTGAGTCCATTTGGCAGTGGGAATTGAAGCCAGGCTGTTGGATTTGTGCTGTCGTACACAAATCAGTTTGTTAGAAGCAGGTAATGGGAGAGAGCGCGTGGATCAGCAGCAGACGAAGTTTAACACAGACGGTAGGGCACAACGAAAAGGCTGTTTTACAGCAGCAGCAGCAGCGGCGGCGGATTACTTGAAAGATAGATAGTCAAATAATAAAACATGAAAACAACAATAACTATTCCCTTAATCATCTCCACAGAGGTAGAAGATGATCTAAAGAAGAACTCAAATTGACAACAAAATCCAAATTTCACATAAGAACATTCTACCTAATACGGATGCGACAGAGCGCGCTGTCGTCCAATCCTCGGTAGTATAGTGGTTAGTATCCCCGCCTGTCACGCGGGCGACCGGGGTTCAATTCCCCGCCGGGGAGTCGGCGGCATTTTGAGAGGCCAGCTCCATATCTCAATGCAAGAGTGCCGATTTCAAGTCCCGTCCGTTCGCTCCAAAGGCGTGCGTTCCCAGGGCCGAGCGGTCTTCTCTTGTCAACAAACAAAACCTACGATACTCTCAATTCTGCTCTCCCTGGCCAACTTGTCCTTTCATCTACCAAGGAGATGATCATTTCAGACTTCCTCCTTTTTTGGCGACAAATGAAAACTGCCGTCCTCAAGAAGGCTCACCGGACCAGAAACCTTGTCTGCTTTCTTCCCCTTCCCCCACCCCCACTCCAGATGCTGACTTGCTCCAGCAATTTCTGTTTCCCACTCTGATTTTGTTGTCACTTCGTCCCGTCAGTGGGCATATAACTCCCACGCAAATGGGGTGCAAATTAAAACCTTTAAGCAACCGGTAGCGACAAATGACAGTGAGCTTTCCCCTCTCCCTCGCTCCAATCAAAAAGGGGTCAGACCCCTCAGAGTTTGGACCCGGTCCTGCCATTAAGGTGATGCAACACCATCCCCTGCTGCTGGCAGACTGTACTACACCCACAGTGGAAAGTCAAAGTCATCTGAGTGGCATCGTCTGCTCTTCTCGATAGAAGGACAAAGCCCAGTGGCTGGGTTAACATGAAGGTCAACACAGAGGCAAGCTTGAGAAAGCACGTGCAGGTACTCAACCTACACTGTTGGCATCATAGGAGCACCACAGTGTGGAAGCAGGCCATTCACACTGACCCTTCTGAAGAGAAACCCATGCAGATCCATGCTTGGTACTGAGGGATCCCAGCAAAAGTTCACCGGTTCCCAATGTTGGGGGCGTCCAGAACCAGGGGTCACAGTCTCCGAACGAAGGGCAAGCGATTCAGGAAGAATTTTTCTCTCAGAGAGTGGTGAACCTGTGGACTTGTCTCCCACAGGAAGATGCGGCTATGCCGGTTTGTGAGATACACTCAAGAGGGAGCCGGACGTAGACCTTGCAGCTAAAGGGATCCAGGGGAGGAAGAGGAAGGAGAGGAAGCTGGAGTGGAGTGGTTACTGAAATTACATGTTCAGTCATGATCACATTGAATGGTGGTGATGTCTTGAAGGACTGAATGGAACAAGTGAGGACTGCAGTTGCTGGAAATCAGAGTCTCGATCAGAGTGGCGCTGGAAATCAGAATCTCGATCAGAGTGGCGCTGGAAATCAGAGTCTCGATCAGAGTGGCGCTGGAAACGCGAAGCAAGTCAGGCAGCATCCTGATTTTCCTGCTCCTCGGATTCTGCCTGACTTGAAGGGCTGAATGGCCTACTCCTGCACTTAATTTCTATGTTTCGATGTTAAATGCATGGCTGAGAGATCTGATGCAGCGTACAGTAAAGTCACCCCACCGTCCTCCCGGAGCACTGCTCTCTGATGAGGAAGCGATTGATGGGTGGTAGTAGAACCTGAGGGGACGAGCTTGAAAAGGGGAAGCTTTCGTGCTGAGTCCATTTGGCAGTGGGAATTGAAGCCAGGCTGTTGGATTTGTGCTGTCGTACACAAATCAGTTTGTTAGAAGCAGGTAATGGGAGAGAGCGCGTGGATCAGCAGCAGACGAAGTTTAACACAGACGGTAGGGCACAACGAAAAGGCTGTTTTACAGCAGCAGCAGCAGCGGCGGCGGATTACTTGAAAGATAGATAGTCAAATAATAAAACATGAAAACAACAATAACTATTCCCTTAATCATCTCCACAGAGGTAGAAGATGATCTAAAGAAGAACTCAAATTGACAACAAAATCCAAATTTCACATAAGAACATTCTACCTAATACGGATGCGACAGAGCGCGCTGTCGTCCAATCCTCGGTCGTATAGTGGTTAGTATCCCCGCCTGTCACGCGGGAGACCGGCGTTCAATTCCCCGCCGGGGAGTCTGCGGCATTTTGAGAGGCCAGCTCCATATCTCAATGCAAGAGTGCCGATTTCAAGTCCCGTCCGTTCGCTCCAAAGGCGTGCGTTCCCAGGGCCGAGCGGTCTTCTCTTGTCAACAAACAAAACCTACGATACTCTCAATTCTGCTCTCCCTGGCCAACTTGTCCTTTCATCTACCAAGGAGATGATCATTTCAGACTTCCTCCTTTTTTGGCGACAAATGAAAACTGCCGTCCTCAAGAAGGCTCACCGGACCAGAAACCTTGTCTGCTTTCTTCCCCTTCCCCCACCCCCACTCCAGATGCTGACTTGCTCCAGCAATTTCTGTTTCCCACTCTGATTTTGTTGTCACTTCGTCCCGTCAGTGGGCATATAACTCCCACGCAAATGGGGTGCAAATTAAAACCTTTAAGCAACCGGTAGCGACAAATGACAGTGAGCTTTCCCCTCTCCCTCGCTCCAATCAAAAAGGGGTCAGACCCCTCAGAGTTTGGACCCGGTCCTGCCATTAAGGTGATGCAACACCATCCCCTGCTGCTGGCAGACTGTACTACACCCACAGTGGAAAGTCAAAGTCATCTGAGTGGCATCGTCTGCTCTTCTCGATAGAAGGACAAAGCCCAGTGGCTGGGTTAACATGAAGGTCAACACAGAGGCAAGCTTGAGAAAGCACGTGCAGGTACTCAACCTACACTGTTGGCATCATAGGAGCACCACAGTGTGGAAGCAGGCCATTCACACTGACCCTTCTGAAGAGAAACCCATGCAGATCCATGCTTGGTACTGAGGGATCCCAGCAAAAGTTCACCGGTTCCCAATGTTGGGGGCGTCCAGAACCAGGGGTCACAGTCTCCGAACGAAGGGCAAGCGATTCAGGAAGAATTTTTCTCTCAGAGAGTGGTGAACCTGTGGACTTGTCTCCCACAGGAAGATGCGGCTATGCCGGTTTGTGAGATACACTCAAGAGGGAGCCGGACGTAGACCTTGCAGCTAAAGGGATCCAGGGGAGGAAGAGGAAGGAGAGGAAGCTGGAGTGGAGTGGTTACTGAAATTACATGTTCAGTCATGATCACATTGAATGGTGGTGATGTCTTGAAGGGCTGAATGGAACAAGTGAGGACTGCAGTTGCTGGAAATCAGAGTCTCGATCAGAGTGGCGCTGGAAATCAGAATCTCGATCAGAGTGGCGCTGGAAATCAGAGTCTCGATCAGAGTGGCGCTGGAAACGCGAAGCAAGTCAGGCAGCATCCTGATTTTCCTGCTCCTCGGATTCTGCCTGACTTGAAGGGCTGAATGGCCTACTCCTGCACTTAATTTCTATGTTTCGATGTTAAATGCATGGCTGAGAGATCTGATGCAGCGTACAGTAAAGTCACCCCACCGTCCTCCGGGAGCACTGCTCTCTGATGAGGAAGCGATTGATGGGTGGTAGTAGAACCTGAGGGGACGAGCTTGAAAAGGGGAAGCTTTCGTGCTGAGTCCATTTGGCAGTGGGAATTGAAGCCAGGCTGTTGGATTTGTGCTGTCGTACACAAATCAGTTTGTTAGAAGCAGGTAATGGGAGAGAGCGCGTGGATCAGCAGCAGACGAAGTTTAACACAGACGGTAGGGCACAACGAAAAGGCTGTTTTACAGCAGCAGCAGCAGCGGCGGCGGATTACTTGAAAGATAGATAGTCAAATAATAAAACATGAAAACAACAATAACTATTCCCTTAATCATCTCCACAGAGGTAGAAGATGATCTAAAGAAGAACTCAAATTGACAACAGAATCCAAATTTCACATAAGAACATTCTACCTAATACGGATGCGACAGAGCGCGCTGTCGTCCAATCCTCGGTAGTATAGTGGTTAGTATCCCCGCCTGTCAAGCGGGAGACCGGGGTTCAATTCCCCGCCGGGGAGTCTGCGGCATTTTGAGAGGCCAGCTCCATATCTCAATGCAAGAGTGCCGATTTCAAGTCCCGTCCGTTCGCTCCAAAGGCGTGCGTTCCCAGGGCCGAGCGGTCTTCTCTTGTCAACAAACAAAACCTACGATACTCTCAATTCTGCTCTCCCTGGCCAACTTGTCCTTTCATCTACCAAGGAGATGATCATTTCAGACTTCCTCCTTTTTTGGCGACAAATGAAAACTGCCGTCCTCAAGAAGGCTCACCGGACCAGAAACCTTGTCTGCTTTCTTCCCCTTCCCCCACCCCCACTCCAGATGCTGACTTGCTCCAGCAATTTCTGTTTCCCACTCTGATTTTGTTGTCACTTCGTCCCGTCAGTGGGCATATAACTCCCACGCAAATGGGGTGCAAATTAAAACCTTTAAGCAACCGGTAGCGACAAATGACAGTGAGCTTTCCCCTCTCCCTCGCTCCAATCAAAAAGGGGTCAGACCCCTCAGAGTTTGGACCCGGTCCTGCCATTAAGGTGATGCAACACCATCCCCTGCTGCTGGCAGACTGTACTACACCCACAGTGGAAAGTCAAAGTCATCTGAGTGGCATCGTCTGCTCTTCTCGATAGAAGGACAAAGCCCAGTGGCTGGGTTAACATGAAGGTCAACACAGAGGCAAGCTTGAGAAAGCACGTGCAGGTACTCAACCTACACTGTTGGCATCATAGGAGCACCACAGTGTGGAAGCAGGCCATTCACACTGACCCTTCTGAAGAGAAACCCATGCAGATCCATGCTTGGTACTGAGGGATCCCAGCAAAAGTTCACCGGTTCCCAATGTTGGGGGCGTCCAGAACCAGGGGTCACAGTCTCCGAACGAAGGGCAAGCGATTCAGGAAGAATTTTTCTCTCAGAGAGTGGTGAACCTGTGGACTTGTCTCCCACAGGAAGATGCGGCTATGCCGGTTTGTGAGATACACTCAAGAGGGAGCCGGACGTAGACCTTGCAGCTAAAGGGATCCAGGGGAGGAAGAGGAAGGAGAGGAAGCTGGAGTGGAGTGGTTACTGAAATTACATGTTCAGTCATGATCACATTGAATGGTGGTGATGTCTTGAAGGGCTGAATGGAACAAGTGAGGACTGCAGTTGCTGGAAATCAGAGTCTCGATCAGAGTGGCGCTGGAAATCAGAATCTCGATCAGAGTGGCGCTGGAAATCAGAGTCTCGATCAGAGTGGCGCTGGAAACGCGAAGCAAGTCAGGCAGCATCCTGATTTTCCTGCTCCTCGGATTCTGCCTGACTTGAAGGGCTGAATGGCCTACTCCTGCACTTAATTTCTATGTTTCGATGTTAAATGCATGGCTGAGAGATCTGATGCAGCGTACAGTAAAGTCACCCCACCGTCCTCCGGGAGCACTGCTCTCTGATGAGGAAGCGATTGATGGGTGGTAGTAGAACCTGAGGGGACGAGCTTGAAAAGGGGAAGCTTTCGTGCTGAGTCCATTTGGCAGTGGGAATTGAAGCCAGGCTGTTGGATTTGTGCTGTCGTACACAAATCAGTTTGTTAGAAGCAGGTAATGGGAGAGAGCGCGTGGATCAGCAGCAGACGAAGTTTAACACAGACGGTAGGGCACAACGAAAAGGCTGTTTTACAGCAGCAGCAGCAGCGGCGGCGGATTACTTGAAAGATAGATAGTCAAATAATAAAACATGAAAACAACAATAACTATTCCCTTAATCATCTCCACAGAGGTAGAAGATGATCTAAAGAAGAACTCAAATTGACAACAGAATCCAAATTTCACATAAGAACATTCTACCTAATACGGATGCGACAGAGCGCGCTGTCGTCCAATCCTCGGTAGTATAGTGGTTAGTATCCCCGCCTGTCACGCGGGAGACCGGGGTTCAATTCCCCGCCGGGGAGTCTGCGGCATTTTGAGAGGCCAGCTCCATATCTCAATGCAAGAGTGCCGATTTCAAGTCCCGTCCGTTCGCTCCAAAGGCGTGCGTTCCCAGGGCCGAGCGGTCTGCTCTTGTCAACAAACAAAACCTACGATACTCTCAATTCTGCTCTCCCTGGCCAACTTGTCCTTTCATCTACCAAGGAGATGATCATTTCAGACTTCCTCCTTTTTTGGCGACAAATGAAAACTGCCGTCCTCAAGAAGGCTCACCGGACCAGAAACCTTGTCTGCTTTCTTCCCCTTCCCCGACCCCCACTCCAGATGCTGACTTGCTCCAGCAATTTCTCTTTCCCACTCTGATTTTGTTGTCACTTCGTCCCGTCAGTGGGCATATAACTCCCACGCAAATGGGGTGCAAATTAAAACCTTTAAGCAACCGGTAGCGACAAATGACAGTGAGCTTTCCCCTCTCCCTCGCTCCAATCAAAAAGGGGTCAGACCCCTCAGAGTTTGGACCCGGTCCTGCCATTAAGGTGATGCAACACCATCCCCTGCTGCTGGCAGACTGTACTACACCCACAGTGGAAAGTCAAAGTCATCTGAGTGGCATCGTCTGCTCTTCTCGATAGAAGGACAAAGCCCAGTGGCTGGGTTAACATGAAGGTCAACACAGAGGCAAGCTTGAGAAAGCACGTGCAGGTACTCAACCTACACTGTTGGCATCATAGGAGCACCACAGTGTGGAAGCAGGCCATTCACACTGACCCTTCTGAAGAGAAACCCATGCAGATCCATGCTTGGTACTGAGGGATCCCAGCAAACGTTCACCGGTTCCCAATGTTGGGGGCGTCCAGAACCAGGGGTCACAGTCTCCGAACGAAGGGCAAGCGATTCAGGAAGAATTTTTCTCTCAGAGAGTGGTGAACCTGTGGACTTGTCTCCCACAGGAAGATGCGGCTATGCCGGTTTGTGAGATACACTCAAGAGGGAGCCGGACGTAGACCTTGCAGCTAAAGGGATCCAGGGGAGGAAGAGGAAGGAGAGGAAGCTGGAGTGGAGTGGTTACTGAAATTACATGTTCAGTCATGATCACATTGAATGGTGGTGATGTCTTGAAGGGCTGAATGGAACAAGTGAGGACTGCAGTTGATGGAAATCAGAGTCTCGATCAGAGTGGCGCTGGAAATCAGAGTCTCGATCAGAGTGGCGCTGGAAATCAGAGTCTCGAACAGAGTGGCGCTGGAAACGCGAAGCAAGTCAGGCAGCATCCTGATTTTCCTGCTCCTCGGATTCTGCCTGACTTGAAGGGCTGAATGGCCTACTCCTGCACTTAATTTCTATGTTTCGATGTTAAATGCATGGCTGTGAGATCTGATGCAGCGTACAGTAAAGTCACCCCACCGTCCTCCGGGAGCACTGCTCTCTGATGAGGAAGCGATTGATGGGTGGTAGTAGAACCTGAGGGGACGAGCTTGAAAAGGGGAAGCTTTCGTGCTGAGTCCATTTGGCAGTGGGAATTGAAGCCAGGCTGTTGGATTTGTGCTGTCGTACACAAATCAGTTTGTTAGAAGCAGGTAATGGGAGAGAGCGCGTGGATCAGCAGCAGACGAAGTTTAACACAGACGGTAGGGCACAACGAAAAGGCTGTTTTACAGCAGCAGCAGCAGCGGCGGCGGATTACTTGAAAGATAGATAGTCAAATAATAAAACATGAAAACAACAATAACTATTCCCTTAATCATCTCCACAGAGGTAGAAGATGATCTAAAGAAGAACTCAAATTGACAACAAAATCCAAATTTCACATAAGAACATTCTACCTAATACGGATGCGACAGAGCGCGCTGTCGTCCAATCCTCGGTAGTATAGTGGTTAGTATCCCCGCCTGTCACGCGGGAGACCGGGGTTCAATTCCCCGCCGGGGAGTCTGCGGCATTTTGAGAGGCCAGCTCCATATCTCAATGCAAGAGTGCCGATTTCAAGTCCCGTCCGTTCGCTCCAAAGGCGTGCGTTCCCAGGGCCGAGCGGTCTGCTCTTGTCAACAAACAAAACCTACGATACTCTCAATTCTGCTCTCCCTGGCCAACTTGTCCTTTCATCTACCAAGGAGATGATCATTTCAGACTTTTTCCTTTTTTGGCGACAAATGAAAACTGCCGTCCTCAAGAAGGCTCACCGGACCAGAAACCTTGTCTGCTTTCTTCCCCTTCCCCCACCCCCACTCCAGATGCTGACTTGCTCCAGCAATTTCTGTTTCCCACTCTGATTTTGTTGTCACTTCGTCCCGTCAGTGGGCATATAACTCCCACGCAAATGGGGTGCAAATTAAAACCTTTAAGCAACCGGTAGCGACAAATGACAGTGAGCTTTCCCCTCTCCCTCGCTCCAATCAAAAAGGGGTCAGACCCCTCAGAGTTTGGACCCGGTCCTGCCATTAAGGTGATGCAACACCATCCCCTGCTGCTGGCAGACTGTACTACACCCACAGTGGAAAGTCAAAGTCATCTGAGTGGCATCGTCTGCTCTTCTCGATAGAAGGACAAAGCCCAGTGGCTGGGTTAACATGAAGGTCAACACAGAGGCAAGCTTGAGAAAGCACGTGCAGGTACTCAACCTACACTGTTGGCATCATAGGAGCACCACAGTGTGGAAGCAGGCCATTCACACTGACCCTTCTGAAGAGAAACCCATGCAGATCCATGCTTGGTACTGAGGGATCCCAGCAAAAGTTCACCGGTTCCCAATGTTGGGGGCGTCCAGAACCAGGGGTCACAGTCTCCGAACGAAGGGCAAGCGATTCAGGAAGAATTTTTCTCTCAGAGAGTGGTGAACCTGTGGACTTGTCTCCCACAGGAAGATGCGGCTATGCCGGTTTGTGAGATACACTCAAGAGGGAGCCGGACGTAGACCTTGCAGCTAAAGGGATCCAGGGGAGGAAGAGGAAGGAGAGGAAGCTGGAGTGGAGTGGTTACTGAAATTACATGTTCAGTCATGATCACATTGAATGGTGGTGATGTCTTGAAGGACTGAATGGAACAAGTGAGGACTGCAGTTGCTGGAAATCAGAGTCTCGATCAGAGTGGCGCTGGAAATCAGAATCTCGATCAGAGTGGCGCTGGAAATCAGAGTCTCGATCAGAGTGGCGCTGGAAACGCGAAGCAAGTCAGGCAGCATCCTGATTTTCCTGCTCCTCGGATTCTGCCTGACTTGAAGGGCTGAATGGCCTACTCCTGCACTTAATTTCTATGTTTCGATGTTAAATGCATGGCTGAGAGATCTGATGCAGCGTACAGTAAAGTCACCCCACCGTCCTCCGGGAGCACTGCTCTCTGATGAGGAAGCGATTGATGGGTGGTAGTAGAACCTGAGGGGACGAGCTTGAAAAGGGGAAGCTTTCGTGCTGAGTCCATTTGGCAGTGGGAATTGAAGCCAGGCTGTTGGATTTGTGCTGTCGTACACAAATCAGTTTGTTAGAAGCAGGTAATGGGAGAGAGCGCGTGGATCAGCAGCAGACGAAGTTTAACACAGACGGTAGGGCACAACGAAAAGGCTGTTTTACAGCAGCAGCAGCAGCGGCGGCGGATTACTTGAAAGATAGATAGTCAAATAATAAAACATGAAAACAACAATAACTATTCCCTTAATCATCTCCACAGAGGTAGAAGATGATCTAAAGAAGAACTCAAATTGACAACAGAATCCAAATTTCACATAAGAACATTCTACCTAATACGGATGCGACAGAGCGCGCTGTCGTCCAATCCTCGGTAGTATAGTGGTTAGTATCCCCGCCTGTCACGCGGGAGACCGGGGTTCAATTCCCCGCCGGGGAGTCTGCGGCATTTTGAGAGGCCAGCTCCATATCTCAATGCAAGAGTGCCGATTTCAAGTCCCGTCCGTTCGCTCCAAAGGCGTGCGTTCCCAGGGCCGAGCGGTCTGCTCTTGTCAACAAACAAAACCTACGATACTCTCAATTCTGCTCTCCCTGGCCAACTTGTCCTTTCATCTACCAAGGAGATGATCATTTCAGACTTCCTCCTTTTTTGGCGACAAATGAAAACTGCCGTCCTCAAGAAGGCTCACCGGACCAGAAACCTTGTCTGCTTTCTTCCCCTTCCCCGACCCCCACTCCAGATGCTGACTTGCTCCAGCAATTTCTCTTTCCCACTCTGATTTTGTTGTCACTTCGTCCCGTCAGTGGGCATATAACTCCCACGCAAATGGGGTGCAAATTAAAACCTTTAAGCAACCGGTAGCGACAAATGACAGTGAGCTTTCCCCTCTCCCTCGCTCCAATCAAAAAGGGGTCAGACCCCTCAGAGTTTGGACCCGGTCCTGCCATTAAGGTGATGCAACACCATCCCCTGCTGCTGGCAGACTGTACTACACCCACAGTGGAAAGTCAAAGTCATCTGAGTGGCATCGTCTGCTCTTCTCGATAGAAGGACAAAGCCCAGTGGCTGGGTTAACATGAAGGTCAACACAGAGGCAAGCTTGAGAAAGCACGTGCAGGTACTCAACCTACACTGTTGGCATCATAGGAGCACCACAGTGTGGAAGCAGGCCATTCACACTGACCCTTCTGAAGAGAAACCCATGCAGATCCATGCTTGGTACTGAGGGATCCCAGCAAACGTTCACCGGTTCCCAATGTTGGGGGCGTCCAGAACCAGGGGTCACAGTCTCCGAACGAAGGGCAAGCGATTCAGGAAGAATTTTTCTCTCAGAGAGTGGTGAACCTGTGGACTTGTCTCCCACAGGAAGATGCGGCTATGCCGGTTTGTGAGATACACTCAAGAGGGAGCCGGACGTAGACCTTGCAGCTAAAGGGATCCAGGGGAGGAAGAGGAAGGAGAGGAAGCTGGAGTGGAGTGGTTACTGAAATTACATGTTCAGTCATGATCACATTGAATGGTGGTGATGTCTTGAAGGGCTGAATGGAACAAGTGAGGACTGCAGTTGATGGAAATCAGAGTCTCGATCAGAGTGGCGCTGGAAATCAGAGTCTCGATCAGAGTGGCGCTGGAAATCAGAGTCTCGATCAGAGTGGCGCTGGAAACGCGAAGCAAGTCAGGCAGCATCCTGATTTTCCTGCTCCTCGGATTCTGCCTGACTTGAAGGGCTGAATGGCCTACTCCTGCACTTAATTTCTATGTTTCGATGTTAAATGCATGGCTGAGAGATCTGATGCAGCGTACAGTAAAGTCACCCCACCGTCCTCCGGGAGCACTGCTCTCTGATGAGGAAGCGATTGATGGGTGGTAGTAGAACCTGAGGGGACGAGCTTGAAAAGGGGAAGCTTTCGTGCTGAGTCCATTTGGCAGTGGGAATTGAAGCCAGGCTGTTGGATTTGTGCTGTCGTACACAAATCAGTTTGTTAGAAGCAGGTAATGGGAGAGAGCGCGTGGATCAGCAGCAGACGAAGTTTAACACAGACGGTAGGGCACAACGAAAAGGCTGTTTTACAGCAGCAGCAGCAGCGGCGGCGGTTACTTGAAAGATAGATAGTCAAATAATAAAACATGAAAACAACAATAACTATTCCCTTAATCATCTCCACAGAGGTAGAAGATGATCTAAAGAAGAACTCAAATTGACAACAAAATCCAAATTTCACATAAGAACATTCTACCTAATACGGATGCGACAGAGCGCGCTGTCGTCCAATCCTCGGTAGTATAGTGGTTAGTATCCCCGCCTGTCACGCGGGAGACCGGGGTTCAATTCCCCGCCGGGGAGTCTGCGGCATTTTGAGAGGCCAGCTCCATATCTCAATGCAAGAGTGCCGATTTCAAGTCCCGTCCGTTCGCTCCAAAGGCGTGCGTTCCCAGGGCCGAGCGGTCTGCTCTTGTCAACAAACAAAACCTACGATACTCTCAATTCTGCTCTCCCTGGCCAACTTGTCCTTTCATCTACCAAGGAGATGATCATTTCAGACTTCCTCCTTTTTTGGCGACAAATGAAAACTGCCGTCCTCAAGAAGGCTCACCGGACCAGAAACCTTGTCTGCTTTCTTCCCCTTCCCCGACCCCCACTCCAGATGCTGACTTGCTCCAGCAATTTCTGTTTCCCACTCTGATTTTGTTGTCACTTCGTCCCGTCAGTGGGCATATAACTCCCACGCAAATGGGGTGCAAATTAAAACCTTTAAGCAACCGGTAGCGACAAATGACAGTGAGCTTTCCCCTCTCCCTCGCTCCAATCAAAAAGGGGTCAGACCCCTCAGAGTTTGGACCCGGTCCTGCCATTAAGGTGATGCAACACCATCCCCTGCTGCTGGCAGACTGTACTACACCCACAGTGGAAAGTCAAAGTCATCTGAGTGGCATCGTCTGCTCTTCTCGATAGAAGGACAAAGCCCAGTGGCTGGGTTAACATGAAGGTCAACACAGAGGCAAGCTTGAGAAAGCACGTGCAGGTACTCAACCTACACTGTTGGCATCATAGGAGCACCACAGTGTGGAAGCAGGCCATTCACACTGACCCTTCTGAAGAGAAACCCATGCAGATCCATGCTTGGTACTGAGGGATCCCAGCAAACGTTCACCGGTTCCCAATGTTGGGGGCGTCCAGAACCAGGGGTCACAGTCTCCGAACGAAGGGCAAGCGATTCAGGAAGAATTTTTCTCTCAGAGAGTGGTGAACCTGTGGACTTGTCTCCCACAGGAAGATGCGGCTATGCCGGTTTGTGAGATACACTCAAGAGGGAGCCGGACGTAGACCTTGCAGCTAAAGGGATCCAGGGGAGGAAGAGGAAGGAGAGGAAGCTGGAGTGGAGTGGTTACTGAAATTACATGTTCAGTCATGATCACATTGAATGGTGGTGATGTCTTGAAGGGCTGAATGGAACAAGTGAGGACTGCAGTTGATGGAAATCAGAGTCTCGATCAGAGTGGCGCTGGAAATCAGAGTCTCGATCAGAGTGGCGCTGGAAATCAGAGTCTCGATCAGAGTGGCGCTGGAAACGCGAAGCAAGTCAGGCAGCATCCTGATTTTCCTGCTCCTCGGATTCTGCCTGACTTGAAGGGCTGAATGGCCTACTCCTGCACTTAATTTCTATGTTTCGATGTTAAATGCATGGCTGAGAGATCTGATGCAGCGTACAGTAAAGTCACCCCACCGTCCTCCGGGAGCACTGCTCTCTGATGAGGAAGCGATTGATGGGTGGTAGTAGAACCTGAGGGGACGAGCTTGAAAAGGGGAAGCTTTCGTGCTGAGTCCATTTGGCAGTGGGAATTGAAGCCAGGCTGTTGGATTTGTGCTGTCGTACACAAATCAGTTTGTTAGAAGCAGGTAATGGGAGAGAGCGCGTGGATCAGCAGCAGACGAAGTTTAACACAGACGGTAGGGCACAACGAAAAGGCTGTTTTACAGCAGCAGCAGCAGCGGCGGCGGATTACTTGAAAGATAGATAGTCAAATAATAAAACATGAAAACAACAATAACTATTCCCTTAATCATCTCCACAGAGGTAGAAGATGATCTAAAGAAGAACTCAAATTGACAACAAAATCCAAATTTCACATAAGAACATTCTACCTAATACGGATGCGACAGAGCGCGCTGTCGTCCAATCCTCGGTAGTATAGTGGTTAGTATCCCCGCCTGTCACGCGGGAGACCGGGGTTCAATTCCCCGCCGGGGAGTCTGCGGCATTTTGAGAGGCCAGCTCCATATCTCAATGCAAGAGTGCCGATTTCAAGTCCCGTCCGTTCGCTCCAAAGGCGTGCGTTCCCAGGGCCGAGCGGTCTGCTCTTGTCAACAAACAAAACCTACGATACTCTCAATTCTGCTCTCCCTGGCCAACTTGTCCTTTCATCTACCAAGGAGATGATCATTTCAGACTTCCTCCTTTTTTGGCGACAAATGAAAACTGCCGTCCTCAAGAAGGCTCACCGGACCAGAAACCTTGTCTGCTTTCTTCCCCTTCCCCCACCCCCACTCCAGATGCTGACTTGCTCCAGCAATTTCTGTTTCCCACTCTGATTTTGTTGTCACTTCGTCCCGTCAGTGGGCATATAACTCCCACGCAAATGGGGTGCAAATTAAAACCTTTAAGCAACCGGTAGCGACAAATGACAGTGAGCTTTCCCCTCTCCCTCGCTCCAATCAAAAAGGGGTCAGACCCCTCAGAGTTTGGACCCGGTCCTGCCATTAAGGTGATGCAACACCATCCCCTGCTGCTGGCAGACTGTACTACACCCACAGTGGAAAGTCAAAGTCATCTGAGTGGCATCGTCTGCTCTTCTCGATAGAAGGACAAAGCCCAGTGGCTGGGTTAACATGAAGGTCAACACAGAGGCAAGCTTGAGAAAGCACGTGCAGGTACTCAACCTACACTGTTGGCATCATAGGAGCACCACAGTGTGGAAGCAGGCCATTCACACTGACCCTTCTGAAGAGAAACCCATGCAGATCCATGCTTGGTACTGAGGGATCCCAGCAAACGTTCACCGGTTCCCAATGTTGGGGGCGTCCAGAACCAGGGGTCACAGTCTCCGAACGAAGGGCAAGCGATTCAGGAAGAATTTTTCTCTCAGAGAGTGGTGAACCTGTGGACTTGTCTCCCACAGGAAGATGCGGCTATGCCGGTTTGTGAGATACACTCAAGAGGGAGCCGGACGTAGACCTTGCAGCTAAAGGGATCCAGGGGAGGAAGAGGAAGGAGAGGAAGCTGGAGTGGAGTGGTTACTGAAATTACATGTTCAGTCATGATCACATTGAATGGTGGTGATGTCTTGAAGGGCTGAATGGAACAAGTGAGGACTGCAGTTGCTGGAAATCAGAGTCTCGATCAGAGTGGCGCTGGAAACGCGAAGCAAGTCAGGCAGCATCCTGATTTTCCTGCTCCTCGGATTCTGCCTGACTTGAAGGGCTGAATGGCCTACTCCTGCACTTAATTTCTATGTTTCGATGTTAAATGCATGGCTGAGAGATCTGATGCAGCGTACAGTAAAGTCACCCCACCGTCCTCCGGGAGCACTGCTCTCTGATGAGGAAGCGATTGATGGGTGGTAGTAGAACCTGAGGGGACGAGCTTGAAAAGGGGAAGCTTTCGTGCTGAGTCCATTTGGCAGTGGGAATTGAAGCCAGGCTGTTGGATTTGTGCTGTCGTACACAAATCAGTTTGTTAGAAGCAGGTAATGGGAGAGAGCGCGTGGATCAGCAGCAGACGAAGTTTAACACAGACGGTAGGGCACAACGAAAAGGCTGTTTTACAGCAGCAGCAGCGGCGGCGGATTACTTGAAAGATAGATAGTCAAATAATAAAACATGAAAACAACAATAGCTATTCCCTTAATCATCTCCACAGAGGTAGAAGATGATCTAAAGAAGAACTCAAATTGACAACAAAATCCAAATTTCACATAAGAACATTCTACCTAATACGGATGCGACAGAGTGCGCTGTCGTCCAATCCTCGGTAGTATAGTTGTTAGTATCCCCGCCTGTCACGCGGGAGACCGGGGTTCAATTCCCCGCCGGGGAGTCTGCGGCATTTTGAGAGGCCAGCTCCATATCTCAATGCAAGAGTGCCGATTTCAAGTCCCGTCCGTTCGCTCCAAAGGCGTGCGTTCCCAGGGCCGAGCGGTCTGCTCTTGTCAACAAACAAAACCTACGATACTCTCAATTCTGCTCTCCCTGGCCAACTTGTCCTTTCTCCTTTTTTGGCGACAAATGAAAACTGCCGTCCTCAAGAAGGCTCACCGGACCAGAAACCTTGTCTGCTTTCTTCCCCTTCCCCCACCCCCACTCCAGATGCTGACTTGCTCCAGCAATTTCTCTTTCCCACTCTGATTTTGTTGTCACTTCGTCCCGTCAGTGGGCATATAACTCCCACGCAAATGGGGTGCAAATTAAAACCTTTAAGCAACCGGTAGCGACAAATGACAGTGAGCTTTCCCCTCTCCCTCGCTCCAATCAAAAAGGGGTCAGACCCCTCAGAGTTTGGACCCGGTCCTGCCATTAAGGTGATGCAACACCATCCCCTGCTGCTGGCAGACTGTACTACACCCACAGTGGAAAGTCAAAGTCATCTGAGTGGCATCGTCTGCTCTTCTCGATAGAAGGACAAAGCCCAGTGGCTGGGTTAACATGAAGGTCAACACAGAGGCAAGCTTGAGAAAGCACGTGCAGGTACTCAACCTACACTGTTGGCATCATAGGAGCACCACAGTGTGGAAGCAGGCCATTCACACTGACCCTTCTGAAGAGAAACCCATGCAGATCCATGCTTGGTACTGAGGGATCCCAGCAAAAGTTCACCGGTTCCCAATGTTGGGGGCGTCCAGAACCAGGGGTCACAGTCTCCGAACGAAGGGCAAGCGATTCAGGAAGAATTTTTCTCTCAGAGAGTGGTGAACCTGTGGACTTGTCTCCCACAGGAAGATGCGGCTATGCCGGTTTGTGAGATACACTCAAGAGGGAGCCGGACGTAGACCTTGCAGCTAAAGGGATCCAGGGGTACGGAGAGGAAGCTGGAGTGGTTACTGAAATTACATGTTCAGTCATGATCACATTGAATGGTGGTGATGTCTTGAAGGGCTGAATGGAACAAGTGAGGACTGCAGTTGCTGGAAATCAGAGTCTCGATCAGAGTGGCGCTGGAAACGCGAAGCAAGTCAGGCAGCATCCTGATTTTCCTGCTCCTCGGATTCTGCCTGACTTGAAGGGCTGAATGGCCTACTCCTGCACTTAATTTCTATGTTTCGATGTTAAATGCATGGCTGAGAGATCTGATGCAGCGTACAGTAAAGTCACCCCACCGTCCTCCGGGAGCACTGCTCTCTGATGAGGAAGCGATTGATGGGTGGTAGTAGAACCTGAGGGGACGAGCTTGAAAAGGGGAAGCTTTCGTGCTGAGTCCATTTGGCAGTGGGAATTGAAGCCAGGCTGTTGGATTTGTGCTGTCGTACACAAATCAGTTTGTTAGAAGCAGGTAATGGGAGAGAGCGCGTGGATCAGCAGCAGACGAAGTTTAACACAGACGGTAGGGCACAACGAAAAGGCTGTTTTACAGCAGCAGCAGCAGCGGCGGCGGATTACTTGAAAGATAGATAGTCAAATAATAAAACATGAAAACAACAATAACTATTCCCTTAATCATCTCCACAGAGGTAGAAGATGATCTAAAGAAGAACTCAAATTGACAACAAAATCCAAATTTCACATAAGAACATTCTACCTAATACGGATGCGACAGAGCGCGCTGTCGTCCAATCCTCGGTAGTATAGTGGTTAGTATCCCCGCCTGTCACGCGGGAGACCGGGGTTCAATTCCCCGCCGGGGAGTCTGCGGCATTTTGAGAGGCCAGCTCCATATCTCAATGCAAGAGTGCCGATTTCAAGTCCCGTCCGTTCGCTCCAAAGGCGTGCGTTCCCAGGGCCGAGCGGTCTTCTCTTGTCAACAAACAAAACCTACGATACTCTCAATTCTGCTCTCCCTGGCCAACTTGTCCTTTCATCTACCAAGGAGATGATCATTTCAGACTTCCTCCTTTTTTGGCGACAAATGAAAACTGCCGTCCTCAAGAAGGCTCACCGGACCAGAAACCTTGTCTGCTTTCTTCCCCTTCCCCCACCCCCACTCCAGATGCTGACTTGCTCCAGCAATTTCTGTTTCCCACTCTGATTTTGTTGTCACTTCGTCCCGTCAGTGGGCATATAACTCCCACGCAAATGGGGTGCAAATTAAAACCTTTAAGCAACCGGTAGCGACAAATGACAGTGAGCTTTCCCCTCTCCCTCGCTCCAATCAAAAAGGGGTCAGACCCCTCAGAGTTTGGACCCGGTCCTGCCATTAAGGTGATGCAACACCATCCCCTGCTGCTGGCAGACTGTACTACACCCACAGTGGAAAGTCAAAGTCATCTGAGTGGCATCGTCTGCTCTTCTCGATAGAAGGACAAAGCCCAGTGGCTGGGTTAACATGAAGGTCAACACAGAGGCAAGCTTGAGAAAGCACGTGCAGGTACTCAACCTACACTGTTGGCATCATAGGAGCACCACAGTGTGGAAGCAGGCCATTCACACTGACCCTTCTGAAGAGAAACCCATGCAGATCCATGCTTGGTACTGAGGGATCCCAGCAAACGTTCACCGGTTCCCAATGTTGGGGGCGTCCAGAACCAGGGGTCACAGTCTCCGAACGAAGGGCAAGCGATTCAGGAAGAATTTTTCTCTCAGAGAGTGGTGAACCTGTGGACTTGTCTCCCACAGGAAGATGCGGCTATGCCGGTTTGTGAGATACACTCAAGAGGGAGCCGGACGTAGACCTTGCAGCTAAAGGGATCCAGGGGAGGAAGAGGAAGGAGAGGAAGCTGGAGTGGAGTGGTTACTGAAATTACATGTTCAGTCATGATCACATTGAATGGTGGTGATGTCTTGAAGGGCTGAATGGAACAAGTGAGGACTGCAGTTGCTGGAAATCAGAGTCTCGATCAGAGTGGCGCTGGAAACGCGAAGCAAGTCAGGCAGCATCCTGATTTTCCTGCTCCTCGGATTCTGCCTGACTTGAAGGGCTGAATGGCCTACTCCTGCACTTAATTTCTATGTTTCGATGTTAAATGCATGGCTGAGAGATCTGATGCAGCGTACAGTAAAGTCACCCCACCGTCCTCCGGGAGCACTGCTCTCTGATGAGGAAGCGATTGATGGGTGGTAGTAGAACCTGAGGGGACGAGCTTGAAAAGGGGAAGCTTTCGTGCTGAGTCCATTTGGCAGTGGGAATTGAAGCCAGGCTGTTGGATTTGTGCTGTCGTACACAAATCAGTTTGTTAGAAGCAGGTAATGGGAGAGAGCGCGTGGATCAGCAGCAGACGAAGTTTAACACAGACGGTAGGGCACAACGAAAAGGCTGTTTTACAGCAGCAGCAGCGGCGGCGGATTACTTGAAAGATAGATAGTCAAATAATAAAACATGAAAACAACAATAGCTATTCCCTTAATCATCTCCACAGAGGTAGAAGATGATCTAAAGAAGAACTCAAATTGACAACAAAATCCAAATTTCACATAAGAACATTCTACCTAATACGGATGCGACAGAGCGCGCTGTCGTCCAATCCTCGGTAGTATAGTTGTTAGTATCCCCGCCTGTCACGCGGGAGACCGGGGTTCAATTCCCCGCCGGGGAGTCTGCGGCATTTTGAGAGGCCAGCTCCATATCTCAATGCAAGAGTGCCGATTTCAAGTCCCGTCCGTTCGCTCCAAAGGCGTGCGTTCCCAGGGCCGAGCGGTCTGCTCTTGTCAACAAACAAAACCTACGATACTCTCAATTCTGCTCTCCCTGGCCAACTTGTCCTTTCTCCTTTTTTGGCGACAAATGAAAACTGCCGTCCTCAAGAAGGCTCACCGGACCAGAAACCTTGTCTGCTTTCTTCCCCTTCCCCCACCCCCACTCCAGATGCTGACTTGCTCCAGCAATTTCTCTTTCCCACTCTGATTTTGTTGTCACTTCGTCCCGTCAGTGGGCATATAACTCCCACGCAAATGGGGTGCAAATTAAAACCTTTAAGCAACCGGTAGCGACAAATGACAGTGAGCTTTCCCCTCTCCCTCGCTCCAATCAAAAAGGGGTCAGACCCCTCAGAGTTTGGACCCGGTCCTGCCATTAAGGTGATGCAACACCATCCCCTGCTGCTGGCAGACTGTACTACACCCACAGTGGAAAGTCAAAGTCATCTGAGTGGCATCGTCTGCTCTTCTCGATAGAAGGACAAAGCCCAGTGGCTGGGTTAACATGAAGGTCAACACAGAGGCAAGCTTGAGAAAGCACGTGCAGGTACTCAACCTACACTGTTGGCATCATAGGAGCACCACAGTGTGGAAGCAGGCCATTCACACTGACCCTTCTGAAGAGAAACCCATGCAGATCCATGCTTGGTACTGAGGGATCCCAGCAAAAGTTCACCGGTTCCCAATGTTGGGGGCGTCCAGAACCAGGGGTCACAGTCTCCGAACGAAGGGCAAGCGATTCAGGAAGAATTTTTCTCTCAGAGAGTGGTGAACCTGTGGACTTGTCTCCCACAGGAAGATGCGGCTATGCCGGTTTGTGAGATACACTCAAGAGGGAGCCGGACGTAGACCTTGCAGCTAAAGGGATCCAGGGGAGGAAGAGGAAGGAGAGGAAGCTGGAGTGGAGTGGTTACTGAAATTACATGTTCAGTCATGATCACATTGAATGGTGGTGATGTCTTGAAGGGCTGAATGGAACAAGTGAGGACTGCAGTTGATGGAAATCAGAGTCTCGATCAGAGTGGCGCTGGAAATCAGAGTCTCGATCAGAGTGGCGCTGGAAATCAGAGTCTCGATCAGAGTGGCGCTGGAAACGCGAAGCAAGTCAGGCAGCATCCTGATTTTCCTGCTCCTCGGATTCTGCCTGACTTGAAGGGCTGAATGGCCTACTCCTGCACTTAATTTCTATGTTTCGATGTTAAATGCATGGCTGAGAGATCTGATGCAGCGTACAGTAAAGTCACCCCACCGTCCTCCGGGAGCACTGCTCTCTGATGAGGAAGCGATTGATGGGTGGTAGTAGAACCTGAGGGGACGAGCTTGAAAAGGGGAAGCTTTCGTGCTGAGTCCATTTGGCAGTGGGAATTGAAGCCAGGCTGTTGGATTTGTGCTGTCGTACACAAATCAGTTTGTTAGAAGCAGGTAATGGGAGAGAGCGCGTGGATCAGCAGCAGACGAAGTTTAACACAGACGGTAGGGCACAACGAAAAGGCTGTTTTACAGCAGCAGCAGCAGCGGCGGCGGATTACTTGAAAGATAGATAGTCAAATAATAAAACATGAAAACAACAATAACTATTCCCTTAATCATCTCCACAGAGGTAGAAGATGATCTAAAGAAGAACTCAAATTGACAACAGAATCCAAATTTCACATAAGAACATTCTACCTAATACGGATGCGACAGAGCGCGCTGTCGTCCAATCCTCGGTAGTATAGTGGTTAGTATCCCCGCCTGTCAAGCGGGAGACCGGGGTTCAATTCCCCGCCGGGGAGTCTGCGGCATTTTGAGAGGCCAGCTCCATATCTCAATGCAAGAGTGCCGATTTCAAGTCCCGTCCGTTCGCTCCAAAGGCGTGCGTTCCCAGGGCCGAGCGGTCTGCTCTTGTCAACAAACAAAACCTACGATACTCTCAATTCTGCTCTCCCTGGCCAACTTGTCCTTTCATCTACCAAGGAGATGATCATTTCAGACTTCCTCCTTTTTTGGCGACAAATGAAAACTGCCGTCCTCAAGAAGGCTCACCGGACCAGAAACCTTGTCTGCTTTCTTCCCCTTCCCCGACCCCCACTCCAGATGCTGACTTGCTCCAGCAATTTCTCTTTCCCACTCTGATTTTGTTGTCACTTCGTCCCGTCAGTGGGCATATAACTCCCACGCAAATGGGGTGCAAATTAAAACCTTTAAGCAACCGGTAGCGACAAATGACAGTGAGCTTTCCCCTCTCCCTCGCTCCAATCAAAAAGGGGTCAGACCCCTCAGAGTTTGGACCCGGTCCTGCCATTAAGGTGATGCAACACCATCCCCTGCTGCTGGCAGACTGTACTACACCCACAGTGGAAAGTCAAAGTCATCTGAGTGGCATCGTCTGCTCTTCTCGATAGAAGGACAAAGCCCAGTGGCTGGGTTAACATGAAGGTCAACACAGAGGCAAGCTTGAGAAAGCACGTGCAGGTACTCAACCTACACTGTTGGCATCATAGGAGCACCACAGTGTGGAAGCAGGCCATTCACACTGACCCTTCTGAAGAGAAACCCATGCAGATCCATGCTTGGTACTGAGGGATCCCAGCAAACGTTCACCGGTTCCCAATGTTGGGGGCGTCCAGAACCAGGGGTCACAGTCTCCGAACGAAGGGCAAGCGATTCAGGAAGAATTTTTCTCTCAGAGAGTGGTGAACCTGTGGACTTGTCTCCCACAGGAAGATGCGGCTATGCCGGTTTGTGAGATACACTCAAGAGGGAGCCGGACGTAGACCTTGCAGCTAAAGGGATCCAGGGGAGGAAGAGGAAGGAGAGGAAGCTGGAGTGGAGTGGTTACTGAAATTACATGTTCAGTCATGATCACATTGAATGGTGGTGATGTCTTGAAGGGCTGAATGGAACAAGTGAGGACTGCAGTTGCTGGAAATCAGAGTCTCGATCAGAGTGGCGCTGGAAACGCGAAGCAAGTCAGGCAGCATCCTGATTTTCCTGCTCCTCGGATTCTGCCTGACTTGAAGGGCTGAATGGCCTACTCCTGCACTTAATTTCTATGTTTCGATGTTAAATGCATGGCTGAGAGATCTGATGCAGCGTACAGTAAAGTCACCCCACCGTCCTCCGGGAGCACTGCTCTCTGATGAGGAAGCGATTGATGGGTGGTAGTAGAACCTGAGGGGACGAGCTTGAAAAGGGGAAGCTTTCGTGCTGAGTCCATTTGGCAGTGGGAATTGAAGCCAGGCTGTTGGATTTGTGCTGTCGTACACAAATCAGTTTGTTAGAAGCAGGTAATGGGAGAGAGCGCGTGGATCAGCAGCAGACGAAGTTTAACACAGACGGTAGGGCACAACGAAAAGGCTGTTTTACAGCAGCAGCAGCGGCGGCGGATTACTTGAAAGATAGATAGTCAAATAATAAAACATGAAAACAACAATAGCTATTCCCTTAATCATCTCCACAGAGGTAGAAGATGATCTAAAGAAGAACTCAAATTGACAACAAAATCCAAATTTCACATAAGAACATTCTACCTAATACGGATGCGACAGAGTGCGCTGTCGTCCAATCCTCGGTAGTATAGTTGTTAGTATCCCCGCCTGTCACGCGGGAGACCGGGGTTCAATTCCCCGCCGGGGAGTCTGCGGCATTTTGAGAGGCCAGCTCCATATCTCAATGCAAGAGTGCCGATTTCAAGTCCCGTCCGTTCGCTCCAAAGGCGTGCGTTCCCAGGGCCGAGCGGTCTGCTCTTGTCAACAAACAAAACCTACGATACTCTCAATTCTGCTCTCCCTGGCCAACTTGTCCTTTCTCCTTTTTTGGCGACAAATGAAAACTGCCGTCCTCAAGAAGGCTCACCGGACCAGAAACCTTGTCTGCTTTCTTCCCCTTCCCCCACCCCCACTCCAGATGCTGACTTGCTCCAGCAATTTCTCTTTCCCACTCTGATTTTGTTGTCACTTCGTCCCGTCAGTGGGCATATAACTCCCACGCAAATGGGGTGCAAATTAAAACCTTTAAGCAACCGGTAGCGACAAATGACAGTGAGCTTTCCCCTCTCCCTCGCTCCAATCAAAAAGGGGTCAGACCCCTCAGAGTTTGGACCCGGTCCTGCCATTAAGGTGATGCAACACCATCCCCTGCTGCTGGCAGACTGTACTACACCCACAGTGGAAAGTCAAAGTCATCTGAGTGGCATCGTCTGCTCTTCTCGATAGAAGGACAAAGCCCAGTGGCTGGGTTAACATGAAGGTCAACACAGAGGCAAGCTTGAGAAAGCACGTGCAGGTACTCAACCTACACTGTTGGCATCATAGGAGCACCACAGTGTGGAAGCAGGCCATTCACACTGACCCTTCTGAAGAGAAACCCATGCAGATCCATGCTTGGTACTGAGGGATCCCAGCAAAAGTTCACCGGTTCCCAATGTTGGGGGCGTCCAGAACCAGGGGTCACAGTCTCCGAACGAAGGGCAAGCGATTCAGGAAGAATTTTTCTCTCAGAGAGTGGTGAACCTGTGGACTTGTCTCCCACAGGAAGATGCGGCTATGCCGGTTTGTGAGATACACTCAAGAGGGAGCCGGACGTAGACCTTGCAGCTAAAGGGATCCAGGGGAGGAAGAGGAAGGAGAGGAAGCTGGAGTGGAGTGGTTACTGAAATTACATGTTCAGTCATGATCACATTGAATGGTGGTGATGTCTTGAAGGGCTGAATGGAACAAGTGAGGACTGCAGTTGATGGAAATCAGAGTCTCGATCAGAGTGGCGCTGGAAATCAGAGTCTCGATCAGAGTGGCGCTGGAAATCAGAGTCTCGATCAGAGTGGCGCTGGAAACGCGAAGCAAGTCAGGCAGCATCCTGATTTTCCTGCTCCTCGGATTCTGCCTGACTTGAAGGGCTGAATGGCCTACTCCTGCACTTAATTTCTATGTTTCGATGTTAAATGCATGGCTGAGAGATCTGATGCAGCGTACAGTAAAGTCACCCCACCGTCCTCCGGGAGCACTGCTCTCTGATGAGGAAGCGATTGATGGGTGGTAGTAGAACCTGAGGGGACGAGCTTGAAAAGGGGAAGCTTTCGTGCTGAGTCCATTTGGCAGTGGGAATTGAAGCCAGGCTGTTGGATTTGTGCTGTCGTACACAAATCAGTTTGTTAGAAGCAGGTAATGGGAGAGAGCGCGTGGATCAGCAGCAGACGAAGTTTAACACAGACGGTAGGGCACAACGAAAAGGCTGTTTTACAGCAGCAGCAGCAGCGGCGGCGGATTACTTGAAAGATAGATAGTCAAATAATAAAACATGAAAACAACAATAACTATTCCCTTAATCATCTCCACAGAGGTAGAAGATGATCTAAAGAAGAACTCAAATTGACAACAGAATCCAAATTTCACATAAGAACATTCTACCTAATACGGATGCGACAGAGTGCGCTGTCGTCCAATCCTCGGTAGTATAGTGGTTAGTATCCCCGCCTGTCACGCGGGAGACCGGGGTTCAATTCCCCGCCGGGGAGTCTGCGGCATTTTGAGAGGCCAGCTCCATATCTCAATGCAAGAGTGCCGATTTCAAGTCCCGTCCGTTCGCTCCAAAGGCGTGCGTTCCCAGGGCCGAGCGGTCTGCTCTTGTCAACAAACAAAACCTACGATACTCTCAATTCTGCTCTCCCTGGCCAACTTGTCCTTTCATCTACCAAGGAGATGATCATTTCAGACTTCCTCATTTTTTGGCGACAAATGAAAACTGCCGTCCTCAAGAAGGCTCACCGGACCAGAAACCTTGTCTGCTTTCTTCCCCTTCCCCGACCCCCACTCCAGATGCTGACTTGCTCCAGCAATTTCTCTTTCCCACTCTGATTTTGTTGTCACTTCGTCCCGTCAGTGGGCATATAACTCCCACGCAAATGGGGTGCAAATTAAAACCTTTAAGCAACCGGTAGCGACAAATGACAGTGAGCTTTCCCCTCTCCCTCGCTCCAATCAAAAAGGGGTCAGACCCCTCAGAGTTTGGACCCGGTCCTGCCATTAAGGTGATGCAACACCATCCCCTGCTGCTGGCAGACTGTACTACACCCACAGTGGAAAGTCAAAGTCATCTGAGTGGCATCGTCTGCTCTTCTCGATAGAAGGACAAAGCCCAGTGGCTGGGTTAACATGAAGGTCAACACAGAGGCAAGCTTGAGAAAGCACGTGCAGGTACTCAACCTACACTGTTGGCATCATAGGAGCACCACAGTGTGGAAGCAGGCCATTCACACTGACCCTTCTGAAGAGAAACCCATGCAGATCCATGCTTGGTACTGAGGGATCCCAGCAAACGTTCACCGGTTCCCAATGTTGGGGGCGTCCAGAACCAGGGGTCACAGTCTCCGAACGAAGGGCAAGCGATTCAGGAAGAATTTTTCTCTCAGAGAGTGGTGAACCTGTGGACTTGTCTCCCACAGGAAGATGCGGCTATGCCGGTTTGTGAGATACACTCAAGAGGGAGCCGGACGTAGACCTTGCAGCTAAAGGGATCCAGGGGAGGAAGAGGAAGGAGAGGAAGCTGGAGTGGAGTGGTTACTGAAATTACATGTTCAGTCATGATCACATTGAATGGTGGTGATGTCTTGAAGGGCTGAATGGAACAAGTGAGGACTGCAGTTGATGGAAATCAGAGTCTCGATCAGAGTGGCGCTGGAAATCAGAGTCTCGATCAGAGTGGCGCTGGAAATCAGAGTCTCGATCAGAGTGGCGCTGGAAACGCGAAGCAAGTCAGGCAGCATCCTGATTTTCCTGCTCCTCGGATTCTGCCTGACTTGAAGGGCTGAATGGCCTACTCCTGCACTTAATTTCTATGTTTCGATGTTAAATGCATGGCTGAGAGATCTGATGCAGCGTACAGTAAAGTCACCCCACCGTCCTCCGGGAGCACTGCTCTCTGATGAGGAAGCGATTGATGGGTGGTAGTAGAACCTGAGGGGACGAGCTTGAAAAGGGGAAGCTTTCGTGCTGAGTCCATTTGGCAGTGGGAATTGAAGCCAGGCTGTTGGATTTGTGCTGTCGTACACAAATCAGTTTGTTAGAAGCAGGTAATGGGAGAGAGCGCGTGGATCAGCAGCAGACGAAGTTTAACACAGACGGTAGGGCACAACGAAAAGGCTGTTTTACAGCAGCAGCAGCAGCGGCGGCGGATTACTTGAAAGATAGATAGTCAAATAATAAAACATGAAAACAACAATAACTATTCCCTTAATCATCTCCACAGAGGTAGAAGATGATCTAAAGAAGAACTCAAATTGACAACAAAATCCAAATTTCACATAAGAACATTCTACCTAATACGGATGCGACAGAGTGCGCTGTCGTCCAATCCTCGGTAGTATAGTGGTTAGTATCCCCGCCTGTCACGCGGGAGACCGGGGTTCAATTCCCCGCCGGGGAGTCTGCGGCATTTTGAGAGGCCAGCTCCATATCTCAATGCAAGAGTGCCGATTTCAAGTCCCGTCCGTTCGCTCCAAAGGCGTGCGTTCCCAGGGCCGAGCGGTCTGCTCTTGTCAACAAACAAAACCTACGATACTCTCAATTCTGCTCTCCCTGGCCAACTTGTCCTTTCATCTACCAAGGAGATGATCATTTCAGACTTCCTCCTTTTTTGGCGACAAATGAAAACTGCCGTCCTCAAGAAGGCTCACCGGACCAGAAACCTTGTCTGCTTTCTTCCCCTTCCCCCACCCCCACTCCAGATGCTGACTTGCTCCAGCAATTTCTCTTTCCCACTCTGATTTTGTTGTCACTTCGTCCCGTCAGTGGGCATATAACTCCCACGCAAATGGGGTGCAAATTAAAACCTTTAAGCAACCGGTAGCGACAAATGACAGTGAGCTTTCCCCTCTCCCTCGCTCCAATCAAAAAGGGGTCAGACCCCTCAGAGTTTGGACCCGGTCCTGCCATTAAGGTGATGCAACACCATCCCCTGCTGCTGGCAGACTGTACTACACCCACAGTGGAAAGTCAAAGTCATCTGAGTGGCATCGTCTGCTCTTCTCGATAGAAGGACAAAGCCCAGTGGCTGGGTTAACATGAAGGTCAACACAGAGGCAAGCTTGAGAAAGCACGTGCAGGTACTCAACCTACACTGTTGGCATCATAGGAGCACCACAGTGTGGAAGCAGGCCATTCACACTGACCCTTCTGAAGAGAAACCCATGCAGATCCATGCTTGGTACTGAGGGATCCCAGCAAACGTTCACCGGTTCCCAATGTTGGGGGCGTCCAGAACCAGGGGTCACAGTCTCCGAACGAAGGGCAAGCGATTCAGGAAGAATTTTTCTCTCAGAGAGTGGTGAACCTGTGGACTTGTCTCCCACAGGAAGATGCGGCTATGCCGGTTTGTGAGATACACTCAAGAGGGAGCCGGACGTAGACCTTGCAGCTAAAGGGATCCAGGGGAGGAAGAGGAAGGAGAGGAAGCTGGAGTGGAGTGGTTACTGAAATTACATGTTCAGTCATGATCACATTGAATGGTGGTGATGTCTTGAAGGGCTGAATGGAACAAGTGAGGACTGCAGTTGATGGAAATCAGAGTCTCGATCAGAGTGGCGCTGGAAATCAGAGTCTCGATCAGAGTGGCGCTGGAAACGCGAAGCAAGTCAGGCAGCATCCTGATTTTCCTGCTCCTCGGATTCTGCCTGACTTGAAGGGCTGAATGGCCTACTCCTGCACTTAATTTCTATGTTTCGATGTTAAATGCATGGCTGAGAGATCTGATGCAGCGTACAGTAAAGTCACCCCACCGTCCTCCGGGAGCACTGCTCTCTGATGAGGAAGCGATTGATGGGTGGTAGTAGAACCTGAGGGGACGAGCTTGAAAAGGGGAAGCTTTCGTGCTGAGTCCATTTGGCAGTGGGAATTGAAGCCAGGCTGTTGGATTTGTGCTGTCGTACACAAATCAGTTTGTTAGAAGCAGGTAATGGGAGAGAGCGCGTGGATCAGCAGCAGACGAAGTTTAACACAGACGGTAGGGCACAACGAAAAGGCTGTTTTACAGCAGCAGCAGCAGCGGCGGCGGTTACTTGAAAGATAGATAGTCAAATAATAAAACATGAAAACAACAATAACTATTCCCTTAATCATCTCCACAGAGGTAGAAGATGATCTAAAGAAGAACTCAAATTGACAACAAAATCCAAATTTCACATAAGAACATTCTACCTAATACGGATGCGACAGAGCGCGCTGTCGTCCAATCCTCGGTAGTATAGTGGTTAGTATCCCCGCCTGTCACGCGGGAGACCGGGGTTCAATTCCCCGCCGGGGAGTCTGCGGCATTTTGAGAGGCCAGCTCCATATCTCAATGCAAGAGTGCCGATTTCAAGTCCCGTCCGTTCGCTCCAAAGGCGTGCGTTCCCAGGGCCGAGCGGTCTGCTCTTGTCAACAAACAAAACCTACGATACTCTCAATTCTGCTCTCCCTGGCCAACTTGTCCTTTCATCTACCAAGGAGATGATCATTTCAGACTTCCTCCTTTTTTGGCGACAAATGAAAACTGCCGTCCTCAAGAAGGCTCACCGGACCAGAAACCTTGTCTGCTTTCTTCCCCTTCCCCGACCCCCACTCCAGATGCTGACTTGCTCCAGCAATTTCTGTTTCCCACTCTGATTTTGTTGTCACTTCGTCCCGTCAGTGGGCATATAACTCCCACGCAAATGGGGTGCAAATTAAAACCTTTAAGCAACCGGTAGCGACAAATGACAGTGAGCTTTCCCCTCTCCCTCGCTCCAATCAAAAAGGGGTCAGACCCCTCAGAGTTTGGACCCGGTCCTGCCATTAAGGTGATGCAACACCATCCCCTGCTGCTGGCAGACTGTACTACACCCACAGTGGAAAGTCAAAGTCATCTGAGTGGCATCGTCTGCTCTTCTCGATAGAAGGACAAAGCCCAGTGGCTGGGTTAACATGAAGGTCAACACAGAGGCAAGCTTGAGAAAGCACGTGCAGGTACTCAACCTACACTGTTGGCATCATAGGAGCACCACAGTGTGGAAGCAGGCCATTCACACTGACCCTTCTGAAGAGAAACCCATGCAGATCCATGCTTGGTACTGAGGGATCCCAGCAAACGTTCACCGGTTCCCAATGTTGGGGGCGTCCAGAACCAGGGGTCACAGTCTCCGAACGAAGGGCAAGCGATTCAGGAAGAATTTTTCTCTCAGAGAGTGGTGAACCTGTGGACTTGTCTCCCACAGGAAGATGCGGCTATGCCGGTTTGTGAGATACACTCAAGAGGGAGCCGGACGTAGACCTTGCAGCTAAAGGGATCCAGGGGAGGAAGAGGAAGGAGAGGAAGCTGGAGTGGAGTGGTTACTGAAATTACATGTTCAGTCATGATCACATTGAATGGTGGTGATGTCTTGAAGGGCTGAATGGAACAAGTGAGGACTGCAGTTGATGGAAATCAGAGTCTCGATCAGAGTGGCGCTGGAAATCAGAGTCTCGATCAGAGTGGCGCTGGAAATCAGAGTCTCGATCAGAGTGGCGCTGGAAACGCGAAGCAAGTCAGGCAGCATCCTGATTTTCCTGCTCCTCGGATTCTGCCTGACTTGAAGGGCTGAATGGCCTACTCCTGCACTTAATTTCTATGTTTCGATGTTAAATGCATGGCTGAGAGATCTGATGCAGCGTACAGTAAAGTCACCCCACCGTCCTCCGGGAGCACTGCTCTCTGATGAGGAAGCGATTGATGGGTGGTAGTAGAACCTGAGGGGACGAGCTTGAAAAGGGGAAGCTTTCGTGCTGAGTCCATTTGGCAGTGGGAATTGAAGCCAGGCTGTTGGATTTGTGCTGTCGTACACAAATCAGTTTGTTAGAAGCAGGTAATGGGAGAGAGCGCGTGGATCAGCAGCAGACGAAGTTTAACACAGACGGTAGGGCACAACGAAAAGGCTGTTTTACAGCAGCAGCAGCAGCGGCGGCGGATTACTTGAAAGATAGATAGTCAAATAATAAAACATGAAAACAACAATAACTATTCCCTTAATCATCTCCACAGAGGTAGAAGATGATCTAAAGAAGAACTCAAATTGACAACAAAATCCAAATTTCACATAAGAACATTCTACCTAATACGGATGCGACAGAGCGCGCTGTCGTCCAATCCTCGGTAGTATAGTGGTTAGTATCCCCGCCTGTCACGCGGGCGACCGGGGTTCAATTCCCCGCCGGGGAGTCTGCGGCATTTTGAGAGGCCAGCTCCATATCTCAATGCAAGAGTGCCGATTTCAAGTCCCGTCCGTTCGCTCCAAAGGCGTGCGTTCCCAGGGCCGAGCGGTCTGCTCTTGTCAACAAACAAAACCTACGATACTCTCAATTCTGCTCTCCCTGGCCAACTTGTCCTTTCATCTACCAAGGAGATGATCATTTCAGACTTCCTCCTTTTTTGGCGACAAATGAAAACTGCCGTCCTCAAGAAGGCTCACCGGACCAGAAACCTTGTCTGCTTTCTTCCCCTTCCCCCACCCCCACTCCAGATGCTGACTTGCTCCAGCAATTTCTGTTTCCCACTCTGATTTTGTTGTCACTTCGTCCCGTCAGTGGGCATATAACTCCCACGCAAATGGGGTGCAAATTAAAACCTTTAAGCAACCGGTAGCGACAAATGACAGTGAGCTTTCCCCTCTCCCTCGCTCCAATCAAAAAGGGGTCAGACCCCTCAGAGTTTGGACCCGGTCCTGCCATTAAGGTGATGCAACACCATCCCCTGCTGCTGGCAGACTGTACTACACCCACAGTGGAAAGTCAAAGTCATCTGAGTGGCATCGTCTGCTCTTCTCGATAGAAGGACAAAGCCCAGTGGCTGGGTTAACATGAAGGTCAACACAGAGGCAAGCTTGAGAAAGCACGTGCAGGTACTCAACCTACACTGTTGGCATCATAGGAGCACCACAGTGTGGAAGCAGGCCATTCACACTGACCCTTCTGAAGAGAAACCCATGCAGATCCATGCTTGGTACTGAGGGATCCCAGCAAACGTTCACCGGTTCCCAATGTTGGGGGCGTCCAGAACCAGGGGTCACAGTCTCCGAACGAAGGGCAAGCGATTCAGGAAGAATTTTTCTCTCAGAGAGTGGTGAACCTGTGGACTTGTCTCCCACAGGAAGATGCGGCTATGCCGGTTTGTGAGATACACTCAAGAGGGAGCCGGACGTAGACCTTGCAGCTAAAGGGATCCAGGGGAGGAAGAGGAAGGAGAGGAAGCTGGAGTGGAGTGGTTACTGAAATTACATGTTCAGTCATGATCACATTGAATGGTGGTGATGTCTTGAAGGGCTGAATGGAACAAGTGAGGACTGCAGTTGCTGGAAATCAGAGTCTCGATCAGAGTGGCGCTGGAAACGCGAAGCAAGTCAGGCAGCATCCTGATTTTCCTGCTCCTCGGATTCTGCCTGACTTGAAGGGCTGAATGGCCTACTCCTGCACTTAATTTCTATGTTTCGATGTTAAATGCATGGCTGAGAGATCTGATGCAGCGTACAGTAAAGTCACCCCACCGTCCTCCGGGAGCACTGCTCTCTGATGAGGAAGCGATTGATGGGTGGTAGTAGAACCTGAGGGGACGAGCTTGAAAAGGGGAAGCTTTCGTGCTGAGTCCATTTGGCAGTGGGAATTGAAGCCAGGCTGTTGGATTTGTGCTGTCGTACACAAATCAGTTTGTTAGAAGCAGGTAATGGGAGAGAGCGCGTGGATCAGCAGCAGACGAAGTTTAACACAGACGGTAGGGCACAACGAAAAGGCTGTTTTACAGCAGCAGCAGCGGCGGCGGATTACTTGAAAGATAGATAGTCAAATAATAAAACATGAAAACAACAATAGCTATTCCCTTAATCATCTCCACAGAGGTAGAAGATGATCTAAAGAAGAACTCAAATTGACAACAAAATCCAAATTTCACATAAGAACATTCTACCTAATACGGATGCGACAGAGTGCGCTGTCGTCCAATCCTCGGTAGTATAGTTGTTAGTATCCCCGCCTGTCACGCGGGAGACCGGGGTTCAATTCCCCGCCGGGGAGTCTGCGGCATTTTGAGAGGCCAGCTCCATATCTCAATGCAAGAGTGCCGATTTCAAGTCCCGTCCGTTCGCTCCAAAGGCGTGCGTTCCCAGGGCCGAGCGGTCTGCTCTTGTCAACAAACAAAACCTACGATACTCTCAATTCTGCTCTCCCTGGCCAACTTGTCCTTTCTCCTTTTTTGGCGACAAATGAAAACTGCCGTCCTCAAGAAGGCTCACCGGACCAGAAACCTTGTCTGCTTTCTTCCCCTTCCCCCACCCCCACTCCAGATGCTGACTTGCTCCAGCAATTTCTCTTTCCCACTCTGATTTTGTTGTCACTTCGTCCCGTCAGTGGGCATATAACTCCCACGCAAATGGGGTGCAAATTAAAACCTTTAAGCAACCGGTAGCGACAAATGACAGTGAGCTTTCCCCTCTCCCTCGCTCCAATCAAAAAGGGGTCAGACCCCTCAGAGTTTGGACCCGGTCCTGCCATTAAGGTGATGCAACACCATCCCCTGCTGCTGGCAGACTGTACTACACCCACAGTGGAAAGTCAAAGTCATCTGAGTGGCATCGTCTGCTCTTCTCGATAGAAGGACAAAGCCCAGTGGCTGGGTTAACATGAAGGTCAACACAGAGGCAAGCTTGAGAAAGCACGTGCAGGTACTCAACCTACACTGTTGGCATCATAGGAGCACCACAGTGTGGAAGCAGGCCATTCACACTGACCCTTCTGAAGAGAAACCCATGCAGATCCATGCTTGGTACTGAGGGATCCCAGCAAAAGTTCACCGGTTCCCAATGTTGGGGGCGTCCAGAACCAGGGGTCACAGTCTCCGAACGAAGGGCAAGCGATTCAGGAAGAATTTTTCTCTCAGAGAGTGGTGAACCTGTGGACTTGTCTCCCACAGGAAGATGCGGCTATGCCGGTTTGTGAGATACACTCAAGAGGGAGCCGGACGTAGACCTTGCAGCTAAAGGGATCCAGGGGTACGGAGAGGAAGCTGGAGTGGTTACTGAAATTACATGTTCAGTCATGATCACATTGAATGGTGGTGATGTCTTGAAGGGCTGAATGGAACAAGTGAGGACTGCAGTTGCTGGAAATCAGAGTCTCGATCAGAGTGGCGCTGGAAACGCGAAGCAAGTCAGGCAGCATCCTGATTTTCCTGCTCCTCGGATTCTGCCTGACTTGAAGGGCTGAATGGCCTACTCCTGCACTTAATTTCTATGTTTCGATGTTAAATGCATGTCTGAGAGATCTGATGCAGCGTACAGTAAAGTCACCCCACCGTCCTCCGGGAGCACTGCTCTCTGATGAGGAAGCGATTGATGGGTGGTAGTAGAACCTGAGGGGACGAGCTTGAAAAGGGGAAGCTTTCGTGCTGAGTCCATTTGGCAGTGGGAATTGAAGCCAGGCTGTTGGATTTGTGCTGTCGTACACAAATCAGTTTGTTAGAAGCAGGTAATGGGAGAGAGCGCGTGGATCAGCAGCAGACGAAGTTTAACACAGACGGTAGGGCACAACGAAAAGGCTGTTTTACAGCAGCAGCAGCAGCGGCGGCGGATTACTTGAAAGATAGATAGTCAAATAATAAAACATGAAAACAACAATAACTATTCCCTTAATCATCTCCACAGAGGTAGAAGATGATCTAAAGAAGAACTCAAATTGACAACAAAATCCAAATTTCACATAAGAACATTCTACCTAATACGGATGCGACAGAGCGCGCTGTCGTCCAATCCTCGGTAGTATAGTGGTTAGTATCCCCGCCTGTCACGCGGGAGACCGGGGTTCAATTCCCCGCCGGGGAGTCTGCGGCATTTTGAGAGGCCAGCTCCATATCTCAATGCAAGAGTGCCGATTTCAAGTCCCGTCCGTTCGCTCCAAAGGCGTGCGTTCCCAGGGCCGAGCGGTCTGCTCTTGTCAACAAACAAAACCTACGATACTCTCAATTCTGCTCTCCCTGGCCAACTTGTCCTTTCATCTACCAAGGAGATGATCATTTCAGACTTCCTCCTTTTTTGGCGACAAATGAAAACTGCCGTCCTCAAGAAGGCTCACCGGACCAGAAACCTTGTCTGCTTTCTTCCCCTTCCCCCACCCCCACTCCAGATGCTGACTTGCTCCAGCAATTTCTGTTTCCCACTCTGATTTTGTTGTCACTTCGTCCCGTCAGTGGGCATATAACTCCCACGCAAATGGGGTGCAAATTAAAACCTTTAAGCAACCGGTAGCGACAAATGACAGTGAGCTTTCCCCTCTCCCTCGCTCCAATCAAAAAGGGGTCAGACCCCTCAGAGTTTGGACCCGGTCCTGCCATTAAGGTGATGCAACACCATCCCCTGCTGCTGGCAGACTGTACTACACCCACAGTGGAAAGTCAAAGTCATCTGAGTGGCATCGTCTGCTCTTCTCGATAGAAGGACAAAGCCCAGTGGCTGGGTTAACATGAAGGTCAACACAGAGGCAAGCTTGAGAAAGCACGTGCAGGTACTCAACCTACACTGTTGGCATCATAGGAGCACCACAGTGTGGAAGCAGGCCATTCACACTGACCCTTCTGAAGAGAAACCCATGCAGATCCATGCTTGGTACTGAGGGATCCCAGCAAACGTTCACCGGTTCCCAATGTTGGGGGCGTCCAGAACCAGGGGTCACAGTCTCCGAACGAAGGGCAAGCGATTCAGGAAGAATTTTTCTCTCAGAGAGTGGTGAACCTGTGGACTTGTCTCCCACAGGAAGATGCGGCTATGCCGGTTTGTGAGATACACTCAAGAGGGAGCCGGACGTAGACCTTGCAGCTAAAGGGATCCAGGGGAGGAAGAGGAAGGAGAGGAAGCTGGAGTGGAGTGGTTACTGAAATTACATGTTCAGTCATGATCACATTGAATGGTGGTGATGTCTTGAAGGGCTGAATGGAACAAGTGAGGACTGCAGTTGCTGGAAATCAGAGTCTCGATCAGAGTGGCGCTGGAAACGCGAAGCAAGTCAGGCAGCATCCTGATTTTCCTGCTCCTCGGATTCTGCCTGACTTGAAGGGCTGAATGGCCTACTCCTGCACTTAATTTCTATGTTTCGATGTTAAATGCATGGCTGAGAGATCTGATGCAGCGTACAGTAAAGTCACCCCACCGTCCTCCGGGAGCACTGCTCTCTGATGAGGAAGCGATTGATGGGTGGTAGTAGAACCTGAGGGGACGAGCTTGAAAAGGGGAAGCTTTCGTGCTGAGTCCATTTGGCAGTGGGAATTGAAGCCAGGCTGTTGGATTTGTGCTGTCGTACACAAATCAGTTTGTTAGAAGCAGGTAATGGGAGAGAGCGCGTGGATCAGCAGCAGACGAAGTTTAACACAGACGGTAGGGCACAACGAAAAGGCTGTTTTACAGCAGCAGCAGCGGCGGCGGATTACTTGAAAGATAGATAGTCAAATAATAAAACATGAAAACAACAATAGCTATTCCCTTAATCATCTCCACAGAGGTAGAAGATGATCTAAAGAAGAACTCAAATTGACAACAAAATCCAAATTTCACATAAGAACATTCTACCTAATACGGATGCGACAGAGTGCGCTGTCGTCCAATCCTCGGTAGTATAGTTGTTAGTATCCCCGCCTGTCACGCGGGAGACCGGGGTTCAATTCCCCGCCGGGGAGTCTGCGGCATTTTGAGAGGCCAGCTCCATATCTCAATGCAAGAGTGCCGATTTCAAGTCCCGTCCGTTCGCTCCAAAGGCGTGCGTTCCCAGGGCCGAGCGGTCTGCTCTTGTCAACAAACAAAACCTACGATACTCTCAATTCTGCTCTCCCTGGCCAACTTGTCCTTTCTCCTTTTTTGGCGACAAATGAAAACTGCCGTCCTCAAGAAGGCTCACCGGACCAGAAACCTTGTCTGCTTTCTTCCCCTTCCCCCACCCCCACTCCAGATGCTGACTTGCTCCAGCAATTTCTCTTTCCCACTCTGATTTTGTTGTCACTTCGTCCCGTCAGTGGGCATATAACTCCCACGCAAATGGGGTGCAAATTAAAACCTTTAAGCAACCGGTAGCGACAAATGACAGTGAGCTTTCCCCTCTCCCTCGCTCCAATCAAAAAGGGGTCAGACCCCTCAGAGTTTGGACCCGGTCCTGCCATTAAGGTGATGCAACACCATCCCCTGCTGCTGGCAGACTGTACTACACCCACAGTGGAAAGTCAAAGTCATCTGAGTGGCATCGTCTGCTCTTCTCGATAGAAGGACAAAGCCCAGTGGCTGGGTTAACATGAAGGTCAACACAGAGGCAAGCTTGAGAAAGCACGTGCAGGTACTCAACCTACACTGTTGGCATCATAGGAGCACCACAGTGTGGAAGCAGGCCATTCACACTGACCCTTCTGAAGAGAAACCCATGCAGATCCATGCTTGGTACTGAGGGATCCCAGCAAAAGTTCACCGGTTCCCAATGTTGGGGGCGTCCAGAACCAGGGGTCACAGTCTCCGAACGAAGGGCAAGCGATTCAGGAAGAATTTTTCTCTCAGAGAGTGGTGAACCTGTGGACTTGTCTCCCACAGGAAGATGCGGCTATGCCGGTTTGTGAGATACACTCAAGAGGGAGCCGGACGTAGACCTTGCAGCTAAAGGGATCCAGGGGTACGGAGAGGAAGCTGGAGTGGTTACTGAAATTACATGTTCAGTCATGATCACATTGAATGGTGGTGATGTCTTGAAGGGCTGAATGGAACAAGTGAGGACTGCAGTTGCTGGAAATCAGAGTCTCGATCAGAGTGGCGCTGGAAACGCGAAGCAAGTCAGGCAGCATCCTGATTTTCCTGCTCCTCGGATTCTGCCTGACTTGAAGGGCTGAATGGCCTACTCCTGCACTTAATTTCTATGTTTCGATGTTAAATGCATGTCTGAGAGATCTGATGCAGCGTACAGTAAAGTCACCCCACCGTCCTCCGGGAGCACTGCTCTCTGATGAGGAAGCGATTGATGGGTGGTAGTAGAACCTGAGGGGACGAGCTTGAAAAGGGGAAGCTTTCGTGCTGAGTCCATTTGGCAGTGGGAATTGAAGCCAGGCTGTTGGATTTGTGCTGTCGTACACAAATCAGTTTGTTAGAAGCAGGTAATGGGAGAGAGCGCGTGGATCAGCAGCAGACGAAGTTTAACACAGACGGTAGGGCACAACGAAAAGGCTGTTTTACAGCAGCAGCAGCAGCGGCGGCGGATTACTTGAAAGATAGATAGTCAAATAATAAAACATGAAAACAACAATAACTATTCCCTTAATCATCTCCACAGAGGTAGAAGATGATCTAAAGAAGAACTCAAATTGACAACAAAATCCAAATTTCACATAAGAACATTCTACCTAATACGGATGCGACAGAGCGCGCTGTCGTCCAATCCTCGGTAGTATAGTGGTTAGTATCCCCGCCTGTCACGCGGGAGACCGGGGTTCAATTCCCCGCCGGGGAGTCTGCGGCATTTTGAGAGGCCAGCTCCATATCTCAATGCAAGAGTGCCGATTTCAAGTCCCGTCCGTTCGCTCCAAAGGCGTGCGTTCCCAGGGCCGAGCGGTCTTCTCTTGTCAACAAACAAAACCTACGATACTCTCAATTCTGCTCTCCCTGGCCAACTTGTCCTTTCATCTACCAAGGAGATGATCATTTCAGACTTCCTCCTTTTTTGGCGACAAATGAAAACTGCCGTCCTCAAGAAGGCTCACCGGACCAGAAACCTTGTCTGCTTTCTTCCCCTTCCCCCACCCCCACTCCAGATGCTGACTTGCTCCAGCAATTTCTGTTTCCCACTCTGATTTTGTTGTCACTTCGTCCCGTCAGTGGGCATATAACTCCCACGCAAATGGGGTGCAAATTAAAACCTTTAAGCAACCGGTAGCGACAAATGACAGTGAGCTTTCCCCTCTCCCTCGCTCCAATCAAAAAGGGGTCAGACCCCTCAGAGTTTGGACCCGGTCCTGCCATTAAGGTGATGCAACACCATCCCCTGCTGCTGGCAGACTGTACTACACCCACAGTGGAAAGTCAAAGTCATCTGAGTGGCATCGTCTGCTCTTCTCGATAGAAGGACAAAGCCCAGTGGCTGGGTTAACATGAAGGTCAACACAGAGGCAAGCTTGAGAAAGCACGTGCAGGTACTCAACCTACACTGTTGGCATCATAGGAGCACCACAGTGTGGAAGCAGGCCATTCACACTGACCCTTCTGAAGAGAAACCCATGCAGATCCATGCTTGGTACTGAGGGATCCCAGCAAAAGTTCACCGGTTCCCAATGTTGGGGGCGTCCAGAACCAGGGGTCACAGTCTCCGAACGAAGGGCAAGCGATTCAGGAAGAATTTTTCTCTCAGAGAGTGGTGAACCTGTGGACTTGTCTCCCACAGGAAGATGCGGCTATGCCGGTTTGTGAGATACACTCAAGAGGGAGCCGGACGTAGACCTTGCAGCTAAAGGGATCCAGGGGAGGAAGAGGAAGGAGAGGAAGCTGGAGTGGAGTGGTTACTGAAATTACATGTTCAGTCATGATCACATTGAATGGTGGTGATGTCTTGAAGGACTGAATGGAACAAGTGAGGACTGCAGTTGCTGGAAATCAGAGTCTCGATCAGAGTGGCGCTGGAAATCAGAATCTCGATCAGAGTGGCGCTGGAAATCAGAGTCTCGATCAGAGTGGCGCTGGAAACGCGAAGCAAGTCAGGCAGCATCCTGATTTTCCTGCTCCTCGGATTCTGCCTGACTTGAAGGGCTGAATGGCCTACTCCTGCACTTAATTTCTATGTTTCGATGTTAAATGCATGGCTGAGAGATCTGATGCAGCGTACAGTAAAGTCACCCCACCGTCCTCCCGGAGCACTGCTCTCTGATGAGGAAGCGATTGATGGGTGGTAGTAGAACCTGAGGGGACGAGCTTGAAAAGGGGAAGCTTTCGTGCTGAGTCCATTTGGCAGTGGGAATTGAAGCCAGGCTGTTGGATTTGTGCTGTCGTACACAAATCAGTTTGTTAGAAGCAGGTAATGGGAGAGAGCGCGTGGATCAGCAGCAGACGAAGTTTAACACAGACGGTAGGGCACAACGAAAAGGCTGTTTTACAGCAGCAGCAGCAGCGGCGGCGGATTACTTGAAAGATAGATAGTCAAATAATAAAACATGAAAACAACAATAACTATTCCCTTAATCATCTCCACAGAGGTAGAAGATGATCTAAAGAAGAACTCAAATTGACAACAAAATCCAAATTTCACATAAGAACATTCTACCTAATACGGATGCGACAGAGCGCGCTGTCGTCCAATCCTCGGTCGTATAGTGGTTAGTATCCCCGCCTGTCACGCGGGAGACCGGCGTTCAATTCCCCGCCGGGGAGTCTGCGGCATTTTGAGAGGCCAGCTCCATATCTCAATGCAAGAGTGCCGATTTCAAGTCCCGTCCGTTCGCTCCAAAGGCGTGCGTTCCCAGGGCCGAGCGGTCTTCTCTTGTCAACAAACAAAACCTACGATACTCTCAATTCTGCTCTCCCTGGCCAACTTGTCCTTTCATCTACCAAGGAGATGATCATTTCAGACTTCCTCCTTTTTTGGCGACAAATGAAAACTGCCGTCCTCAAGAAGGCTCACCGGACCAGAAACCTTGTCTGCTTTCTTCCCCTTCCCCCACCCCCACTCCAGATGCTGACTTGCTCCAGCAATTTCTGTTTCCCACTCTGATTTTGTTGTCACTTCGTCCCGTCAGTGGGCATATAACTCCCACGCAAATGGGGTGCAAATTAAAACCTTTAAGCAACCGGTAGCGACAAATGACAGTGAGCTTTCCCCTCTCCCTCGCTCCAATCAAAAAGGGGTCAGACCCCTCAGAGTTTGGACCCGGTCCTGCCATTAAGGTGATGCAACACCATCCCCTGCTGCTGGCAGACTGTACTACACCCACAGTGGAAAGTCAAAGTCATCTGAGTGGCATCGTCTGCTCTTCTCGATAGAAGGACAAAGCCCAGTGGCTGGGTTAACATGAAGGTCAACACAGAGGCAAGCTTGAGAAAGCACGTGCAGGTACTCAACCTACACTGTTGGCATCATAGGAGCACCACAGTGTGGAAGCAGGCCATTCACACTGACCCTTCTGAAGAGAAACCCATGCAGATCCATGCTTGGTACTGAGGGATCCCAGCAAAAGTTCACCGGTTCCCAATGTTGGGGGCGTCCAGAACCAGGGGTCACAGTCTCCGAACGAAGGGCAAGCGATTCAGGAAGAATTTTTCTCTCAGAGAGTGGTGAACCTGTGGACTTGTCTCCCACAGGAAGATGCGGCTATGCCGGTTTGTGAGATACACTCAAGAGGGAGCCGGACGTAGACCTTGCAGCTAAAGGGATCCAGGGGAGGAAGAGGAAGGAGAGGAAGCTGGAGTGGAGTGGTTACTGAAATTACATGTTCAGTCATGATCACATTGAATGGTGGTGATGTCTTGAAGGGCTGAATGGAACAAGTGAGGACTGCAGTTGATGGAAATCAGAGTCTCGATCAGAGTGGCGCTGGAAATCAGAGTCTCGATCAGAGTGGCGCTGGAAATCAGAGTCTCGATCAGAGTGGCGCTGGAAACGCGAAGCAAGTCAGGCAGCATCCTGATTTTCCTGCTCCTCGGATTCTGCCTGACTTGAAGGGCTGAATGGCCTACTCCTGCACTTAATTTCTATGTTTCGATGTTAAATGCATGGCTGTGAGATCTGATGCAGCGTACAGTAAAGTCACCCCACCGTCCTCCGGGAGCACTGCTCTCTGATGAGGAAGCGATTGATGGGTGGTAGTAGAACCTGAGGGGACGAGCTTGAAAAGGGGAAGCTTTCGTGCTGAGTCCATTTGGCAGTGGGAATTGAAGCCAGGCTGTTGGATTTGTGCTGTCGTACACAAATCAGTTTGTTAGAAGCAGGTAATGGGAGAGAGCGCGTGGATCAGCAGCAGACGAAGTTTAACACAGACGGTAGGGCACAACGAAAAGGCTGTTTTACAGCAGCAGCAGCAGCGGCGGCGGATTACTTGAAAGATAGATAGTCAAATAATAAAACATGAAAACAACAATAACTATTCCCTTAATCATCTCCACAGAGGTAGAAGATGATCTAAAGAAGAACTCAAATTGACAACAAAATCCAAATTTCACATAAGAACATTCTACCTAATACGGATGCGACAGAGCGCGCTGTCGTCCAATCCTCGGTAGTATTGTGGTTAGTATCCCCGCCTGTCACGCGGGAGACCGGGGTTCAATTCCCCGCCGGGGAGTCTGCGGCATTTTGAGAGGCCAGCTCCATATCTCAATGCAAGAGTGCCGATTTCAAGTCCCGTCCGTTCGCTCCAAAGGCGTGCGTTCCCAGGGCCGAGCGGTCTGCTCTTGTCAACAAACAAAACCTACGATACTCTCAATTCTGCTCTCCCTGGCCAACTTGTCCTTTCATCTACCAAGGAGATGATCATTTCAGACTTCCTCCTTTTTTGGCGACAAATGAAAACTGCCGTCCTCAAGAAGGCTCACCGGACCAGAAACCTTGTCTGCTTTCTTCCCCTTCCCCCACCCCCACTCCAGATGCTGACTTGCTCCAGCAATTTCTGTTTCCCACTCTGATTTTGTTGTCACTTCGTCCCGTCAGTGGGCATATAACTCCCACGCAAATGGGGTGCAAATTAAAACCTTTAAGCAACCGGTAGCGACAAATGACAGTGAGCTTTCCCCTCTCCCTCGCTCCAATCAAAAAGGGGTCAGACCCCTCAGAGTTTGGACCCGGTCCTGCCATTAAGGTGATGCAACACCATCCCCTGCTGCTGGCAGACTGTACTACACCCACAGTGGAAAGTCAAAGTCATCTGAGTGGCATCGTCTGCTCTTCTCGATAGAAGGACAAAGCCCAGTGGCTGGGTTAACATGAAGGTCAACACAGAGGCAAGCTTGAGAAAGCACGTGCAGGTACTCAACCTACACTGTTGGCATCATAGGAGCACCACAGTGTGGAAGCAGGCCATTCACACTGACCCTTCTGAAGAGAAACCCATGCAGATCCATGCTTGGTACTGAGGGATCCCAGCAAAAGTTCACCGGTTCCCAATGTTGGGGGCGTCCAGAACCAGGGGTCACAGTCTCCGAACGAAGGGCAAGCGATTCAGGAAGAATTTTTCTCTCAGAGAGTGGTGAACCTGTGGACTTGTCTCCCACAGGAAGATGCGGCTATGCCGGTTTGTGAGATACACTCAAGAGGGAGCCGGACGTAGACCTTGCAGCTAAAGGGATCCAGGGGAGGAAGAGGAAGGAGAGGAAGCTGGAGTGGAGTGGTTACTGAAATTACATGTTCAGTCATGATCACATTGAATGGTGGTGATGTCTTGAAGGACTGAATGGAACAAGTGAGGACTGCAGTTGCTGGAAATCAGAGTCTCGATCAGAGTGGCGCTGGAAATCAGAATCTCGATCAGAGTGGCGCTGGAAATCAGAGTCTCGATCAGAGTGGCGCTGGAAACGCGAAGCAAGTCAGGCAGCATCCTGATTTTCCTGCTCCTCGGATTCTGCCTGACTTGAAGGGCTGAATGGCCTACTCCTGCACTTAATTTCTATGTTTCGATGTTAAATGCATGGCTGAGAGATCTGATGCAGCGTACAGTAAAGTCACCCCACCGTCCTCCGGGAGCACTGCTCTCTGATGAGGAAGCGATTGATGGGTGGTAGTAGAACCTGAGGGGACGAGCTTGAAAAGGGGAAGCTTTCGTGCTGAGTCCATTTGGCAGTGGGAATTGAAGCCAGGCTGTTGGATTTGTGCTGTCGTACACAAATCAGTTTGTTAGAAGCAGGTAATGGGAGAGAGCGCGTGGATCAGCAGCAGACGAAGTTTAACACAGACGGTAGGGCACAACGAAAAGGCTGTTTTACAGCAGCAGCAGCAGCGGCGGCGGATTACTTGAAAGATAGATAGTCAAATAATAAAACATGAAAACAACAATAACTATTCCCTTAATCATCTCCACAGAGGTAGAAGATGATCTAAAGAAGAACTCAAATTGACAACAAAATCCAAATTTCACATAAGAACATTCTACCTAATACGGATGCGACAGAGCGCGCTGTCGTCCAATCCTCGGTAGTATAGTGGTTAGTATCCCCGCCTGTCACGCGGGAGACCGGGGTTCAATTCCCCGCCGGGGAGTCTGCGGCATTTTGAGAGGCCAGCTCCATATCTCAATGCAAGAGTGCCGATTTCAAGTCCCGTCCGTTCGCTCCAAAGGCGTGCGTTCCCAGGGCCGAGCGGTCTTCTCTTGTCAACAAACAAAACCTACGATACTCTCAATTCTGCTCTCCCTGGCCAACTTGTCCTTTCATCTACCAAGGAGATGATCATTTCAGACTTCCTCCTTTTTTGGCGACAAATGAAAACTGCCGTCCTCAAGAAGGCTCACCGGACCAGAAACCTTGTCTGCTTTCTTCCCCTTCCCCCACCCCCACTCCAGATGCTGACTTGCTCCAGCAATTTCTGTTTCCCACTCTGATTTTGTTGTCACTTCGTCCCGTCAGTGGGCATATAACTCCCACGCAAATGGGGTGCAAATTAAAACCTTTAAGCAACCGGTAGCGACAAATGACAGTGAGCTTTCCCCTCTCCCTCGCTCCAATCAAAAAGGGGTCAGACCCCTCAGAGTTTGGACCCGGTCCTGCCATTAAGGTGATGCAACACCATCCCCTGCTGCTGGCAGACTGTACTACACCCACAGTGGAAAGTCAAAGTCATCTGAGTGGCATCGTCTGCTCTTCTCGATAGAAGGACAAAGCCCAGTGGCTGGGTTAACATGAAGGTCAACACAGAGGCAAGCTTGAGAAAGCACGTGCAGGTACTCAACCTACACTGTTGGCATCATAGGAGCACCACAGTGTGGAAGCAGGCCATTCACACTGACCCTTCTGAAGAGAAACCCATGCAGATCCATGCTTGGTACTGAGGGATCCCAGCAAACGTTCACCGGTTCCCAATGTTGGGGGCGTCCAGAACCAGGGGTCACAGTCTCCGAACGAAGGGCAAGCGATTCAGGAAGAATTTTTCTCTCAGAGAGTGGTGAACCTGTGGACTTGTCTCCCACAGGAAGATGCGGCTATGCCGGTTTGTGAGATACACTCAAGAGGGAGCCGGACGTAGACCTTGCAGCTAAAGGGATCCAGGGGTACGGAGAGGAAGCTGGAGTGGTTACTGAAATTACATGTTCAGTCATGATCACATTGAATGGTGGTGATGTCTTGAAGGGCTGAATGGAACAAGTGAGGACTGCAGTTGCTGGAAATCAGAGTCTCGATCAGAGTGGCGCTGGAAACGCGAAGCAAGTCAGGCAGCATCCTGATTTTCCTGCTCCTCGGATTCTGCCTGACTTGAAGGGCTGAATGGCCTACTCCTGCACTTAATTTCTATGTTTCGATGTTAAATGCATGGCTGAGAGATCTGATGCAGCGTACAGTAAAGTCACCCCACCGTCCTCCGGGAGCACTGCTCTCTGATGAGGAAGCGATTGATGGGTGGTAGTAGAACCTGAGGGGACGAGCTTGAAAAGGGGAAGCTTTCGTGCTGAGTCCATTTGGCAGTGGGAATTGAAGCCAGGCTGTTGGATTTGTGCTGTCGTACACAAATCAGTTTGTTAGAAGCAGGTAATGGGAGAGAGCGCGTGGATCAGCAGCAGACGAAGTTTAACACAGACGGTAGGGCACAACGAAAAGGCTGTTTTACAGCAGCAGCAGCAGCGGCGGCGGATTACTTGAAAGATAGATAGTCAAATAATAAAACATGAAAACAACAATAACTATTCCCTTAATCATCTCCACAGAGGTAGAAGATGATCTAAAGAAGAACTCAAATTGACAACAAAATCCAAATTTCACATAAGAACATTCTACCTAATACGGATGCGACAGAGCGCGCTGTCGTCCAATCCTCGGTAGTATAGTGGTTAGTATCCCCGCCTGTCACGCGGGAGACCGGGGTTCAATTCCCCGCCGGGGAGTCTGCGGCATTTTGAGAGGCCAGCTCCATATCTCAATGCAAGAGTGCCGATTTCAAGTCCCGTCCGTTCGCTCCAAAGGCGTGCGTTCCCAGGGCCGAGCGGTCTTCTCTTGTCAACAAACAAAACCTACGATACTCTCAATTCTGCTCTCCCTGGCCAACTTGTCCTTTCATCTACCAAGGAGATGATCATTTCAGACTTCCTCCTTTTTTGGCGACAAATGAAAACTGCCGTCCTCAAGAAGGCTCACCGGACCAGAAACCTTGTCTGCTTTCTTCCCCTTCCCCCACCCCCACTCCAGATGCTGACTTGCTCCAGCAATTTCTGTTTCCCACTCTGATTTTGTTGTCACTTCGTCCCGTCAGTGGGCATATAACTCCCACGCAAATGGGGTGCAAATTAAAACCTTTAAGCAACCGGTAGCGACAAATGACAGTGAGCTTTCCCCTCTCCCTCGCTCCAATCAAAAAGGGGTCAGACCCCTCAGAGTTTGGACCCGGTCCTGCCATTAAGGTGATGCAACACCATCCCCTGCTGCTGGCAGACTGTACTACACCCACAGTGGAAAGTCAAAGTCATCTGAGTGGCATCGTCTGCTCTTCTCGATAGAAGGACAAAGCCCAGTGGCTGGGTTAACATGAAGGTCAACACAGAGGCAAGCTTGAGAAAGCACGTGCAGGTACTCAACCTACACTGTTGGCATCATAGGAGCACCACAGTGTGGAAGCAGGCCATTCACACTGACCCTTCTGAAGAGAAACCCATGCAGATCCATGCTTGGTACTGAGGGATCCCAGCAAACGTTCACCGGTTCCCAATGTTGGGGGCGTCCAGAACCAGGGGTCACAGTCTCCGAACGAAGGGCAAGCGATTCAGGAAGAATTTTTCTCTCAGAGAGTGGTGAACCTGTGGACTTGTCTCCCACAGGAAGATGCGGCTATGCCGGTTTGTGAGATACACTCAAGAGGGAGCCGGACGTAGACCTTGCAGCTAAAGGGATCCAGGGGTACGGAGAGGAAGCTGGAGTGGTTACTGAAATTACATGTTCAGTCATGATCACATTGAATGGTGGTGATGTCTTGAAGGGCTGAATGGAACAAGTGAGGACTGCAGTTGCTGGAAATCAGAGTCTCGATCAGAGTGGCGCTGGAAACGCGAAGCAAGTCAGGCAGCATCCTGATTTTCCTGCTCCTCGGATTCTGCCTGACTTGAAGGGCTGAATGGCCTACTCCTGCACTTAATTTCTATGTTTCGATGTTAAATGCATGGCTGAGAGATCTGATGCAGCGTACAGTAAAGTCACCCCACCGTCCTCCGGGAGCACTGCTCTCTGATGAGGAAGCGATTGATGGGTGGTAGTAGAACCTGAGGGGACGAGCTTGAAAAGGGGAAGCTTTCGTGCTGAGTCCATTTGGCAGTGGGAATTGAAGCCAGGCTGTTGGATTTGTGCTGTCGTACACAAATCAGTTTGTTAGAAGCAGGTAATGGGAGAGAGCGCGTGGATCAGCAGCAGACGAAGTTTAACACAGACGGTAGGGCACAACGAAAAGGCTGTTTTACAGCAGCAGCAGCAGCGGCGGCGGATTACTTGAAAGATAGATAGTCAAATAATAAAACATGAAAACAACAATAACTATTCCCTTAATCATCTCCACAGAGGTAGAAGATGATCTAAAGAAGAACTCAAATTGACAACAAAATCCAAATTTCACATAAGAACATTCTACCTAATACGGATGCGACAGAGCGCGCTGTCGTCCAATCCTCGGTAGTATAGTGGTTAGTATCCCCGCCTGTCACGCGGGAGACCGGGGTTCAATTCCCCGCCGGGGAGTCTGCGGCATTTTGAGAGGCCAGCTCCATATCTCAATGCAAGAGTGCCGATTTCAAGTCCCGTCCGTTCGCTCCAAAGGCGTGCGTTCCCAGGGCCGAGCGGTCTTCTCTTGTCAACAAACAAAACCTACGATACTCTCAATTCTGCTCTCCCTGGCCAACTTGTCCTTTCATCTACCAAGGAGATGATCATTTCAGACTTCCTCCTTTTTTGGCGACAAATGAAAACTGCCGTCCTCAAGAAGGCTCACCGGACCAGAAACCTTGTCTGCTTTCTTCCCCTTCCCCCACCCCCACTCCAGATGCTGACTTGCTCCAGCAATTTCTGTTTCCCACTCTGATTTTGTTGTCACTTCGTCCCGTCAGTGGGCATATAACTCCCACGCAAATGGGGTGCAAATTAAAACCTTTAAGCAACCGGTAGCGACAAATGACAGTGAGCTTTCCCCTCTCCCTCGCTCCAATCAAAAAGGGGTCAGACCCCTCAGAGTTTGGACCCGGTCCTGCCATTAAGGTGATGCAACACCATCCCCTGCTGCTGGCAGACTGTACTACACCCACAGTGGAAAGTCAAAGTCATCTGAGTGGCATCGTCTGCTCTTCTCGATAGAAGGACAAAGCCCAGTGGCTGGGTTAACATGAAGGTCAACACAGAGGCAAGCTTGAGAAAGCACGTGCAGGTACTCAACCTACACTGTTGGCATCATAGGAGCACCACAGTGTGGAAGCAGGCCATTCACACTGACCCTTCTGAAGAGAAACCCATGCAGATCCATGCTTGGTACTGAGGGATCCCAGCAAACGTTCACCGGTTCCCAATGTTGGGGGCGTCCAGAACCAGGGGTCACAGTCTCCGAACGAAGGGCAAGCGATTCAGGAAGAATTTTTCTCTCAGAGAGTGGTGAACCTGTGGACTTGTCTCCCACAGGAAGATGCGGCTATGCCGGTTTGTGAGATACACTCAAGAGGGAGCCGGACGTAGACCTTGCAGCTAAAGGGATCCAGGGGTACGGAGAGGAAGCTGGAGTGGTTACTGAAATTACATGTTCAGTCATGATCACATTGAATGGTGGTGATGTCTTGAAGGGCTGAATGGAACAAGTGAGGACTGCAGTTGCTGGAAATCAGAGTCTCGATCAGAGTGGCGCTGGAAACGCGAAGCAAGTCAGGCAGCATCCTGATTTTCCTGCTCCTCGGATTCTGCCTGACTTGAAGGGCTGAATGGCCTACTCCTGCACTTAATTTCTATGTTTCGATGTTAAATGCATGGCTGTGAGATCTGATGCAGCGTACAGTAAAGTCACCCCACCGTCCTCCGGGAGCACTGCTCTCTGATGAGGAAGCGATTGATGGGTGGTAGTAGAACCTGAGGGGACGAGCTTGAAAAGGGGAAGCTTTCGTGCTGAGTCCATTTGGCAGTGGGAATTGAAGCCAGGCTGTTGGATTTGTGCTGTCGTACACAAATCAGTTTGTTAGAAGCAGGTAATGGGAGAGAGCGCGTGGATCAGCAGCAGACGAAGTTTAACACAGACGGTAGGGCACAACGAAAAGGCTGTTTTACAGCAGCAGCAGCAGCGGCGGCGGATTACTTGAAAGATAGATAGTCAAATAATAAAACATGAAAACAACAATAACTATTCCCTTAATCATCTCCACAGAGGTAGAAGATGATCTAAAGAAGAACTCAAATTGACAACAAAATCCAAATTTCACATAAGAACATTCTACCTAATACGGATGCGACAGAGCGCGCTGTCGTCCAATCCTCGGTAGTATAGTGGTTAGTATCCCCGCCTGTCACGCGGGAGACCGGGGTTCAATTCCCCGCCGGGGAGTCTGCGGCATTTTGAGAGGCCAGCTCCATATCTCAATGCAAGAGTGCCGATTTCAAGTCCCGTCCGTTCGCTCCAAAGGCGTGCGTTCCCAGGGCCGAGCGGTCTTCTCTTGTCAACAAACAAAACCTACGATACTCTCAATTCTGCTCTCCCTGGCCAACTTGTCCTTTCATCTACCAAGGAGATGATCATTTCAGACTTCCTCCTTTTTTGGCGACAAATGAAAACTGCCGTCCTCAAGAAGGCTCACCGGACCAGAAACCTTGTCTGCTTTCTTCCCCTTCCCCCACCCCCACTCCAGATGCTGACTTGCTCCAGCAATTTCTGTTTCCCACTCTGATTTTGTTGTCACTTCGTCCCGTCAGTGGGCATATAACTCCCACGCAAATGGGGTGCAAATTAAAACCTTTAAGCAACCGGTAGCGACAAATGACAGTGAGCTTTCCCCTCTCCCTCGCTCCAATCAAAAAGGGGTCAGACCCCTCAGAGTTTGGACCCGGTCCTGCCATTAAGGTGATGCAACACCATCCCCTGCTGCTGGCAGACTGTACTACACCCACAGTGGAAAGTCAAAGTCATCTGAGTGGCATCGTCTGCTCTTCTCGATAGAAGGACAAAGCCCAGTGGCTGGGTTAACATGAAGGTCAACACAGAGGCAAGCTTGAGAAAGCACGTGCAGGTACTCAACCTACACTGTTGGCATCATAGGAGCACCACAGTGTGGAAGCAGGCCATTCACACTGACCCTTCTGAAGAGAAACCCATGCAGATCCATGCTTGGTACTGAGGGATCCCAGCAAAAGTTCACCGGTTCCCAATGTTGGGGGCGTCCAGAACCAGGGGTCACAGTCTCCGAACGAAGGGCAAGCGATTCAGGAAGAATTTTTCTCTCAGAGAGTGGTGAACCTGTGGACTTGTCTCCCACAGGAAGATGCGGCTATGCCGGTTTGTGAGATACACTCAAGAGGGAGCCGGACGTAGACCTTGCAGCTAAAGGGATCCAGGGGAGGAAGAGGAAGGAGAGGAAGCTGGAGTGGAGTGGTTACTGAAATTACATGTTCAGTCATGATCACATTGAATGGTGGTGATGTCTTGAAGGACTGAATGGAACAAGTGAGGACTGCAGTTGCTGGAAATCAGAGTCTCGATCAGAGTGGCGCTGGAAATCAGAATCTCGATCAGAGTGGCGCTGGAAATCAGAGTCTCGATCAGAGTGGCGCTGGAAACGCGAAGCAAGTCAGGCAGCATCCTGATTTTCCTGCTCCTCGGATTCTGCCTGACTTGAAGGGCTGAATGGCCTACTCCTGCACTTAATTTCTATGTTTCGATGTTAAATGCATGGCTGAGAGATCTGATGCAGCGTACAGTAAAGTCACCCCACCGTCCTCCCGGAGCACTGCTCTCTGATGAGGAAGCGATTGATGGGTGGTAGTAGAACCTGAGGGGACGAGCTTGAAAAGGGGAAGCTTTCGTGCTGAGTCCATTTGGCAGTGGGAATTGAAGCCAGGCTGTTGGATTTGTGCTGTCGTACACAAATCAGTTTGTTAGAAGCAGGTAATGGGAGAGAGCGCGTGGATCAGCAGCAGACGAAGTTTAACACAGACGGTAGGGCACAACGAAAAGGCTGTTTTACAGCAGCAGCAGCAGCGGCGGCGGATTACTTGAAAGATAGATAGTCAAATAATAAAACATGAAAACAACAATAACTATTCCCTTAATCATCTCCACAGAGGTAGAAGATGATCTAAAGAAGAACTCAAATTGACAACAAAATCCAAATTTCACATAAGAACATTCTACCTAATACGGATGCGACAGAGCGCGCTGTCGTCCAATCCTCGGTCGTATAGTGGTTAGTATCCCCGCCTGTCACGCGGGAGACCGGCGTTCAATTCCCCGCCGGGGAGTCTGCGGCATTTTGAGAGGCCAGCTCCATATCTCAATGCAAGAGTGCCGATTTCAAGTCCCGTCCGTTCGCTCCAAAGGCGTGCGTTCCCAGGGCCGAGCGGTCTTCTCTTGTCAACAAACAAAACCTACGATACTCTCAATTCTGCTCTCCCTGGCCAACTTGTCCTTTCATCTACCAAGGAGATGATCATTTCAGACTTCCTCCTTTTTTGGCGACAAATGAAAACTGCCGTCCTCAAGAAGGCTCACCGGACCAGAAACCTTGTCTGCTTTCTTCCCCTTCCCCCACCCCCACTCCAGATGCTGACTTGCTCCAGCAATTTCTGTTTCCCACTCTGATTTTGTTGTCACTTCGTCCCGTCAGTGGGCATATAACTCCCACGCAAATGGGGTGCAAATTAAAACCTTTAAGCAACCGGTAGCGACAAATGACAGTGAGCTTTCCCCTCTCCCTCGCTCCAATCAAAAAGGGGTCAGACCCCTCAGAGTTTGGACCCGGTCCTGCCATTAAGGTGATGCAACACCATCCCCTGCTGCTGGCAGACTGTACTACACCCACAGTGGAAAGTCAAAGTCATCTGAGTGGCATCGTCTGCTCTTCTCGATAGAAGGACAAAGCCCAGTGGCTGGGTTAACATGAAGGTCAACACAGAGGCAAGCTTGAGAAAGCACGTGCAGGTACTCAACCTACACTGTTGGCATCATAGGAGCACCACAGTGTGGAAGCAGGCCATTCACACTGACCCTTCTGAAGAGAAACCCATGCAGATCCATGCTTGGTACTGAGGGATCCCAGCAAAAGTTCACCGGTTCCCAATGTTGGGGGCGTCCAGAACCAGGGGTCACAGTCTCCGAACGAAGGGCAAGCGATTCAGGAAGAATTTTTCTCTCAGAGAGTGGTGAACCTGTGGACTTGTCTCCCACAGGAAGATGCGGCTATGCCGGTTTGTGAGATACACTCAAGAGGGAGCCGGACGTAGACCTTGCAGCTAAAGGGATCCAGGGGAGGAAGAGGAAGGAGAGGAAGCTGGAGTGGAGTGGTTACTGAAATTACATGTTCAGTCATGATCACATTGAATGGTGGTGATGTCTTGAAGGGCTGAATGGAACAAGTGAGGACTGCAGTTGCTGGAAATCAGAGTCTCGATCAGAGTGGCGCTGGAAATCAGAATCTCGATCAGAGTGGCGCTGGAAATCAGAGTCTCGATCAGAGTGGCGCTGGAAACGCGAAGCAAGTCAGGCAGCATCCTGATTTTCCTGCTCCTCGGATTCTGCCTGACTTGAAGGGCTGAATGGCCTACTCCTGCACTTAATTTCTATGTTTCGATGTTAAATGCATGGCTGAGAGATCTGATGCAGCGTACAGTAAAGTCACCCCACCGTCCTCCGGGAGCACTGCTCTCTGATGAGGAAGCGATTGATGGGTGGTAGTAGAACCTGAGGGGACGAGCTTGAAAAGGGGAAGCTTTCGTGCTGAGTCCATTTGGCAGTGGGAATTGAAGCCAGGCTGTTGGATTTGTGCTGTCGTACACAAATCAGTTTGTTAGAAGCAGGTAATGGGAGAGAGCGCGTGGATCAGCAGCAGACGAAGTTTAACACAGACGGTAGGGCACAACGAAAAGGCTGTTTTACAGCAGCAGCAGCAGCGGCGGCGGATTACTTGAAAGATAGATAGTCAAATAATAAAACATGAAAACAACAATAACTATTCCCTTAATCATCTCCACAGAGGTAGAAGATGATCTAAAGAAGAACTCAAATTGACAACAGAATCCAAATTTCACATAAGAACATTCTACCTAATACGGATGCGACAGAGCGCGCTGTCGTCCAATCCTCGGTAGTATAGTGGTTAGTATCCCCGCCTGTCACGCGGGAGACCGGGGTTCAATTCCCCGCCGGGGAGTCTGCGGCATTTTGAGAGGCCAGCTCCATATCTCAATGCAAGAGTGCCGATTTCAAGTCCCGTCCGTTCGCTCCAAAGGCGTGCGTTCCCAGGGCCGAGCGGTCTGCTCTTGTCAACAAACAAAACCTACGATACTCTCAATTCTGCTCTCCCTGGCCAACTTGTCCTTTCATCTACCAAGGAGATGATCATTTCAGACTTCCTCCTTTTTTGGCGACAAATGAAAACTGCCGTCCTCAAGAAGGCTCACCGGACCAGAAACCTTGTCTGCTTTCTTCCCCTTCCCCGACCCCCACTCCAGATGCTGACTTGCTCCAGCAATTTCTCTTTCCCACTCTGATTTTGTTGTCACTTCGTCCCGTCAGTGGGCATATAACTCCCACGCAAATGGGGTGCAAATTAAAACCTTTAAGCAACCGGTAGCGACAAATGACAGTGAGCTTTCCCCTCTCCCTCGCTCCAATCAAAAAGGGGTCAGACCCCTCAGAGTTTGGACCCGGTCCTGCCATTAAGGTGATGCAACACCATCCCCTGCTGCTGGCAGACTGTACTACACCCACAGTGGAAAGTCAAAGTCATCTGAGTGGCATCGTCTGCTCTTCTCGATAGAAGGACAAAGCCCAGTGGCTGGGTTAACATGAAGGTCAACACAGAGGCAAGCTTGAGAAAGCACGTGCAGGTACTCAACCTACACTGTTGGCATCATAGGAGCACCACAGTGTGGAAGCAGGCCATTCACACTGACCCTTCTGAAGAGAAACCCATGCAGATCCATGCTTGGTACTGAGGGATCCCAGCAAACGTTCACCGGTTCCCAATGTTGGGGGCGTCCAGAACCAGGGGTCACAGTCTCCGAACGAAGGGCAAGCGATTCAGGAAGAATTTTTCTCTCAGAGAGTGGTGAACCTGTGGACTTGTCTCCCACAGGAAGATGCGGCTATGCCGGTTTGTGAGATACACTCAAGAGGGAGCCGGACGTAGACCTTGCAGCTAAAGGGATCCAGGGGAGGAAGAGGAAGGAGAGGAAGCTGGAGTGGAGTGGTTACTGAAATTACATGTTCAGTCATGATCACATTGAATGGTGGTGATGTCTTGAAGGGCTGAATGGAACAAGTGAGGACTGCAGTTGATGGAAATCAGAGTCTCGATCAGAGTGGCGCTGGAAATCAGAGTCTCGATCAGAGTGGCGCTGGAAATCAGAGTCTCGATCAGAGTGGCGCTGGAAACGCGAAGCAAGTCAGGCAGCATCCTGATTTTCCTGCTCCTCGGATTCTGCCTGACTTGAAGGGCTGAATGGCCTACTCCTGCACTTAATTTCTATGTTTCGATGTTAAATGCATGGCTGAGAGATCTGATGCAGCGTACAGTAAAGTCACCCCACCGTCCTCCGGGAGCACTGCTCTCTGATGAGGAAGCGATTGATGGGTGGTAGTAGAACCTGAGGGGACGAGCTTGAAAAGGGGAAGCTTTCGTGCTGAGTCCATTTGGCAGTGGGAATTGAAGCCAGGCTGTTGGATTTGTGCTGTCGTACACAAATCAGTTTGTTAGAAGCAGGTAATGGGAGAGAGCGCGTGGATCAGCAGCAGACGAAGTTTAACACAGACGGTAGGGCACAACGAAAAGGCTGTTTTACAGCAGCAGCAGCAGCGGCGGCGGATTACTTGAAAGATAGATAGTCAAATAATAAAACATGAAAACAACAATAACTATTCCCTTAATCATCTCCACAGAGGTAGAAGATGATCTAAAGAAGAACTCAAATTGACAACAAAATCCAAATTTCACATAAGAACATTCTACCTAATACGGATGCGACAGAGCGCGCTGTCGTCCAATCCTCGGTAGTATAGTGGTTAGTATCCCCGCCTGTCACGCGGGAGACCGGGGTTCAATTCCCCGCCGGGGAGTCTGCGGCATTTTGAGAGGCCAGCTCCATATCTCAATGCAAGAGTGCCGATTTCAAGTCCCGTCCGTTCGCTCCAAAGGCGTGCGTTCCCAGGGCCGAGCGGTCTGCTCTTGTCAACAAACAAAACCTACGATACTCTCAATTCTGCTCTCCCTGGCCAACTTGTCCTTTCATCTACCAAGGAGATGATCATTTCAGACTTCCTCCTTTTTTGGCGACAAATGAAAACTGCCGTCCTCAAGAAGGCTCACCGGACCAGAAACCTTGTCTGCTTTCTTCCCCTTCCCCGACCCCCACTCCAGATGCTGACTTGCTCCAGCAATTTCTCTTTCCCACTCTGATTTTGTTGTCACTTCGTCCCGTCAGTGGGCATATAACTCCCACGCAAATGGGGTGCAAATTAAAACCTTTAAGCAACCGGTAGCGACAAATGACAGTGAGCTTTCCCCTCTCCCTCGCTCCAATCAAAAAGGGGTCAGACCCCTCAGAGTTTGGACCCGGTCCTGCCATTAAGGTGATGCAACACCATCCCCTGCTGCTGGCAGACTGTACTACACCCACAGTGGAAAGTCAAAGTCATCTGAGTGGCATCGTCTGCTCTTCTCGATAGAAGGACAAAGCCCAGTGGCTGGGTTAACATGAAGGTCAACACAGAGGCAAGCTTGAGAAAGCACGTGCAGGTACTCAACCTACACTGTTGGCATCATAGGAGCACCACAGTGTGGAAGCAGGCCATTCACACTGACCCTTCTGAAGAGAAACCCATGCAGATCCATGCTTGGTACTGAGGGATCCCAGCAAAAGTTCACCGGTTCCCAATGTTGGGGACGTCCAGAACCAGGGGTGACAGTCTCCGAACGAAGGGCAAGCGATTCAGGAAGAATTTTTCTCTCAGAGAGTGGTGAACCTGTGGACTTGTCTCCCACAGGAAGATGCGGCTATGCCGGTTTGTGAGATACACTCAAGAGGGAGCCGGACGTAGACCTTGCAGCTAAAGGGATCCAGGGGAGGAAGAGGAAGGAGAGGAAGCTGGAGTGGAGTGGTTACTGAAATTACATGTTCAGTCATGATCACATTGAATGGTGGTGATGTCTTGAAGGGCTGAATGGAACAAGTGAGGACTGCAGTTGATGGAAATCAGAGTCTCGATCAGAGTGGCGCTGGAAATCAGAGTCTCGATCAGAGTGGCGCTGGAAATCAGAGTCTCGATCAGAGTGGCGCTGGAAACGCGAAGCAAGTCAGGCAGCATCCTGATTTTCCTGCTCCTCGGATTCTGCCTGACTTGAAGGGCTGAATGGCCTACTCCTGCACTTAATTTCTATGTTTCGATGTTAAATGCATGGCTGAGAGATCTGATGCAGCGTACAGTAAAGTCACCCCACCGTCCTCCGGGAGCACTGCTCTCTGATGAGGAAGCGATTGATGGGTGGTAGTAGAACCTGAGGGGACGAGCTTGAAAAGGGGAAGCTTTCGTGCTGAGTCCATTTGGCAGTGGGAATTGAAGCCAGGCTGTTGGATTTGTGCTGTCGTACACAAATCAGTTTGTTAGAAGCAGGTAATGGGAGAGAGCGCGTGGATCAGCAGCAGACGAAGTTTAACACAGACGGTAGGGCACAACGAAAAGGCTGTTTTACAGCAGCAGCAGCAGCGGCGGCGGATTACTTGAAAGATAGATAGTCAAATAATAAAACATGAAAACAACAATAACTATTCCCTTAATCATCTCCACAGAGGTAGAAGATGATCTAAAGAAGAACTCAAATTGACAACAAAATCCAAATTTCACATAAGAACATTCTACCTAATACGGATGCGACAGAGCGCGCTGTCGTCCAATCCTCGGTAGTATTGTGGTTAGTATCCCCGCCTGTCACGCGGGAGACCGGGGTTCAATTCCCCGCCGGGGAGTCTGCGGCATTTTGAGAGGCCAGCTCCATATCTCAATGCAAGAGTGCCGATTTCAAGTCCCGTCCGTTCGCTCCAAAGGCGTGCGTTCCCAGGGCCGAGCGGTCTGCTCTTGTCAACAAACAAAACCTACGATACTCTCAATTCTGCTCTCCCTGGCCAACTTGTCCTTTCATCTACCAAGGAGATGATCATTTCAGACTTCCTCCTTTTTTGGCGACAAATGAAAACTGCCGTCCTCAAGAAGGCTCACCGGACCAGAAACCTTGTCTGCTTTCTTCCCCTTCCCCCACCCCCACTCCAGATGCTGACTTGCTCCAGCAATTTCTGTTTCCCACTCTGATTTTGTTGTCACTTCGTCCCGTCAGTGGGCATATAACTCCCACGCAAATGGGGTGCAAATTAAAACCTTTAAGCAACCGGTAGCGACAAATGACAGTGAGCTTTCCCCTCTCCCTCGCTCCAATCAAAAAGGGGTCAGACCCCTCAGAGTTTGGACCCGGTCCTGCCATTAAGGTGATGCAACACCATCCCCTGCTGCTGGCAGACTGTACTACACCCACAGTGGAAAGTCAAAGTCATCTGAGTGGCATCGTCTGCTCTTCTCGATAGAAGGACAAAGCCCAGTGGCTGGGTTAACATGAAGGTCAACACAGAGGCAAGCTTGAGAAAGCACGTGCAGGTACTCAACCTACACTGTTGGCATCATAGGAGCACCACAGTGTGGAAGCAGGCCATTCACACTGACCCTTCTGAAGAGAAACCCATGCAGATCCATGCTTGGTACTGAGGGATCCCAGCAAAAGTTCACCGGTTCCCAATGTTGGGGGCGTCCAGAACCAGGGGTCACAGTCTCCGAACGAAGGGCAAGCGATTCAGGAAGAATTTTTCTCTCAGAGAGTGGTGAACCTGTGGACTTGTCTCCCACAGGAAGATGCGGCTATGCCGGTTTGTGAGATACACTCAAGAGGGAGCCGGACGTAGACCTTGCAGCTAAAGGGATCCAGGGGAGGAAGAGGAAGGAGAGGAAGCTGGAGTGGAGTGGTTACTGAAATTACATGTTCAGTCATGATCACATTGAATGGTGGTGATGTCTTGAAGGGCTGAATGGAACAAGTGAGGACTGCAGTTGCTGGAAATCAGAGTCTCGATCAGAGTGGCGCTGGAAATCAGAATCTCGATCAGAGTGGCGCTGGAAATCAGAGTCTCGATCAGAGTGGCGCTGGAAACGCGAAGCAAGTCAGGCAGCATCCTGATTTTCCTGCTCCTCGGATTCTGCCTGACTTGAAGGGCTGAATGGCCTACTCCTGCACTTAATTTCTATGTTTCGATGTTAAATGCATGGCTGAGAGATCTGATGCAGCGTACAGTAAAGTCACCCCACCGTCCTCCGGGAGCACTGCTCTCTGATGAGGAAGCGATTGATGGGTGGTAGTAGAACCTGAGGGGACGAGCTTGAAAAGGGGAAGCTTTCGTGCTGAGTCCATTTGGCAGTGGGAATTGAAGCCAGGCTGTTGGATTTGTGCTGTCGTACACAAATCAGTTTGTTAGAAGCAGGTAATGGGAGAGAGCGCGTGGATCAGCAGCAGACGAAGTTTAACACAGACGGTAGGGCACAACGAAAAGGCTGTTTTACAGCAGCAGCAGCAGCGGCGGCGGATTACTTGAAAGATAGATAGTCAAATAATAAAACATGAAAACAACAATAACTATTCCCTTAATCATCTCCACAGAGGTAGAAGATGATCTAAAGAAGAACTCAAATTGACAACAAAATCCAAATTTCACATAAGAACATTCTACCTAATACGGATGCGACAGAGCGCGCTGTCGTCCAATCCTCGGTAGTATAGTGGTTAGTATCCCCGCCTGTCACGCGGGAGACCGGGGTTCAATTCCCCGCCGGGGAGTCTGCGGCATTTTGAGAGGCCAGCTCCATATCTCAATGCAGGAGTGCCGATTTCAATTTTGAGTGGAGCTAACCCCATTTTTATTCGATGGGGTAAAAAGACTCACGTCGATTTTTCGCTACCGGTTGCTTAAAGGTTTTCATTTGCACTTCTCTCGAGAAGTCTGCTGCCGGTCCACGCGCTCTCCCTTTACCTGCGTCTAACAAACTGATTCATACGCTGGCCTGTTATACAGCACAAATCCAACAGCCTGGCTTCAATTCCCACTGCCAAATGGACTCAGCATGAAATCTTTCCCTTTTCAAGCTCGTCCCCTCAGGTTCAATCGCTTCCTCATAAGAGAGCAGTGCTCCTGGGGGACGGTGGAGCAAGAAGTCCCATATGGGTCCTTTGATAGATTAATGTAAGATCTTGCCATGGAAAAGAGAAGAGAGAATGGGTACTATTATACGTGCTCATTGTTTTTCTGACCAGTTTGCTCAGAGATGCTAATGCACGCCTCCAGAACACTGCACAAGAGGGGCTAGAACCTGCCACTCCTGGTTTGATGTACGGACCCTCTCACTCATAATGCTGCCGTTTCGCCGGTGGGGAATTGAACACCAGTCGCTTGGGAAGGCGGGCGGCGATATTAACCACTGCACTCCCGACGAGTAGTCGGCTATTTGCAGTTTTTTCATTCGTATTTGATAGAATCTTCTTCGGTGAAATTCTGATCTTTTGCAAATTTGGGTTTCTATTTGTATCAACTTCTATCTCTTTGAAGATAATTAAGCTCCTAGTTATTATTGTTTTAATATTTTCATTTGAATAATTATATTTATACTAGTGACCCGCTACTGATGTGCCCTACCATGTTTATCTGTTTCCCGCTAATTATCGCAGTTGTGTGGGTTGACATTATCTTTGCCACCCCCCGACCCACAAACATGCATTTCTGCCTCACTGCACAAGTCTCTGTGTTAAACCTCATCCGCTGCTGATCCACTCGCTGCCCTTCCCCTGCTTGTTGCAAAGTGATTCATCCGCTGGATTTTAATACAGGACGAGCCCCAACAGCGTGGGTTTCAATCCCAGAGTTAAGTCGGGTGAACAGGAAAGATTCTCCTTTTTTTTCGACCTCGTCCCCTCAGGTTAGACCACCACTCATCAAATCGCTCCCTCATCAGAGAGCAGCCCTGTGCTCCTGGACGACGGTGGTGACTTTGCTGGACCTTGCAGCAGGTCCATTATAAACATCGAATCCCTTGGCAAACAACTTGTAGTGCTTTATAAAATCATGAGGACGAAAGGCTTTTCTCTAGGACGGGGAATTTCAAGAGTCGGGGCTATGTTTAAGGTGACAAGAGAGCAATTCAAGGAAGATATGAGGTGCAATTTGTTTACACAGAAGGTGGTTCATGTGTGGAATGAAGTTCCTGAGGAACAGGTAGATGTGAGCACAGTTACAATTTTAAAAAAAACATTTGGATAAGTACAGGAGGAGGAAAACTTTGGAGGGATATGGGCCAGGAGCAGGCAGGTGGGACTAGTTTAGTTTGTGATTATGGATTAGTGGTGCTGGAAGAGCACAGCAGTTTAGGCAGCATCCAAGTAGCTTCGAAATCGACGTTTCGGGCAAAAGCCCTTCATCAGGAATAAACGCAGTGGATTATGTTCAGCGTGGACTGGTTGGACCAAAGGGTGTTGTTTTTCCGTGCTGTAAGACTCAGTGACTACAAATCCATCAGGAAGTGGTCAGCACATCGTGCCTTCGAGACGCTGAGGTATAAGGAGAGGGTGGATCCTGAGCAGACTGTGAAAGTCATTCGGCATAATGTCCCAGCACCAGAACTTTCCAACAAGCACCAAGACCTCGCTCGGCTGATGGTGAGAAGGGCACTACCCGTCAGATCCTTCATGTGCACCCGGTCGGTCTGCACCACCGCACGCTGTCCTCGAAGCAGCCATGAGGGGGCGGTAGAGGCTATCACACATCTCCCTCTGGAAGGTGCATTTGAGAAGGGAATCTCCAGTGAGGTGCAGTGGTTTCGTGTCCTGAGCAGCTCCGTGACTCCGTGCTCTGCGGCCTGTTCCCCGGGACGCGCACAAGCGTCCAGACTGAGCCTGGAGGACCATCAACTCAGTGAGTGGCGCTCTTTGGTCTGCCCGAAACTTGTTGGTCTTCCGAAACAAAAGGCGTTGACCCCAACCAAAGGTTGCAGACTGGTACGTCCCAAGGTCCAGGATTACGTGCTGAGGGACGCATTATAGCTTGGGGCAGCTGCTGCCAAGGGCATGGGGAAAGACCACTGTCTGAAGGCTTCCAGTTGTAGGTAAATAGTGGCCTATTCAGTTATCAGACCCTCCTAGTGTCTCCAATGTGTATAAATGAAGTATTTTGAAGTGAGAGATTGAGTTTGATTGTTCTTCATATATAAAACTATATAGAATTGAACTACTCTAGTGACTATGTCTGAATATAAAGATTTTCGATAAATCAAGTATATTTTTTTGAAATAAAAAGAAAAGCAACGTTCGTCTGCAGTTGTTAAGGTGGAGATGGCTTACCATGGGCCATCATTGTAGCCCTCAGATTGTCCCCTCGATGCTGTAGTACTGCCTCGCTGCCAGCAGAGGATGGTGTTGGATCGTTTTAATCGTAAAATCATTTGACGTGTTTTAAATCCTTGGACCTTTCCAATCATCCATGGGAAAAATGATCTCCCACAGTAGCTTTTGAAAAGTACTTCGAATTTTCACTTACCCTGCTTAACCTACATCTGATTTTCAGGTGTCGGTGTTGGACTGGAGTGTTCAATGGTCGTACTTCCGAATAAACCTGCTGGATTTTAACCTGGTGTTGTGTGAATTTTAAGCTTTATAACCCATGTTTGATCTTGTGTTTTTTTATATATTATACCCCTGCCTCTTGCCTTTTGTTCTTCCTCATCAATTCCTTAATCTAAGAATTTTTGACTCTCGGCCAAATACTATTTGCTAAAATGGTCTTTTACATCACTGCCTGTATTCCACGTTGACAAATACATATTCAATAGACCCAGTAATTATATATGAAACAAAAACAGAAATTGTTGGCAAAATGTTTGGAGTCTGGACATTTCTCTTTCTGCTTTCTCCCCACAGATGCTGCCAGATCTGTCGAGTTTCACCAACAATTTCTGTTGTTGTGGCAAATACTTGATTGAGGTGCATAAATTTAAGGTAAAGGGCAGGATGTGTACAGGGGTTTTAAGCAAGATTTATTTTCATCCAGAGGGTGGTGGGTATCTGGAACTCACTGCTTGAAAAGACAATAGAGGCAGGAAAGCTCAAGTTATTTAGAGTCATACAACATGGAAACAGACCCTTCAGTCCAACCCATCCATTTCGACAAACTTTCCCAAACTAAACTGGTCCCACTTGATTGTTTTTGGCCAATCCCTCTAAACCTTTCCTATTCACGTACCTGTCTTTTTTTTTAAACTTTGCAAATGTATCTGCATCTACCACTTCCTCTGGCAGTTCATTTCCACATCTGAACCTTAGGTCTGTTTTAAATAGTTCTGCTCTTTTCTTAACAACATGCCTGCTAGTTTTGAACTCACCCCCACCCCCCATTCACAACCCTGGGGAAAAGACTTTTGCTATTCACCATATCTATACCCCTCATAATTTTATAAACCTGGATGAGATCACCCCTCCATCTCCTATGCCCCCAACTTGTCCTTATAACTCAAACTCTCCAGTCCTGGTAACATTCCTGGTGAATCTTTTCTGAAACCTCTCCAGTTTATAATATCCTTCCCATGGCAGGGTGACCAGAACTGGATACATTACTCCCAAATGGCCTCACCAAAATCCTGTACAACCTCAACATGACTTCCCAACTCCCACACTCCATAGTCTGTACAATGAAGGTAAGTGTGCTAAACACCTTCTTAACCACCCTGTCTACCTGTGATGCAACTTTCAAAGAGCTATGTACCCGAATGCCTAGGTGTCTCTGTTTGACAACACTATCCAGGGCCCTATCATTAAATGTATAAATCATGCCCTTGGATTTTATTTCTTTTGAAGAAAGGAAACACAGAGTGGCCAGTGACAAGTATTGTCCTTCTCAACAAGGGCAATGCCTAAGTGAATGAAAATGTGAAGGGGGTGGGGGGATTGGGGTGGTGTATAAATTATATCAACATAGAGGATTGCTTTATTTCCCCTGTTTATAGATTATTTTTCTCTTAACCCACACTACTGTCTACTGCAATAGTGCTTATATTTTCCCCAGCATACATATGCAGGTGTGAGACACCGTGAAAGACAACAGGTGAATCCTGCTCTTGCTTGTTTTACCAAAATGCATTAACTCATATTTAATCAAATTAAACTCCATCTGTTACTCCTCAACCCACTAGCCCAATTGATCGAAATCCCGATGTAATCTTAGAGAACCTTCTTCACTGTCAACAATACGACCAATCTTAGGGTCATCCGCAAACTTACCCAAACTTGCCCAGGGCTGTAAGAAACTACAGAGAGTGGTGAACATAGCCCAGGTCATCACACAAGCCAATTTTCTATCCATTGATTCCATCTACAGTATATTTCTTTCTGCCAGGGAAAGGCAGCAACATCAAAGACCTCTCCCTCCTCAGTCATTATCTCTTCCATCAGGGAGAAGATACCAAAATCATAAACACGTGGACCATCCCACCCTTTGCGCACCTTCTCTCCAGCTGTGACGTTGTAAGACTTGCTGTGTTCTTAATGCACTTTCTATGGTATGATCTGCCTCTACAGCATGCAAAACAAAACCTTTCACTATACTTAAGTACATGTGACAATAATAAATCAAATCAAGTGCTGGAAAACCAGACCAGATAGATGCTCGATGACCAGCATAGATATGATGGGCTGAACAGCTTCTTTCTATGCTGTAAAGCCCCAAGTCTCGGCATTACCTCTGAGAATAGCACTGCTTGTCACTGGCCACTCGGGAATTCGCTTTCTTCCTGGGAGTAGAATACAAATAAAGATGCACACACTTGTTGTTTCTCACTGTGTCTGAAACCTGCACATATGCAACATGGGTGCTGAGGAAAAATAAGCACTATGGCTATCAGGTGGTAGTGGAGGGAACTGAAGCAAAAGAATTTTTTTTAAAAGTCCAAGTCTCTTGTCAAACAGCTGAGCAGTCTGCAATGGTCTCCTATCTATTCATCACAGTGGGTCTGAGTTCCTTTGAATCCCCATTATAAATCTGCCAATCCAGGCAGTCACTCCCAATGGGAATGCACAACACACAACAAGATATGCATCATGTCAACTTTTATTCAAAATTGGAGCAGTGTTTACACTGGTGACAATGCAACAGGGGAGGAGAACGAATTGTACATAAGTTAATCACATCAATAAATAAATAAATAAATACAACAAAAAGGAATAGCATTTACGGATAATTAAAGTGCAGTGAATAAAGAACCCACCCAAGACCACACCAAGCTAACTAGTGCATTACCACCCCACCACCCCCACCCCAAGGACTGTGAAGCACGTTGCATCAGCAGAGTTTAAAACTACTTTCCTCTGACTCCTCAGTCATGCCTGTTTTGTCCCATGGGATTCCAAGGTTGGAAAATGGGAAGGGATGCATAGTCAGAATTCTGCCTGTGTCATGAGGACATGAATCGGCTTTAGATTAGATTACTTTACAGTGTGGAAACAGGCCCTTCGGCCCAACAAGTCCACACCGACCCACCAAAGCGCAACCCACCCATACCCCTACATTTACCCCATACCTAATACTACAGGCAATTTAGCATGGCCAATTCACCTGACCTGCACATCTTTTGGACTGTGGGAGGAAACCAGAGCATCCGGAGGAAACCCACGCAGACACGGGGAGAAAGTGCAAACTCCACACAGTCAGTCGCCTGAGGCAGGTATTGAACCCAGGTCTCTGGCGCTGTGAGGCAGCAGTGCTAACCACTGTGCCACCCACCAGGGTTCGCCCCTGCCAGTCAAATTCTAATGTTGCAAAAGCTGCAGAAGGGACAAAAAGATTAGGGGATTAGTGCTATGCAGGGTGGAGGTAGATTGGCCAATTACAAAACCACGAGAGGAGACAGCAGTGTCATGAGACTGGCAAATCCAGAGGGGAAATGCTCTGGGTACACAGGTATAAGTGACAGCTGATGGAATTAGAAATGTTATAAATTAAGACTCCCGAATTGAAAGTAATTTCCAGTCATGGTAATCAAACAAACACAAAATTCCCATCTTGTTTGCTTATTGGGAAGGGAATCTGCCATCCTTACTCAGTCTGGTAAATGTGGGGCTCTGAAAGATTGGCCTTTCGGCCCTTTGAGCTTGTTCTGCTAATCAATAGGATCATGACTGATCACCCTTCAATCCCATTAGCCTTAAGAATGTTATCTAACTCCAACTCAGAGATACTCAATGTTTTGGCTTCAACTGCTTTCCACCACGGGGAATGCCACAGGCTCACCACACTCTGGGTGAAGGCATTTGGCTCAGCTCAGTCCAAAAGAGCCTATACCACCTCTACCCCCACACCCCCAACCTGCATTTTTGAACCGTAATCCCCGTCTCTGGGTTCCTAATCATCCAGAACAGCGCTAGCCCTGTCTAGTTCAGTCTACGGGTCCTGTGAGATTCCCCACTCACTTGTTCTAAACCAGTCCCAACCCATCCAGTCTCTCCTCATCATGCCTGACAGTCCCAGAAATCCATTTGGGAGACATTTGTTGCTCTCCCTCCCACCCTGGGCACATGTTTCCTCAGCTAAGGACGATCATAAGGAGGATTCAATCCATGTAAAACCAAGAAGGGATGGGGGAGAGGGGGAGGGGAAGAAAGGTGGAGGGGGACTGTCCCTCTGGTGGTGGAGAAAGGGGTGGGTGGGAAGGAAGGTGAGGAGTGACCTTTCCCTTAATGGCAGTGGTGGGATGAGGGTGGGTGGGAAGGAAGGTGAAGAGTGACAGCCCCCTGGTGGTGGGAATAGGGGTGGGTGGGAAGGAAGGTCCCCCTGGTGGTGGTGGTGGGGACGGTAGGTGGAGAGAGGTGAGCCAACCCTCAGGGCACCAGCCCCGCCGTGTCCACCACCACCTTGATGTAGAGGGTGTCGTCCCGCAGGTAAGGGCTGCGATCCCGGTGCAGCATCTCGTGCCGGGCGAAGGTGGGGCAGCCGCTCGCCACGTTCATGCGGCTCTGCGGCTTCTGGAAGGAGCCGCTCAGCGCGTCCGGCGCGAAGGACTCCCGCAGGTGGTGCTTCTGCTGCGCCTGGTCCAGCAGCAGAAAGGTGACCCGCTGGCGGAACGGCCAGGGCAGCACGTCGTCGTAGTCGCCGCGCACCACGGCCAGGAAGAGCGAGAGGTGGCTGCCCCGGCCGTTGCCGTCGCCGTTCGGGTAGAGGCGGCAGCACAGGCGGTAGCCGAAAGGGTGCGTTTGGAAGGTGGGAGAGTAGAATGACGTCACCCGCTCGGCCCTGGCCGCCGCCAGGCAGGAGGCAAAGTCCCGGATCTTCCACAGGAGAACTCCGTTGGTGCTGGCGGGCTGCTCGCGGGCTCCCTCCAGCGCCCGCACCCGGCGCTGCAGGCCCGCCACCAGCTGCTCCGAATGCAGGCAGCGACGCTGCAGCACCTCCACCAGGTGGGCGTACCTCTCCAGCTCGCGGCTCAGGGCGTCCGCCTTCCGCCCCAGGGCGCTCAGCTCCTCCGAGGCTGGAGCCGATGCGCCCCCCTCGACCGGCGGCCCGCCTCTCCTCTTCAGCATCAGCAGGAGGTGCTCCGGCTGCCCGGCCCGCAGGTGGTCTTCCACGTCCCGCCTCCGAGGCTGCTCGACACATGGAGGGGAGGGGGAGAGGGGGAGGGGGAAGAGAAGGAGTTGCAGTTAGCAAAATTCCCATTTGTTAGGTTTTCTTACTCCCCTAATCCCAGAATCGGCAATACATCCTTAAGGGAGGGCCGCACTGTCAGAGGGTCAGCGCTGAGGGAGGGCCGCACTGTCAGAGGGTCAGTACTGAGGGAGGGCCGCACTGTCAGAGGGTCAGTACTGAGGGAGTGCCGCACTGTCAGAGGGTCAGTACTGAGGGAGTGCCGCACTGTCAGAGGGTCAGTACTGAGGGAGTGCCGCACTGTCAGAGGGTCAGTACTGAGGGAGTGCCGCACTGTCAGAGGGTCAGTACTGAGGGAGTGCCGCACTGTCAGAGGGTCAGCACTGAGGGAGTGCCGCACTGTAGAAGGGCTACCTCTCAGACAAAACGTTGCATCCATCATCCTTCCGATTGGAAAGATGTTGTGAAACTTGAAAGGGTTCAGAAAAGATTTATAAGGATGTTACCAGGGTTGGAGGATTTGAGCTATAGGGAGAGGCTGAACAGGCTGCGGCCGTATTCCCTGAAGCGTTGGAGGCTGAGGGGTGACCTTAGAAAGGTTTACAAAATTATGAGGGGCATGGATATGATAAATAGGCAAAGTCTTTTCCCTGGGATTGGAGAGTCCAGAACAAGACGGCATAGGTTTAGGGTGAGAGGGGAAAGATATAAAAGAGACCTAAGGGGATACTTTTTCCTGCAGAGGGTGGTACATGTATGGAATGAGCTGCCAGAGGGTGTGGTGGAGGCTGGTACAATTGCAACATTTAAAAGGCATTTTGATGGGTATATGAATAGAAAGGGTTTGGAGGAATATGGGCCAGATGCTGGCAGATGGGACTAGATTGGGTTGGGATATCTGGTCGGCATTGACGGGTTGGACCGAAGGGTCTGTTTCCATGCTGTACATCTCTATGACTCTATCTGTCCTCTCAGGACAATGTAAAATGATCCAACAGTCTGTACCTGGAAAAATAGGTGGCAATATCTGTCCAAATACTGAACAGCCTGAAGGTACCCCTCTCTGGACCAAGCCTGTTGAAAGTTGTTGCAGAGAGTCAGGATGGGAGGATGGGAATCTGAATCCCTCCCTTACAGTTCTCCCTCTTCCTCTCCCCATTGGCTGGGACCTGCTACCTCCACAAAGACCTTGAATTCCAAATGGGATGCATCTTTGGATGCGCTATTGGAGTAGGTGGATAGACACGGAGTGTGCAGAGTGGAATAAAAATGTCTGGCATAAGAGCCAGAAGGGGACAACTCACTTTAAATGTCACAAATTGTTCTGTTCTGGAATGTACTCCCTGAAAGGTCAGAGGAAGTAGGATCAAGCTCAGCCTTAAAAAGGAAATTGGATAAAATCCTTGCAAAAGGAGAAATTTGCAGAGTCTTGTGGGAGACAGCAGTGGAAAGCTGTACAAACTAGGTTGTTTCTTTGTAGGGAAGTAAAGGTACGATGGGCAGTAAGGCCTCCTCCTGCACTGGGAGCTTCTAAGTAAGGCTCATGAGGACTGGGGCAAAGATCAGACAGATTTTCAACACAACGGGAAGACTCACATTCTCCAGGCAGCCAATGTCCTTAAAGGGGCAGGAGACCTGGGCATCAGGACAGGTGCCATGATCAGGGTCACAGTGTTGCTCCAACTGCAGAGAAAAGAGACAACTGTTAACAACTAGAATTGTACAACACAAGATGCTGTTTTGAACCAGACCAAACCCCCTCAAAATATTCAGAAGTTGGACTACAACCTAACTTATTCTTCTTTCAAAGAAAATGTAAGGTATTTTTTTCCAAACGTGATTCGATTGGTCAAACCACCAGATTTAAAGCAAAACACACTGTATTAATTCATCATTATTAAAATATAACACCAGAAAGGAGGAATTGGAAATAACAGCTCTGTTGGAAAACTTCATAGAGTAATAGATACTGTAACTATTACTACTTAACTGTTCCAATATAGTAACATCCCAGAAACACACACACTTGGCAAAAGGAAAATTTAGAAAATAGATTGTCTCACATGCAACCCATGCAACAGACAGAGAACCCCAGGTTTTGGATGTAATTAAGAGGGGGAAAAAACTGCTCCCAATTCAAGACCTGCTGGAAACTAAACTAAAGATTCTTGTTCTGAGAGAGTTTGACCACACCCGTTCAGGCTGCTGCTATTGTTCCAACTTTGAAAAAAATGTCCTCAAGCCTCACAAGCTGTTTACTCCAATGGCTCTGGTAGAGAGCTTTCTAGCTCTGCCTTACAACCTCTCTCCAAAATAAAAGGATAAAATAACTACTTAAAGCCACAGCATCATTGCAAGGTTCATCAAGACAATGGGAACAAGCCCTGAGCAGACAAGAAACACGCCAAGAGCAAGAGGGATGGAAAAGTGCACAGAACAAGAGAGATGCAGACTCAGGAGAGAAAGATGCACAGACCGCTGGAGAGGAAAACAGATTTGAGTTTCTCAGAACCGCTGATGTTTTAAAGTGCTTTCTAATCAATTGAGTATTTTTGAAGGCAAGTCATTGTTGTAATGTAGGAAACACAGCAGTTAAATGTGCACAAAGCCAGTTCCCACAAACAGATCATGACCAGAGAGCCTACTTTTTTTGCTAATGATCGAGGGATAAGTAATCTCCAGGAGACTAGTGATAAATGCTCCTGCTTTGCTTCAAAAATGGCCGTGTGTGATCTTTTCCATCACCCGAGCAGATAGACATAATCCCAGATTCAATGCCTCATCCAACAGACAGCACTGTCATTGTGTCAGACTCCCTTGGTGTGCACTCCAGGTGAGTAAGAAAACGAGACAGAATTGGGCATTTAAAGCTACACCTGCGATAGCATTAACAAATAAATGCTCAATATGCTCCTTTAAGATTCCTAGCCCCCTTGACTTAGGAACCAGTTAACAAGCTTCATGAAAATAGAAAAAAGGATGCCTTGCATTCAGTATTGAGAATTCATTCACTGTAATGCAGACTTCCAGTGTACTGGGAGAGAAAGAGAAAAAAAAGGATTGTGACAGAGTGGGAACATTTTATGGTTAGACAAAACCACAAGGTAGAGAGATGGGGAATAATTGAGCTGAGTTTTTTTATTAAAACTCAACCACCAGACGAAGGGCTGAGCTGATTCAGTGTTCTATCAAATAGGAGGTAAAGAATAAGGATATTGTGGCCCAGCGTTCATTGCTTGCATGCTGCAATCACACAAACGTTTGCTCAGTCTTTTACAATTGGATTTCACACATCGGGTGCACTGAACATCTGCCTGCTGGGTGAAGTCTAATAATTGGCCAGCCGAAATGGAGGACTTGTTCATGATTGTTCATTCAAGCAAAATGCAGGGAGAGCATCACTCCATCTAATTGAAGCAATTGGGTAACTCTGGCAAATGCAGAAATTCAGTAAATAAAACCAGAAAAACTGCGGATACTGTAAATCAGAAGCAAAAACAGAAACTGCTGAAAAGGCTCAGTTTGACAATGAGTTCTGAAGAAGGGTCACTTGACCCAAAACATTAACTCTGATTTCTCTTCACAGATGCTGCTGAGTTTTTACAGCAATTTTTTGTTTTTGTTTGAGGGATTCAGCAGTCTTAAATCATTTTGATCACATAAGCATCTCATTATTCAAATTCCAATCTTGCTTCATACAAACGCAACAAACAGATTCATTCTTGATGAAGGAGTTTTGCCAGAAATGTCGATATTCCTGCTCCTCAGATGCTGCCTGACGTGCTGTGCTTTTCCAGCACTGTAATCTTGACTCATAAGTTAATGTTGCTATGTCTTCTTCACCCAGTCAAGGTTCATTCAGTCCTACCATAGTTTGATACTGTTTTGCCCCTTCTGAATCCAACGCCTCCCTGGAATCTATTGAGATTGCTAATTTCTTGTCTGTACAGGTTTTAAGTTCAGATTCTGCTGGGGTACACAACACTCATTATTTTTTACTGTGAATTTAGAAATCCCTAAGTAACACCCAAGTGTAATTCCCTTTAACACTGGCCCTCTCTGGAGCACGAAGGATCAACTGCCTGATCCCTAATAGAATGGAAATATAAAACAACAGAGAGCGACCTTACCTCAGCCTTTGTCAAATCTGTCTTGCCACAGACTGGACAAGTCTCCTTCCATTTGGTACACATCGTGATGTGATCCTGAGAGGAACAAAAGGATTGCAGCAGCATTAGGACCACAATGTGCCCAGCCTGCCACACAAATTACTCTCATCCCTGCCTTGGTACAGCGCCTCAAATGACTACAATCCCAGAGTGCTCACAGCCTGTGGAGAGGCAGTGGCCTATTGGTGTTATCACTGGACTATTAATCTCAGGACCCAAGTAATGGCCTGTGGACCCAATTCAAAATCTGCCGTGGTTGATGGTGGAATTTGATAATCATCTGAAATGAAGAAGATCTTAACTATCACAATGAAACCATTGTGGATTGTCTGGGGACGGGATTGGAATCTGGTTCACCAGTATTCCTTCAGGAAGGGAACTGCCATCCTTCCCTGATCTAGCCTGCATGTGATTCCAGACACACAGGAATGTGGCGGAAGTGGGTACTGCAGATGCTGGAGATTAGAGTCAAGATTACAGTGGTGGTAGAAAAGCACAGCATCTGAGGAGTAGGAAGATCAATGTTTTGGGCAAAAGTCCTTCTTCAGGAATGAAGCTGGGAGCCCCAGGGGTGGAAAGACAAATTGGAGGGGGTTGGGGCTGGGGAGAAGATAACAGAGAGTGCAAGAGGTGGTTGGAGGTAGGGTTAAGGTGATAGGTTGGAGAGGAGGGTGGAGCAGATAGGTGGGAAGGAAGATTGACAGGTAGGACAGTTCATGAGGACAGTGCTCAGATGAAAGGTTGGAAATGGGGTAAGGTGGGGTGGGGGAAATGAGGAAACTGGGGAAGTCCAGATTAAAGCCGTGGGTTTGAATGGTCCTGAGGGGGAAGATAAGGCATTCTTCCTCCAGGTGTTGGGTGGTGAGGCAGTGGCGGTGGAGGTGGCCCAGGACTGCATGCCCTCGGCAGAGTGGGAGGGGGATGTTGAAATGTTCAGCCATGGTTCGGTGGGGTCAATTGGTTGGGGTGTTCCAGAGTTGTTCTCTGAAGCACTCTGTGAGATAGCGTTTGGTCTCCCCAGTTGCCTTCTCACAGAACAGTGTGATTCAATGTAACAATGTGAGAGTTAAGAGTCAACCACACAGCAGTGTGATTGACTCTCAAGTCTCCTCTAGGCAACGAGGGATAGGCAATAAATGCTGGCCTAGCCAGTGACACCCTCAGTGTGAATGATTTATCCAAAATATTCCATTCTGTGCTAGCTTTCCACAAGAGCAATTTACTTACTGCCACTTCCTCTAACACCCCTCTCCCCCCACCCCCCACAGACCTTTCCTTCCTTTTCTGATAGAGATCCATCACTCCCTTGAAAGGAGCTACCCGGTACATTCCAAATCCTAACCATTCACTGCGATTTCCAAACCAGCCCCCTACCCACGTCCCCCATCCAGTCCCCACTTTACCAACCACCTCACCATCAATGAAACTGGAATTGAAAGCAAGTCGCAAACATTGTGACCATGAAACTATTCCCAGAAAGTTAATTCGCTTGTGTCCTTCAGGGAGGGAAATCTACCCGGTTTACCCGGTCTGGCTGATGGGCGACTCCAGACTCATAACGATGTGGCTGACTTTTAACAGCCCTCTGAAATGGCCAAGTGTGGCACTCAGCTCAAGTGATGTTGCCTAACCCTACTGCCCTCGATTTAAAAAGGTGATTAAGGAACCGACTGCACTGCTGTGGTCAGGAGTCACATGTCCTCCCAATAAGGACGACAGCTTTCCACCGTGAGTCGAGAGTATGTCGCTAGAAAAGCGCAGCAGGTCAGGCAGCATCCGAGGAGCAGGGAAAAAAAGTCATGGTTTTGGGCAAAAGCCCTTCATCAGGAATGAATTCCCACCGTGAACCAGGTGAGTATGATAGTTTCACATTCACTGTTACCGACCTTTCAATTCCTGATTTAGTTATTCCAATTCCATTAAGAGCATTTAAGCCCATCTCCCTGGAGCATGAGCTCTGGGCCTCTTATCTAGACACATTACCATCATGCCCCCACGTTACACTTTGTCAGGCAGTGTGCCTCTCCTCCAGACCACACAACCTTCTGGATTAGTTGTCAAATTCTTGAGCATCTCCGAAGTCAACTATTCAATCAGGAGAGGCTGTGCCTTCCTGCTGCTGGATCCTAAACTCACACTTCTCTCTCAGCCTGCCCACTGTCAAGCTCAGCTGCTTTATTGACCGAGCTCTGGGAACAGCTTGGGCAGTTCAACTGGATGTACTGTCCTGATGAAGGGCTTTTGCCCGAAATGTCGATTTTCCTGCTCCTCAGATGCAGCCTGACCTGCTGTGCTTATCTAGCACCACGCTCTTGACTCTAATCTCCAACATCTGCAGTGCTCACTTTCGCCTTACTGTCCTGATTAGTCTGTGGGAGGCGCTACACAAACGGAATTTGTCACGGTTAGTTCTGACGCTGAGAAACTGGGGGATCCAACTCCTTTCCCCAAACCACACCCTCCCCCCCAACCCCCCCCTCACCTCCAGCAGCTTGTGAGTGCAGAAGGTCTCACACCGGGGACACAGTTCCATCCTCCACTCGCACTCCTGCGTCTCGTGTGCCAGTATCTTCTTCCTGGGGCCCATGGTCTCACAGCCGAACGTGACATTGGAGCACGGGACCACGTGGAAATCGCATTGGGCTCGGTGTGTGCGCTGGGGGGAGCAGGGGGTGGGTTGTGAAGGGTGGGGGGCGGGGGGAGAGGGAGGGAGGAAAGCAGAGAGGTAGACAGTCACATGACAGTTCAATACAGACAAGTTCACGCGGATCAGCAGATCAATTTCAGTCAGTACAAAACAAGGAGCCAGCACCATCTGTGGCTTAGATTGTCCCCAGAATGTTTTATTTCTTTGAGGGGGAGGGGGGGGGGCGGTGGGTGGGAGTCACTACCATGATTCGGCAACTGATTTTCACACAGTAAGATCCCACAATGAGATGAACAAAGTTAAAAATCACAACACCAGATTACAATCCAACAGGTTTATTTGGAAGCACCAGCTTTCGGAGCACTGTTCCTTCAGTTTATTGTGGAGAATAAGATTGTAAGACCCAGAATTTATAGCAAAAGTTTCCAGTGTGATGTAACTGAAATTATATATTGATAAAGACCCGGATTGTTTGTTCAGTCTCTCATCTTTTAGATTAACTATGTTGATTTCAGTTCTTTCATGTAAACCGCAAAACTTTTTTGTGAGTTACATTCTCAAGTGAACTTTAACAATTGGTGTCATGTCGGCCCAGATAAGATATTGAAGGTGTTAATTGCCTGAGGCTGTCTGTGCCACAATGGATTCATGCAGTTTTTGAGCAAAATAAAATGTAATTCTGCAAGTACAAATTCACCCCACAAACGTATATGTTGGTGTGTGTGTGTGGGGATCCGGGTCTTTTTCAATATATAATTTCAGTTACATCACACTGTAAACTTTTGCTATAACTTCTGTGTCTTACAATCTTATCCTCCACATCACCTGATGAAGGGTTACAGTGAGAGGGCGGGTAAGTGGAGCTGAGTCCATGAAAAGATCAGCCATGAGCTTATTGAATTAAATTTATTCTCCACAACCACCTGATGAAGGAGCAGCGCTCTGAAAACTAGTGTGCTTCCAATTGAACCTGTTGGACTATAACCTGGTGTTGTGTGATCTTTAACATTGAATGGTGGAGCAGGCTTGAGGGGCTGAATGGCCTACTGGTGCTTCTATTTCTTCCAGTCTTATTTCAACGTAGCTCAACTCTGCAGCCCCCCTCTCCAGATCTTTGAAAATCCAGGTGATTTGAAATTCCCTCCCCATCCCTTTCACCCCTCCCAGCGACCTACCAGATTCATCTCACCTTGACCAACCAGGTCATACCCTCAACCTGTCTTCACCTATCCCTACCTCATCACCCTGCCCCCCCCCCCCACTACCCCTTTATCCTCTTACACCCAGCCCCAGTCCTGAAGAAGAGTTACACCCGAAATGTCGACCTCCTGATGCTGCCTGACTCGCTGTGTTCTTCCAGCCTACTGCCTGTCTACTTTTGATTCCAGCATTTGCAGTTTATTTTTGTCTCCAGATTACAGGATAGCAAAGAGTCAGTTTCATCAACCCCCTGCTCCTTGGTTCTCTTTTTACCAGAATTCCAGAATTAATACAGCCCATCATTGCCCCTTACCAGGTAGTTTCGCAGTGTTCCTGTCCAGTCGCAACCATCCCGGTAAGCTGTACATTGAATCTTTGTGGCATAAGCATCATTTTCAGCGGCTCTGTCGTGATAGACCTGTTGGGGTGGGGTGGGAGGGGGCGACAGAGGAACACAAAGGCTAAAAGACACCAGAAGAAAAAAAAGGCCCTGCACTTCAATAGCACCTCACACAGTTCCAGAGTATTTTGCAGCCTATCAAGTACATTTGAAGTGCAGTCACCATTTAGGTGAGTGCAGCAGCCAATTTGCACACCCAAACAATGTAACATAATAATGACCTGTTTACTGATTACTGATGGAATCTGAGGGATGAGCAATTGGCCAGCACACAAGGGAGAATTCCCTGGTCTTCAAAATATTAGCTGCATACCATCCTCCATGGCTCCTGAGAAGGCAGTTTAGGAACACTTTAACAACTGAACCATGGTATCGCTGACCGTGCAGCACTCCCCTGGTCTGGCACTCAGAGTATCAGCTATATCATGTGGCAAACCTTAGAGTGAGACCCGGGGTAAGAACACTACCAGCTTGGGGGGGGGGGAAAGAGTCTGGTAATGGAGAAGGTTGGGGGGGGGGGAATGTTGCTGGTGAGGCTTCCTTTTGGCTACATCAGCTGACCAGTGACATCACCACACTCTTACTGGAAGCACTTAAGACAGACAGACAGAAGTATTCTGTCACGACAGCACTCAGTGAACTCCCAGTCGGTTTTAGTTCCTCCTTGTAATTCACCTACTTTGTTCAACAAAACTTCCCAACAGTGGGAATGGAAATTCCCAGCAATCACATTCAGGGTACTTCCAGATCAATTACTTCTGAGCACAGTCAATACTAACCACCCAGATACAAGCCAGTCTATGTCTAATTTCCAGGTAATCACTATTCTATGCATAAATCAGAAGCATTTGGTTAGTTTCCAGCCTGTAACACACTCCCAGGTATCCATTATTCTATATATAAATCATCTGAACCCCTACATTAGATTCCAGTCTGTAACTCACTCCCAGGTATCCATTATTCTGTATATAAACCATCTGAACCCCTCGATTAGATTCCAGTCTGTAACTCACTCCCAGGTATCCATTATTCTATACATAAAATATCTGAACTCCTCGATTAGATTCCAGCCTGTAATTCACTCTCAGGTATTTGCTATTCTATACATATCTACCATATGAATGCTTCAATTGGTTTCCAACCTATGTCTCATTTTGTTTAGCTACTCATTAAAAGATGTTTCAAGTTAAATTCTGCTGATGTGCACCATTCAGAACATTCACTCTGTTCTAAAGTTTAACCAGAATCCGATTCCCGTGAACACATTCCATCCCCTTCAAGCAAATCTGCTAACTAAGAAGCACATCTACAAGGAATTAAATGTCCTACCTTAGAACGGAAGACCTTCTGCTGACAAACATGGCAGTCTGCCTCATTATCTGTTCTAAGATTAAAAAAAAATGTTAATGTGTGATAAATGTATATAGTTAGTTCACTGCTCAATTGTTGAATAGAACAGTTTTGAGGGCTAAATGATCTACTTGTGTTCTTATAATCCAAGGAGGAAGATAGGGAAAGGAACCACTGAAGACAAACAAATCTGTAGCCATTTGTGCTCAGATACAGATAATCCCTATAAAAGGTCCAGGCGCAAGGAGAGGTGGGCTCCGCAGGGAGTGGTGCACTTTTTTTTTACCCCCCTCCAACTCTATTCTGATTTAATCCCTACCCTTTATTTCAAATTTTTTATCACATGGCATTGCCCTTTGATGAAAAGGCGTTGCTTGTCACTGGCCACCCTGGTAGTGGAAATTGAATAAAGATTTGTACATCTGTTGTATTTCACTGTGTCTCACACCTGCACACACAACATGGGTGCTGGGGAGGAAGAGGGAGAAAAAAATACAACCAGGAGATTCAGAGTTTCCACTGTTTAGGGGACTGACTCTGTGCTGGCTGGTGCCACAGTCAGTGTAAAAAAAGTCCTGGTGTCACTGGACATCCCCTAGCTGGATAAACATTGAATACAGTGCGCTCACAAAGACCTTAAAGGGTTCTCCGATAGCACCTTCCAAAGCCAATACCTCTAGCTTGTAGAGGGACAAAGACATCAGATACCTGCACCTGCAAGTTCTCCTCCAAGCTACTCATCATCCTGACTTGGGAATGTATATGCCATTCATTCATTGGGTCAAAATCCTGCAGCTCCCTTGACAACATTGTTAGTGCATGTACGCCAGCGGTTCAAGAAAGCGGCTCACCGCCGCCTTCTCCTGGGAATCAGGGATGGGCAGTAAATGCGGGCCACAAAACAAAATTCCCCAAAGCTGTCTTTGACTTTTAGCTGAGCCAACTTCAATGCACATCGCTGGGACAGCTCAGTGCTGTGATAATTGGCCTGTCCGGTGGCTATCCAAACAGGGTGTTCTGTTACACCTGATGGGTTATACTCCCGCCACTTTGGGTGATGGAGGTGTCTGCCTGCATTTGTATCCTCCTGATATTCACCTCCCGCCTTCTAAATCCTCACTTCCACCCCGCTCCAACACAGTTCTAAGTGAGGGGTGACACAAAACAGGTAGCCTTCCCTGAGATCCGAGGGAGTGGGTGAAGATCAGAGATCGAGGCATTTGAAGAGAGAAGTGAAGGGGTGGAAGAGCAGGGCACCCAAACACAGACAAAAGCACACACACACACACACAGACAACCACCTGATGAAGGAGCAGCGCTCCGAATGCTAGTGCTTCCAAATACACCTGTTGGAGATACCCCAACCCAATCTAGTCCCACCTGCCAAAGGGTCTGTTTCCGTGTTGTACATCTCTATGACTATAGAGATTGTGTGATTTTTTTTAAACTTCGTACACGGGAAAAATAAGAGTCCTGAGGAAAGGCCACCGGACCAGAAGCGTTAACTCCTAATTTCTCTTCATGAAGCTGTTGACCTTTTCGAGCAATTTCAGTTTTCGTTTCCCCCTCTCACACATACACACGCACAAAAGGGCTTTGCAATTAACTCACTTGAACAAGTTCTCCAGGCAGGCTGTGCAATATCGGTGTCCACACTCGGTCTGTTTGGGTTTGATGAGCAGAAAGCGGCAGACCGAGCACAGGAGACAGGATCTGCCGGCCGAATCGACCGGGGTGATCCCGGAGACCAGGGCTACCATCCCTATTGCCGTCCTCAGCAGAAGAAGGAGACAGGGTCAAGAGCTTGGCTGCAGTTCCCCACCGTGGGACTGCTGTCGGAACTCTGGCGACCGACAAGTCTTTTATGCTTTCCGGGGATTCCCTCTGCGTCAGTCGTCTCCCACCCCCGTGACGTCAGAGGCCCCGCCCCTTCCCGGTCAGTTTCGGAACGCTGAGACACCGGGATTCCCTCCGCGTCACGCCCCTCTCCCCTTTCCGCCCATTGTCTGCCTCCCCATCCACCAGGAATAGCAATCTCTCTCAGTGTGCGCCTTCGGCTCCCTCCTCTTCCCCCCTCGTTCAAACTCTGGTCAAATTACCGGGAACTCCTGCCTGCGTTGCGTGCGATCCACTGTCTGGAACTTTCAACCCTGCCCTCTTTCTCTTCCCCCTCTCTCTCCCCCTCTCTCTCTCTCCCCCCAGGCCACCCTGTCTCGGGGAATTCAGTGGGGTTTCGCGGTAGTGCGACCGGACTCGCGATCCAAGAAAGTCCCCAGCTGGAGGACTGCAGCTTCAAAGCTGACTTGGTGGCGTTTAAACTTCGTAATACCTGCTCCGCCATTTCGTGAGCTCGTAGTTGACCTGTTTAATCCGGAATCAGGCGCACATGCGGTTTCCTGTCCCTTGCTTGGCGAGAATCCATGCATCTCTGCCGTCAAAATGTACATGAGGCGCCGGTGTTGGACTGGGGTGTACAAAGTTAAAAAAATCACACACCAGGTTATAGCACCAGCTTTGAAAGCTTCCAAGTAAACCGGTTGGACTACAACCTGGTATTGTGCGATTTTTACCTTCAAAATAGACAAAGGCTTTGCTTCCACCAAATTTTGAGAAAAAAAGGACCTAAAGGGTCAGAAATCTGAGGGGGGGGGTTCTCGGTTTATCTTAAATGACCCATTCTCCCCACTCTCCAGTTCTAAATTCAATTAATACATCTGAAATTATCAGCTATCATTTTTTGCTGATTCACTTTGGAGAAAGAAATCTGCCATCCTTACCTGGTCTGACCTACCTGTGCCTCGTAACGACCACGTTTTTTTTACTTCCTTTACTTCTATTTAACAGGGAAGTAACTGTTTATTATAGACACATTGTCTTTAACTATGAGCAATTAGGCCAAATTTTTATTTGAGGGACTTTGGACTAAAAAAGGAAGATACTGTTTTAAATTAAGAAGACTGTACAAAGAGATGGCTGCAGTTTAAAACGTCAGATTTACTGGAGGACATTGTGCATTGTATGCACTTTTGCATCTTCCTGGAACAGTGAGAGCAGAAGCAGACACCACAGAGCTGAGGGAAAGTTGCTTGACAACAAACTGACAGGTTCTTGACCAGGTGTCCATGACTTGTGTTGGGGCAATGTAGCAGAGGAACCACTTAGATTACAAAGAGGAACGACCAAAACATCTCTCTGCCTCTTTCTCTCTTAAGGAGAGGCAGAATGAAGTCTCCAGTAACTATGAGCCATGAATTTTACTCATTTTCTCTGCAAATTCTTCTAAACAAAGTGAAAGAACAAAATCTCAACTAGTGAGTGAAAGGGAGCATTCATGTGTCAACAATCTTGTGTCGGCTGCAAAGAACCAACAAAAAGAAAAAAAGCAATAAATTTAATTCTCTGATGCTATCCAACTGTGTTTCCCCAGTCTTTGTTTTTCTTTTGCCATGACATCTTTGTGCATCGAGGAGAAAGTGAGGACTGCAGATGCTGGAGAGCAAAGCTGAAAATGTGTTGCTGGAAAAGTGCAGCAGGTCAGCGCAGCATCCAAGAGCAGGAGAATGGACGTTTCAGGCATGAGTTCTTCTTCAGGAATGCCTTTGTGCATCTGTCTGTTTGTGAATGGGGTGTGATTTAAGAAGGCAGAGAGTTCAAGTTGTAGTCTTATATATCAGCAATTCCATTTGGCCTAATTGCTCATAGTTAAAGACAATGTGTTTATAATAAACAGTTACTTCACTGTTAAATAGAGCACTAGTGAGTATTTTCTTTTAACCTGAGTTTGTCATTCAGGTAAATTTGGGACTTTGACTAAATCTTTTCACATTTGTGACAACTTCAGTTATAATTGGATGTGATTTCTATGGCACTTATTCTGGATTAGTGGTGCTGGAAGAGCACAGCAGTTCAGGCAGCATCCAAGGAGCTTCGAAATCGATGTTTCAGGCAAAAGCCCTTCATCAGTAATAAAGGCAGTGAGCCTGAAGCGTGGAGAGATAAGCTAGAGGAGGGTGGGGTGAGGAGAAAGTAGCGTAGAGTACAATGGGTGAGTGGGGGAGGGGATGAAGGTGATAGGTCAGAGAGGAGAGAGTGGAGTGGATAGGTGGAAAAGGAGATAGACAGGTAGGACAAGTCATGGGGACAGTGCTGAGCTGGAAGTTTAGAATTAGGGTGAGGTGGGGGAAGGGGAAATGTGGAAACTGTTGAAGTCCACATTGATGCCCTGGGGTTGAAGTGTTCCGAGGCGGAAGATGAGGCATTCTTCCTCCAGGCATCTGGTGGTGAGGGAGCGGCAGTGAAGGAGGTCCAGGACCTCCATGTCCTCGGCAGAGTGGGGGTGGGGGGGGAGTTGAAATGTTGGGCCACGGGGCGGTGTGGTTGATTGGTGCGGGTGTCCCAGAGATGTTCCCTAAAGCGCTCTGCTAGGAGGCGCCCAGTCTCCCCAATGTAGAGGAGACCACATCGGGAACAACGGATACAATAAATGATATTAGTGGATGTGCAAGTAAAACTTTGATGGATGTGGAAGGCTCCTTTAGGGCCTTGGATAGAGGTGAGAGAGGAGGTGTGGGCGCAGGTTTTACAGTTCCTGCAGTGGCAGGGGAAAGTGCCAGGATGGGAGGGCGGGTTGTAGGGGGGCGTGGACCTGAACAGGCAGTCACGGAGGGAACGGCCTTTGCGGATAGACCATTCCCTCCGTGACTACCTGGTCAGGTCCACGCTTCAGGCTCACTGCCTTTATTCCTGATTAAGGGCTTTTGCCCGAAACGTCGATTTCAAAGCTCCTTAGATGCTGCCTTGAACTGCTGTGCTCTTCCAGCGCCACTAATCCAGAATCTGGTTTCCAGCATCTGCAGTCACTGTTTTTACCCCTTCTATGGCACTTACCCTAGTGAGTCACGACAGAGTCTTGACCTGTGGCTGAGTCTTAACATGCTTTCTGAAATAGCTAAGCAAATCTTGTAAAAGATTAAAAATGATCATGGTTGTAACCACAATTTAGCTGCTGTACTTTTTGTCCCACAAGTTACCCCTATTAAAACTCTCACTGGTTTTATTTAGTTAGGGAGATTGCTTTCCATTCATCATCACTTCTGTTGCTAAATCAAATCTCAAGCATTCAGACAGTTATTCCTCGAGCTCAATGATTCTCAACTGAGGAAATTTATCAAACTTCCAATCAAAAATCCAAGTAAACCACATTGCTTGAATTCAGTCCCTGATTGTTTCAAAATTTCCTCAAAGATTTCCAGTACATCTGTAAGGTATAACAGCAGTGACTCACTCCAAGGTCAATTGTTTAAAAATAAATCCTGAATGTAGCAGTTTATGCTCTTCATTATAACTGACCTTTCCCTTAGTCTGTTAATGCCACCTCAACGTTGTCTGCAAGTTTGCCAAGATTATTGTTAGATTGATGATTGGCCCAAGAGTCGTAAAGTCATACAGTTATACAGCACAGAAACAGACTCTTCGGTCCTACCAGTCCATACTCTAAAACTAATCTAGTCCCATCCCTCTGCATTTGGCCCATATCCCTTCAAACATTTTCTACTTATGAGCTTATCCCAATGTCTTTTAAACATTGTGACTGTACCCATATCCACCACTTCCTCTGGATATTCATTCTAAACACATACCACTCTCTGTGTTAAAAAATTACCCCTCAGGCCTTTTTATAATCTTTCTTCTCTTAGTGTCTCTCGCCCGTAGGTGCTCAAAGTTTGTGAGAAGATTTGTCGCTCAGGTGCTCGTTGTTGTGGTTCTGTTCGCCGAGCTGGGAATTTGTGTTGCAGACGTTACGTCACCTGTCTAGGTGACATCCTCAGTGCTTGGGAGCCTTCTGTGAAGCGCTTTTCTGATGTTTCCTCCGGCATTTATAGTGGTTTGTATCTGCCGCTTCCGGTTGTCAGTTCGAGCTGTCTGCTGCAGTGGCCGGTATATTGGGTCCAGGTCGATGTGCTTATTGATTGAATCTGTGGGTGAGTGCCATGCGTCTAGGAATTCCCTGGCTGTTCTCTGTTTGGCTTGTCCTATAATGGTAGTGTTGTCCCAGTCAAACTCATGTTGCTTGTCATCTAAGTGTGTGGCTACTAAGAATAGCTGGTCATGTCGTTTCGTGGCTAGTTGGTGTTCATGGATGCGGATCGTTTCCTGTCTTCCTGTTTGTCCTATGCAGTGTTTTGTGCAGTCCTTGCATGGGATTTTGTACACTACATTGGTTTTGCTCAATCTGGGTATCGGGTCCTTCATCCTGGTGAGTTGTTGTCTGAGAGTAGCTGTTGGTTTGTGTGCTGTTATGAGTCCTAGTGGTCACAGTAGTCTGGCTGTCAGTCAGAAATCTTTTTGATGTATGGTAGTGTGGCTAGTCCTTTGGACTACTACTATTATAGGACAAGCCAAACAGAGAACAGCCAAGGAATTCCTAGAGGCATGGCACTCATCCACAGATTCAATCAATAAGCACATCGACCTGAACCCAATATACTGGCCACTGCAGCGGACAGCTGGAACTGACAACTGGAAGTGGCAGATAAATGATTTGGATGCGAGCATAAGAGGTACAGTTAGTAAGTTTGCAGATGACACCAAAATTGGAGGTGTAGTGGACAGCAAAGAGGGTTACCTCAGATTACAACAGGATCTTGATCAGATGGGCCAATGGGCTGAGAAGTGGCAGATGGAGTTTAATTCAGATAAATGCGAGGTGCTGCATTTTGGGAAAAGCAAATCTTAACAGGACTTATACACTTAATGGTAAGGTCCTAGGAAGTGTTGCTGAACAAAGAGACCTTGGAGTGCAGGTTCATAGCTCCTTGAAAGTGGAGTCGCAGGTAGATAGGATAGTGAAGAAGGCATTTGGTATGCTTTCCTTTATTTCAGAGTATTGTTGCGGCTGTACAGGACATTGCTTAGGCCACTGTTGGAATATTGCATGCAATTCTGGTCTCCTTCCTATTGGAAAGATGTTGTGAAACTTGAAATGGTTCAGAAAAGATTTACAAGGATGTTGCCAGGGTTGGAGGAATCTGAGCTACAGGGAGAGGCTGAATAGGCTGGGGTTGTTTTCCCTGGAGCATCGGAGGCTGAGGTGTGACCTTATAGAGGTTTACAAAATTATGAGGGGCATGGATAGGATAAATAGACAAAGTCTTTTCCCTGGTGTCGGGGAGTCCAGAACTAGAGGGCATAGGTTTAGGGTGAGAGGGGAAAGATATAAAAGAGACCTAAGGGGCAACTTTTTCATGCAGGGGGTGGTACATGTATGGACTGAGCTACCAGAGGATGTGGTGAAGGCTAGTACAATTGCAACATTTAAGAGGCATTTGGATGGGCATATGAATAGGAAGGGTTTGGAGGGATATGGGCCAGATGCTGACAGGTGGGACTAGATTGGGTTGGGATATCTGGTCAGCATGGACGGGTTGGACTGAAGGGTCTGTTTCCATGCTGTACATCTCTATGACTCTATGACTATAAATGCCAGAGGAAACATCACAGAAGCGCTTCACAGGAGGGTCCCAAGCACTGAGGATGTCACCTAGACAGGGGACGAAACATCTGCAACACAAATTCCCAGCTCGGCAAACAGAACCACAACAATCTTTCCTCTCTCACCTTAAAAATTTGCACCATAATCTTGAAATCCCCCAACCCTAGGGAAAAGACACCTGCCATTCACCTTCGCTGTGCATGTTATAATTTTATAAACCTCTATAAGATCATCTTTCAACATCCTATGTTCCAGCGGAAAATATTCACAGCCTATGCACTGTCTCCTTATAATTCAAACCCTGCAATCCCAACAATATCCTGGCAATTTTTTCTCAACCCTCTTTAGCTTAATAATATCATTCCTATAACAGGATGATCAGAACTGGACACAGTACTCCAGAATGTGCCTCTCCAATGTCCTGTATAACCTCAACCTGATGTCTCAATTCCTATACTCAAAGGTCTGAGCAATAAAAGTATACATGCTAAACGCCTTCTCAAACACCCTATATAAATGTTAATGGAAACTTTGAAGAATTATGTGCCTGAACCTCTAAGTTTCTCTCTTCTACAGCACTACCCAAAGGTTCTGCATTTGCCCATATTAAAACCACCAATCTCAATTATCATTGATTGAGCTCTTGTTCTGACTGTACCTTAGTGCATTGCTTAGGCCCAAAGTTCCACCCCACAAATTTCTGGGTAAAATGCATCATCCTCCACCATTTCCACTATCTACAATTAGACCTGACCACCAGGGATATATTTCCCTCCCCACCGCTATCTACATTTCACAAAGACCATTCCCTCTGTGACTCCCTCATTAGGCCCACACCCTTGACTAACCCACCCTCCACTCCCAGCAACTTCCCTTGCCACCACAAGAGGTGTAAAGCATATGCCCATATCTCCCCCCGCACCTTCGTTCAAGGGCCCAGAAGATCTTTTCATATCTGGCAGAGATTTTCCTGCATATCCAAACACCTCATCTACTCTGTCTGTTGTTCTTGATGTGGTCTCCTCTACATTGGGGAGACAGGACGCCGACTTGCAGAAAGTTTCAGGAAACATCTCTGGGACACAGGTGCCAAACAACCCCACCACCCTGTGGCCGACCACTTCAACTCCCTCTCCCACTCTGCCAAGGACCTGCACGTCCTGGGCCTCCTACACTGCCAAACACAAGTCACCCGATGACTGGAGGATCCATTGGGACCCTCCAAACACACATCATCAATGTTGACTTCACCAGTTTCAAAATCTCCCCTCCCCACACTTCATCCTAGGTCCAACCCTCCAACTCAGCGCCAGCCTCTTGACCTGCCCCACCTGTTGATCTTTCTTCTCACCTCCACCCTCCTCTCCGACCTATCACCATCACCTACCATCAGCATCTACCTACCACCCTCCCAGCTGCCTTCACCCTATCCCCACCCCTACCCTCCTACTCATCTTTCAGTCCCCTTCACTCGCCCACTCCCCCACCCCACTCCCCAAATTCCTGATGAAGGGCTCATTCTGCTTCTTTGATGCTGCCTGACCCGCTGTGCTTTTCCAGTGCCACACTTGTCAAATCTGATCTCCAGCATCTGCAGTCCTCACTTTCTCCCAAACTGAACAGAAGAATTTTCAACATCAGAGAGGCTTAGGCTTTTTAGCCCACTGAGACTTCTCCACGGTTTGACACAATCCTGGCTAATATCCAGCTCCATCCCAATTTCCTGTCCTCTCCCCAGATCCCTTGAATCTCTGAGAGGCCAAAATTTTGATTACCTCAGCCTTGAATCTATTCCACACAGACTCACTCACAATCACTTGGGGTATAGAATTCCAAAGATTCAAAGTGAAGACATTTCTCCTCTTCTCAGTCCCCTTGTTGTAAATTCCCCAATCAGTGGAATCAACCTTTCAGTATCGATCCTGTCAATTTCCTTCAGAATTTTGATGAGATCACCTCAGTGATGAAAATTCACAATGTATTATTGTCTAATAGTTAGTATTCTAATCTGAAATATAATTCCATTTTGTGTGTGTTAAGAAGTGGAAGACATGGTTTTCGGATTCACCTTAGATTAGTTCTGTGAGTGATTCCAGAATGTGGGGAGATTTGTTTTGATCATGTGAGTTTGAATGATTTCCTTAAAATTGACTGAGGATTCAATGACAGAAAAGCTCCAGAAACAAAGAAATCCTTCAAGATTGTTGTAGATGCAAATTTATGGATCATGTGTTAAATAGTAAGTAAGTTTGGTTAGCAACTTGTTTAGGCCCCAAGAAGTAAGATTAATCAAATAAAATAGAATGAAGTGAACTAGCTGTGGAGGAAACAAATTATAACAATGAAATGAGGAACTTTAGTGTGGAGACAGGAATGGTCATTCACTGAGGTTTGACTATCTGTAAAGTTGTTATGGGGGAAAATGGTTAAGTCAGTCTTTCCAAATTGTAATAAGACCGCTTCACATAGTTCTTGTACAGTTTGTATTTTTCTTTTGTGTGCATTAAATTTTTATGTTCTTTTATTAAAAGTACATTGACAGACTCTTGTGAATATGTTCATTTACTGACCACCACGGTGAAGGATAAATTAAAATTTATGGTCTTTCAAGCCAGCTCTCACACTGAGATCTGACTGGCTTAGTATTGCTATCAGCTGAGATCACTTTTCTAAACTCCAATGAGCTCACTGGCTCCCTCATTCCAGGAATGAATCTAGCTGTACTGGCCTGCAATATAAGTATATCTTACGTCCATACAACACAGAAGCGCAATAGGCTATTTGGTTCATTGAATCTTCTATACCATTGAAGGAGATTGTGATTGATCTAATAATTGTCAACTCTACATTTCCCTCATAGACCTGCTGATTAAAAATCTGTCTATCTCAGTCTTGACCATCTGAATGATCTCTAGCCTCATCAATCTTCTGTGGTAAAGAACTCACTAACCTCTGAGATTTAATTTTCCATTCATTCATAGGATAGAGGCCAGTATTTATTGCCCATCCCTAATTGCCCTTGAGAAGGTGGTGATGAGCTGCTTTCTTGCAATGCTGCAGTTCTTTTCCTCTAGGTAGACCCACAATGCTGTTAGGAAAGACATTCCAGGATTTTGAACCAAAGACACCAGAGGAATGGTGATACATTTGCAAGTTGAGACGTTGAGTGACTTGGAGGAGAACTTACAGGGGGAGTGGTGTCCCCATATTTTGGCTGCTATCTAATCAGCCTCTGCAGTACATCTTGTAGAGGGTACATGCTGCTGTTACTGAGTGGTGGACAGAGTGGATATGTGAGGATGTGGTGCCAATCACGCAGGCTGCTTTGTCCTAGATCGTGTCAAGGTTCTTGAGTGTTGTTGGAGCTGCACCCATCCAGGCAGAAATTCTTCCTGAGCGCTGTCTTAATGGATGTCCCCTTACTCTGAGATTAGTATTTTTTAGATTAGATTCCCTACAGTGTGGAAACAGGCCCTTTAGCCCAACAAGTCCGCACCGCCCCTCCGAACAGCAACCCACCCAGACCCATTCACCTCCATTCACCCCTGACTAATGCATCTAACACTACGGGCAATCTAGCATGGCTCATCAACCCAAACCTGCACATCTTCGGACTGTGGGAGGAAACCAGAGCACCTGGAGGAAACCCACACAGTCACAGGGAAAATGTGCAAACTCCACACAGACAGTAGCCCGAGGCAGCGCTAACCACTGAGGAGATGATGCCCTCTTACCCTAGACTCTCCCACATGGGGAAACAACCTCTCAGCATCTACTCTGTCAATCTCCTTGAGCTTCAGAAAGTCACCTTTCATTTTACCTAATCTCCAATTAGTACAGACCCAACCTACTCACCCTCCCCTCATTGGAAAATCCCTCTACGCATGGGATCAACTTTTCTAGACTGCTTCCAATGCTAGCACATCTGTCTTTTGGCCAAAGCTGTTCTCCCTTCGTTTATATGGAGGCGACAACTTCGTGCACATTCTGGCCATGAAGCATCTATACAAGTGACTGTCTCTTCCTGTAGTCTGATCGCCTTGTGACAAAGTCCAACGTGCCCTCAGAATTGCTGATCACTGCACTTATCCTGAGGTTGCCAAACCGTCAAGGGATTGGTGGACTGTGCCCACAATTGGGACTTTACAAAATGTCTTCTTCCTGTCTGCTACTTGGCTGCAGCAACAAAGAGATCAGTAACGCAATGGCGCGCATTTCTTAATTTGCATCGAACACTTTCGAATGAAAGGTGTATGTGAGCAAAAAACCGCGGACACCTGGAGGTCAGGAACAAAGGCGTTGTGTAAAAAAAATCTTTAACCCATCATTAAGGTCATCTGCCCCAATGTCACTTTATGTGGCCCATCATCAAAATTTTACTTTTATGATGCTTCAGTAAAGCGCTACAGGCGCTATATATATTCAGGTACTTCTGGATGCTTGGGGGGAGGGTGGAGTGGTGATAAGAAAGGGTGAGGACAGATTGGGCCTGGAGGAGGGCAGGGACTTGGGAGTGGCTCGAGACAAGGAACGATGAAACCAAAGTTCACAGACTCGGTCAAATGGTTCCGCGAGGAGGCATTGAGGCGGCGCTTGTGCACAAACTGCGTTGCCAGGGCGATAGCGTGCGGTGAGCGGGGTGAGACCGACTCCACAAAGTCACCGAGCCTGTCTGGGCGCTCGGCCTCCAGGGTTTTTCTCTGCTTCCCCCGTGCCATGGCACCGCCTCCCGGCCAATCCGTGGCCCGCAGACCTACGTTAGACCCGCCCCGTTTCCAGCAAACGCAGAGCGGGGGGGAAGCCCAGAGTGACTCACTCACTGGAGAGGTTGCAATTTCCACATCACACCTCATCCTTCGGCTGATTGAGGTCTGAGGGGTGGGAAGGTACTTTTCAGCAATGGGACAGGGTACATTCCGAGGGATTGGCCATACCTCAGGGATTTGGTCACAGGGCTTTGAATCATGAGGCACTAACTGCAGTGACACCACAAGCTAAACCATCCACCTCCCCCACCATTCGGCCCATCCCACGGTAGGCACTCAGCTGCAGTCATTTATTTGTCTTTTTCATAGAGATTTACAGCACGGAAACAGACCCTTCCATCCAACTCGTCCATGCCAGCCAGATATCCTAACATTCCTGATGAAGGGTGCCACCTCAAAATATCTATTTTCCTGCTCCTCGGATGCTGACTGACCTGCTTTGCTTTTCCAGCATCACACTTTCAACTCTGATCTCCAGCATCTGCCGTCCTCACTGTCTCCTAGATATCCTAACCTAATCTAGTCTCATTGGCCAGCATTTGGCTCATATCCTTCTAACCCCTTCCTATTCAAATACCCATCCAGATGCCTTTTAAATGCTGTAATTGTACCAGCCTCCACCACTTCCTCTGGCAGCTCATTCCATGCACGCACCACGTTCTGCGTGAAAAAGTTGACCCTTAGGTCCCTTTTGTATCTTTCCCCTCTCACTCTAAACCTATGCCCTCTAGTTCTGGAACCCTCCCCCCACCCCCACCCCAGGAAAAAGACCTTGTCTACTTACCCTATCCATGCCCCTCATGGTTTTATAAACCTCTACAAGATCACCCCTCAGCCTCCGACGCTCCAGGGAAAACAGCCTCAGCCAATTTAGCCTCTCCCTGTAGCTCAAACCCTCCAACTCTGGGAAATCTTTGCTGAACCTTTTCAAGTTTCACAACATGCTTCCAATAGGAAGGAGACCAGAATTGCACACAATATTCCAAAACTGGCCTAACCAGTGTGCTGTATAGCAGCAACATGGCCTCCCAACTCTTATACTCAATGCATTGGCTACTGTGTGGGTGGCACAGTGGCACAGTGGTTAGCACTGCTGCATCACAGTGCTAGAGATCCGTGATCAATTCCCGCTTCAGGCAACTGTCTGTGTGATGTTGGTGTATTCTCCCCGTGTCTGCATGTGTTCCCTCCGGGTCCTCCAGTTTCCTCCCACATTCCAAAAATGCGTGGGTTACATGAATTGGCCATGCTAAATTGCCCCTAGTGTTAGGTGAAGGGATGATTGTAGGGGAATAGGTCTGGGTGGGTTGTTCTGCGGAGGGTCCGTGTGGACTTGTTGGATCGAAGGACCTGTTTCCACACTGTAAGTAATCTAATCTAAAGGCAAGCATACCAAATACCTTCTTCACCCACCTAACTACCTGCACCTCTACTTTCAATGAACTATGGACCTGTACTCCTAGGTGTCTTTGTTCAGCAACACTCCCCAGGAGTTACCATTAAGTGGATAAGCTTTCATGAGATGTGAATTTAGCTGCCTGTGCCAGTATTGGAATCACATCCCGAATTGTCCTGAAATGTTTTCTGTTGAGCTGCATTCATGAAACACTGTGGGACATTCCTTGTAGGTGAGGATTTCCAGGATTTTGCCTCAGTCAACACTGAAGGAGCTGCCCCCTATTTCCAAGATACGGAGCTTCTTGAGCATTGTTGGAGCTGCACCCATCCATGCAAATGAGAGGTATTCCATCCGGGACAAAGCAGCCCACTTGATTGGCATCACATCCAGAAGCATCCACTCCCTCCACCACTGACGCTCAGTAGCAACAGTGCGTACTATCTGCAAGATGCACTGCAGCAAATCACCAAATTCTTTAGACAGCAACTTCCTCAACTGCTACAGTCTAGAAGGACAAGGGTAGCAGATACTGATGGAACAACAGCCACTGACCATCCCTGACTTGGAAATAGATTGCCGTCCCTTCACTACCACTGAGTCAAATCCGAGAATTCCTTCCCGAAGGATATGGTGGGTCAGCCTACAGTATGTGAATTGCAGCAATGAAAGAAGGCAGCTCATCATAACATTCTCAAGGGCAATTAGGATGGGCAATAAATGCCGACCCAGCCAGTGACACCCCAGTCTCACTAGTGAATAAAAATTTGCTTACGTTTAGGAATATGTCAGGGAGTTCACACATCGTTTGGAAAATTCTGATAAGGCAACTCAATGCGCAATTCATTTGTCCTAATTGGGACCAGAACCTACCACATCATTCTCCTAGTCTCCTGACCAACTCAGACCCTGAGGAGTCAGGGGCAGCAACGCTGGGCTGAGAGTGTACCCGATCACACTGTCACATCTTATCGTAAACTCAGCTCCACAAGTACTGGTCCAAACGGCTGGGATTTATTAATCACACATGAGAATCTTGTTGGTTGGAATTTTTTTTTAAATGTAAATAGTCTTTTACACAGCACACAGGTTGCATTGGATAAACCATTTACTGCTTTTGCTGGAAAGATATTTCTGCTTTATTAAGAAACAATGCTGTAGTTTCAATCATGAGTTCTGTTTGCTGCATTTCACTCAGACTCAAGTCAGCTGAGTTGATAAACTTAGTGTACGACAGTGCACTGATTCAGTAGACACTGTTTACCCGGCGAATAGTCATTTACTGAAGTTCGGAATGAATATATGAATAATGATTTGGAGATGCTGGTGTTGAACTTGGGTGTACAAAGTTAAAAATCACACAGCACCAGGTTATAGTCCAACAGGTTTATTTGGAAGCACTAGCTTTCGGAGCGTTGCTCCATCATCAGCTGGTTGTGGAGTACATGATTGTAAGGCACAGAATTTATAGCAAAGGTTTACAGTGTGCTGTAATTACACATTGAAATTATACATTGAAAAATGCCTTGATTGTTTGTTAAGTCTGTCATCTGTTAGAATGACCATGTTAGTTTCACTTCTTTCATATGTAAATCGCAAAACTATTTTTAAAAAAAGTTACATCCTCAAGTCATAGAGTCATAGAGATGTACAGCATGGAAACAGACCTCTCAGTCCAACCCGTCCATGCCAACCAGATATCCCAACCTAATCTAGTCCCACCTGCCAGCACCCAGCCCATATCCCACCAAACCCTTCCTATTCATATACCCATCCAAATGCCTCTTAAATGTTGCAATTGTACCAGACTCCACCACTTTTTCTGGCAGCTCATTCCAAACACGAACCACCCTCTGCGTGAAAATGCTGCCCCTTAGGTTTCTTTTATATCGTTCCCCTCTCACCCTAAACCTATGCCCTCTAGTTCTGGACTCCCCAACCCCAGATGAAAAACTTTGCCTATTTACCCTATCCGTGCCCCTCATAATTTTGTAAACCTCTATAAAGTCACCCCTCAGCCACCGACGCTCCAGGGAAAACAGCCCCAGCCTGTTCAGCCTCTCCCTATAGCTCAAATCCTCCAACCCTGGCAACATCCTTGTAAATCTTTTCTGAACCCTTTCAAGTTTCACAACATATTTCCAAAAGGAAGGAGACCAGAATTGCACACAATATTCCAACAAAGGCCTAACCAATGTCCTGCATAGCCGCAATATGACTTTCCAACTCCTGTACTCAATATTCTGACCAATAAAGGAAAACATACTAAAAGCCTTCTTCACTATCCTATCTACCTGCAACTCCACTTTCAAGGAGCTATGAACCTGCACTCCAAGGTCTCTTTGTTCAACAACACTCTCTAGGACCTTACCATTATGTGTAAGATAATGTGCTAAGATTTGCTTTCCCAAAATGCAGCACCTCGCAATTATCTGAATTAAACTCCATCTGCCACTTCTCAGCCCATTTGCCCATCTGGTCCAGATCCTGTTGTAATCTGAGGAAACCTGCTTCATTGCCCACTACACCTCCAATTTTGGTGTCATCTACAAACTTACTAACTGTACCTCTTACGCTTGCAACCAAATCATTAATGTAAATGAGAAAAAGTAGAGGACCCAGCACCGATCCTTGTGGCACTCCACTGGTCACAGGCCTCCAGTCTGAAAAACAACCCTCCACCACCATCCTCTGTCTTCTACCTTTGAGCCAATTCTGTATCCAAATGGCTAGTTCTCCCTGTATGCCAAGAGATCTAACCTTGCTAATCAGTCTCCCATGGGGAACCTTGTCGAATGCCTTACTGAAGTCCATATAGATCACATTTACCACTCTCCCTTCATCAATCCTCAATCAAGTTTGTGAGACATGATTTCCCATGCACAAAGCCATGTTGACTATCCCTAATCAGTCCTTGCCTTTCCAAATACATGTACATCCTCTCCCTCAGGATTCCATCCAATAACTTGCCCACCACCGACGTCAGGCTCACTGGTCTATAGTTCCATGGATTGTCCCTACCGCCCTTCTTAAACAGTGGCACCACGTTAGCCAACCTCCAGTCTTCCAGCACCTCACCAGTGACTATCGATGATACAAATATCTCAGCAAGAGGCCCAGCAATCAGTTCTCTAGGTTCCCACTGAGCTCTAGGGTACACCTGATCAGGTCCTGGGGTTTTTATCCACCTTTACCCGTTTCAAGACATCCAGCACTTCCTCCTATGTAATATGGACATTTTGCAAGATTTTAACAATTGGTCTCAGCCCAGATAATGTCTTGAAGGTGTTAGCACCCCTGTGTGCTGCTGTCTGTGCCATAATGTTTAGACTGATTCTAATCTTGAAACTGGATTAATTGAATCTTTCATGGATTCATGCAGCCTTTGAGCAAAGTACAATGCAACTCTGCAAGTAGAAATTCACCCCATAAACTGATATGTGTATGAGGGCTTGTGGGTGTGTGTGTTGAGGGCGGGGGGGGGGGGGGGGTGGTTGTGAGTGTCTGTGAGAGAGTGTATATGTGTATAGGTGAGTGTAAAGCAGTCTAAGTCTGTGAAAGGGTGCATGTGTGAGTGGGAGTGTGTGTGTGAGTGCCTGAGTGTGTGTGTGTACGAGTGTCTGTGTGTGTAAGAGTGTGTGTGTGTATATGTGTGTAGAAGTGTCTGTGTGTGTGTATGTGTATGTAGAAGTGTCTCTGTGTGTGCATGTTTGTGTGTAGGAGTGTCTGGTGTGTGTGTCGGTGTGTCTGTGTGTGTGTAGGAGTGTCTGTGTGTGTAAGAGTGTGTGTGTGTATATATGTGTGTAGAAGTGTCTGTGTGTGTGTATGTGTATGTAGAAGTGTCTCTCTGTGTGCGTAGGTGTGTGTGTGCCTAGTGCAATGGGTCACATGTGACATGAACCCAATGTCCAAGTTGAGGCCCGAATTTCGACTTTCCTGTGGTTTGAACTCACTCCTATTTGCTGCCTGTGATTTGCAAGACATTCTACAAGTAAATACTGTATATCCGACTGTACTGCACTGTTTAAATAGATTGTTTGGGGAATGATTATCTGTTTGTCGGGACTCTATGCGTTAATGCACCCTGGTGTAGGCTGCTGTTTAAGTAGGCTCAATGAATAAATTTTGCTGTATACAAATATTGTGCACTCTGTGGCCCAGTATGTCTGATGATGTAACATTCTGGCGATCAATGTTAAGTGTCTGTTTCCTGTGACGCCAGATCCCGCTTGCTGTGTGACACACAGCTTCACTGGGAAAGGTGGTATCACTTCCTCACGATTCTTTTCAACAGGATGTCTGGCCCTTGGAACTGCTGCACGCTCTGTAAGAGAATTCTGCTGGGAGCTGTCTGAAGGGTCGGCGGTGCAGCACGTTGGTGACAGACTCTTATGATACCTTTTGTTGTATTGTCTGGGTGCCGCCACTTCTATACAGAATCGGATACAGTACCCTTTATTGCCAGCCGGATTTCTCTCAATCTTACCAACTGGATTCCTCACCTCCGAACCTTCGTGTTGCCAGCTGGGTGACTATACCCTGGCGACCATCTCAGAGTTGCAGACTGAGTCTCTAGTGTTGCAAATTGGATGCATTATCTGCCTGAAAAAAAAAACTCAGTACACCCTCTATTACGATCTGGGTGCAGTTTCTGTATTGTGAACTTGGTGTATTATGAGCAGGGTGTAGGTTCTGTACTTGAGCTGGGTGCACAGTCCGAATGCAGCTTTTGTATTAGGAATAGATGTAGTTTCTGTACTACGAACTAGGTACCGTCTCTGCATTACATTCTGATTGCAATGTCTGGATTGCGAGCAAGTTACAGTGTCTATGTTCTGCGTGCACTCTCTGTTAAGGAGGTGGGTGTGGTCTCCATATTATGAGCTGGGCGCAGTTTCTGCATTGAAAGTTGAGTGCAGTATGTGTATTATGTTGTGAATGCTGTCTCTATATTACAAGCTGAGTACAGTCTGTACACTAAGAGCTGAGTGCAATCTCTGTATTATATTCTGAGTGCCTTCTCTGTATTACAAGCTAAATTCTGTGTTGCACTATTTTCTGAGCACCATCTCAATATTTTTTACTGGGTGCAATATCTGTATTCCCAGCTGGATACAGTTTCTGAAATACTTTCTACACTCTGTATTACAGTCTATGGGCAGTCTCTGAAATTGTGAACTGGTTGCAGCCTTCGAATGATGATCGGAGGTTTTTCTGTTATTTCACCCACCAGAAAGGAGCATCACAGGCTGGACCAGCATTTATTGCCCTTGAGAATCTGGTGGCCTTTTTGAACTTGTGCAGTCCATTTTAGTTTAGGGAGACCCACAATGCTGCTAGGGAGAGATGTGCAGGAATTTGACCCAGCAATACTGAGGGAATGGCAATATATATCTAAGTCAGGACGGTGAATGGCTTGGAAGGGAACTTGCAGGTGTCCCTATTTATCTGCAAGCCCTTGTGCTTCGAGGAGGTAGTGGTCATAGGTATCGAAGTTGCTGTGTAAGGAACCTTGGAGATTTCCTGCAGAGAGTGCACGCTGCTACTGCTGTGTGTCAGTGATGGAGGGATTGAATGTTTGTGGATGTGGTGACAGTCAGTCGTGCTGCTCGTGTTGGGACTGCATTCATCTACCCCAGTGTGGAGTATTGTGCCTTGTAGATCAGGAGAACGTGAGGACTGCAGATGCTGGAGATCAGAGCTGAAAAATGTGTTGCTGGAAAAGCGCAGCAGGTCAGGCCCTTCATCAGGAATGACTTTGAATTTGAAGGGCTTATGCCCGAAACGTCGATTCTCCTGCTCCTTGCATGCTGCCTGACCTGCTGTGCTTTTCCAGCAACAAATTTTTCATTCTTGTAGATTGGGGACAGGCTTTGGAGAGTCATGAGGTGAATGTAGGTTTGCTCACTGTGCTGGAAGGTTCGTTTTCACACATTACATCACCATACTAGGTAATATCTTCAGTGAGCCTCCAAATGAAGCACTGGTGATGTAACCCGCTTTCTATTTATATGTTTGAGTTTCCTAGGGTTGGTGATATCATTTCCTGTCAAATCTTCACAAAGCTCACTAGTCAGGAGGCGAGTTACCCGCTGAGGTATTCCTAGCTTTTGACTGCACTTGCAGCTACATGAATGAGTCCAATTGAGTTTCTGGTCAACAGCAACCCCGAAAATGTTGACAGTGGAGGAATTCGGTGATGGTGATTCGAATATCAATGGGTGATGGTAAGATTCTCTCTTAGAGTTGGTCATTGCCTGGCATTTGTATGGCATGAATGTTACTTGCCACCTGTCAGTCTAAGCCTTGGGTATTGTCCAGGTCTTGCTGCCTATGCACATAGATTGCTTCAGTATCTGAGGAGTCATGAATGGTGCTGAACATTGTGCAGTCATCGGTGAATATCCCTATTTCTGACCTCATGACAGAGAGAAAAAGCATTGATGTAGTCAGGCCTCAGACAATAACCTGAGGACGTCCTGCTGAAAAGTCCTGGAGCTGAGATAACTGACCCCTAACAACCGCACCCCAAGGATTCTGTTGAATTACCACTCTTTGAGTCAAGAAATCTACATTATTTCAGATGTAAATGACTTGCCCCTTATTCTGAGACCCTGGGCCCTGGTTTTAGATAACCTATCCCAGGGAAACATGCTTCATGCATCTACTGTGCTGAGCCCACTAAGCATTTTGTATGCATCAAATAGCTCACTCTTTGTTCTTTGAAACTCTACAGTAACTCCTCAAAGACAATCCTGCCATCTCCATTGTATCCCTGCTCAGTATATCATTCCTTGGATCAGAATACTCAGATTAAACACAGGGTGGTTGTTGTGGGGGTTGGTTTAGCTCAGTTGGCTGGATTGTTGGTTTCCCAGAGCTATGAGATACCAGCAGCATGGGTTCAATTCCCATTGTAGGTTTGAGTTTACTATGAAGGACTCTCCTCTTCCCTCACCCAAGGTTGATGGCCTTCAGGTTAAATCACCACCAATCGTTTCTCTCTAATAAGACAGCAGCCCCTATGATCCAGTAAGACTATGGTGACACAACAACAGAAGGCTCAATGCAATGACAGCAAGCCAATGTTCGCAACACCTCTTGCAACGAAGGGGAGCACCACACACAATATTTCAGTGTTCCCTGGGCTCAGGAATTGTGCCAAAAGAGTGGGAAATTGTGAACGTTCCCCCTGTTCAAACAAAAGGCTTCAAGGTCAAGCCCAGCGATTACAGACCCAGTCAGTTTAATGTCACTGGTTGGAGAGCTTCTAGTGTCTGCACAGCCAATGAGACACATTTTGAACTGCAGTCACTGAAATAATATCGAGCAGGCTATGATACTAAGCATAAGAGGTACTTCCCCCAAAAAGATATATCTTATTCACGAAATTCGTCAAAGTGTTCTGAAACATTTCAGCTGAATGTTACAGACAAGTGCAATAAAAATAAATTTTTCTCTCCACACAGCATGTTCCAGGCTGAGCTCTCTCAATGCCAATTCAGCGTTCCCCCCATTATACAATGGACACTCTGGACAGAAGTGACCCAGATGGTGTCTGTTTTTGAGTGCTATTAGCTGCAGGATGAATATTGCCCAGTGCACCCTGGGAGGGCACATCCACACCGTCCTTGGAAATAGCAGCCATTGGAGTCTTTCTCCATCCACTGTGATCACTGAAACAGGTTGACCAATCAGCATTGCGGGAGCTGGCCGTGCCGGAATCAGCTGCTGCGTTTAGTACATTGTAACAACAAAGACTGCACTTCGTCACTGACTGTAAAGTATTTTCATATGCTCCTGAGGTTGTGAGAGGAACTGTCGATGCGCGTGTTTGTCTTTGCAGCTCTGAAGTTGAGAAATTGCAAAAATAACTGGTAGAATCTCCACTTGACACCGATTTACTGTAATCTGATCACCCCATTTCCTTCTGTGCTGCTAAATGGGATTCTCTTCCTTCCTGTTCCCCAAAATCTCCTTAAGAGTCAGCCACTCTTGATTTCCTAAACATGTTTTGTGGTGGTTCCCACCCCCTACACTGTCCCCAAGTTTTGTTTGTGCTTAAGCTGTCTCTGATGAGGCACAGGCTACACAGAAATCTTACTGAAAGACCCCCAGTGTTCATTTCAGTCAAACTACGCCAACAGGCAGTTTCTGCATTTTGGAAAGGCACACCAGGGCAGGACTTATCCAGTTAATGGTAGGGTCCTGGGGAGTGTAGTTGAACAAAGAGACAAGGGGTGCAGGTGCATAGTTTCTTAAAATTAGAATCACAGGTAGACAGGGTGGTGAAGAAGGCATTTGGTACACTTACCTTTATCGATCAGTGCATTGAGTATAGGATTTGGAATGTCGTGTTGAGGTTTTACCAGGCATCAGTTAGACCACCTTTGGAAAACTGCATTCAGTTTTGGTCTCCCTTGGAAGAATGTTGTTAAACTTGAGAGGGTGCAGAAAATATTTACAAGGATGTTGCCAAGGTTGGAGGGTTTGAGCTACAGGGAGAGGCTGAATAGGCTGGGGCTGTTTTCTCTGGTACATCGCTAGTTGAGGGACGACCTTTTAGAGGTTTTTTTAAAATCATAAGGGGAATGGATAGGGTGAATAGACAAGGTCTTTTTTTACCCAGGTTAGGGGAGTCCATAACTGCAGGGCATTAGTTAACAGTGAGAGGGGAAAGATTTAAAAGAATCCAGGATGGGTGGCATTTTCACACAGAGGGTCGTGCGTGCATTGAATGAGCTGCTAGAGGAGGTGATGGAGGTTGGTAAAATTACAGCATTTAAAAGGCATCTGGATCAGTATATGAATGGGAAGGGTTTGGAGGGATATAGGCCAAATGTTGACAAATGGTACTAGATTAGATTAGATTACTTACAGTGTGGGAACAGGCCTTTCGGCCCAACAAGTCCACACCGACACGCAAACCCACCCAGACCCATTCCCCTACACTTTACCCCTGCCCCTTACACTACGGGCAATTTAGCATGGTCAATTCACCTGACCTGCACATTTTTGGACTGTGGGAGGAAACCGGAGCACCCGGAGGAAACCCACGCAGACGCAGGGAGAATGTGCAAACTCCACACAGTCAGTCATCCTCTGTGTGAAAATGCTACCCATCCTGGATCCTTTTAAATCTTTCCCCTCCACACAGTCAGTCGCCTGAGGCGGGAATTTCATTTAGGATATCTGGTCAGCATGGACGAGTTGGACCGAAAAGTCTGTTTCTGTGCTATATAATTCTATGACTCTAAAAATTGGATGATGTTCACTTTTATATCTGGTGTAGTTGAGGATGAGAACATCACCCCGCATGTATTATATATACCCTGTGAACAGCAGCACACCCATTCTTAAGGGAAGTGGTAACACCGCAGTATTGTCACCTGTCAAAAGTAATGTCAGGGAATAATATTCCAGGAATTCAGCCTAAAACACTGGGAATACTTTCTCAAACACTCATTTACAAAGGCCGGACCAAATGCAGATGAGGTGACTGCTTTGCAGAGCCCCTATGTTCCATCCACAGAAATTACCCGAACTTTTCCATTTCAATAGACACCCCCTCACTTGCATGCTAACATTTGCTCTGACACACACACACACAAATTACTCAGAAATTGCTGGAGAAACTCAACAGGTCTGGCAGCATCTGCGGAGAGAGGAAGCAGAGTTAACCTCTCGGGTCTCGTGACCCTTCCTCAGAAGAACATCTCACCTTCCGCTTAGGCACATCACAGCCTTGAGGTCTCAACATTGAATTAAATACTGACCACTTTATGTTGGTTCTCCATTGTCTTTGCATCTTCGCCACCCTGCTGCGCCCCCCCTCCTCCCACCCCCACAGCTGTGTTATTTTTGGAGCTTGCTTACCTTACACTTGGCGATTATATTGAGCAGTGCAGAAAGTTGGAATGATCCACTCCCATTTGAGGGGGAAGTGATGGCCTAGTGCTGTTATAATTGAGCTGTCAACCCAGAGATGTAACATCCTGGGAGCATGGCAGGTGGTGGATTTTGAATTCAATTAAAGTCTGGATTTAAGAGTCTAATGATGGCCGTGAAAACGTTGCCGAAAAAGACCACCTGGTTCACTAATGTCCTTTAAGGAAGGAAACTGCAACTCCCCCACACCCATCCCCAGTCCTGAACAAAGTTTACACCTAAAGCATTGCCTTCTGCACCTCCTGATGCTGCCTGACTTGCTGTGTTCTTCCAGCCTCCTGCCTGTCTACTTTGGAGTCCAGCATCTGCAGTTTCTTGTTGGTCTGTAATCCTTACCTGATCTGGCCTACATGTGGTTCCAGACCCAAAGTAATATGATTGACTCTCAACTGCCCTCTGGGTAATTAGTGATGGGCAATTAGTGTTGGCTTACCCAACATCCCATCAACCAGTAAAAAAAAACTCCCAACTCCTATTTTCTATGGGAGTGCAAATCACTCATCAGGAGAACATGGAGTAGTGGGGGTGGAAATGGGAGAAAGGAGGAGTAATGTGTTAGTAGATTTCCTGGTCATGTAGGGAGACTCTTGATCTGTGTCCCGTTGGCAAGTTCCTGGCAATGCAGCCCATTTTGAGCGGTTCGAAGTTTTCAGGAAACAAAAAAGTTACCAAAAGGGAAAAAAAAAATCCCCCGAACAGGCGAAAAGTTCTGACCTCATTCGCTGTCAGTAATGCTTTTTCTTCAATTATTTCTGTTTCTCTCCACATCCAAAGTACACGAAAGAAATTGTCCTGCCGAATTTCCGAACTGCTGCTCTTTCTAAAGGCCAGCACAGCAAGCTACCGGTAATCAGTGGCAAAACAGACGACTTGACAGCATTACCCAAAACCTCAGTTTCGATTGATCTGGGCACGAATCCCAGCTGCCGTGAGAGTGTGAGAGAGAGGCAGAGAGACAGGCAGCATTGGGGGAAGGGAACATTGAAAGCGTTGTCTTTCACTGACATGAAATACCCCCACCTCACTATTTCTGAGGAGTTCTTGCCCGGTTTCCTTGTCAACATTTACCCCAGAATCTACATACATCACAAAATTGAAAACCCTTCAGGATCCGTTCAGTATCACATTGCTGACTGTGGGAGTGCAAATTGGCTGAAATGTTTGCTTCAGCGCTGACTGTATTTCCATAATAATTCAATGAATATGTCTCTTCAAGGGGTGATGGCCCAGTGGTAATATCTCTGGAAACTCAGTTAATATTTTGCAGGGTAAATTACGGCAGATGTTGGAATGTGAACTGATAACAAAAAGTGCTGGAGATCACAGTGGGATGAGACAAAAAAAAAACTGCAGATGCTGGAATCCAAAGCAGACAGGCAGGAGGCGAGAAGAACACGGCAAGCCAGGCAGCGTCAGGAGGTGGAGAAGTCAACATTTTGGGCGTGACCCTTCTTCAGGGGTCAGGCAGCATCCATGGAGAGAGAGAGAGAAAGAGAGCAAGCTAACATTTTGAGTCTAGATGACTCTTCATTAGAATCATGGAATCCCTACAGTGTGGAAATAGCCCAACAAGTCCACACTGACCCTCCAAAGAGTAACCCACCCAAATCTCTTCCCCATTACTCTACATTTACCCCTGACTAATGCACCTAACTTAGACATCCCTGAACACTATGGGGCAATTTAGCGTGGTTAATCCACACTAACCTGCTCATCTTTGGCTTGTGGGAGGAAACCTGGAGCACCCGGAGGAACCCCACGCAGACACGGGGAGAATGTGCAAACTCCACACAGACAGTCGGTCGAGGCTGGGATCAAACCTGGGTCCCTGGTGCTGTGAAACTGATGAGAAGTGTGAAGGGGACAACTTTTATGCTATGGGGTGGGAGGGGAGGGGTGGGTGAGGAGGGAAGTGCAGAGTGCTGGAGGAGAAAAGATATTGATAGTTCAGATTAAGTGATCAGAATGTGAGAATTGCAGAACAACGGTGTATCTCCTGCCAATCTTGAACGAATAGACAGTCTCACTGGGGTGGAGGGAGGGGAGAGAGGGTAACAAGCAAAGCTTAAAAAAAAGGGAAGGAATGGGTTCACAATCTGAACGAGTTGAACTCAATCCTGAGCCCAGAGGGTGTACAGTACCTAGTCTGGAGATGAGATCGTGTTCCTCCAGTTTGCACTGTGGTTCACTGAAACACTGCAGTACGCTGAGGACAGATAAGTGAGCACATGAGCAGGACTTTGTGTTACCGTGACTGGCAATGGGAAGGCCAGGGGCATGCTTGCGCAGAGACTGGAGGTGTTCTGGGGGATCCAAGTTCAAATTGCACCACAGTAGAATTTGAACTCAACTTTTTAAAAATCTGGAATTAATCGTCTACTGATGACCACAAAATTATTGCCGATTCTCAGGAAAGCCATCAGTCTTTCAGAGAAGGGAATCTACCATCCTTGCTTGGTCTGGCCTACATGTGACTCCAGACCCTCAGTTGACTTCTCAACTGTTATCTGAAATGGCTCAGCCAGCCACTTAGTTCAAGGGCAGCTAGGGATAGGCAATCCAGCCAGTGACGCCTACATCCCGCAAGTCAGTGAAAGGAAACTTGGTGCCCTCATTTCACTCCTCAAATCCTGGCTTCTGTTCCTCCCTGATTTTCATTGTTCCATTGATTTTGGCCCAGCCTTAGCTGCAGGGACAATCGTCTCCTGAATTCCCTGCCTGAAGCTCTCTCTGTCCTTTGTTAGTGTCGGTAACAGAGTCATAGAGATGTACAACACAGAAACAGACCCTTTGATCCAACCTGTCCATGCTGACTAGATGTCCTAACCTAATCTAGTCTTGTTGGCCAGCACTTGGCGTATATCCCTCCAAACCCTTCCTATTCATACACCCATGCAGATGCCTTTTAAATGTTGCAGCTTCCACCCCTTCCTCTGGCAGCTCATTCCATACATGCACCACCCTCTGCGTGAAAAAGTTGCCCCTTCGGTCCCTTTTAAATCTTTCCTCTCTCGCCCTAAACTTATGCCCTCTAGCTCTGGACTCCCCGACCCCAGGGAAAAAACCTTGTCTATTTATCCTATCCATGCCCCTCATGACTTTATAAACCTTCAGAAGGTCACCTCTCAGCCTCTGATGCTCCAGGGAAAATAGCCCAGCCTATTCAGCCTTTCCCTATAGCTCAAACCCTCCAACCCTGTCAACATCCTTGCAAATCTTTTCTGAACCCTTTCAAATTTCGCAACATTCTTCTGATAGGAAGGAAACCAGAATTGCATGCAATATTCCAAAAGTGGCCTAATCAATGTTGTGTACAGCCGCAATATGGCCTTCCAACTCCTGTACTCAATACTCTGACCAATAAAGGCAAGCATACCAAATGTTTATTCACTATCCTATCTTCCTGAGTTTCTACTTTCAAGGAACTATGAAACTTCACTCCAAGGTCTCTTTGTTCAGCAACACTCACCAGGATCTTACCATTAAACGTATAAGTCATAGAGTCATAGAGAGGTACAGCACAGAAACAGATCCTTCAATCCAACTCATCCATGCTGACCAGGTATCCCAATCCAATCTAGTTGCATCTGTGAGCACCCGGCCCATATCCCGCCAAATCCTTCCTATTCATATATCCATCCAGATGTCTTTTAAATGTTGCAATTGCACTAGCGTCCACCACTACCTCTGGTAGCTCATTCCATACACATACCACCCTCTTCGTGAAAAGGTTGCCCCTTAGGTGTCTTTTATATCTTCCCCCCTCTCACCCAAAACTGACGCCCTCTAGTTCTGGACACCCCCAGCCAGGGAAAAGGTTTTATCTCTTTATTCTATTCATGCCCCTCAATTGCAAGGTGACGGAGATAGGGGTGGAGTCCTGCTGTGATTTGCTTTCCCAAAATGCAGCACCTCACACTTATCTGAATTGAACTCTATCTGCCACTCCTCAGTCCATTGGCCCATCTGACCAAGATCCCGTTGTAATCTGAGGTAACCTTCTTTGCTGTCCACTACACCTCCAATTTTGGTGTCATATGCAAAGTTGCTAACTATACCTTGTATGTCCACATCCAAAACATTTATATAAATGACAAAAAGCATTGGACCCAGCACAGATCCTTGCGGCACACCACTGGTCAGAGGCCTCCAGTCTGAAAAGCAACCCTCCACCACCACCACCATCTGTCTTAAAGCCTCCCTGTTTCACCTACCATTCTTCACCTCTGGTAATACATAGGTTGGTTTCTGATCAGTTCCACCTCTCCATTCAGGTAATTGCCGGAGTTTATCTTCCTTATTCCACTTCACTGGAATGACCAATAATCCTTTGTTTCTTCCCCAAACGGTACTACTGCCATAACATTTGTAAAAGTATTTTGCAAAACATTACAAATCAAATTATGATAGAAACTGAGATACATTGAGATGTCTCAATGCAATTGTAATACAGTACTGTTGATATTTACATTATATATTCCACGTCAGACGTACGGTGGAATTTATTATTCATCACAATGGACTGTATCTATTTATTTTGCTGTATTTCTGATTGTGAACTGAAATGGGAACAGGGGCTGAAAACAAAAGGTGGTGGAAAGGTTGTTGCATTTTATTTTAAGCAGCTGACCCTCATTGTAAGTGTTGTTTGTGTCGCTGTTTGTTTGGGGATGGGGGAGAGGGGGGAGGAGGAGGGGGATGGGGGTAGAGGAGCTGGAGCTGCGTAGATGAATGGAGATTTGGCTGACAGTGGGCTGGGCTGGGCTGGGCTGTGGAGTGGTGGCCCATTATCAATGACAAAGGCTTTCTGCCAAGCACACAGGTTCCCAGGCAGCTGAACAGCTGGTGAGTGTGAACGCTTTGGACAAAAGCCGCCAGACCCCCGGAAAGGAAGGAGATTTCTTTCTTTCTTCAGTAAACACAAACTTCAAGGAAGCCATGATTTGGAGATGCCAGTGTTGGACTGGGGTGTACAACGTTATAAATCACACAACACCAGGATATAGTCCAACAGGTTTAATTGGAAGCACACTAGCTTTCGGAGCGACGCTCCTTCATCAGGTGGTAGTGGAGGGCTCAATCGTTACACAGAATTTATAGCAAAAATTTACAGTGTGATGTAACTGAAATTATACATTGAAAAATTGATTTAGTCTGTTAAGCCTTTCATCTGTTAGGATACAGTAATAGTTTCACTTCCTTCATGTGTAAATCACAAAACCTTTTTTTTTAAAAAGTTGCATTCTCACGTTAACAATGGTGATAGCTAGACAATATGTTGAAGGTGTTGGCCCCCTGTGTTCTCTGAAGAAGGGCTCATGCCCGAAACGTCGATTCTCCTGCTCCTTGCCTGACCTGCTGCGCTTTTCCAGCAACACATTTTCACCCCTGCGTTCTCTGCCTATGCCATGATGCTTAGATTGATTCTAATCTAAAAAGTGAGATAACGAAGTTTTACATAAATTCATGAAGTTTTTGAGCTCAAGAGTTCTACATGAATGCATGCAGTTTTTGAGCAAAGTACAATGTAAACCTGCAAGTACAAACTCACCCCACAAAATATATGTGTGCATGTGGGTCTTTGTCTGTCTGTGTGTGTGTGTCTGTCGGGGTTGGAGGTTGTGAGTGTGAGAAAGTGTATGTGTGTGTGTGTGTAGTGAGTGCAGAGTGTCTTAAGTCTGTGAGGGGATGCATGTGTGAGTGTGGGAGTGTGTGTGTCTGTAAGGGTGTGTGTGGCTGTCTATGTGCACGTCTGTGTGTATGTGTGTATAGGAGTGCCTGTGTGTATGAGTGTGTGTTTGTGTGTAGGAATATCTGTGTGTGTAATATAGTGCAATGGTGATCACCTGTAATGTGACATGAACCCAAGGTCCCAGTTGAGGCCTACCCTATGGTACCGAACTTTGCTATCAGCCTCTGCTTGGCCACTTTTCTCTGCTGCCTGTCCCTCACAGACTTAAGACACTCTGCACTCACTACACACACACACACACACAAACACACACACTTTCTCACACTCACAACCCCCACCCCAGACAGACACACACACACACACACACAGACAGACAAAGACATATATTTTGTGGGGTGAATTTGTACTTGCAGGGTTACATTGTACTTTGCTCAAAAACTGCATGAATTTATGTAAAACTCTGTTATCTCACTTTTTAGATTGGAATCAATCTAAACATCATGGCATAGACGGAGAACACAGGGGGCCAACACCTTCAACATATTGTCTAGCTATCACCATTGTTAACAGCTAACCCGAGAATGCAACTTTTTTAAAAAAAGGTTTTGTGATTTACACATGAAAGAACTGAAACAATCACTGTATTCTAACAGATGAAAGGCTTAACAGACAATCAATTTTTCAATGTATAATTTTAGTTACATCACACTGTAAATTTTTACTATAAATTCTGTGTTACGATTGAGCCCTCCACTATCACCTGATGAAGGAGCAACTCTCCGAAATCTATTGTGCTTCCAATTAAACCTGTTGGATCATAACCTAGTGTTGTGGGATCTTTAACTCAAGGAAGCCAGTTTACTTCCCCTTGTCAGTCGCTGTAATCTGTGGATTTTACCAATAAATCAGTGATGTTATTAAAAATCCCTCAACACTAGGTTATAGTCCAACAGGTTTATTTGGAGGCACTAGCTTTCAAATGCTTCTCCTTCATTTCTCCTTCATCAGGTAGTTGTGGAGCAGGACTGAAATTGTTCAATATCTTATTTCAGTTGCATGACACTGTAATCTTTTACTATAAATTCTGTGTCTTATGGCCCTGCTCCACAACTACCTAATGAAGAAACAGCTCTCTGAAAGCTAGTACTTCCAAAAAGGCCTGTTGGAATATAACCTAGTGTTGTGTGATTTTTAACTTTGACCGCCCCAGTCCAACACCAGCACTTCCACATCAGTGACGTTGTAAGTTGTGAATTAGCTAGCCTGTGCCTAATGAGAACACCTGGAGATAAAACATCACAAAGCAGCACGACCTGACAAGACAAAGTGATCTCTCAGCAAACCCTGGGCACTGGACACTTTGAACTGCCTTCCCAGTCTTCCCCTCCACCCTTGACACCATTTCTTTATTCGTAACTGTCCATATATGTGTGTGTTTGCAGAGTTTTATAATGGAAAAGGTGTATGTGGAGGGTTCATAATTGTTTACCTGTAGCTAAAAACTTTTATATCTGTAATAAAATAGTCATTCTTCTTTAGTGCAGCCTTCTGGGTTTGTGTTTTCTGTCAGCCTTTGTCTAAAAGACTGGCAAATGGGGGGAGTCTTCCCTACTTTTAAAACAAAATTCAACTTTTGTGACTGCTCTTGAAATGGTGGGTCTTGATTTCCCCCAGCGAGGTGTAACCAACCCATTCAGGTCACTACCAACCAGCTGGATGCCAATAAGCCAAGGGGCCAGTATGGTGGCTCGGCAGTTAGCACTGCTGCCTCACAGCGCCAGGGGCACGGGTTCGATTCCAGCCTTGGGTGACTGCCAGTGTGGAGCTTGCACAGGTTTCCTCTGAGTGCTCCAATTTCCAAGGATGTACACATGAGGGGAAATGCAGGGTTACAGGTATGGAGTGGATCAGGGTGAGATACTTTTCAGAGGGGTGGTGTGGACTTGATGGGCTGAGTGATCTGCTTTTGCACTGTAGGGCTTCTGTGATTTATTGAATTCATAGCATTTTATCCTTTAATCCAGTCCAGTGACAGTACCACTACGCCACTATCTTTCCCTGTTAATGGACTAAACCATTATATTACATTTTAGCCAAGCACAGAGGCTAGATAGATTCAGTTAGGACTCACACAACATAGTCTGACAGGTTTATTTGGAAGCACTAGCTTTCGGAGCGCTGCTTCTTCATCAAATAGTTGTGGAGTATAAGATCATAAGACACAGAATTTATTGCATTAAAACTTTTGCTCTCAGTTCTGTGTCTTATGATCTTGTACTCCACAACCACCTGATGAAGAAGCAGCACTCTGAAAGCTAGTGCATCCAAGTAAACCTGTTAGACTATAACCTGGTGTTGTGTGATTTTTAACTTTGGACACCGCAGCCCAACACTGGCGTCGCCAAATTATAGATAGACTCAGGTTATTTACTTTGGAGTGGAGAAGGTTGAGTGAGGTCTTGATTGAAGTGTATAAGATTGTTGGGGAGGAATGGACAGTGTTGATAAGAAGTTGAAGAGTCAACAATGAGGGTTCATAATTTTGAGTGAACAGCAGGAGGTTTCGAAGGGATTTGAGGAAAATCAAATCCACCCCGCTGGTGTTGGGAATCTGGAATGCAATGCCTGGGAAAGTAGTTGAGATAGGAAACCCCACAACCTTTGAAAAGCAGGTGGACGAGCACTTGAAATGTCCCAGCATTGGGTAAGTGCTGGAAAGTGGGATCCGTGTGGAGAGAGTGGGTGGGGAAAATGAGGACTGCAGACGCTGGAGATCAGAGTCAAAATGCTGGAAAAGCACAGCCAGTCAGGCAGCATCTGAAGAGCAGGAAAGTCGAAGTTTCGAGCATATGACCTTCACCAGGAAGGATAAGTCAGTGTGCATAGATCAGTGCAGATTTCATAGGGCCGAAGGGCCTCCTGTGTCCTGTATGGCTGTATGAGTCCCAGTGATTCTTAACTCCACAAATTTCCAATCTTCATCTCACCCTCCAGAATCTCTGAGAGACGGCACCAATGCTCCCTTGGCTGCACCTTCCAAACGTTGGACCTTGCTCATCTAGAAGGACATGGGCAGCAGATGCATGGGAGCACCGACACGCCCAATCTCCTCACCAGCAAGTTCCCCATCAACTACACTTGCCAGCCTGACTTGACTCTGGGTCAAAATCCGGGAACACGCTCCCTAACAGTATTGTGGGTGTCCCTGCAGTGGTTCAAGAAGACAGTTCACCACCACCTACAATGGTGACATATGGGATGGATAATAAACACCAACTCAGTCACTGACATCCCACACCCCATGAACAAACATGGCAAAAATGTACATTTAATTCAGCACCTGATTTTCCACCAGTGGTTGCTATGCCAACACCAATAGTGCTTTTCTATATTACAATAGTGATTTACACTTCAAATTAACTGCAGGGCACTTTGAGAGGCCCAGTGGCAGTGCTATACAAATGAAAGCTTTGTTTTGAACAGTCCCCATCCCATGTTCTGGAATACCCTGTCCACCCAAGTTTCCTCCTTTATGCTGCAGTTTTGTGTTGATACCTTGATTTATAATCGCTCTTGCGTGGCGCCATAGGAATTATGCGTTTGCTTAAAGGTGTTTTTTTTTGTTTTACAGGATATCTGACACCACTGTTCTTTTGTTTTAGGCCGCTCTCAGAGTGAACAGGATGTTTGACACTTTTTTTTATTTTGGAATATTGCGTGCAATTCTGGTCTCCTTCCTATCGGAAAGATGTTGTGAAAATTGAAAGGGTTTGGAAAAGATTTACAAGGATGTTGCCAGGGTTGGAGGATCTGAGCTACAGCAAGAGGCTGAACAGGCTGGGGCTGTTTTCCCTGGAGCGTCGGAGGCTGAGGGGTGACCTTATAGAGGTTTACAAAATTATGAGGGGCATTTGGATAGGATAAATAGACAAAGTCTTTTCCCTGGGGTCGGGGAGTCCAGAATTAGAGGGCATAGGTTGAGGGTGAGAGGGGAAAGATATAAAAGAGACCTAAGGGGCAACCTTTTCATGCAGAGGGTGGTACGTGTATGTAATGAGCTGCCAGAGGATGTGGTGGAGGCTGGTACAATTGCAACTTTTAAGAGGCATTTGGATGGGTATATGAATAGGAAGGGTTTGGAGGGATATGGGCCGGGTGCTGGCAGGTGGGACTAGATTGGGTTGGGATATCTGGTCGGCATGGACGGGTTGGACCGAAGGGAGCTGAAATGCGCATCAGCCATGATTGAATGGCGGAGTGGACTCGATGGGCCGAATGGCCTTACTTCCACTCCTATGTCTTATGGTCTTATGGTCTTATGGTCTGTTTCCGTGCTGTACATCTCTATGACTCTATGACTACCACTTGACAGCGGTAGTGCTTATTTTTCCCCAGGACCCATGCCGCGTGTGCCGGTTTCAGACACAGTGAAAACCAACAACTGTGTAAATCTCTATTTGTATTCCACCACCAGCAAGACAGGAAACACCTGAGTGGCCAGTGACAAGCAGTGCCCTTCTCAGGCAACAATGTTGCGTGATCAAACAGTGAAGGGGAGGGCAGGGATTAAGTCAAACTAGAGTTGGAGGTGGAAATAATACACTCCAATTACTGCGGTGCTCACTTTTTTAAAGATGCTACCTAAGTGTGAGGTTGTTGTTGTTGGAAATGGATCAGTGGTGCTGGAAGAGCACAGCAGTTCAGGCAGCATCCAACGAGCAGCGAAATCAACGTTTCGGGCAAAAGCCCTTCATCAGGAATAAAGGCAGTGAGCCTGAAGCATGGAGAGATTCTTGTAGAGAGAGAGGAGGAAAACTTCTTCAAGGCAGGCATCCTTGCAAGAGGATTCGCAGTAGGGTTAAAACGTTGATTTCGCTGCTCGTTGGATGCTGCCTGAACTGCTGTGCTCTTCCAGCACCACTAATCCAGTATTTGATTTTCAGCATCTGCAGTCATTGTTTTTACCTTGTTGATTTTAACCCTACTGCGAATCCTCTTGCAAGGATGCCTGCCTTGAAGAAGTTTTCCTCTTCTCTCTACAAGAATCTCTCCATGCTTCAGGCTCACTGCCTTTATTCCTGATGAAGGGCTTTTGCCCGAAACGTTGATTTCGCTGCTCGTTGGATGCTGCCTGAACTGCTGTGCTCTTCCAGCACCACTGGTCCAGTATTTGATTTTCAGCATCTGCAGTCATTGTTTTTACGTTGTTGTAAGTGGCCAAGGGCAGCATATGCCCCTAGATGGCGACATAGTGCAGCAGGAGCAGTGATATCTGAATGGGGAAAGGGAGACCAGACCCCTTGTGAGATGCAGACATTTAATGTCCATTGAAAACCAGCCAGCTCTCCAGCAGAAACCCACAAAATCTGGGTATTTGACAGTTTCCCCCAGATCTCAGTATCTCAGAGCAGCTGTGTTGCAAAATCTCAGCAGAGTATGTGACAGCACGACAAGAGTCTATCGATTGTAATCCCATTTCACAACAATTTTCCAAGACATTTCTAATGTTGATCCAAGTTGTTCTTAAATGTCTTGAGGGGACATGACCTCAAACCACAAAGCCCTGACGTCACGAGCACGTGGCGTTCTGAAGAAGAGAAAACGCACCCTGCCCCTTGACGTACTGCAGGGAGCTTTCTGTGGAAAAGTCACCACAGTAACTCATGATAACAACCTCCCTGTTAGAACAGGCACACCTGATCCAGGTCCGTCACCACTCAAACAGATAGACAGTGAGGGGTGGGGGAATAGCCCATATTCAAGAGCTGAAAATGTGTTGCTGGAAAAGCGCAGCAGGTCAGGCAGCATCCAAGGAGCAGGGAAATCGACGTTTCGGGCATGAGCCCTTCTTCAGCCCTTCACGTCGATTCTCCTGCCCCTTGGATGCTGCCTGAACTGCTGCGCTTTTCCAGCAACACATTTTTCAGCTCTGATCTCCAGCATCTGCAGTCCTCACTTTCTCCTGACTCATATACAATACAGCCAAGGCCGGTTAATGGCAGTCAGTCAGATATGTCCTTCACACCCCGCCCCTCCCTCAGGGACTGGGTGGGACAGTGGGTCAGACTCTGTCAATCCTTCTCCCCCTCCCCTTGGGACTGGGTGGGAGAGTGGGTCAGACACTGAACTTGCCCCCCTCCCTCAGGGACTGGGTGTGACAGTGGGTCAGACACTGTCCTTTCCCCCCTCCCTCAGAGACTGTGAGGGACAGTGGATCAGACACTGTCCTTTCCCCCCCACCCTCAGGGACTGTGTGGGACAGTGGGTCAGACACTGACCTTTCCCCCCTCCCTGTGGGACTGGGTGTGACAGTGGGTCAGACACTGACCTTGCCCCCCTCCCTGTGGGACTGGGTGTGACAGTGGGTCAGACACTGACCTTGCCCCCCTCCCTGTGGGACTGGGTGTGACAGTGGGTCAGACACTGACCTTGCCCTCCTCCCTCAGGGACTGGGTGGGACAGTGGGTCAGATACTGTCCTTTCCCCCTCCCTCTGGGACTACGTGGGACAGTGGGTCAGACACTGTCCTTTCCCCCCCTCCCTCTGGGACTGGGTGGGATAGTGGGTCAGACACTGTCCTTTCCCCCCCTCCCCCCTCCTTCTGGGAATGGGTAGGACAGTGGGTCAGACACTGACGTTGCCCCCCTCCCTCAGGGACTGGGTGGGACAGTGGGCCAGACACTGACCTTGCCCCCCTCCCTCAGGGACTGGGTGGGACAGTGGTTCAGACCCTGTCCTTTTCCCCTTCCTCAGGGACTGGGTGGGAGAGTGGGTCCTTTTCCTCCCCTCCCTGTGGGACTGGGTGTGACAGTGAGTCAGACACTGACCTTGCCCCCCTCCCTCAGGGACTGTGTGGGACAGTGGTTCAGACTCTCTGTCCTTTTCCCCTCCCTCAGGGACTGGGTGGGAGAGTGGGTCCTTTTCCTCCCCTCCCTGTGGGACTGGGTGTGACAGTGGGTTAGACACTGACCTTGCCCCCCTCCCTCAGGGACTGGGTGTGACAGTGAGTTAGACACTGTCCTTTCCCCCCCACCCTCAGGGACTGTGTTGGACAGTGGGTCAGACACTGACCTTGACCCCCTCCCTCTGGGACTGTGTGGGACAGTGGGTCAGACACTGTCCTTTCCCCCTCCCTCTGGGACTACGTGGGACAGTGGGTCAGACACTGTCCTTTCTCCCCCTCCCTCTGGGACTGGGTGGGATAGTGGGTCAGACACTGTCCTTTCCCCCCCCCTCCCCCTCCTTCTGGGAATGGGTAGGACAGTGGGTCAGACACTGACGTTGCCCCCCTCCCTCAGGGACTGGGTGGGACAGTGGGCCAGACAAGGACCTTGCCCCCCTCCCTCAGGGACTGGGTGGGACAGTGGTTCAGATCCTGTCCTTTTCCCCTTCCTCAGGGACTGGGTGGGAGAGTGGGTCCTTTTCCTCCCCTCCCTGTGGGACTGGGTGTGACAGTGAGTCAGACACTGACCTTGCCCCCCTCCCTCAGGGACTGTGTGGGACAGTGGTTCAGACTCTGTCCTTTTCCCCTTCCTCAGGGACTGGGTGGGAGAGTGGGTCCTTTTCCTCCCCTCCCTGTGGGACTGGGTGTGACAGTGGGTTAGACATTGACCTTGCCCCCCTCCCTCAGGGACTGGGTGGGATAGTGGGTCAGACACTGTCCTTTCCCCCCCTCCCTCTGGGACTGTGTGGGACAGTGGGTCAGACACTGTCCTTTCCCCCCCTCTCTCTGGGACTGTGTGGGACAGTGGGTCAGGCACTGACCTTGACCCCCTCCCTCTGGGACTGTGTGGGACAGTGGGTCAGGCACTGACCTTGACCCCCTCCCTCTGGGACTGTGTGGGACAGTGGTTCAGACTCTGTCCTTTTCCCCTTCCTCAGGGACTGGGTGGGAGAGTGGGTCAGACACTGTCCTTTCCCCCCCTCCCTCTGGGACTGTGTGGGACAGTGGGTCAGACACTGACCTTGACCCCCTCCCTCAGGGACTGGGTGTGACAGTGGGTCAGGCACTGACCTTGACCCCCTCCCTCTGGGACTGTGTGGGACAGTGGGTTAGGCACTGACCTTGACCCCCTCCCTCTGGGACTGTGTGGGACAGTGGGTCAGACTCTGTCCTTTCCCCCCCTCTCTCTGGGACTGTGTGGGACAGTGGGTCAGGCACTGACCTTGACCCCCTCCCTCTGGGACTGTGTGGGACAGTGGGTCAGGCACTGACCTTGACCCCCTCCCTCTGGGACTGTGTGGGACAGTGGGTCAGGCACTGACCTTGACCCCCTCCCTCTGGGACTGGGTGTGACAGTGGGTCAGGCACTGACCTTGACCCCCTCCCTCTGGGACTGTGTGGGACAGTGGGTCAGGCACTGACCTTGACCCCCTCCCTCTGGGACTGTGTGGGACAGTGGGTCAGGCACTGATCTTGACCCCCTCCCTCTGCGACTGTGTGGGACAGTGGGTCAGGCACTGACCTTGACCCCCTCCCTCTGGGACTGTGTGGGACAGTGGGTCAGACTCTGTCCTTTCCCCCCCCCCCCTGTCTGGGACTGGGTGGGACAGTGGGTCAGACACTGACCTTGTCCCCCTCCCTCTGGGATTGGGTGGGACAGTGGGTCAGACACTATCGTTTCCCCCCTCCCTCTGGGACTGTGTGGGACTGTGGGTCAGACACTGTCCTTTCCCCCCCTCTCTCTGGGACTGGGTGTGACAGTGGGTCAGACACTGTCCTTTCCCCCCCTCCCTCTGGGACTGTGTGGGACTGTGGGTCAGACACTGTCCTTTCCCCCCTTCCCTCTAGCATTAGGTGGGACAGTGGGTCAGGCACTGTCCTTTCCCCCCTTCCCTCTGGGACTGGTTGGGACAGTGGGTCAGGCACTGTCCTTTCCCCCCTTCCCTCTGGGACTGGTTGAGACAGTGGGTCAGGCACTGTCCTTTCCCCCCTTCCCTCTGGGACTGGTTGGGACAGTGGGTCAGACACTGTCCTTTCCCCCCTTCCCTCTGGGACTGGTTGGGACAGTGGGTCAGACACTGTCCTTTCTCCCCTCCCTCTGGGAATGGTTGGGACAGTGAGTCAGACACTATCGTTTCTCCCCTCCCTCTAGCACTGGGTGGGACAGTGGGTGAGACACTATCCTTTCTTCCCCCTCCTCTGGGAGTGTGGGACTGTCCTTCCCTTTGGGACTTGGTGGGACTTTCCAATGTTGGGAAATAAAACCTGGGACAAGGTAAAGTGCTGAGGAAGCAGGTGTGGATCTACTCTGAGCCTATGCAGCGTTGGTTCCGCAGACTGAAACAAGAACATGCAATGGCCAAAGCGTTAGGATTGTGATGTGGTTACATGCAGACTGCCCAGTGCATGCCAGCATACCATAGATCAATCCTTGTTACTCCCCTCCTCCAGAAGTAGAGGGCGCTACCGCTGTACCACAAGAGCCGGTGTTTGGCTTATTTCACCTTCGAGTGCTCATCCAAATTCCCTTTCAAAAATCATTAATTGTTTCCAACATCTCTCAAGGGTGAATGTTCCAGGTCATTACCCTTCGCTGGGGCAGTCAAAACATTTCTCCCTCACAATCACCCTTAAAATCTTTGTAATAGTGATTTGGCACAGCTTTGCCTCTTCCATCAACAGAAGAACAAAATCCCCTCTTAGCTTTTCGATTTGATTTGGTTGCTGTCACGTGCAGCTCAAAGGAGTGAGAAGCTTCGTTTCCTGGGCTCTACAGGCAAGATCGCACCATACAAAGTTCATCAGAGCAGCAGCGTGGAGCGTGGAATACAGTGTTACAGCCGCAGAGAAAGTGCACAGAGAGAGAGCAAGACACTCGTTCACAAATCTGAAAACTGTGGGGAAGCAGCCAACCTTTCCATTTAACCAAAGTCGCCCATTCTGGCAAATTCCTCTGTCTCGGTGGGTGGGAAGACCCCTAAAGTATGGCAACCAGAACTCAACTCAATAATATAGTTGGTGCCTAACAAAGGGTTTATGGAAACTTTTCAGGAACAACTGTGCTGTTTTGGTGCTCAATCTGATGCCATCCCTCTGCCACTTTCCTCCCCTCCCATCCCAAATATTCCCTGGACAGTTTGTCATCCATGCCCGAATCCAATAATTTTAGAAACACCTCAATCTCACAGTTTGATGACAGGGGATGTGTTTGGGTTCTAGTGGTATGAAGTTGAAAGTGTGTACTGTACCTTTAACAGACAGTGAATGCTGTTCTGAATTGAGAACTTACGACTGATTTGGCTAGCTGGCAGTCTAACAGTGTACTGGAAAAGTGAAAATATGTAACATTTGGCTGTGAAATAGATAGCCGAGTTAGTTGCTGTCTTGAGAACTATTCAAATGTAACCGGTTTGAATTATGCCCCAGGATACTAAAAGCCAGTTGCGTTTGAATTTATTTTTTTGCCAACATCAAACCAATGAGACGATCTCATGTTGGGGGAATATAAAAATGCAGGCATTTTGAAAATTGGACAAAGCAACTGCCATCCAGAGAGACCTCAGAAATTAGGAAACATCCTCTATCAAAGGTACCTTTTCATGTGAAATATATTCACAGTAAAAAAAAAACAGACAACTGCCCAGGGAGGTCTTCAGCCAGAAAAAGGTACCAAAGGCAACAGCCACTATATGGTTTTAAATTAAGTTGATATAATTTTGATAAGTGTCTTATTGGAGCAATGTATTGTTATAGAGTTGGAGGCAAGTAATAAGCAGTTAAGAGAAAAGAGGGCTTGGAGTTGTGAATATTGTTTATTTTTAACTCTAAAAGTGAACATTAAATTAATGCTATTTTCTTTAAATAGTGGAATTTGTGAGTTCTTGAGCACTCATATTTTAAACAGATTATAAGGAGAGGTGAGCTTTTCCAGGTGTTGGTTTAATTAACAGAGGGGTTCGTCACTGTGTCACAACAGTAGACAGTTTGGTCAAGAAGGTAAAAACGAACAAAAGTTCAGGTATACTTGTCAAAGTAACACTATTACACAGTTAAGTCAAAATACCGCCCGATAAAAATAATCCCCATATATATCAAGTTCTAGCTTAGAGTTGGATTAGTTTTTAACATAGCACCATAGAAAATAGGGAGGGTAGACAATAGACAATAGGTGCAGGAGTAGGCCATTCTGCCCTTTGAGCCTGCACTACCATTCAATATGATCATGGCTGATCATCCTTAATCAGTATCCTGTTCCTACCTTATCTCCATAACTGTTGATTCCACTATCCTTGAGAGCTCTATCTAACTCTTTCTTAAATGAATCCAGAGACTGGGCCTCCACTGCCGTCTGGGGCAGAGCATTCCACACAGCCACCACTCTCTGGGTGTAGACGTTTCTCCTCATTTCTGTCCTAAATGGTCTACCCCGTATTTTTAAGCTGTGTTCTCTGGTTCGGCACTCACCCATCAGTGGAAACATGTTTCCTGCCTCCAGTGTCCAATCCTTTAATAATCTTATATGACTCAATCAGATCCCCTCTCAGTCTTCTAAACTCAAGGGTATACAAGCCCAGTCGCTTCAGTCTTTCAGTGTAAGGTAGTCCTGCCATTCCAGGAATTGACCTCGTGAACCTACGCTACACTCCCTCAACAGCCAGAATGTCTTTCCTCAAATTTGGAGACCAGAACTGCACACAATACTCCAGGTGTGGTCTTACCAGGGCCCTGTGCAGCTGCAGAAGAACCTCTTTGCTTCTATACTCAATCCCTCTTGTTATGAAGGCCAGCATGCTATTCACCTTCTTCACTACCTGCTGTACCTGCATGCTTACCTTCATTGACTGGTGTACAAGAACATCCAGATCTATTTGTACTGCCCCTTTACCTAAATTGATTCCATTTAGGTAGTAATCTGCCTCCTGTTCTTGCCACCAAAGTGGATAACCATACATTTATCCACATTAAACTGCATCTGCCATGCATCTGACCACTCACCTTACCTGTCCAGGTCACCCTGTAATCTCCTAACATCCTCCTCACATTTCACCCTGCCACCCAGCTTAGTATCATCAGCAAATTTGCTAATATCATCTTCTATATCATTAATATATATTGCAAAAAGCTGCGGTCCCAGCAAGGATCCCTGCGGTACCCCACTGGTCACTGCCTGCCATTCCGAAATGGAGCCGTTTATCATTACTCTTTGTTTCCTGTCAGCCAACCAACTTTCAATCCAAGTTAGTACTTTGCCCCAATACCATGCGCCCTAGTTTTGCTCACTAACCTCCTATGTGGGACTTTATCAAAAGCTTTCTGAAAGTCGAGGTACACTACATCTACTGGATCTTCCTCATCCATCTTCAGAGTTACATCCTCAAAAAATTCCAGAAGATTAGTCAAGCATGATTTTCCCTTCATAAATCCATGCTGACTCTGACCTATCCTGTTACTACTATCCAGATGTGCCATAGTTTCATCCTTTATAATTGACTCTAGCATCTTTCAGACTAACTGGTCTATAATTTCCTGCTTTCTCTCTCACTCCTTTCTTAAAAAGTGGTACAACATTAGCCACCCTACAATCCGCAGGAACTGATCCCGAATCTATCGAACTCTGGAAAATAATCACCAACGCATCCACGATTTCTCGAGCCACCTCCTTCAGTACCCTGGGATCTAGACCATCAGGCCCTGGGGACTTATCAACCTTCAGACCTAACAGTCTCTCGAACACCAATTCCTGGCAAATATAAATTCCCTTAAGTTCAGGTCCTTCAGCCACTGTTACCTCAGGGAGATTGCTTGTGTCTTCCCCAGTGAACACAGACCTGAAGTACCAATTCAATTCTTCTGCCATTTCTTTGTTCCCCATAATATATTCCCCTGTTTCTGTCTTCAAGGGCCCAATTTTTGTCTTAAGCATTTTTCTGCCTTTCACATACCTAAAAAAAAGCTTTTACTATCCTCCTTTATATTATTGGCCAGTTTACCTTCTTATCTCATTTTTTTTCTCTGCGTATTTCCTTCTTAGTAATCCTCTGTTGTTCTTTAAAAGCTTCCCAGTCCTCCACTTTCCCACTTATCTTTGCTATGTTATACTTTTTCTCTTTTAACTTTACATGTTTCTTAACTCCCCTCGTCAGCCACAGCCACCCCTGCCTCCTCATAGGATCTTTCTTCCTTTTTGGAATGAACTGATCCTGCATCATACACAGAAATATCTACCATTGTTCCTCCACTGTCATCCCTGCTAAGGTGTTGCATCATTGAACTTTGGCCAGCTCCTCCCTCATCACTCCATAGCTCCCCTTATTCAACAGAAATATTGTCACTTCCAATTGTACCCTCTCCCTCTCAAATTGCAGATTGAAGCTTATGGTATTATGGTCACTACTTCCCAATGGCTCCTTCACTTCGAGGTCCCTGATCAATTCCAGATCCAGAATTACCTTCTCCCTGGTAGGCTCCAGCACCAGCTGTTCTAAGAATGCATCTCGGAGGCACTCCACAAAGTCTCTTTCTTGAGGTCCAATGCTCTCCTGATTCTCCCAGTCTACCTGCATGTTGAAATTCCCCATAACAACTGTAGTAACATCTTTGCAACAGGCCAATTTCAGCTCCTGATTCAACTTACATCAGACATCCAGACTACTGTTTGGGGGCCTATAGATAACTCCCAAGAAGGTCTTTCTACCCTTAGAATTTCTCAGCTCTATCCACACTGACTCTACATCCCCAGATTCCAGGTCCCCCCGCGCAAGTACTGAATATCATCCCTCACCAACAGGGCCACCCCACCCCCTCTGCTCGTCAGCCTGTCCTTATGATAGCACGTGTAGCCTTGAACATTCATTTCCTAGGCCCTGTCCACTTGAAGCCACGTCTCAGTTATTCCCACAATATCGTATCTGCCAATTTCCAAAAGAGCCTCAAGCTCATCCATCTCATTTCTAACGCTTTGTGCATTCCTATATAGTATTATTAATTGCGGCCTACAAGTCTGTTCCGCTGTTCGCTACAATTATAGCTGACCATTAACACAGTTTCCTGTTCCTATTTTACCCCACATCATTTGATCCCTTCAGGCCCAACAACTGTGCTACTTTTCTTGAAAATATTCAATGTTTTGACTTCAGTAAGACTTTCGACAAGATTCCCCATGGGAGACTGATTAGTAAAGTTAGATCTCATGGAATACAGGGAGAACTAGCCATTTGGATACAGAACTAGCTCAAAAAGGTAGAAGACAGAGAGTGGTGGTAGAGGGTTGTTTTTCCAGACTGGTGGCCTGTGACCGGGTGGTGCCACAAGGATCGGTGCTGGGTCCTCTACTTTTTGTCATTTACATAAATGATTTGGATGCGAGCATAAGAGGCACAGTTAGTAAGTTTGCAGATGACATCAAAATTGGAGGTATAGTGGACAGCGAAGAGGGTTACCTCAGATTACAACAGGATCTTGACCAGATGGGCCAATGGGCTGAGAAGTGGCAGATGAAGTTTAATTCAGATAAATGCAAGGTACTGTATTTTGGGAAAGCAAATCTTAGCAGGACTTATACACTTAATGGTAAGGTCCTAGGGAGTGTTGCTGAACAAAGAGACCTTGGAGTGCAGGTTCATAGCTCCTTGAAAATGGAGTTGCAGGTAGTTAGGATAGTGAAGGCAGTGTTTGATATGCTTTCCTTTATTGGTCAGCGTATTGAGTACAGGAGTTGAGGGGTCATGTTGTGGCTGTACAGGACATTGATTTGGCCACTGTTGGAATATTGTGTGCAATTCAGGTCTCCTTCCTAGCAGAAGGATGTTGTTCAGAAAAGATTTACAAGGATGTTGCCAGGGTTGGAGGATTTGAGCTATAGGGAGAGGCTGAACAGGCTGGGGCTGTTTCCCCTGGAGCGCCAGAGGCTGAGGGGTGACCTTAGAGGTTTACAAAATTATGAGGGGCATGGATAGGGTAAATAGGCAAAGTCTTTCCCCTGGGGTGGGAGAAGTCCAGAACTAGAGGGGAAAGATTTAGGGTGAGAGGGGAAAGATATAAAAGAGACCTAAGGGGCAACTTTTTCCAAGCAGAGGGTGGTACATGTATGGAATGAGCTGCCAGAGGAAGTAGTGGAGGCTGGTACAATTGCAACATTTAAGAGGCATTTGGATGGGTATAATGAATAGGAAGGGTTTGGATGGATATGGGCCAGGTGCTAGCAAGTGGGACTAGATTGGGTTGGGATATCTGGTCGGCGTGGACGGGTTGGACCGAAGGGCCTGTTTCCGTGCTGTACATCTTTCTGACTTTATAACCACTTTGCGATGGGCAATTCCACAGGCTCCTCATTCTCTGGGTGAAGGCATTTCTCTTCATCACTGCTCTAAATGGCTTAAACCTGCTCCCTAAACAGAGAGACCTTGTTCTGGACATCCCGGTTATTGGGAAGATCCTTTCTGCATTGACCCAGTCCAGCCCTGATCGAATTTATGGGTTTCTGGGAGCAGTCTCACCCCACCCTACCCAATTCTACTAAACTGCAGTAAATATAGTTGTAGAATCCTTACAGTGCGGAAGTCATTTGGCCCATTGAACCCTAACCTGACCCTCTAAAGAGCATTCCAACCAAACCCACCCTTCTACCTTATCCCTAACCCACCCAATCTGCGCCTATGCTAATTTAGCATGGCCGATCAACCTAACCTGAACATCTTTAGAGAGAGAGTGTGGGAGAAACCTGACCAACTGGAGGGAACCCACACCAACATGGTGGGTGGAGGGGGGGGAACATGCAAACTGCACACAGACAGACAGTCACCCACGGCTGGAATCGAACCCAGGAACTGTGAGGCAGCAGTGTTAACCACTGAGCCACCATGTTGATCCAGTTTCTTTTTGTGCGAGTCCCATCGCCCCAGGAACAAATCTGCTGCGTGTCAACGCGAACATGTCAGATTGTAGTCTGATGTCGGTTATTCTAACTCCACCCAAATGGTGCTATTTGCATCCAGTGATGTACACTTTGACGACAGCGTAGTGAGGTTGCTCTGTGGTCCTGAAGCCTATGCACCATAGATTGGATTGTTAATGAAAAGAAATTACGGTGTTTCTTTTTAAAAAACCCACATTTTATTGAAAATTATTCACTGTAAAAAAATATAGACAAGCCCACTCTCATACAATATTTCAACTGTGAGAACTGTACAGAAGAACCTAGAAACCTTCACTGTTAAGGGCAGAAACTAACCTCAAGTCTGCATCTCAACAGCTTTAATATAAAAATGCACGCTGTTTAAAAGGGGCCACGATCTCCATAAGAAAAAGGATCCCCAGCAAACACTCTTTAAAGTGGAAAGAAAACAAAATATTGTGCACAAATCAATCAAACTCATCATATTATTTGTGCAAGAGGAACACCAGAGGTTTCCCAGAAAGTTTCACACCAGCCTCCTCCTCCTCAAAACGAGGAAATCCCCCTGCAATTTCTTTCTGAAAATTTGACAGATTGGCACCTTTAATGTCACTACTGGGGAATGAAATAAAGTCTAACGGGCTCAATTACCATCTTCCACTCCGTTGACTCGACTTTTAAGCTAGTTTAAAATTACATTTAGTACTGATCCCACCTTTCAGATATGAACTATTTGGGAATGGAGTAAGGGAGGGACAGCTTGGAGTGGAACTCCACACTACGGAACACACACAGACGCCAAACTAAAGCAGGAAGGATGTGAGCCCAGGTACCTGGCTCCTCCTGTCTGGATTGAAAAATCATTCGCAAAACTATTGCTGTAAATTGGATTTCTTATTAAAAAGAATCTTAAATACTGGGTTAAAAAGGGGAAAAAAATCATAACACTGAACCACCGCTCCACTATATCATTCAAAACGTTAGAATAAATTTATTCTTAAATTCTTTGATGGGTGGTCTAATGCAAAGACCCTGATCTCTCAAAAGGATTTCTCATCAACCTTCAGTTGGTACAAAACTTCAAAAGGAAGGTATTTTCTACCAGGGAGGATGTTCTTAAGCTGTCATAGTTTTTAAATTAGTGATTGCATTAACACCAGCATCCCCGTACTTTGATGGGGAGGGGAGGGGAGGTTAGAATGGGTGTGCACCAGAGTTCCTGTCTCACTTTTTTTTTAAAAAAATGTTCTCAAACTGCACACTGACCCTCTCTCTGTGAGGATTAGATCACATGATTGGGGGAAGAGAGAGGAGGAAAGAGAGAGAGAGGCAGAGAATGTACAATCTCCTGCTCCATCAAAACCTGTTACACCAGAATCCAAAAAAAAAACACTCAACCCTGTCACGGGATCTGAAACAAGCATTGCAAATCCTCCAGGATTTAGGCTTCGGGAATTGGTGCGGTGGTACGTTTCCGGAAACAGAAAGAAAAATCCAAGAGAAATCTATGAGTTTGCAACATAAAAAGGTTGGGGGGGGGGGGGGGGGGGGAAGAAAAGAGGTGGTGGTGGCGGGAAACCCACAAACTGTATTTCCTTTCCTGTTTCCGTCAGGGTCTGGTTTGCAAATCCATGATAACGACATGGGTGACAGGAAGTGAGAAGGAGCGAGATAAGAGGAGGCAATGGGTAATAATATATATCCAAATTAAAATTCAAAACTCTGCAGGATGCCAGTGTTAACCCCATCAGTAACTACTGCCACTTAAGAACGCCCTCCCTGGTAGAAAATGTGAACTCCTCCTCCTCCACCCCCCCCCCCCCCCCAACCCCAAAATACAGGGCAAGGGAGGATGGCCACTTGCAAGGGGAAATCTCAAATCATCCAGATTTCCCTTGGGAACAAACTGGAATCCTGGGATGCACTAACCCTGGCCAACAACTGAGGAAATGTCATCGGGGAGCACTAGAGAGAGGCTGCTTCCCTCACTTACCTCCTAGATGTCGAGAGCCGTTCAAGTATTGGAAATGGAATACTGCTCAAAAGTAGCAAAAGGGAGGACACCATAGATTTATTGTCACCCATATACAGCCATATTCCCTGCAACCATTTAGGGACGTCCACCTGCCCTGCACTCCCGAGCCAGTAGACTGAATTTTTAAAAGATTTCAAAGGTCAATTCTCTTGCATCATAGAAAACCACATGGTACATGTCTCAAACCCCACATTCGAGACTTAAATGGTTCCCTCCGCTACATCTCCTTAAACCTCAAAATAAATAGAAGGCCATGATTCATGATCATTGCCGAGCTACAGGTCTAAGCCTAGCCAAACTCTTCAGAGCATCATGGGCCATGTATTAATATATGCAACTATTAGTATGCAGTCATTAATTAATATTCATTCATATTCAGGACTGGATCCCAGTTCACAATTCCAGGTTGTCCCCTCACCCCTACGCATGTCCTAGTCTAATCCAAGTCATTCCGGAAATCCAAGGCCACTCCATTTCTTTCGGCTAAGTCCCCTCAGTACGAATTATTGTTCCTTTAAAAAAGAAAGAGGATCACTGGCATCGACCTTTTCCATGGCTTTCCCAGTCAGGAATTCCTGGTCCTTCGGAACACGCGATGCTGGAAGAGCAGCAAAGACAAACAGAACACCACGGAGGAAGGAAAATCAGGAATCCGCCGCCCGGGTCAGTTCAGTGGCTCTCGATGACCACTGGCTTGTAGTCGCACCACCTACAAGACAGAGAGGGGGGAAAACCATCACTATGGAAACATGGCCTACTTCCCAAAGGCAAACCCACGTACCACTTCCGTCTCAAAGCATCACTGCAGCTCTGACTCAAGTCATCAGAGAAACATTTCAGAAGGAGAGACCCAATAAAATAGGAGAGGGGTTGAGGAGTGACCTTAGAGTTTTGTAAAGTCCCAAGAGGCACAGATAACGTGAGTAACCAAGGTCTTTTCAATTGGGTAGGGGAATTCAAAACTCAAGAGCATAAGTTTAAGGTGAGAGAACACACATTTTTAAAAAAGGGACAAGAGGGGCAACTTTTTCCACATAGATGGTGGTACATATGTAGAATGAGCTGTCAGAGGAAGTGGTAAATGCAGATACAGTTACAACATTTAAAAGGCATTTGGATGGGTACATGAATAGGGAAGGGATATGAGCCAAGCGCAGGCAAGTGGGATGAGTTTAGTTTGGGAAACCTGATCAACATGGAAGAGTTGGGTCTACTTCCATATTGTTTGACTCTACGACGCAACAGAAAGGGAAATTAGGAGTGGGAGTAGGCCATTCGGCCTTGCTGTTCCAATGATAGTGGGGGGGGCTATACAAATGCCAGGGGAGAGGATGGCCTGGTGGTATTAATTGCTGGACTGTTAATCCAGAGACCTGGGCTTGAATCCCACCAATTGAATTTAACAACAATATGGAATTAAGAATCTGATGATGATCATTTGTTGATTGCTCGGAAAATCTCATCTGGTTCACCAATATCCTTTCAGGAAGGGATCTGCTATCCTTACTTGGACTACATGTGACTCCAGATTCACAGGCTGGTTATAACTTCCTGCTGGGCAGTTAGAGATGGGCAATAAAAGCTGGCCTGGGTAGTAATGCCTTCATCCCATGAGTGAGCACCCCTTTCTCACTTTCTCTCGATGCCCTTATAACCCCAAGAACTGCATCTAACGATTCTGAAAAAGGAGTCAATTTTCTATAACAGAGAATTCCACAGGCTCCCCACTCTCTGGGTAAAACATTTCTCTGCATCTCAGTCCTCAACGGCCGACCCCATATCCTTAAGACCATGACCAACAGCACCGGGCTCTCTGGTCATCGGGAACATCCTGCCTGCATTTCCCTACGTCTAGTTCTGTCAGAATTGGATAGATCCAGTCTCCCTTCATAGGTCAGTCCTGCCATCCCAGGAAATCAGTCTGGAAAACCTTCATTGTACCCCCACTATAACCAGAACACTGGCCTGATTTCATAGAACCGGAATCCCTACACACAGTGTGAAAGCAGGCCATTCAGCCTGTTCGGTCTGCACTGACCCACCCAGATCCCATCTCATGCCCTGACCCCACATTTACTGTGGCTAGTTCATCTAACCTGCACACCTCTGGACATTTTTAACCCTCACCCCCAGAAGTTGGCAAAGAAGGCCTTGACGTTTAGCAAAGAAAACACTTCTTAAAAGGTGCAACCAGAACACTGAGCTCCTGTCAGCCAATCCCCTTTCTCGAAGCAGAGTGGAGGGAACACCCCTGTCTACATCAATGGTGAAGATGGTCGAGAGCATCAAGTTCCTGCGAGTGACGATCAGTCTTGGGCCACCCACCTCAACTCAAGAACACAACAACGTCTCTACGTCCTTAGGGGGCTCAGAAAATTTAGCACATCCACAAGAACTCCTACTTTTTAACAGATGTACCATAGAAATCATCTTAGCTAGGTGAATCACAGCTTGGTATGGCAACTGCTCTTTCCCAGGACCAGAAGAAACCACACAGTCGTGAACACAGCCCAGTCCATCACGCAAACCAACCTTCTATCCATCGACTCCATCTACACTTCTACCTCGGGAGAATAACCAGTATAATGAAAGACCCCTCCCATCCTGGTTATACTCTCTTTCATCAGGCAGAAGATACAGAAGCTTGAATACATGTGCAAATAGATTCAAGGACAGCTTCTCCCTATTATCAGAATGGACCTCTCAAAATGTTAATTCTCCTCTCTCTCTCTCTCTCTCTCTGCGGCTGTAACACTGTATTCTGCACACCGTTCGGTTACCCTGGTGCACTTTGTATGGTACAATCTGCCCATATACCACGCAAAACAACACTTTTCACTGAATCTCAGTACATGGGACAAAAATCAGAGAAAAAAATCAGTCAAAAAGAGGAAAAGCACAGCCGGGCAGGCAGCATCCGAGGAGCAGGATAGTCAAGTGTTTCGAGCATCAGCTCTTCACCCATCCCTGACGAAGGGCTGATGCCCAAAACGTTGACTCTCCTGCTCCTCGGATGCTGCCTGATATTGTGCAGTTTTCTGGTGCCACACTGTTTGACACGGATCTCCAGCATCTGCAGTCCTCACTTTCTTCTAATAATAACAACATTTTTTAGAAAATAAATAAATAAATAAAAATAAGACATCGCCCAATGCAGGAAAATGTTCATATCCACCTTACCCCATTCCCTTTATTTAATGATTTGTTAGGTTGTTATTCCAACTTCTAAAACCTCAGGGTTAAAGGAAAGTTATCCTCAAATGATAATGGAAGTAAACGTTGGGAATCAACTTCTTAAGAACAAATTCTCAGATAACTGGGATTTTTAAAAAATTACAGACGCGACATTGGGTGAGGGATGGGTATCTGTTGAGGGAGATCTCCAGTGTTCTACTCTGAGATAACGCTACAAAATATTTCATGCCCACCTGAAGGGGGCAGAAGAGGGCAGATCAGAGAGGGTTCACTCAGATGATCCCCAGTATGGAGGGATTGGTCTTAATTAACTAAGTTTAAACAGTTTGGGATGCTGCTCATTGGAGTTTAGAAGAATGACAGTGATCTCATTGAAACATGTATGGTTTTTAAAACGGGTTAGACAGACTAAATGCTAAGAGGATGTTCCCCCCTCACGGGAGAGTCTAGGGTCAGAAGGCAATGACTCAGAATAAAGGGCTCTAATTGCAGACCGAAATAAGGAGGAGATTTTTCTGACCGAGGGTTGACTATTTTTGCAACTCCTTGCCACAGAGAGCTGTCAGGCAGAGACCTGGTGTACATTTAAGGCTGTGATCATGAATCAGAATCCCAACAGGGCCTGTTTCCGCACTTCAACCCAACATGTCCACACCGACCCTCGCTGCTCGTTGGATGCTGCCTGAACTGCTGTGCTCATCCAGCACCACTAATCCAGTATTTGGTTTTCAGCATCTGCAGTCATTGTTTTTACTCCATAGAGTAACCCAACCAGACCCATTCCCCGACCTTATATTTACCCCTGACTAATGCACCTGACCTACACATCCCTCAACGCTATGGGGAGATTTAGCATGGCCAATTCCCCAAAACCTACATATCTTTGGATTGTGGGAGGAAACCCCACGTAGACACGGGGGAGAATGTGCAAAAAGGGAGGAGAAATGATTGCTCTCAGAGGGTTGTGAATCTGTGCAAAGCACTGCCCCAGAGTGGCGGTGGATGGCAGAATCAAACCAACAGATTCGAGAGAAACAGGTATGTTTCCGACGAAAAGTGGAGGGGGAGAAAGGGGCTACTGGGAGCAGGTGGGAATTTCTCCTGGCTCGGTCAGTCGGGGTGTCAAGGGTTACAGAGACAAGGGCAGGGAAATGGACAAGAGGAACACTGGATCAGCCACGATCCAGTCGAATGGTGGAGCGGGCTCGAGGGAGCGAAAGGCCTGTTCCTGCTCAGGCTTCTTACGGTCTTGGATAAACCCACATCATGTCAGCACAGTGGGCACAGGCGTCTGGTGGAGTGGGGCATGAACTCACGTCTCGATCATGGCATGGTGGTGGGGGGGGGGGGGGGGAGAAAGAAAGAGAGAGTGGGGTGGGGTGAGGGGGAGGAGAGAGAGAGAGAGAGAGAGAGAGAGAGAGAGAGAGAGAGGTGGGGGGGAGGAGAGAGAGAGAGAGAGAGAGAGGTGGGGGGGAGGAGAGAGAGAGAGAGAGAGGTGGGGGGGAGGAGAGAGAGCGAGAGAGAGAGAGAGAGAGAGAGAGAGAGGTGGGGGTGGGGGGGGGAGGAGAGAGACAGAGACAGAGAGAGAGAGAGAGACAGAGACAGAGACAGAGACAGAGACAGAGACAGAGACAGAGACAGAGACAGAGACAGAGACAGAGAGAAGTGGGGGGGGGGGAAGAGAGAGAGGTGGGGGGGGGGGGAAAGAGATTGGGGGGGGGGGGGGAAAAGAGGGAATGAAGGAGGAGGGGGGGGGAGAGAGAATGTGTAAAAGAACGCTGCCCCTCTGCAGTCTCCCAGCTTCCTCCTTTACCTGTTCTCGCTCTGCACGCCCCCCAGTCGGACTGTACCATCCCGACCCACGTACAGCTGCAGGCCGCTGTCTGCAAAAGAAAAATGCAAGAGAGAGAGAGAGAGAGAGAGAGAGAGAGAAAAGAAAAAAAAAGAGAGAGAGAGAATCAGGCTCCGGCCTTGGACGTGGTTGGACTACAACAATCTGCATTTACGCAGCACCTTTCTAAAGATGTTCCTACCGCCGCACAGTCACTTCGTGAGCGCACCCCCCCCCCCCAAACCCTTGTCCCGTTCAGGCCCTCACCCTCCGTGTTGCTGGACTGGCTGAAGTCCTGACTCCGGACAATCTCCTCCACGATGTCGTCCGCGTCCACCCGCGTGTCTTCCACCCGAGTGGGCCGGCTCTCTGCCGCCTCGGTCTTCCGCCTGCGGCCACAAAGAGGGAGTCGTCAGGCACCAACCCGTCCACCAGCACCAACACTTGCGCTACCCTTCACAAAGGGTCTCTTCTCCATGCTCCCCGACCACCACCATTAACCTCACAAAACAGCCATTCGGCCCTTCCAGCCCGCTCCACCATTTAAACAAGCTGATGGCTGATCTTCTGATCTCAATTCCACCTTCCTGCCCGCTCCTCAAAGCCCATTGTGTCTCCTCCCACTCTCCATCGGAATCGTATCCATTTCTTTCTTGCATCTGTCGATCAATTCTGCCTCCTCTGTACTCTGGGGCAGTGCACTCCTACAGAGTCAGAACCCCCTCAGAAGTGATTTCCCCTCATCTCACTCTGTACCTGTGACCTTTTTTGCACAAGGGGGGAGGGAAAACGAGTCTGTTCAATGTCCACCTTTATCTGCCCCCTTTGGCATTTTATGTACCTGATTCAGGTCTCTTTCTCCCCCCCCCCCCCCCCCTCCTCCTCCTCCTCATTCCGCTGAACTCCAGCGAGTACAAACCCTAGCTACTTAACTGTTCCGCATTGGACAGCGGTTTCATTCCTAGAATCTGCCGAGTGAACTTCCTCCAGTGCCACCACATCCTTCTTCAAGGAAGGAGGCCAAAACTCAACAACACTCCAGAATGTGGTCTCACGAACGCCTGACTAAATTGTAACCCCACTTTTATAATCCGGCCCTTTTGCAGTAATTACCAAGACTCCATTTGCCTTCTTTACTACGTGCTGCACCTGCACACCCACTTTCTGCGATTCATGCTTCCCATTCCAAATAATAAAATTTGCCTTTTTTTTATTTTCCAGGCCAAAACGGACTTATCCACATTCAACTCTCTGCCAGATTTTGACCTATTCTCCTAGCCCATCCATATCAATCTGCAGATTTTCATCTCCTTGTAAGCTTTCCCCACTTACTTTAGTATCTGCAACTTTGCTATGTTACACCCTGTCCCCGCTTTCAGATCATTTGTACACATTGTAGTGCATGTAGTTGAGGTGCAAGAACTGAACTGCGTTGATTCAGTGGTTAGCACTGCTGCCTCACAGCGCCAGGGACCGATCCCACCCTCGGGCAACCGTGTGTGGAGTTTGCACACATTCTCCCTGTGTCGGCGTGGGTTTCCTCTGGGAGCTCCTGTTTCCTCCCACAGTCCAGGTCAGGGTGAACTGGCCATGCTAAATTGCCCATAGTGTCCAGGGATGTGTAGGTTAGGTGCTTTAGTCAGGGGTAAATATAAAGTAACAGGGTAGGGGAATAGGTCTGAGTGGGATACTCTTCGGATGGTCAGTGTGGACTTATTGGGGCAAATGGCCAGTTCACACACTGTAGGGATTCTATGAACTCTGTGGCACTAGTTACAGCTCACTGTCCAGAGAAGGATCCATTTATCCCAACCCTCTGCTTTCTGTCAGCCAGCCAATCCTCTTTCCTTAACACCCCACCCCTGCTGGATCAGTCTTTCACATGGCACGTCACCGCTATCTTTTTTTTAAAAAAACCCTTGATGGGGTGGAGGTTGCCTTTGCTGTGACTGGGTCAGTCTCATTGGTCAAGCAGCCTCATTGGGAGCACGGTGCCTCTGACACTGCGGCACCCTCTCAGTGCTGCAGCCTGGGTTTCCACACTCAGGGCTCGAAACCAGGCCTTCCCGACTCGGGGTGGGGGTGGTTTTGGGCGGAAAGCAACGTTCCCTGTCAAGCTAACCCAAACCAACCTTAAAAATTTCACCACTCCCCGCCGGACCTTACCTTGACAGTCGCTCAGAACGCAGCGGCGGTCTGAAGGGCACCGTCGATTTCTCCGGACCGAGATCCCGGACGTCAGCCATGCTCCCGAGGCCGCTGCTCCCGGAGGAGTTTTCCCGCCGGTGGGTCGACTCAGAGCGGGAGACGGAGGGGGAGCACTCTGAGCTGTAACCTACCGCAAGGGCAAGGAACGGAGGAAGAGGCAGACTCCAGGTTAGTAACTCGCCACAGAGAGCGTCTTACCCAACCATACCCCCCCCACCCCCACCCCCCACATTACCCACCCCTTTGTGGGTTGGCTATAGCAGACAACAATCCACCATTCCCATATTGGGTCTGGGGGCCAATGGTAAAAAGGATAGACCACCAACAAGACGACACTGAGCCAGGCTGTTCAGCCCCTCGAAATCCTCTCCCACCATCACGCCGATTCTCCAACTCTGTACTCAGTTCCTGCTTTCTTCCCCCGTTCCCTTTAGCCCCAAGAACTGCACCCCACTCCTTCTCGGGAACCAGTTGTAAACATGACGCAGTTGCTGAGCGTATCAGTATCAAGTGACCTGGCTGGCCAGACAGAATTCCCTCAGACTGGTCTGCCTGGGCTCTCCAGCCAAAGATAGCCTCATCTGATTGGTTAATGTAACCTCGATATATCGATCGGAACCATGACCTTATACAATAACATGACACACACGTACAGACTCAGTTGGAGCACAAATAAAGCTGGTAGTCTCAATGGGACTGGGAGGCAGGAGGGTGGGAGAAGTGATACCAATTGTAATCAATCTGCCATCAATAAAGATACAGGATGATTATAGTCCATCCCACTCAAAAGCCACCTCCGCCCCTCCACTTCAGTCAAGTGAAGTCAAGTACATCTGAAGCATCCCATTCCAGAGTGTTATCCCATTATCCTCTGGAGAAGGTGGCTTTCCGAATACAGGCATCTCCCGCTTTTTGAAAGTTTGCTTGACGCCAAAAGACCTACATTAGTAGTTGTTTTCACTAACCAAAAGAGGATTTTCGTTTTATAGAAAAATAAAAAAAAAAGGTGAAAGATTTCCCAAATACATTAATGCTTCTTCACTTTATGCCATCTTGGCTTACAGAAGATTTCACAGGGACACTACTTTCGGATAGCGGGGGGATACCTGTAATGGAATTGGTGCTCCAGTGTGATGCCCCACACAGTCCAACAGCCGGGTACCGTGTGGACTAGAGCTGACACCAGAAAAGATCCAGCCTGGCATGGGTACAAACAGGGAGCAGCCCTCTTCCCCTCCCCTCACCCCTCCCACGAGGGACGTTGCTCACCTGAAAACTTTGATACTTGGCTGCAGGCACTAGAATTCCGGGAATGCCTTTGCCGGATCACTTCCTCCGGAGCAACATGGGTAGTGTTTTCCAAATCCTCCACCACACCTGCTTGGGGGGAGAAAAATAGAACAAGATGGTGGGTTTAGCTGAGTCAGCGCACCCCAGAGCACTTAAAAACTGACGCAACAATCAGGGAAGCCGACCCTAAGGGAGGGGGGAGGGGGAACGGGGGATATAAGAGTCGGGAGATTCTGCCAAAACTATACAAAGGCACCAAGGCTGAGTCATTACATATATTCCAGGCAGCGATAGACAGATTTTCCAACAGTGAGGGAATAGAGGGGGAAAAGGCAGGAAAGCCGAGCTGTGGATGATCAGATCAGCCATGATCACGTTGAAGGCAGCAGCAGAAGACTCGACGGGCTGAATGGCCTACTCCTGAGGCTATGTCAGGGCTTAGACCACCAACTGGGAATACCGCTACAACTGGGTTCCTTATCTAAGGCAAGATATACATGGCATTGGAGGCAGTCCAGAGGTGGTTCACTCAGGTGATCCCACGAATGGAGGGATAGTCTTATGGGGAGGTTAGGTTGGGTCTGTACTCATTGGAGTTTACAAGAATGAGAAGCCACCTCACTGAAACATACTTAGAGGACTTAGTGGCTCAGTAGTTAGCACTGCTGCCTCACAGCGACCCGGGTTCAATTCCAGCCTCGGGTGACTGTCTGTGTGGAGTTTGCACATTCTTCCCGTATCTGCGTCGGTTTCCTCCCACAGTCGTGCAGTTTAGGGTGAATTGGCCGTGCTGGAATTGTCCGTAGTGTTCACAGATGTGGAGGTCAGGAACATTAGTTGTAGAGTAATGGGGTAGGGGAATGGGTCTGGGTGGGTTACTCTTCAGAGGATTGGTGTAGACTTGGAGGGCCGAAGGGCCTGTTTCCACAACGTAGGGATTCTATGAATCTCTAACTCGGTAGGGGAGATGGGGAATGGTTGGTTTCCCCTCATGGGAGCGCCTTGGACCAGAGGACATCATAAGGGGTCACACGTTAGAGTGAGAGGAAGGGAAATTTCTTCTCAGAGGCACCAAGGCTGAGTCATTACATATATTCCAGGCAGCGATAGACAGATTTTCCAACAGTGAGGGAATAGAGGGGAAAAAGGCAGGAAAGCCGAGCTGTGGATGATCAGATCAGCCATGATCACGTTGAAGGCAGCAGCAGAAGACTCGACGGGCTGAATGGCCTACTCCTGAGGCTATGTCAGGGCTTAGAGTCAAAACTTCAGCAGCACATCAGGAGGCCCTTCAGCCCATCGTGCCTGCACCAGACAGAGCATTTCCGCTATGCAATCCCGTTTTCCACCACATGACCCATAGCCTCGTAGACTGTGGTGCTTCACCTTGAGCAAGGATGGACAGGAGGAAGACATTTCTTCATTGGAAGAGGGCTAGGAGACTCTCCCCAAACCAATTTACACCCAGCCAACTCCCACTGACAGCAGTGTGATAACAGCCAGATTAAGTGGTCTCCCTGCAAGGAAGGTGGGTGGATTAAATGTTTTGTAGAGACAGGGTTTGGTGAACGTAAAGATTAGATTAGATTCCCTACAGTGTGGAAACAGGTCCTTCGGCCCAACAGGTTCACACCGACCCTCCGAAGAGTAACCCAGCCAAACCTATTTCCTTCTGACTGACGCACCTAACACTACTGGGACAATTTAGCCCAGCCAATTCACCCGGACCTGCACATCTTTGGACTGTGGGAGGAAACCAGGGCACCCAGAGGAAACCCACGCAGAGACTGGGAGAATGTGCAAACTCCACACAAGACAGTCGCTCGAGGCTGGAATCGAACCCAGGCCCCTAGCACAGTGAGCCACCATGCCACCCGTATGAAGAGCCCTCTGGGACGTTCGGTGATAATTGCCCCGACCTCAGTACCCATATTTTGGGGTTGAATCTTGTACAGCTCAGCCTGCTGCTCCCCCCAAACCAGCCAGGGAACAGGGAAGTGGTGGAGGGGAGCTCAGCGATTCTCCTCTTACCTGCAGCCAGGAAGGACCCGGATCTTGACAGTTTGGAAGAGCCACCCTCTGACGTGGGGCTCCCTTTACCATCATCTCCTTTGCAGTCTGGAGCCAGGGAATTCTGCCGCCCTAGGACCTCAATGGGCTGTGCTGTGGAGGGTGGCCTGTGGGGAGCAAGAAATGAGGAAGTTAAAAACATTTCTGTGTTTTAAAAAGAGGCGCCACCGGCAAGTTGAACGCGAATCAAGCAACCTCTTGGCCACAGTTGGCCAAGAAAGTAAAATGACCACGGCTCCAGGTTGCCAACTGGCTCTCAAATCAGAATACAAACTACTTTGATTCAAAAAACAAAGTTACACACTCGAAAGCGCACTGTACAAGAATCTTGAAGATCACAGGACAAGCACTTTCCTCAAAAAGGGGCATTGCCATGTACTGTAAACTTATAAAACACTGACTAGGCCTTGGTGGATTAGTGCACTCAGAAGACAAACAACATCGGAAGGGTATCAAGGCTTTGGGGATTGTTGCAGGCATTCTGCCGCGCTTTGAGGAGAATATGGGTCGTTTTTCCTTCAAGCAAAGCACAACGGTTAGCACTGCTGCCTCGCAGCACCAGGGACCCAGGTTCGATTCCAGCCTCAGGCGACTGTGTGTGGAGTTTGCACATTCTCCCCGCATCTGTGGGCGTTTCCTCCCACAATACAAATGTGTGCAGGTTGGGGTAAATTGGCCGTGCTATATTGCCCCACAGTGTAGGTTAGGTGTATTAGTCAAGAGTAAATGTAGAGTAATAGGGTAGGGGAATGGGTCTGGGCCGGTTACTCTGACAATAAAACCCAGGGTCACTTCACACATCCAACTGGGGATAAGCAACAACCACCAAAACAGGAAGAGTTGGAAAACAACGCAGAGCCGGAAAACAATGCAGAGCCAGACCCTATAGCGACAGGGTTTAAAAAACAGACACACTGACAACTCCTGAGCCTGCTCTGCCCTTCAATAAGACCGCAGGCAAATCAGATCAGAGCATGTCTGCAGTTGGTTGGGGTCGGGTCGGAGGAGGCATCACAATTTGGACTGTGCTTTTAAATTTTAAAGCAAGTGGGGAATTGGATATTGGAAAGGGGAGGGAAAAGCAACCAGCATCCCACCGTATGGTAATTACTCACGTCTTGAAACAGGGATCACCGGACAACAGCTGAAGACTGATGGATACCTGGGGGAGGCAGAGAACAAAGAGGTGGGGGAGAAAGAGGGAGGGGGAGGGAAAGAAAAAAAAAGTCAGTATACACAGGCCCAAGGAATTTCATGGGAATTCTGTCCACTTTGGGAACACTCCTCCTGTATGCTGGAGGACCTTCCCTGGAGGAACCCGTCCCATGTCCCGCACCGGACTGGGTTTCATTCTCCAGCTGGCGCCGGACAAACTCCTGGGATTGCTGCAGGGAACCGGGACCTCTGCTTGGGAACCGCACGGGGGTCAGCTCTCGGAGCCAGCGGGCAGACTGGGAGTCTCCCCGAGGTGAGGGGTGCTAACTGAAGGGGAAAGGGCAGGACGATAGGCCCCAGTGTTCCATCAGCCCGCACTGCAGGAGGAATCCTCCAGTTTCAGCCCCTGCAAACCCGAACCACGCGACGCCTGGGAGGGAAAAAAAAAGCCTCATCTTCTGCTTTGGGACCCCGCAATCACACAAGATCAATGTGGATTTCACTGGTTTCCTTATCTTCCCCTCCCCCTACCTGATCTCAGATCCAATCTTCCAACTCTGCACCACTCAGTCAACCTACCCATCTCCCTTCCCATCTATCCGCTCAGCTCCACCACCCCATCACACCCTCCGCTACATTCCCCAGCCCCAATTGGGCCCCCCCCCCAATATTCTTGACGAAAAGCTTATGCCCGAAACGTCGATTCTCCTGCTCCTCGGATACTGCCTGACTGGCTGTGGTTTTCCAGCACCACACTCCAACTCCTGTTTCATTCCCCCATCTGACAGGAGTCTACAGCAAAGCAGCAATGTCACTGGGCGAGTTGACTGGCCTATACTACTGGGGGTGGGAGAGTGGGTTCAAGTCCAACCCAGACGGGGAGTGAAATTTGCAATTCTTTTTTAAAAAAGAAATCTGAAAAGTTAGGAGTGTCAATTGTTGAAAAACCCCCATCTGATTCACTACTGCCCTTCAGACGGGAAATCTGCCATGACTCCTGAACCAGTGGCTGGTTTGTGGATGGCGGCTGGGCAGTTAGGGATTGGGGGGGGGGGGGGGGGGGGTCAGCGATCCCACAAATACACACGTTTAAAGAGAGATAACCTCGATGGACAGATTCGCCATCGTTTACCAAGAGTTGGGCTCCTTGCCAGGACACCCAGGCCACGGGGTGGAGTTTGGGACCTCCGTTTTAATTGGACATTGACAATAAATGCAAGGTTAGCAACGATGCTAACCCCCCCCCCTCAACTCCCCTGAGGACCCCTCACCATGACTCAATGGGAGGTGACCAGCACTTCCAGAGCTCTGTACCTTATACACACAGACCAGTGAGAGGGAGTGACTCACACACAGGGGGGGGGGGGGGAAGAGACCCACCCACTTGGGGGAAAAAAAAACTCTTAAATAAGTCATTATCTGACTGCCCATCTGAGGTGGGGTGACTCAGGTTAGCCCTCATGACTGCAGCGCCTCCTTCAGTCTGTCCCTGGGTTGTCCGCACAATCTAGTAAAATTGTCCAGTTGCTCAGCAGGACTAGTACCTCAGTCTGGACCCCAGTCTCATGAACCGCCTCAGGAATGGGGTAGCGGCCCTTCACATTGGGAATGGTCACTCGATGGAGGTGCCAGGAGGGACCTGGAAGTGGGCTGCGTGCCCCCCCCACTTAACCCTTTCTCACCGACACTAATCCCGCCTCACCCCTCCCTTCTGACCACACTCCCACACCAACCCTCCCGCCAGCTACCTTCAGGATGGAGTTGTCCTGTCGCGTTTTCTTGGTGTCGTAACCTTCCAGGATGTAACAGCGAGCGGTGGAAACCGGAGCCCGCAAACTCCGCCAGGTTCAGGTCTACAAATCCCAGCTGCAAGGAGGGAAAAGAGGAGACAGTGTTAAACACATCAACGACAGGGAACAGTGCAGCTGGGCAGCTCGTTCTGGGAGCACAGGGGGAGGTCGAATCAGGGGTTAGGGTCGTACCCACTGGAGCTCAAAAGATGGAGTGGGCGTCATCTTATAGAAACCTATGCTCTGGCTTCCTCCCACAGTCCAGAGATGTGCAGGTTAGGGTGGAATGGCTGTGCTAAATTGCCCCATAGCGTTCAGGAACGTCTAGGTTAGGTGCATTTGTCAGGGATAAAATGTCGAGTAATAGGGTTGGGGAATGGGTCTGGGTGGGTTACTCTTTCGTAAAAAAAGTGTGGACTTGATAGGCCAAATGGCCCGTCTCCAAACTGTAGGGATTCTATGAGGATTCTAACAGAACTAGACGGGGCAGATGCAAGAAGGATCTTCCCAATAGCAGGATGGGGAAGATCCCAGAACGGGGTGAGGGGGTTGATTTATGGTCTCATGATACACAGTGTAAATCATTTGGGACAGAAATTTCTCCTCCCAGAGCAGTAAGCCTGTGGAGTTCATTTTGACAGAAAGCGATCAGGTCTGGGAGAAAGAGAGAGAGAGAGAGAGAGAGAGAGAGAGAGAGAGAGAGAGGCACGAAACATCCGAGGAGGAGAGTCGGCGATTTGGGCATAAGCTCTTCACCACACATTCCTGATGAAGGACTTATGCCCCAAAATGTTGACTCTCCTGCTCCTCGGATGATGCCTGACCGGCTGTGCTTTTCCAGCACCGCAGTCAGGTCTGGGGGGACAACGTGCTGGATGGACCAGTCACAATTGACGTGGAGATGCCAGTGTTGGACCAGGGTGGACAAAGTTATAAATCACACAAACACCAGGTTAGAGTCCAACAAGTTTATTTGGAAGCACTCGCTTTCGAAGCGCTGCTCCTTCATCAGGTAACTCGTGGGCAGGACCATAAGACACCGAATTTATAGCAAAAAAAAAGATTAGTGTTCATGCAACTGACATGAGATGCTGAACAAGTTAAAAATCACAATCACGAATGGCAGACCAGAAAAGGGGTGAATGGACTACTGCTCAGTTTCTGGAGGGAGAGACTAAAAATACAGCTCAGATTCATGTTGAAATGCAGAAGGATTAGATTAGATTCTCTACAGTGCGGAAACAGGCCCTTCGGCCCAACTAATCCACTCCGCCCCACCGAAGAGTAACCCACCCAAACCCATTTCCCTATCCTATACTTATCCCTGACTAACGCACCCAACACTATGGGCAATTTAGCCTGGCCAATTTATCTGGCCTGCACGCCTTTGGATTGTGGGAGGAAACCGGAGCACCCAGAGGAAACCCACGCAGACACAGGGAGAATGTGCAAACTCCAACACAAACAGCCGGGAATCGAACCCAGGGACCCTGGTGCTGTGAGGCAGCAGTGCTAAACACGGCCACCCAGAAGGAGTTCAGTGGCTCTTCAAAAACAAGCATCATTACCTCATGCCAACCTTCCCCACCCTCCCCACCCCAAACATCTTGCTCACTATTTACACTCTGTCCCCTTGATCGCCTGAATTCAACCTGCCTCCACCTCACACTGGAACTCGAGACGGTGAAAACAAGGGTGAATGGTACCCACCCCCCCCCCCACTTCTCTCCACCAGAAACAGCCTCATGACCCTCAGCCTTTCCCCACAAGACCTTACCTCCACACAGGCAACATCCTATTAAATCTCCTCTGAACCCTTTCCAAAGCTTCCACATCCTTCCTAGAACACGCTGACCAGAACTCTCCGCAATGTTCCAACTGTGGCCACACCAGAGTTCTGTCCAGCTGCAGCTTGACCTCGTGGCTCCAAAACTCAATCCCTCTACCAATAAAAGTCAACCCACCGTACACCTGCTTAACAAGCCCATCAACCTTGGGTGGCAGCTTTTAGGGTTCTACGTACATGAAATATAGTTCCAAGATATGAAAGGGACAGGCCATTGAGGATGGGGAGGTGGGGGGAGGGGGGAGAAATGTCTTCATCCAGAGAGTGGGCAGCCTCTGAAAGAAAGTGGTTGAGGCCAGGACATGGAATGTTTTCAGGAAGGAGTTGGATAAAGTTCAAAAGGGCATGGGCGATAATAGAGGGGCCAAAATGGATGATCAGCCTCCATCATATTGGAGCATACTCTGTAGGGCCTATTGCTGGTTCTATTTTCCATAATTTCAGATTTAGAATTTCACTGTCCTGGAGTAGTGAATCTGGTCCCCCCAACCCCCCAAACACCCCGCCCCCCTCAGAGCCTCCACTGGTACGTTAGACACAATTGAAAAGTCTCACTCACCTTCACAAACGATTTCCCGCCTTTCAGCTCCTAGGGAGAGATCAGATAACATCCGAGTGAGTTTCCGAGTTTACTCTTTCACTGTGCCGTGGATGTCCCCGACGAGGCCAACATTTACTGCCCCAAACACGACTCCCACCCACCAGTTTCCCCCTCGAGAAAGCAATTCCGAGTAGTCACCATCCGTCCAGCCAACCCCTGGGGAGGTTCAGTCCACCCGAGGGCCTTGCTCTGGCCTTTCGGAGGGGAGCTGAGGCATTGCTGAGGATCTGGAGTCAGACCAAGTAAAGACGGCAGATTTCCTTCTCTTGAAAAAAGGGGACATTAGTGACACAGGTGGGTTTAAAAAGTGAACTGGATGGTGGGGGGGGGATGCAGACAGAGGAGTGAGGGGCAGAAGGAGAAAGATGTGTGTGTGTGTGTGTGGAGGGGGGGGGTGGGGAGAGGTGGAGACTGAAAAACAGAGAGAATGAGTTAGAAAATGAGAGAAAAAAAAGTGGAAACATAAAAGCCTGCCCCCTCTGGCTTGCAGAGACTGTCTGGTGTGGGGGAGGTACCAGGCCTGACTTTCTCCCTGGCTCTTGAACAATAAAAAGAGTGAATGAGTGAAACATGAAAGGGCTCAGAAAAGATTTACAAGGATGTTACCGGGGTTGGAGGGTCTGAGCCTGTTGGGAGAGGGCTGAATAGGCTGGGGCTGTTTTCCCTGGAACATTGGAGGCCTGGGGTTTGGAGGGGAGGTGGGGGGGCGGGGGGGTTGGGGCGGGTGGTCCAGGACTAGAGGGTATAGGTTTACAGACCCAAGGGGCAACTTTTTCCACACAGACGGTGGTACACGTATGGAATGAGCTGCCAGAGGACGTGGTGGAGACTGGTTCAAT